>NC_069077.1:3100972-3721167 GCF_025698485.1 Gossypium arboreum | reverse complement strand
ATTTCTTTACGTCAAAGAATGGACTAAAAAATCTAATCTTGATTAGTTAGGTGACTAAATTAAAAAAAATTAATAGGTGGGTGACTAAATTAAAAAATTGATAATTGAGTAACTAAAAAAAGAAAAAGGGACAACAGTTGGGTGACCTGTGGTGTAATTTATCCTTTTCTATACTATAATAGAGGTGGGGAAGGGGTAACATGGTTCAAACCCGTGTCAAACGGGTCTTTGACAAGAATTTTAATTATCACTCCATGCAAAGTCAAGACTCTAAAACATTATTTTTTTAACGACGTTTTATATTAACATGAATATATTTGTCTTGTATATCATATCAATAAATAATTTAAAATTTATAAAAATATTTTAAAAAATACATGTATATTGTCATATGGGCTATCATGTTTAAAATTTTAACGTTTAGTCAATATTTTTATTAACAATTTGACTCTTTTAAAAGGTTGATCATATTTAATTCCTTTTAAATGATTAAGCGCCAAATTTTTGCTCCAAAAACAAGGACCAATTTAACAAAAAATGTGAACATTAAAAATTAAATTTAATATAGCTATATAAACCTAAGAGTAAGGATGGTATGAAATAGGATATTATCCGTTTTAATAATTTAATGTCACATTAGTAATTTCATCTTGAATTTTAAAATTTTCATTTAAATTTTTTTAGAATGAAAATACTAATGTGACATTAAACTATTAAAAAAGAATACGAAAACGTTACATCATTATTTCATACAAACTTTTTATGTAAACTTAATACAAAAATTAAAATTACAAAAAAACATAAATCCAATATAATTATGGAATATAATCCCAAGCTTATGTAACAAAAAAAAACATAAATTAATAAATAAAAACATGAGGATCTTTTCTCTTTTTGCTTTAGCTGATCAAACAGATCTCTGCGGTCTGCGCCAACGGCTTTTTTTCTTTAATGAAGACATGTTTTAAATTACCAAGAATTTCCCTTTTTATTATGAGCATGAAAACATGTTCCCATATATAATGGGATCCATCCAACGGTCAGCTTGTCGTAATAAATATTCAAAACCCCCATTGTCCCACTGCCCAAACATCAACGGTCACTTTTTCTACTTTAATGGAAATTCCAACATCAACTTTTTAATTAAATTTTTATTACGTAAAACCAAAAAAATAAAATATAAACCTACCAACAGCATGGTAGAAAGTGTATCGAAAATACACTTGTCGGTCTGGATCGACGGTTTGTTTTACATAATTTGATCGGAAAGTGACGGGAGTCGTCGGAAGAAGTTGAGCGGAGCCGATGGCATATCACCTCGGAATCTCGGGTGTCGGATGTAGTAGAACCCTGACCCTAACACAAAGACTTTGAATGGTACCACATAAAATAGCAATGAAGCAAATAGGCAAACTACCACAAAAATGCCTGTAGCTCTTGGGTCTTTCCAATTAAACAATGCTTCTAAACGTTCCCCTTGGGCTGCTACATCCCCTAATAGTGTTTGTGCCCGGCTTGCCAACGCGCGTAAACGGTCGTATCGGAACCGTACTGTGTCTGGTGATCGTGTGGTTGGAAGCCCGTCGAATTCTTCGTCGAGCTCATCAGGACCGACAGCATCAACGTAAGAGAGCCTTAAGTCTACATTGTGTGGGACTCGCATGCGGTAACGGAATCTCAATGCCAAAATTAAGAAGGCATACATGAATATGGTGGAGAGGACTAGTTGTGGGCACATCACCACCGCTATAAGCAAAACATGAACTAAGATAGTCGTCGGCGGGTGTGCCCACGTGCGAATCCCATCTAACCAACGTGCCAAAATTGCCGCATGTGACAAACAGCCGACGACTCGAAACCAATTGGCCTTGCTCTTTCTCATGCTCCACACGTGTGTATCCGTATCCAACATGAACTGAACTACTTCTTGTCCCAAAGGTGGTTCGGACCGAGCTAGCCTAGCCGTTACTATGCGCATAGCCGTTTGGCGAAGTATGTCCTGTTGGGCTGGACCCAATGGGCGAAGATAGTGCATTCTTGGTAACAATGGGGTGCCATAGGCTTGGATTAGACTTAGCCATGATGAGCAAGAAAATCGAACCGCTATCTCAATCTCTCCCATCTTCTTGGCCCCATTAGGTAACAATACTGTAAGCATATATGAATTTAAGTACACTTTATTCGTGTCAAGTGTAGACAACCGTATACGTATTTTACCGATACGTAGATCTCTACCGGGCTTCCCTGTTTCATCACGCTTGTACCTTCCATTATCAAATACCCCAATAGTAAGCACTGTACATGGATCATATACATCCCAAGTATATTGCTCGTTCCAACGTGGATTAAACCGATCAAGTATCGTACGTGTACGGATCCACTTTTGCCCATACTTAGCCACCACGTATGCATCGGTTGTGCCACGTGTACCGTCTTTGGTCTTCACAGGCAACAAGTTACTCGCTCCTCGAATCCCAACATCGAGCAACCCAATCGGAGGCTTAGCTAGCTGCTTAGCGGCGGCTTGGACGTCACTAGTCACGTGAGCAGCTTCATCAAGCACATGATACCCACCTTCTAAACATGCCTTCACGTGTATTCTACCTGCGTATGGTTTATTTTCAGCACCAACCAAATTGAACCATCTTGATTTCGGTTCAGTTTTATCATCGGTTCGCCTCTCAAGGCTAGGTACATGGATTTTAGCCTGACCCACTAACTGCCCGTTACTCCAATCCTCAACCATGACCACCAAAAACGGCTCAAACGGTTCAGCCGCCACAAAAACTAAATCCTCGTTCCAAGCCGAACCAACCGGAGTCCTACTGGTTTTAAACAATTGAGCCCCAAGCTGAGCCTTAACATAAAGCTCAGGACTTCGAACCTTAGGTTCAGATCCCGAACCAAGCTGCAAATCTTGGGTTTGGATAACCGTTAATCTCAAATACCAAAGCTTTGGAGACAAATAAACCTTAGCTCGGGTCTCGGGTATTAACCCACCCGAATCCGACTGCCAAGCTTCTTGAAAAGCTTCATCGGCCTGAGTCCCGACCCAGACAGAAACCATGACGTCATTTCCAGGTGACTTCTCCGATTCAAGACTATACCATTGAGGAGCCAAAGGACTATCGGGAGGAACCCTTTTGGGCACTTCTTGCAGATCAAACGACACCGCTCCGAGACAATTATCCACCACCACGGTGGTAGCAGTGGTGGCGGCGTCTCCTTCTTTTTGTTCTTCTTTTTTCTCTTCTTCAGCCCAGACTGAAACTTCTAAGGAACTTGAATTCAATCCTTCTTTGTCGAAAGCGAAGACTTGGTCCCAATCTTTGTCGATTTGGCTTTTGGTTTTGATACTGTGAGTACCGATAACCAGTTTTGCATGAAGGGGACAAGCTGGTTCTTTGTTGGCTCGTTTTGCTTTAACAACTCGGACGTATAAAAATGGCATACGGTCTACGAGGTCGTATGCGATACGGTTGTGGTCACCGGAAAGTGATCGGAGTTCTAACTCGTTAATCACAAGCTGACTGCTTTTACCTGTTTCAACTTTGCTTTTTGTTGCTACTACCTTCGTTGATGATGCTTCTTCTTTATGTGCTATTGGAGGGTTCTCCACCTCTGGCGGCGGCGGCGGAGGAGTAGCAGCTGCGGTTGTGTCTTCGGACTTACTAGCCGGCGGTGGGTTCGGTTTCTCTTCTTCTTTGGGTGGTTCTTCTTTAGGCTTCTCTTCTTCTTCTTTCTTTTCCTCCACATTTTCCTCCTTCTTATCTTCCTCTTCCTTTGGCTTCTCCTCAGCCGTCTCTGCTTTCTGCTCAGCCGCAGGTTCTGCCGGTGCCGGCGGCGCTTCTTCATCAACATAAAAAACTTTAACTCCAATCTCACCTTTAATCTGAGAAAAAACACTCCTTTTTTCCAACGGATAATAAACCAGAGTCTCTTCCCCTGCTTTAACAAAAACACTGCCAGCCAACTTCACTTTACCCAAAAACGTGCTTCGTTTCCCCATTTTTTTATCATTGTACAAATTAATCTCCAACATCTCGGCAGCCATGGATTCAATATCATGAACTAAAAACTCCAGCTTTTCATCCCAAACAGGGTTTAAATCTCTGAACTTGGTCTTTGTCCTCCTTCTTTGACCATCAAAATCAACTATGGCATAAGCACTGGCTGTTCCTTGACCATCTTTTGGCATCAAGTTCTTGGCATTGCAGATTTCAACTATCAACTTTCTAGTGCAATTTTCAGCCATATTTTTTTTTGGTGAAACAATGGGGCTATAGATCTGGGTTTGAAGTGATTATGCAAAATAAACAATGAAAAAACAGAGCTTTTTTGGAGTATTAACAGAGAGACGTTGAGTGTTTTTCTTTTGCTTTTTGGTGAATAAAAAGTGAAGGAGATGGGGGCCAAGTGAGGGGATTAAATAGGGGGAGACTTTGTGAGAGAGAGAGGGTGGAGAGTGGACACATCAGCAATGACTCAGATGACGCGTGGCAAGATCTTGGAGGGCGTGATTGGTTTTGGATGGTTTGTGGAGACAGGATCAAAGTCCCCCAGGTGGTGAGTCTGTTGGTAATATATAAATATTATTTTATTCATGTGTTTTTATAGATATTTATGTTATGAGGATGCAAATGGAATTTTCATGAATTTTGGGGATTAATTTGAAGGAGAGAAGGAAGGAATCATAAATGTCATAATAAACAAAAAGCCATTAAGGTAACTTATGGTCATTATATATAAAAATATTTTTAATGAAAACTATTGGATAAATTTTCTTTTAAACTATATTAATAATCTGAATAATTTATTCTCTTCCGAGAGATGTGAGTTTGTGAACTAATTTTAATAAATAAAAATATAGAAAAATTATGTTAAAATAAATGAATAATGAAGAAAAACAGAGAAAAAGTAGAAGAGAATGAAAAATTAAAATTAAAAAGAATATAAAAGAAAAAACTAAATTGCTCAAATGAAAAATATAAGGACTAATTGTAGAATTTAAGCTAAAATTTTCGTTTGAAATGATGATTTAACGTTTCACATCACTTACCATTACATCGTTGACGACAATTAACAACTTAATGACTAAAATGTTACAACATGATAACATAAATAATTAAAATATAACCTGAAACAAATAAAATGATTATTTTAACAATTTACCCTAAACTTTTTCTTAAACGATATTAATGAAAATGATATACTAATTAATTGTAAGAAGATACTTGTTAAAAATATTTATGCATTAATATATTATACACACCGTCAATTAATATTTAAAATATATGGTTGGAAACATCACTTTCACAATATCAATGTAAAAAGTAAAAATATTGCATGCATAAAAGTTTTTATATAATACAATCACATCCGTACGTCTATAAAAACCATAAATTTAGAATATAAATATATACTTAAAAATATATAATAAATAATAAAATATATAGCTTTAAGCTAATTTGATAATAACACATAAAAAATATGTATAATATTAAAATGATAAAAATTAAATTAAATATGAGTAAATCGAAATTTAAATATATAAATACATCAAGCTAAGAATATTAAATGAATACAATTATTTGTCATGGTGTTATTATTAATCTTGAGTCAGTATTGAGTTTGTAACGCCCCCACGCCCGAAACCGTCACCGGAGTCAAGCTTGAGGTGTTACTAAACTTATCTTACCTTTTAAACAACTCTAAATCACTTATTTTAATTTTCGGAATAAACTGTTTTTCTGCATCATGGTTACTTAAAAATTCATTTCTCGAGTTTCAAAACTCGAAATTAAGATCCGTAAATTTTTCATGAAACTAGACTCATATATATATCTACTAATTTTTTTCTAGAATTTTTGACTTAGCCAATTAGTACAGTTTATTAGTTAAATTTTTCCCTGTTTCAAAACTCGACTGCACTGACCTCTTCTTATTTCGAACCATTTTTCTTCCTGTACAAAATTCATATGACTAATTCGTTTGTTTCTCTCAAAACTAGATTCAACAAGCATTCTAACCATATAAATTATACCTTCTAATTAGTTTTGTACAATTTATGGTGAATTTCCAAAGTTGAAACAGGGGATCTAGAAATCGCTCTGACCCTGTTTCACTAAAACTCAGATATATCATAAAATATAATACTTTTACCTATTTTGCTTATTCCATAAGAAAATATACATAATAAGCTTTAATTTCTTATATTATTCATCTTCAAACTATGTTTTTACAATTTTTAGTGATTTTTCAAAGTTACATCATTTCTGTTACTTGAATCTGTTTTTAGGTTACTTTCACATTTTTCATAATTTTCATGTGATAATCATCATTCAATCATACATATTAATAAACATGTATATCATCAGCTATTTTCTTAGCTAATCACTAGCAAGTATTTACACATCATTCATTATTCATATTATACCAAAAGTAGCTAAGTTTCTATACATGCCATACCCAAAACAAAACGACTAGTTATACCGAGTTATTTCTTTGATAGTGTGATCGGCCTCCGACATTTCCTTGATCCCGAGTGACTAGATAAGTACTATAAGAAGAAGAAAATAAAGAGATTAAGCACTAGGCTTAGTAAGCTTACAAGCAAATAAATCACAACATTCAACATAATGGATAATTATGCATAATATCATCTAACATCATAAATTTCTTTACTTCTCAATTTCTATCTTATTCTTTATTCCCTTACCTTCTTTCTTACCTGACCTTTCCTTTTTCATAAGTATAATCTACTTTTCCTTTGCTGTTAATTCACTGTAATTTAACTCGTATCCTGACCCGTTGAACCACTCGGAATACTAAGGATACTAGGGCCGTTCCTGTCTATCAATATCCTGCCAATGCCATGTCTTTGACATGGACTTACATGAATTATTCCTGTCTCCAATGCCATATATAATATGGACTTACATGGCTCAATCCTGTCTCCAAAGCCATATTTCTAATATGGACTTACATGGCTCATTTCATTACATCTGTCAACCCTAATATCCTAACATTCCTAGGGTTCAACCGGGCTTTCTAACAGATTTTCCTCTGTCACTTCACCTTAAATTCGACTTTAAATATTTTCATAACATAAATATATAAATGCTGAAATTGACAATAATAATGTAAAATAAAAGAATATTGCATTTATTTACTGTAAACTTACCTTGATACAAAATGTGACTAAACCTTACACTTTAGTCCTTTACTTTTCTTTTCCTCGTTCTTCTTTGGATTCTTGATCTATAATATAAAATATTTCTACCCATTAGCATTTATTTGATTTCTATTTCACTTCACAATTTATGCTGTTCAAAATTTGAAATTGCACTTTTACCCCAAAATTTACAGTTTTTACAATTTAGTCCCTACTCAATTCACCCATCAATTAAACTAATTTTTCTAAATTAACACTTTTATTTTATCATTATAAACTATTTCACAGCCTTTGATATTCTGAATTTCAACACCAACATCTAATTCACAATTTTGCTCACAATTAGGTCCTAAATACCATTTTCTATCAAAATGACTTAATAAAACAATCTTAATATGAAATTAGAACTTCAATTTCATAATAATTCATCATAAACTACCCTTACTCAGCCAGGGTAACTTCCAATTTCACCCACCAAATCAAAAACTAATGAATTAGATGATTGGACCTAATTGTAAAAGTCACAAAAACATAAAATTACTAAGAAATAGTAAAATTGAACTTACATGGTGCAAAAATATGAAAAACCAGCATAGGAGACCTATTACGGTGTTTCGGCTGAGAAAGATGAAGAAATGTCTAGATTTTCAATCACATCATTTTTTAACTATTAACTTTTATGCTAATTCCAATTTTGTCCCTTGTTCACATTGTTTTCTTGCTTATTTCATACCCAAACCGTCCAGCCATTAACCTTTGGGTCTAATTGCTCTTTAAATCCATCTTTTTAAATACTTAAGCTATTTACTCACAATTTAATAAATTTTGAGTTATTTTCAGTTTAGTCCTTTTTAATTAATTAGCTATCCAAACATCAAAATTTTCTAACGAAACTTTAATACTAACTCAATGACACTTCATAAATATTTATAAAAATATTTATAGCTCGATTTTCAAATTCGAGGTCTCGATACCTCGTTTTTGACCCGTCTGACCTAATAAATTATTTTAATTCACTAATTTCACCATTTCACAAATTCTTCTAAATTCTTACTTGACTCATAAATATTAAGTTACTATCTTGTTCAATCTTATTTGTCCGATTTAGTGATCTAAAATCACCATTTTGACACCACTTGAAAATTAGGCCGTTACATTCTACCTCGGATTTGTGGTTTCGCAACCATTTGTTCCATTTAGGCCCTATTTCGGGATGTTACATTTCTCCCCCTTTAGGGATTTTCGTCCGAAAATCTTACCGTGAAGAGATTTTGGTACTATTTTCGCATAGCCTCTTGAGTTCCCATGTAGCCTCATCTACCCCGTGTCTATTCCATAGTACTTTCACAAGTGCAATACTTTTATTCCTTAATTGCTTTACCTCTCGAGCTAGAATCTTTACGGTTCTTCACCGTAAGTCATGTCTGTTGAATCTCAACCTTTGTCTAAGAAATCACATGTGACAGATCTGAATGATAACGACGTAGCATAGACACATGAAATACATTTTGAATCTTCTCTAACTCAATCGGGAAAGCTAACCAATATGCTAATGGTCCGACTCTCTCAATCACTTCAAACGGTCCAATAAAACATGGACTTAGTTTGCCTTTCTTGCCAAATCTGAGAACTTTCTTCCACGGGGATACTTTCAAAAAAAAAAACTTTGTCACCAACTTGATATTCGATCTCTTTTCTTTTAAATCTGCATATGACTTACGCACATGTCAAGTCGCTTTTAAACAATTTCGATAACTTTCACTTTTCTTCTTTTTTTAACTAGATCAACCTCGTAAATCCGGCTTTCTTTAAGCTCTGTCCAATATAAAGGTGTGCGACATTTACGTCCATACAAAGCTTCATAAGGTGCCATCTTCAAACTCGACTGATAACTATTATTGTAGGCAAACTCTACTAATGGTAAATATTTTCCCAACTACCTTGAAATTCTAATACACAACATCTAAGCATATCTTCAAGTACCTGAATAACTCTCTCTGACTGACCGTCGGTTTGAGGGTGGAAAGCTGTACTAAAACTCAACTTTGTGCCCAAAGCCTTCGTAATTTCTTCCAAAACCGTGAAGTAAATCTTGGATCTCATCGAAATGATCGATAATGGTACCTGTGTAGTTTGACTATCTCGACATATACAACTCGGCCAACTTGTCAAGTGAATAATCCATACTGAACCGGGATAAAATGAGCCGACTTCGTTAACTTATCAATCACAACCTATCTGCATCTTTCTTTCTCGGTGTAACAGCAATCCTGTCACAAAATCCATAGTAACTCGATCCCATTTCCACTCGGGGACTAGCACAGTGCAATAAACTCGAAGGTACCGATGTTCGGCCTTTACCACCGATAGATCAAACATCTAAAACAAACTCGAAATGTCCTTTTCATTCCTACCCACCAAGACATTTTTTTAAATCATTATACATCTTTATACTACGGATGAATAGACAAAGAACTACTATGTGCTTCTGTAAAATCTTTCGAATAAGCTCATCATTCTTCGGTATGCATACCCTGTCTCGGAACATCAAACAACCGTCAGAACTGATCTGAAAATCTGACTCTACATCCGACTCGCACTGATCTCTTTTGGTTAACAACTCACTGTCATTTTTTTTTTGAGCTTCACAAATTTCTTCAAGAAACATCGGTTTAGCTCTCAACTCAGCTAAGATAAAACCATCATCTGATAAGGCTAGACTAGTGTTCAAAGCTCTTAATGCAAATAAAGATTTCCTACTCAAAGCATCAAGAACAACATTTGCCTTACAGGGTGATAATCGATCACTAGCTCATAATCTTTAATCAACTCTAACCATCTTCTTTGCCTCAAATTCAAATCTTTTTGAGTCATCAAATATTTCAAACTTTTGTGATCAGTGAATATGTGGCACTTCTCACCGTACAAATGATGTCTCCAAATTTTCAACAAAAAACAATGGCGCTAGCTCTAAATCATGTGTCGGATAGTTCTTCTCATGTGGCTTTAGTTGTCTAGAGGCATAAGCAATTACCTTCCCTTCCTGCATAAGTACACAACCAAGTCCATTCATGGACGCATCATCAGAATCACAAACTCCTTACGGTTCTAGTTGCACTAAAACAGGAGCTTTAGTCAACAATGCTTTTAACTTGTCAAAACTCTGTTGACACTTCTCAGTCCATTCAAACTTAACATCCTTTCGCAGCAATCTTGTCAACGGGGTAGCTATCATGGAAAATCCCTCTACAAATCGCCTATAATATCCGACAAGACCAAGAAAACTTCTAACTTTTGATACATTTCTAGGAGGCTTCCAATCAACAATGGCTGAAATCTTACTCGGATCAACCTTAATACCTTCACCTGAAACAATATGTCTAAGAAAACCAACTTCTCGTAACCAGAACTCACTTTTGCTGAACTTGACATACAACTGATTATCTTTCAGAATCTGTAAAACTGTTCTCAAATGCTCTGCATGCTCAGTCTCATCATGAGAATAAATCAAGATATCATCAATAAACAAAACTACAAACTTATCCAAGTACGGTCTGAAAATTCGGTTCATTAAGTCCATGAAAATGGCAGGAGCATTAGTCAAGTCAAATGGCATCACAAGGAACTCATAATGACCATACCAAGTCAGGAAAGCAGTCTTCAAGACATCTGACTCTTTAACTCACAACTGATAATTTCCGAATCTCAAATCTATCTTGAAAAACACAGTAGCTCCCTTCAATTGATCAAACAGATCATCAATTCTAGGCAATTGATACTTGTTCTTTACTGTTACCTTGTTAAGTTGCCGATAATTTAAGCAGAATCTCATCGATCCGTCATATTACCTTGTTTCAATTCCAGGAATTCCTTTCTCTTCTGGTCAATAAACCTCTGACTGATGTACTTTTTACGAAATTCCTCCTGAAAGAAATCCCAAGTGACCCTCTCCTTTGGTACAACTGATACAAGTGTCTTCCACCAGTAGTAGGCTGAGTCTCTAAGAAGTGATACTACACATTCCATACATTCCTCGGGTGTACAAGATAACTCATCAAAGACTCTGATAGTATTTTCTAACCAAAATTCTGCTCTTTCTGCATCATCATCTTTTGTTGCTCGAAACTCTTCTGCCCTTTGTTTCCTGATTCTATCAACTGGTGGCTTTTCTCTTATCACTGTACCTGTGATTGGGGGAGCTTGAGCTACATGGGTAGCCTGAGAATCATGAGGGGGTGGAGGTCTAATCTGCGGATTCGTACGAACGAACTCGGCAAACAAATCATTCAAAGCTTGGAAGAGAGCTTCTCGAGTCACTCCTCCCTGATTAACTGTTACTGGCCTATTCTCAGATGGCGCTACCCCTTCTACGGGAGCAGGCGCATTACTTTCTACATCATCATCACCAGCTCACTCGGGATCCATTACAATAAAACAAAATATTTAAAAATCGTCAGGAGTCGTCACACTATCAAAATACAAGTATGGCATGTATAGCTAGACTTTTTCTCACACTAGCTGTTCCGAGAACCGACTAAACCTGCTCTGATACCAATAAATGTAACGCCCCCACGCCCGAAACCGTCACCGGAGTCAAGCTTGAGGTGTTACTAAACTTATCTTACCTTTTAAACAACTCTAAATCACTTATTTTAATTTTCGGAATAAACTGTTTTTCTGCATCATGGTTACTTAAAAATTCATTTCTCGAGTTTCAAAACTCGAAATTAAGATCCGTAAATTTTTCATGAAACTAGACTCATATATATATCTACTAATTTTTTTCTAGAATTTTTGACTTAGCCAATTAGTACAGTTTATTAGTTAAATTTTTCCCTGTTTCAAAACTCGACTGCACTGACCTCTTCTTATTTCGAACCATTTTTCTTCCTGTACAAAATTCATATGACTAAGTCGTTTGTTTCTATCAAAACTAGATTCAACAAGCATTCTAACCATATAAATTATACCTTCTAATTAGTTTTGTACAATTTATGGTGAATTTCCAAAGTTGAAACAGGGGATCCAGAAATCGCTCTGACCCTGTTTCACTAAAACTCAGATATATCATAAAATATAATACTTTTACCTGTTTTGCTTATTCCATAAGAAAATATACATAATAAGCTTTAATTTCTTATATTATTCATCTTCAAACTATGTTTTTACAATTTTAGTGATTTTTCAAAGTTACATCATTTCATTACTTGAATCTGTTTTTAGGTTACTTTCACATTTTCATAATTTTCATGTGATAATCATCATTCAATCATACATATTAATAAACATGTATATCATCAGCTATTTTCTTAGCTAATCACTAGCAAGTATTTACACATCATTCATTATTCATATTATACCAAAAGTAGCTAAGTTTCTATACATGCCATACCCAAAACAAAACGACTAGTTATACCGAGTTATTTCTTTGATAGTGTGATCGGCCTCCGACATTTCCTTCGATCCCCGAGTGACTAGATAAGTACTATAAGAAGAAGAAAATAAAGAGATTAAGCACTAGGCTTAGTAAGCTTACAAGCAAATAAATCACAACATTCAACATAATGGATAATTATGCATAATATCATCTAACATCATAAATTTCTTTACTTCTCAATTTCTATCTTATTCTTTATTCCTTACCTTCTTTCTTACCGACCTTTCCTTTTCATAAGTATAATCTACTTTTCCTTTGCTGTTAATTCACTGTAATTTAACTCGTATCCTGACCCGTTGAACCACTCGGAATACTAAGGATACTAGGGCCGTT
Source organism: Gossypium arboreum (assembly GCF_025698485.1). Lineage (NCBI taxonomy): Eukaryota > Viridiplantae > Streptophyta > Magnoliopsida > Malvales > Malvaceae > Gossypium > Gossypium arboreum. The sequence goes on along the minus strand of NC_069077.1, from coordinate 3,708,223 downwards.
CCTGTCTATCAATATCCTGCCAATGCCATGTCTTTGACATGGACTTACATGAATTATTCCTGTCTCCAATGCCATATATAATATGGACTTACATGGCTCAATCCTGTCTCCAAAGCCATATTTCTAATATGGACTTACATGGCTCATTTCATTACGTCTGTCAACCCTAATATCCTAACATTCCTAGGGTTCAACCGGGGCTTTCTAACAGATTTTCCTCTGTCACTTCACCTTAAATTCGACTTTAAATATTTTCATAACATAAATATATAAATGCTGAAATTGACAATAATAATGTAAAATAAAAGAATATTGCATTTATTTACTGTAAACTTACCTTGATACAAAATGTGACTAAACCTTACACTTTAGTCCTTTACTTTTCTTTTCCTCGTTCTTCTTTGGATTCTTGATCTATAATATAAAATATTTCTACCCATTAGCATTTATTTGATTTCTATTTCACTTCACAATTTATGCTGTTCAAAATTTGAAATTGCACTTTTACCCCAAAATTTACAGTTTTACAATTTAGTCCCTACTCAATTCACCCATCAATTAAACTAATTTTTCTAAATTAACACTTTTATTTTATCATTATAAACTATTTCACAGCCTTTGATATTCTGAATTTCAACACCAACATCTAATTCACAATTTTGCTCACAATTAGGTCCTAAATACCATTTTCTATCAAAATGACTTAATAAAACAATCTTAATATGAAATTAGAACTTCAATTTCATAATAATTCATCATAAACTACCCTTACTCAGCCAGGGTAACTTCCAATTTCACCCACCAAATCAAAAACTAATGAATTAGATGATTGGACCTAATTGTAAAAGTCACAAAAACATAAAATTACTAAGAAATAGTAAAATTGAACTTACATGGTGCAAAAATATGAAAAACCAGCATAGGAGACCTATTACGGTGTTTCTGGCTGAGAAAGATGAAGAAATGTCTAGATTTTCAATCACATCATTTTTTTAACTATTAACTTTTATGCTAATTCCAATTTTGTCCCTTGTTCACATTGTTTTCTTGCTTATTTCATACCCAAACCGTCCAGCCATTAACCTTTGGGTCTAATTGCTCTTTAAATCCATCTTTTTAAATACTTAAGCTATTTACTCACAATTTAATAAATTTTGAGTTATTTTCAGTTTAGTCCTTTTTAATTAATTAGCTATCCAAACATCAAAATTTTCTAACGAAACTTTAATACTAACTCAATGACACTTCATAAATATTTATAAAAATATTTATAGCTCGATTTTCAAATTCGAGGTCTCGATACCTCGTTTTGACCCGTCGACCTAATAAATTATTTTAATTCACTAATTTCACCATTTCACAAATTCTTCTAAATTCTTACTTGACTCATAAATATTAAGTTACTATCTTGTTCAATCTTATTTGTCCGATTTAGTGATCTGAAATCACCATTTTGACACCAACGAAAATTAGGCCGTTACATTCTACCTCGGATTTGTGGTTTCGCAACCACTGTTCCATTTAGGCCCTATTTCGGGATGTTACAGAGTTAACTTGTGAGTTGTGGCATAATAAAATTAAAATTAAAGTGTATTAAAAATATTAAAATTAATCTTTAGTTGGATAATAAATCTTACCATATATACATTCTTATTATTATTTTAAATAAAAATATTAAAGTACCTTCAAATAATATAATTTATTTTAATCACGAAAGAATATTTCGTAATTTTTCTAATATAGTTAGTATTCGTTGACTTATAACACCAACTCAATTAAGAGCTTAAATAATATATAAATATATAATAAATATTAAAAAATCAAATTTAATAAAAATACAAAAATAATTAAATCATACTTTTGTGGGTCAAATATCACTTTTTTTTTTTACAATCTTATTATAGATTTCGATTATATTGTTTTTTTATACATATAATGTCTAGAACTATCTATAATCTTTTCTCTCATAAAGAGGAGGATAATACATTTTAGTGCATTCAACTAGTATTCTCTTGTATTAATAATAATACCTATACAAATTAAATTAAGACTCAATCCGCAATATCATTTCACATATCAAAGTAATAAAATTTGGACCTTAATACTTTGGGATGTTATTACACTAGGCCAATATTGAGAACAAATTATACTTAGCCAGTCAGTAAAAAAATTAGAGTGAGGGTGTAAGGTGGTAAAATAATAGATGCAGAACCCAAGATTTACATCTGAAAACAAGAAGACTATGTAGTCTTATTATATAAAGAGAGAAAAAAAAAAAAGATAAAGATTCTCATAAATTTCAGAACATGATTTGGCATGTAGCTAAGATAAGCAGGGTGAGAGTGATGGGATTAGTTTAATACTGCATGTGGGGGCATCAACTGCTACATCCACTCTGCACCAGAAATGAACGTTGCTTTTGTTATTTCCTTTGGAATTTGATCATCACTCTCTTTTCTGATATAATATTAAAGAAAAAAAAGGGCTCGAATTTCCATGATTTATAGTAACCACTCGGTATGAGTTTAATGCTCACCCCACCTGCTGTATAAGGAAGTTTCATGGCGGTGGTAGATGGCCGCTTGCTTGGTTGAAGGATGCTGTATTCTTTGCTCACATGCATGCCATTGCCATCAGCTTTTTGGAATCTTATGAGCTTTGCTTAGTTTCCTTCTTACAAACCCTATCCTTCCTTCCATATATTCTTCTTTTCAACTTGTTGATTATACATTTGCATATTTGTCTTTCATTTATATATGGGTTTCAGATTTAGTAATTACATTCGAATAATATGCTAATAATAAATATTTTTATATTTTTAAGTAGATTTATAAATTTCAATAAGTCAAAAAAGCATAAATGATATCCATTATCTGAAATCACTTTACTTTTGTGAGTAAGAATTTATATTTGATTATCATAACCTATTATCCATTTTAATTTAAATGTTTTTCTTACTAAATTCAAATATTTAATTTAATCACATATCTCACAAATAGAGGTGTGCATGGCCGGGCAGCCCGGCCCGGCCCGAAGGTCCGCCGAAAAATAGGAGGGTTTGGGTAAAAATATAGGCCGAAAAGGGCTTGGACAAAAACGAGGCCCATTTAGAAAACGGGCAGGCCTCGGTAAGATTTTTAGCCGGCTGGCCCAGCCAGCCCGACCTGATTTTAATATTAAATTGTTTTAAAAATTTTATTTTTAATTTTAAATAACTTTAGTACTTTTACTTTACTTTTTTGTTGTTTTGATGTTAGTTTGATATTGTAAAACTTTTGTTATTAATATAAATTAATTCTTAATTTAGTTTTAATTTGTTTCAATTTTTCAATTTTAATATAATTACTTTTTATTATATTTTTAATTTATGTATTATTTTAATAATTATTTTAGTCCCATTATTTATTTATTATTTATTTTAATATTTGTTTTATGTTTTAAATGTATTTGATTTATTATATTTCAAAGTTTTTATTTAATAAAAAAGCAAAAAAAAATTAATATGACCGGGCGGGCAGAGCAGGCTCGGGCCTACCATTTTTTTCTCGGGCCGGGCTTGGACAAATTTTCAGGCCCATATTTCGGGCCGGGCCCGGGCCCGTCCTTGAAAACGGGTAGAAATTTTTTATGGGCCCGGCCTGGCCCATGCACACCTCTACTCACAAATAATTAATTTAATTCAAATTCACATTCATGTAGGAACATTCAGATTAACAAAAGTCGACACTTGAAGTAATAGAAAATATATTAAAAAAATATCGAATTCTTTGAATAATTTCATTATATGTTCTGATCATATATGCTCTTTTTTATACAATATTTAGAAACTATCCATAGTCCCTTCCTAATCCATAAATAAGAAAGATAATGAATTTTAGGATACTTAAACCATGTCATCTTGCATTGACAATAATATTCATACCAATCAAATTAAAACTCAACCGATAAGAAAATACCGGCTTGTTATGAATGAACTATTTTTATTTGAAGTTTAATTTCGATTTTAGAAAGAAAAAACACTTGGTTAGTTAGATTGTTTTGTGTTGGGTAGGTGGGCTTTTTAAGTGATTTGGGCTTTTGGATTGGTTTTTAAATTATTTTCATTAATTTTAATGGGCCAATTAATATTATTCAAAAGCCCAATTAATATTATTAAATTGATCCCAATTTTTTTAAATCTAGGCCTGTTTGATTAGCCATTGAAAGCTTAATATTTACGTTAGGAATTAATTGAAAGCTAGAGTCAGGCTCCGCCAAATTTTAAGTCTAAATCCTTAGAGCTGATGGTTGTAGGCGTCCTCTTCCACTATAACTGGCTTATCCTACTCGAGAAGGGTTACCTAAAAGCCAAGGATTGAACCTAAGGTGGAACGAGATAACTGGAGGCTGAAATCTCGCAACACAAGAAACTTTCTCTTCCCCAAACTCTATTTATTTTTATAGTCCTCATTTTAATTTTTGTCATTTATTTAATTTTTCAATTTCAATTCACTTTAAATTCTGTTTTTATTTTTCTAGATCTAAATTCTTAATTCTATTTTTTTATTTTTCAGGAACGCAAGTTTTCTTGGCCAAGAAATTGTCCAGGATTTCAAGAATCCAGCATTCGTACAATCCGATCCCTGAGGATTCGACCTTACTTTCCCTTTACTGTTATTTTTACTATTTTACAGGAAATATGATATTTTTTGGTGCTTTCAACGACCGCATCAATCATTTCTCTTCTTTTTCCATTAATTATTTTCCAAACATTCAATTCAAATTACACATTGTTTTCGATTTAATACTTATATTTTTCCATATATAATATTTATATTTAATGATAATAATTTATTCCCATTATTTCAAAAGTTAACTTTGTTTAAAATAACATAAAATAAAAGTTAATTATTTTAAAAGTTGCATTTATTAAACGTTAAATAATTCCTTAAAATATAGAGGATCAATGAAAATTGTGTGTTGTTTTAGAAATTAGATCATTGGTGGATTATACTTTGATTATTTTGATTGTATTAATTATTTTCAAAGAGTTATCTTGTATTGACTTAAATGGTACTTTGAGGCTTGTATAGGTTATGTACAAGAGCTTATTGAGTTCTAATTAATCTATTCATTGAAGGAACAATTGTGTGAGAGAGTGCAAAGTTTATATTGTAAAAATTTTTGAGAGCATTTACTGTCCAAGTTTTCAAGGGGAGGAGTTAAAGGTGAGAGTTTTAGTCTTTAGGTATGAGGGTGAGGTCTCTATACTTGGAGAGTAGTGAGTGTGTGAGCCATTTGTTGTATTCATGACTAAGGATAGGAAAATTGAATTACATTAACAAATAATTTGTGTTATTTGTTATTCTATTTGCAAAGCTTTACAATTCTAAGCAACAGTGGTCATTTCAGTCTAGTATTTTCATTGCACTTGTTATGTTAAACAAATAAACAACTTAAAGTAACAATAATAAATTAAATTAAATTAAATTAAATTAAATAAACCAATTAAATAAAAAAATTAATAATCTGATTAATTAAGTGATCGATGAATGTAAAAAAATATAAATCACAAAGCATCCATATCAATATATAGTTGCAATTATCACAACACCCCGACTAACCTTCAAAATCACAACAGCATTTATAGAAAAAAAGATAAATAAACAAAACCAGCAGCTATGGAAAAAGGATATGTAATCCACCATTTTCTTATGAATTTTACTCTAGTTTTTGGATAAGGGATTGATAGAAGAAAATCAATGGTTTTTCGGTAGTTTATTAGCTTACTATTTGAATTTACTTGTAGTTGTTACTTTTAACAATATTTGATAATTATTTTAGCATATATTTAACTACGAATATGATATATTACCCATTAAATATAAGAAAAATTCAAGGACATTGAATATTCTTTATCTGTACCCAAGTTTGCATATCTCTCTAAATACTGAATTAAAGTACTTATCTTCATCTTATTTATGAATATCTGCAGAAATATCTGTACATTCTGTAGAATTTAAAACTCGAATTCGAATATAAATATTTCAAGAAAAATGAGAAATCATAATAACATAGAGTAGTTAAATGTAATAATAATAAATAAATAAAAACTATTTCTAATTGCTACGCATAATGAATATGAGACTTTATTTGAAGAGTCCGATGAACATCAAATTTTCAAAAATTATCAAAAGGAAAATTAAAAGTTTTAGTTTTTTTTTGATAATTTTTATTTTTTTAATTATAATGGTCGCGTTAACAAAGAGTTAACGAAAAATTAGATAAAGGGATTAAAATTTTCAAATCGATAAAAATACAAGAATTTAATATCAAAGAGGGCCGGTATAGAAACTTCTAACCTATTTAAAACTTTTCTTTAATTTCATGTTGTTGTTGTTGTTTTTTTTTTTTTTTTTTTATGTATATTGAAACAGCCTAACTTTGTCTGATGTTATCCATACGAAATCAGACGAAATCAAATTTTTTAAAAGGGGACCATATTAAATTATAAAATTTTAAGGTAAAATTTTTAAAAATATATTAGAAGGGTTTAAATTGAATTGCTTTTTTTTTATGAGGAGCAACAATTTTCTATTAATCAAAGGATTAGAAAAAACTGAAATCAACTAATTAATTATTATTAAGAATTATAATTACAAATATCTTGCCTTTCTGAGCTTTGTTCTTGCACAGAAGCAACGGAAGGAAAGGATTTTTTTTTTAATAATTTCATTATAAATTTTGATCATATCTGTTTTATTTGATATAATATTTAAAATAAATAAAATAATAATGCACTTCACACACTCTAATTCACATCCTCCTATATAAGACTCAATCAATAAATTCGATTAAATTTGGTTTTTCCTCAAAGTTGATAATTTATTTAACATAAAATTTTTAGATTTGATTCAGTTGTATGATTTTATTCTAATCCCAACACAATTTCTAGCTTTGTCCTCTACCTTGGTATTCTATGAAGCAGTATTTAGTCAGAAATTGCTAATCACAATTCACTTTTCTTTTATTTTATATCATCAGATATTTAAACTTTTAACATTCTCATCCTTTTTCTCAAAGGTATCGCAATCATCAATCATCAGCATCGTCAGCACATACATATAGTACTGTTGCTTTCATAATAATGAATACTCATCCCCGACCAAATTTGATAAACATTAAAATCTTTGTTAATGAATTTTACTTCAATTGAAATTATTATTATTGTAATAATAATTTTTTTGGTGAAAAGAAAATAAATTGAATAAAAAGATTAATTACACGTAAAATTTTGAGCAAGACTGTCACTTGCTTTAACAACACGAGTGATTGTTAGAATCTCTTTTGGGATCTTTTCAAACACCTTCACATTTTATCTTGTATCGAAAGCCATTTTGAGTTTTGACCATATAATCAATAATTTTATTGAACTCCATGGATACAATATTGACTAAAAATTTATGAATTCTTCTAATAAAAGTAGAATTTGTAGCATTAAAGGAAGAAACTTGAATGGCTTTATACATTACTATTTTAAAATATGTGAGTTTAAACATGTTTAAACATGTAATATCCTCCACTTTAAAAATAAGTATACAGAGTTTAGGCATTTTATTGATAGATTTCACACCGCTTCAAGCCTTATACATTATTAATTTAATTTTTGTGTTATGAAATTATATAATATATAATTAGGTTTAATGGTGAAAAAGGCCTTCAACAAAAACATTCAAAAAATCAATTAAACCCTCAAGAAAAATTAGACCCCAAATGAATCTTTGTAGTTGAAAAAATAATTAATGAAGCCCTTAATGTTGGGCACATTCTTGCTGATGTGGCTGACGGTCCAATCAAATAGTAACATATGGCATGTCATGTAGATCACATGCTAGCATAGCATTTTACCATGTCAATTTTTTTAAAAAAAAAAAGTATATAGATGTACCTAGATAAAAGGTTGACAAGGTTCATTTGAATCAACTTGTTTCAGTTAAACTTGAATGTGGTTCTTTAGATAATCACTAAAAATTTTAAAAGTTATGAATAATTATATGAAGATAAAAAATTATTAAAAATTAATAAAATATTTTAAAATTATAAAAATCACGTTTAAAATGAATTTGGACAAATTAGTTGTTCAAGTTCATTTGAATTTAGACAACCACTTATCCAAATTTATTTTGGACTTAATTTCTTTAGATAATTACGAAAAATTACAAAAAACATAAATTATGGAAAATTAATTAATTATTAAATATATTTTTATATTTAAAATTGTTAGAATTCTTAAATTTATTAAAAATTAAATGATTACTAAAAGTTTCAAAATTTTAAAGAATTATTAAAAATTAATCATATATGTAATATATTATTTAAATATTTCTCTCATGTCATAGATGCCATATAATTTAATATGTATAATAAATTTTTACATTTAAATATTTGATATCTATTTACGTATTTGTAACAAATTATATCACATTATCTTATTAATTTCTTTTAAGAATAAATAATTAATATCAATAAATTATTTTTAACAATAAAACATTATTTAATTAATTAAAAATATAAATTAAATACTATCTTAAAATTTTATAATTCTTAATAAATTCCTCTATTTTTTTTTAAAAAATAGTAGTTATCTAAACAACCATGTCTAACAAGTGGTTGTCCAAAATAAACCTTTTCGAACAGTTATTTTAAATAATTTTTTAAAAATATTTATTTTTAAGGATTTTTAAAAGTTTTTATCTTCGTGACAAAATATCACATTGACATGTGGTCCATGTGGCATATCATGTGTCTCTATTTGGTTGGACCATTTGTCACATCAATAGAAATATATCACAATGTAACGCCCCAATTTTCGGAAATCCTGTGAATGTTGGCATAGGTTTAATTATGTTAGTAGGCCTTTAAAAGGCCCAAGCTTAAGATAGAACCCGGTAATTTTAGTTAATTTTTGTTCCATAAGAAAAAAGGAGTGAAATTATGAAATAAGACCTATGTGAAAATGTTTGAAAATGCTATAGGCTAAATTGAAGTGACCAAATAAATAGAAGTGCAAAATAGGAGGATTTGCAAGACAAACCTCCCATTTTACATGAAGTGGCCAGCCATCATGTTGTTGTAGACAAAATGTGCACTTGATATCCATAATTTATGGTACAAATTGATACAAATTGATAATAGGTTAGGTAAATGTTCCATGATAATGGGTTAGATAAATGTTTCATGATAATGGGTTAGGTAAATGTTTCATGATAAGAATTTCATGTCTTTTGTATTAAAGAATTAAATTGATGAAATATGAAGTTTTATTAAAAGAAAAAGGGGTGAAAAGAACAAAGTTTTGTCCATCTTTGTTCATCATAGCTGAAAGTTAGAGAAGAGAAAGGAGAGGAGAAAGCTCTTGAGTATTCGGTCATTAGGAGGAGGAAAATTGAAGGTAAGTTCTTGGTACCTTGCATCTATTTTGAGGTTCATGAGTTCTTCTTGATTCTACTTTAACTCTTGAAGTATATTTTGATTTTTAGTTGTGTTGTGAGCATTTGGTCATGAATTAAAATGAAGGAAATGGTTGTTGTTTCATGTTCTTTTGATGAAAAATGGAAGATATGTGAAGTTGAGCCAAACAAATGAGCATGCATGTGCCTTAGATGCTAAAGGGAAAAATCGGCTAACATGTTGTGCTTTAAAATGATGAAATGGAGATTATGCTTAAGTAAAAATCATAGATATGTGATGATTGATTGGTGATATACATGTTTAAATAACATGCATGCAAGATAGGTGTATGAAAGAGTGATTTGGTAATAAATCTGCTTGGGACAGCAGCAGTAACGTGACTTTGGAAAATCACCATAAATTGTGGGAGATGAATTAGAAGCTGAATAAATTATGTAATTAAAGCTTATTGAGTCTAGTTTCTAATGAAATAAACAAGAACATATTTTGAATTCTGTACAATGAGAAATTTGATTCGTAATGAAGAGTGGTCAGATTAGCCAAACAGTGAAACATGGGAAACTTTGAGAAAAATCTGGTATTGATTGGCTAAACCAAAAATTCTGAAAATTTTATGGATAGAAGATATATGAGTCTATTTTCAAGGAAAATTAACGGAACTTGATTTGGAGTTTCGTATCTCCAGTTATAAATGATTTAGTGACTGTTTCTCAGGAAGAGAGCTTGTAGTGAAATTATGATTATGTGGTAAACATTGACAAAAATTTGTTAATGAGTTGCTTATTATTTTCTTATAAGCTTACTATGATCTGTAGGTGTGGTTGGCCGAATATTGTAAGGGGTTAATACGTAGTTTGTATTTGAATAGTTAGATTAACGTGTTAGTAATCCAATTGTAGGCGGTTCGTGTGTGGATCTCGTCAGCATATCGTTGCAAACAGTTGTGTAACTAACACCCTCTTTCTTAGTCTAGATCGGCAAAAGTCGAAAAGCCGAAATGCCGAAACCGGTATTTTGTAGATTTATGAGTGTGCGAATACTCGTGAGGTAAATCGATTAATTTTTTGGTAAGCTGCAAAATTTGGACTGCAAAGTGCATGATTTACGTGCCCTCGATATTTTTGGGCTTAATGGGCCAAAATTGGAATGATGGGCCAACGGCCCAATTCGGTAAGAACCCTCGATGCGTGATTCTGTTAGTACGTGAAAAGTAGGAATATGCATGAAAAACCCTAAAATAGATAAATTAAAATACCTTTAAAAGTGGAAAATTTACGTTTTACCCTTAGTAGATAAATTACGAAATACCCTAGGGTTAAATTGGCCTAAATGCATGTTTGATTGTTGTTATTTCTTGCATGCCATGTTGTTATTATCGATGCATGGGATTGGGATATTGACGGAGGAAGTCTTGAAAGTGGCTTGTCCACATCTTGGAGGCTTTGCCTCAATTCTTTGATAAGCGAGCGGCAAAGTGCAATTGTGGAAGTGTTAATTTGGGTGGGTTGAGCTATTCCCCACATGGAGTGTATGGCTGGTGCGGGTGGAGTGTAGTGGTCGGTGGGTTGAGTAGTCTCCCAAATGGGCTTGCATATGTTATTGATGTTGCATGTATTTTGAAATGGGCCTATGGGCCATCTTATTATCTGAATAAGGGGCTAAGGCCCGGTTTATTATGTCTGAAAAGGGCTCGGCCCAGTACCACTTATTACTGAATGGGCTTAGGCCCAATAGGCTTGAGTGACTTGGGCTTTGAATGGGTTTTCCTTACACATGAGTTTTCCTAAACTCACCCTTTTATTTTATCCACGCAGAAATCCCCAACCATAGTGGGCTTGGAGTGTGAGGGAATTGGAGTGCCACCGCTCGAAAGTTGATTTTCTTCGGTGAATTGGACATTCTTTTATTTACGTTTGAAGTTTTTGGGCTTTTAAATGTAATAAGGCCGCTTAAGTACTTTTGATGGTTTTAATATGTATTACTAAGATAGGTAATACTTATTTTAACTGTTGAAATTGGATAGCTTTAGGGCGTGTTTTCAAAAACAACAATTGATTTCAAAATAACACGACAACAAGCAAAGCTTCCGCAATGAAAGTATTTTCCAAAATTAATCACTTTTCCTAAAAATGACTTAATCAAATCGGTTTTCTAGAAATATCCATGACGTTAAGGTGTGGTAATGGCGGTATGCATGTCTAGGATTGGATCCAAAGGAGCTTGGTACTTAAGCGATCGATGGACTCACCACCTCTTTTCCGGTTTCCTACGGTGCATGACTTCCATTCACTTTAACCTATAATGAAATTATCTTTTAAAACACTAAGTAAGTTTTTCTGGATCAACAATATAAAATATTTTAAACGCTTCGATGTGGCATGTCGGATCCGGTTATAATTTCTGGGCCGGGTTTGGGGTGCTACATTTAGTGGTATCAGAGCCTAGGTTGCAACAACTCGGCTGTGGAATGGGTTTACAAAAATAAAGATTTTCAAAAACGAAAATTTTATAAAGAATGCGAAAAACTCGATTTTTAAAATTTAGATCTTTAGAAGGTGGCATTCCGAATCTCTGGCCCAAGCCTGTAAGTATTATTCTGAACTCTTCTGAATATTTTTCTGAGTTATCTGTCTGTACTGAAATCCTGCTAGGATACTCTAGATAGGATGATACTGAAACCATAGGAAAATCTAATAAGAGACTGAAACTGTAGCTAGACTTCGATTTTGCAAAAACAAACTCTGAACTACTATCTGATTCATAAAACATCGTAATAAACCTTTGGATTATTAATTGATGCATAAAATTCGTAATCAAGATAATACGATATGAGTACAAGAGGCCGTGGATGGAGCCGAGGAAGTGCTCGGCGAGATCTTCGTCTTGAGACATATCTTGGCGGTGGATGCACCGGTACCACCGCAATGAGTAGAGTCTCATGACCGCGGTGCGAGGATGATGCCTCATCACGGTAATGCTTCGTGTTCGGAAAGGGTTGCGGGCAAGTATGGGCAATGGAGTTTGGGGATCTATTTCGAACGACTTGAGCTATGAGCGGAGATCTTTACTGGCGTGTCTGGTATCACCTCGAATGTGGCGAATATTGATTGGAGGCCACGAATGGATTATGGACAACTTAGACTACTCGAGGAGATTGTGAGTGGGGTATCTGTACTAAGTCCTTTGGGTCACTTTCGGTTAGAGTAGACAAAGCGTATAGGGATGTACTCTTAGAAACTCAATGTAGGATTTTCCTAGAGATCGATGGAGTTACTGTTCGAGAGTTTGATCTCATTTTGGGAATGGACCGGCTTGTTAAGCATAAAGTGACTCGGATTGTCTTGCTAAACGAATGGTGTTAAGGACCACAAAGGATGAGGAGGTTATGGTGATAGGTGAGCGAAGGGATTATTTGTCCAATGTGGTGTCGGCATTAAGAGCCGAGAAGTGGATTCGGAAAGGTTGTGAGGTCTATTTGGCATTTGTAAGTCAGTTGGAAGAGGAGGGACTGACAGTGGATAAGGTTAGGACTGTAAAGGAGTTCCAAGATGTTTTTCCTGAGGAGCTTCCAAGATTGCCTCCGAACCGAGAAGTGGAGTTTAGAATTGACTTATTGCCTGGAACGGCACCTGTGTCTATCGCACCGTATAGAATGGCACCGAAGGAGTTGGTGGAGCTAAAGGCACAAATTCAAGAGTTGTTGGATAGGGGCTTCATTAGGCCAAGCGTGTCTCCATGAGGAGCGCCGGTGCTATTCGTGAAAAAGAAGGATGGTACGATGAGGATGTGCATTGATTATCGCCAGTTGAACAAACTGACGATTAAGAATAAGTATCTACTGCCAAGGATTGACGATCTATTCGACCAGCTTAGAGGAGCTTCTGTATTTTCCAAGATCGACCTTCGATCTGGATATCATCAGTTAAGGGTCAAGGAGGCAAATATCCAAAAGACGACATTCAGGACTCGGTATAGTCATTACGAGTTTCTGGTTATGCCATTTGGACTAACGAACGCTCTTACAGCGTTTATGGATCTGATGAATCATGTGTTTCAACCATTTTTAGATCAATTCGTAGTCGTCTTTATTGACGATATCCTGGTATATTTTGAAACTAAAACGAAACATGATGAGCATCTCTGCATAGTACTGTAAGTATTAAGGGAGAAGGAACTCTTTGTGAAGTTCAGCAAGTGTGAATTTTGGTTGAGGGAGGTAACTTTCTTAGGACATGTGGTCTCTGCTGAGGGGATTAAAGTGGACCCTCGGAAAATTGAAGCGATTTTGGAATGGAAGCCGCCTAAGTCAGTGTCAGAAATACGGAGTTTCCTAGGACTGTCAGGATACTACAGAAGGTTTGTAGAAGGTTTTTCTATGATGGCAGCACCTCTGACAAAACTCATAAGGAAAGGAGTACCGTGTGTATGGACTAAAAAGCAGCAAGAAGCTTTTGAGAAGTTGAAGAAAGTTCTGACTGAAGCACTTGTGTTAATTTAGCTTTGAGTCAGGAATGATTTTCTTGTGTGCAGTGGCGCATCACATGTGGGTTTGGGCTGCGTATTAATGCAAGAGGTAAGGTGGTTGCATATGCATCACGATAGCTTAAGCCTCATGAGGGAACTATTTGACTCATGATTTAGAGTTGGCGGCATGATATTTGCACTTAAGATTTGGAGACATTACTTGTGCGGAGAAAGGTGTATTATATACACTGACCATAAGAGTCTTAAGTATTTGTTGACTCAGAAGGAGCTGAACCTTAGGCAAAGGAGATGGATTGAGTTGCTTAAGGATTATGACTGTTCGATCGAGTATCACCTAGGCAAGGCTAATGTGGTAGCCGATGCTCTAAGTCGAGAAGCAGATGTCGATCTGAGAGCAATGTTTACTCGTCGAGTCGTATGATGATGGAAGTCTGTTGGTGAGTTGCAAGTGAGGCCAACTGGGTGGATCGATTAAGGAAAAACAGTTGAACGATGAGTCTTTGGTCGCTCGTTATCAACAAGTTAAGGAAGGGGAAACTTCTGAGTTTGGGAGCCAGAAGAGACGATGCAACAGCAATACCCTCATCTGTTTGGATTAGGTAAATTTCGAGGACGAAATTTCTTTAAGGAGGGTAGAGTTGTAACGCCCCAATTTTCGGGAATCGTGTGAATGTTGGCATAGGTTTAATTATGTTAGTGGGCCTCTAGAAGGCCCAAGCTTAAGATAGAACCCGGTAATTTTAGTTAATTTTTGTTCCATAAGAAAAAAGGAGTGAAATTATGAAATAAGACCTATGTGAAAATGTTTGAAAATGCTATAGGCTAAATTGAAGTGACCAAATAAATAGGAGTGCAAAATAGGAGGATTTGCATGACAAACCTCCCATTTTACATGAAGTGGCCAGCCATCATGTTGTTGTAGACAAAATGTGCACTTGATATCCATAATTTATGGTATAAATTGATACAAAGTGATAATAGGTTAGGTAAATGTTCCATGATAATGGGTTAGGTAAATGTTTCATGATAATGGGTTAGGTAAATGTTTCATGATAAGAATTTCATGTCTTTTGTATTAAAGAATTAAATTGATGAAATATGAAGTTTTATTAAAAGAAAAAGGGGTGAAAAGAACAAAGTTTTGTCCATCTTTATTCATCATAGCTGAAAGTTAGAGAAGAGAAAGGAGAGGAGAAAGCTCTTGAGTATTCGGTCATTAGGAGGAGGAAAATTGAAGGTAAGTTCTTGGTACCTTGCTTCTATTTTGAGGTTCATGAGTTCTTCTTGATTCTACCTTAACTCTTGAAGTATATTTTGATTTTTAGTTGTGTTGTGAGCATTTGGTCATGAATTAAAATGAAGGAAATGGTTGTTGTTTCATGTTCTTTTGATGAAAAATGGAAGATATGTGAAGTTGAGCCAAACAAATGAGCATGCATGTGCCTTAGATGCTAAAGGGAAAAATCGGCTAACATGTTGTGCTTTAAAATGATGAAATGGAGATTATGCTTAAGTAAAAATCATAAATATGTGATGATTGATTGGTGATATACATGTTTAAATAACATGCATGCAAGATAGGTGTATGAAAGAGTGATTTGGTAATAAATCTGCTTGGGACAGCAGCAGTAACGTGACTTTGGAAAATCACCATAAATTGTGGGAGATGAATTAGAAGCTGAATAAATTATGTAATTAAAGCTTATTGAGTCTAGTTTCTAATGAAATAAACAAGAACATATTTTGAATTCTTTACAATGAGAAATTTGATTCGTAATGAAGAGTGGTCAGATTAGCCAAACAGTGAAACATGGGAAACTTTGAGAAAAATCTGGTATTGATTGGCTAAACCAAAAATTCTGAAAATTTTATGGATAGAAGATATATGAGTCTATTTTTAAGGAAAATTAACGGAACTTGATTTGGAGTTTCGTAGCTCCAGTTATAAATGATTTAGTGACTGTTTCTCAGGAAGAGAGCTTGTAGTGAAATTATGATTATGTGGTAAACATTGACAAAAATTTGTTAATGAGTTGCTTATTGTTTTCTTATAAGCTTACTATGATCTGTAGGTGTGGTTGGCCGAATATTGTAAGGAGTTAATACGTAGTTTGTATTTGAATAGTTAGATTAACGTGTTAGTAATCCAATTGTAGGCGGTTCGTGTGTGGATCTCGTCAGCATATCGTCGCAAACAGGTGTGTAACTAACACCCTCTTTCTTAGTCTGGATCGGCAAAAGTCGAAAATCCGAAATGCCGAAACCGGTATTTTGTAGATTTACGAGTGTGCGAATGCTCGTGAGGTAAATCGATTAATTTTTTGGTAAGCTGCAAAATTTGGACTGCAAAGTGCATGATTTCTGTGCCCTCGATATTTTTGGGCTTAATGGGCCAAAATTGGAATGATGGGCCAACGGGCCCAATTCGGTAAGAACCCTCGGTACGTGATTCTGTTAGTACGTGAAAAGTAGGAATATGCATGAAAAACCCTAAAATAGATAAATTACTGAAATACCTTTAAAAGTGGAAAATTTACAGTTTTACCCCTAGTAGATAAATTACCGAAATACCCTTAGGGTTAAATTGACCTAAATGCATGTTTGACTGTTGTTATTTACTGCATGCCATGTTGTTATTATCTGATGCATGGGATTGGGATATTGACGGAGGAAGTACTGAAAGTGGCTTGTCCACGTATTGGAGGCTTTGCCTCAATTCTTTGATAATGAGCGTGAAAAATGCAAGCTGTGGAGTGTTAAATTTGGGTGGGTTGAGCTATTCCCACATGGAGTGTATGGCTGGTGCGGGTGGAGTGTAGTGGTTGGTGGGTTGAGTAGTCTCCCAAATGGGCTTGTATATGTTATTGATGTTGCATGTATTTTGAAATGGGCCTATGGGCCATCTTGTTATCTGAATAAGGGCTAAGGCCCGGTTTATTATGTCTGAAAAGGGCTCGGCCTAGTACCACTATTACCTAAATGGGCTTAGGCCCAATAGGCTTGAGTGACTTGGGCTTTGAATGGGTTTTCCTTACACACTGAGTTTCCCAAACTCACCCATTTTATTTTTATCCACGCAGAAATCCCCAACCATAGTGGGCTTGGAGTCGTGAGGGAATTGGAGTGGCCACCCGTTCCAAAGTTGATTTTCTTCGGTGAACTGGACATCCTTTTATTTACGTTTGAAGTTTTTGGGCTTTTAAATGTAATAAGGCCGCTTAATTATTTTTGATGGTTTTAATATGTATTACTAAGATAGGTAATACTTATTTTAAATGTTGAAATTGGATAACTTTAGGGCGTGTTTTCAAAAACAACAGTTGATTTCAAAATAACACGACAACAAGCAAAGCTTCCGCAATGAAAGTATTATCCAAAATTAATCACTTTTCCTAAAAATGACTTAATCAAATCGGTTTCCTAGAAATATCCATGACGTTAAGGTGTGGCAATGGCGGTATACATGTCTAGGATTGGATCCGAAGGGAGCTTGGTACTTAAGCAGTCCGATAGACTCACCACCTCTTTTTCGGTTTCCTACCTGGTGCACAGCTTCCATTCACTTTAACCTATAATGAAATTATCTTTTAAAACACTAAGTAAGTTTTTCTGGATCAACAATATAAAATATTTTGAACGCTTCGATGTGGCATGTCGGATCCGGTCATAACGTCTGGGCCGGGTTTGGGGTGTTACACACAATCAATAGTGGTCAATGTTAGTTAAGGGTTTCCTTGATTGTGTTTTTCAGTTAGAAGTATTCAATTGGGAGCCATTTTCTCATAAGGGCTTAATTGATTTTTGGGTACGTATGTTTTAGTTATTTAACTTCAAAAAGTTACAAAATATTTACTAAACTATTTGAAAATTTTCATTTATGTCATTTAATTATTTGAAAGTTTTTATTTAAATCACTAGCCTATTAAGTTTTTTTTAAACTAGCGAGCTTCAAGTAACAATTTGATGACTCGTGCATTAGATTAGTACCTATCAACGAGTAGAATAACTTATCTTAAATCCAAGTTGATTTGACGATCATTGTCGGAAATTGAAGGAGAAAGCAGTTTGGATTTTGGTTTGCAAATTTATAACATTTAAAGTTGTTTCACGAAAAAAATGCACTATGTAAGAAAAAGAGGAAGAAGAGCTTTTGATTTCAATTGGAGTAGATGGTGCAAACATAGAAGGCCATACAACAATGATTTTAACATCCCGATAACTTAAACGAAAACTTTCGAATAGTTCAATTACCATTTTGTAACTTTTTGAAGTTCAGTGACTAAAACGTAAACTAACTAATAATTTAGTGACATTAAATGTAGTTTACCCTTGATTTTTTGTTGAGGTCCTTTGTTACCATTAAGCCAATAATATAATATAATATAATATATTACAAACTTAAAAATAGATCGAGTCAGGCTCAGACTTAGGCTTTGAATGCTGAAGCCTAAGCCTGAGCCTGACCCATATCTTCAATGAACTTAATATTTTGTTCAAGCCTCTTTTTGGAGTTTTTTTCTCTAAACCCTTTTAAATTTCAAGTAAACATTTGGTCTTAAATGTATAATCCAACCCTTAAACAGGTCTAACATACAAAAGCCTTGGACTCATTGACTAAACGAAAATTTTTCTTTTAAACCCCTAAAAAATTAAAACTATCAATTTAAACCTTTTTAACCATTAATTATGTGGAAATTTTAGAATTCTGATTTTTGGAAAATTAACAATTCAATTTAAACATTTTAACCCAAAATTTTAATTTTGTTTCTCCCCTAAAATTTTATAGTTTTATGTTCGCTGCCTAAAAATTCATCTTTTCTTTTTCTTATAAAATGGCAATAAAAAGTTACATATATTAAAATTCAAACTTCAAATCTATTAGATAGGAATTGAATTAAATTTTAAATATTTATTGTATTATGTAGGTAAAAGAAAAATAAAAATGTAGTATGTGATGATGTCACATAAAATCCACCACATGACAAATGGTGTTGTCGCTATCTTCCCACCGCCCTAAACTCAATTTTTGGAAGCTCCTACATTAATTATTCATACACTCCTTTGTATTCCATTTATCATCCTTTTCTTCCTTCCGCCCCCCCTTTTTTTTTTCTTTTTTTCTTTTTCATTTATTCTAATATTAAATCATTATGATACTCAAATTATTTGATTAATTAATCCATGTTCCACAATACCACGTGAATTCGTTCAAAAAGAATAACACAATACCACGTGAATTGAGTGCTCAATTTTTTTAAAAAAATTTATGGTACAATCAAAACACAAATATATGTACATATTTAAATAATTATAAAATATAGAACCAATTTATTACGTTATAAAAGGATTAAAAAATAATTATAACATAATTTAGACTAAAACTAATTGAAATTTCAAACTTGGGTACTTGGTAAATCTCAAATTTGAGTAACTTCACCTTTAACAATTGTATTAGAGCTCCGTTGGTTTATACTAGAAGGAATCATTGTATATTTTGTTTTCTTTAAAATATGGAATTAGACCAAGGCATAAGTATAATACAAATTCAATAAATTAAATGATTACATTATTATGATTTAACTATAAGGTTGGGGGTTAGATCTCGTCCATGGGAATGGAGCACATTTCATGACCATCTGTTTACTTTTTTTAAAAAGCACCTACGACGAGAGAATTAGTCATTACCATCGAAGATGGACACTCGAGTAAATAAAAAAAAACTTTTTCATAATTATCACTCCAGGCAAAGTTGGAAATTCAACTTTTCAAATATATTTAATTATACTTTTTTTAATTAAATTATAATTTAATCATTATATTAAAGGTGAACTATATCCAAGGTCATTAAATTATTAGTAAGTTTACGTTTTGATCACTTAACTTCAAAAAGTTATAAAATTGTCATTAAACAATTCAGAAGTTTTCATTTAAGTTACTAAACTATTTGAAAGTTTTCATTTAAGTCACTAGGCCGTTAGTTTTTTTTAAAAAAAAGTATGGCTAGCGAGCTCCAAACGACAATTCGATAATTGGTACTGCGGGCCTATCAAGAAGTAGAAAAAAATACCTTAGATTCAAGTTAATTTGATGGTCAATGTCAAAGATTAGAAAAGAAATTTGATTGAATGTTGGTTTGTAAATTCGTGACATTCAAAGTTGTTTCATGAAATAAATTAAATTGTAGAGGAGAAAGGGGGTTTCAATTAGTACAAGTGGTGCGAACAAAGAATGGTATAACAATAACGATTTTAATAAAATAAAAACTTAAATAAAAACTTTCAAATATTTTAGAGATTATTTTATAACTTTTTAACGTTAAGTTACCTAAACATATTTATAAAGTAATACATGTTACACTTAATAATAATGTTAATTTTATAATATAAAAAACTGTTTAATATAAAAATTAAATAATTTTAGACTTTTATTCCATATGAAATATAATACACATACACAAACCTCAGTCAATGTGTGACACTACAACAAATTCAATCTCGTGAATATCTAGCTGTTTGTTCGTATCTGTTGTCTTACATTATATCACGTAAACATTAATTAATGCACACATTCAATTCACTGTTTTATTTTACAAGTAATCTTATGTTAAAATTATTTTAATTTTAATGATAAGTGGATGACCTAAGGAAAGGATATAAAGTTGGACTGTTAGGCAAGTGGAACTCATCCACACTTTAAAATAAAATAAATGGTAGAAAGAAGTTGACTTCTTTTTTCTCCCCAAATTCTTCATTTATTGATCAAATAATTAATATATGATAAAAATGAAAAATAAATTAAATATACAAATTATAAGGTTTAGTATTGTGAATCAAATTATTTTAATGTTAATTTTTTATAAAATTTAATGTCATAATACAATTAAATATTATTTGTATTATTTTTGTAAATATGTCGAACTATATACACGAATAATACATCAAACATAAATTGTAAAAAATAAAATAGAAAAGATTCTTCACTTACTTGTTAGGTATATAAAGTAGGGAACTCACATGCTTCCCTTTGCCATCATCGAAATTATTTTTCTCTTTTGTCATCATTGTGAGTTTGTTGAAAGCATTAAAAATGGATGAGAGCAAATTTGTTGTTAGTTTGATGATCATTTTTCTGGGTTTTTCTTATCTCCTCAATTCTTCTGCTGCTGTTCCTGTAACAAGTAAGGCTAATATTTGAATTTTTTTAGCTTTTAATTCTGATTTGTTTATTGATATTCAAAATAATTGATTTGGTCTTTTATAGGATGCTCCATGCCAAATAATAAGAAACTCCTCCCTTCTTCTCCTTCTGTTCAAGATGTAGTTGTTCAGGTATTTTGAATGCCCTAATTGATATTCTTACAGGGTTTTTATCCTTTTACATTCTTTTACATCCTTCACATGAACTCACATGCTTCACATGAACTCACAAGTAATGGTTAAGATTTTGGTTAATTTGTTGTGTTTTTTGGGGGCAGGATGTAATGAAATTGAGTGGAAGTGAGGAAGTAATAGAGGAAGGGGAAGCATTAAATAACGAAAGGATGTTATTGGCAAGCACAGATTATTCAGGACCTGGTGCAAACAAGAACCATGATCCTAAAACTCCAGGAACAGGTTAAAAAAACATATCATCTGTCTATCTATATAGAATGAGGGAAATTTCAGAGTTTGGATCTGGGTTTGGTTTAGGACAAGTTCGTCTTTTGGTTGTCTCTCTTTGTATCCATAATTATGTTTTAAACTTGTTTTTTTTTTTTATTGTACTTGTATGTTTAAAGAATGTCTGTACTATAATCTAACATGATTTGGAAACTGTGGGTTCATGTTGTAAATTAAGAATATTATGGATTTACGGTGCTTATTATAAATTGAACTCAAAGTTGTGATTAGATCAAGAAATTTTGTTAATTTTTTTATATATATAAAAGATATTAATGGAAGTTAATGTGTTGTTGGAAATTGTGGGCTGTGGTTGTTGGAGTTGAAGTATGTAATAAAGTGAATGTTCCAAAAGTGATCCTTTTCTTGCCTTTATTAAGATGAAATAAGTTATGCCTTAAAAAAATGATTGAGACAAACAAGTTAATAGTGTGGCATTATACAAAAACCAAAAGGAAATTAGAAAAGAAAAACCGTAAGACATTAAGAAATGAGATGGCAAGCATGTAAGAGCATCACTTCCCAATTATACAAGTATTTTAAGATGGTCATGCAGAGATGTAGGCCAATCACACTTACTTTAATGAAATGTCAACCATAACCAATCAACTAAAGCACAACCAAAAACACCGACAACACTCTTTCTAAAACAGCCTACCAATCCATATATTCAATCAAGACTCTCCCTCCATTGTAGGGTTTTGAAACAAGAAAAGAAAAACAAATTCCTCATCCCTCAAGCCTACTCTACTAGGATAATTCAATAATCTAAGTTTCATCTCTCCAATATTGGAATTCAACAAATTCCTCATACATACGGTCTATCCGAAAAGTAAAATGTTTTGGGCAAAATATAAACTCAAAGAACGAGTTTGAACAAAAAGTAATGCTCATTTTCTAAATGAGTCAGGTCTTGAGTAGGATTTTTTTAGTCCCAACCCGTCCCGAATCAGCCTAACTTTCAAATTTGTTGTTGTTTACTTTCATTTTGTTGTTGTTTTGTTGACATTTTGTTATTATATTGCTAGTTGCTACTATTTTGTTGTTATTATTTAGATATTGTATAACTCTTGTTTTATTTGTTAATTTTTAAATATATTTTTAATTTGTTGGAAAATATTTATTTTAATATTTTTAGTGTATATGACATATTATATTTTTAAATTTATTTTATATAAAAATAATATAAAAAATTAATACAGGCGGGCTAGATCGAGCTCAAGCTCGAGCTCGAATTTAACATTTTTAATTTAGACTAAACTTTGGCAAAATTTGAGACCCATTTTTATGTTGGGCCAGAGCTGAACTTAATAAACAAACCTAAAATTTTAGGTCAATTCAACTTAAACCTAATCTAGCTTGATCCATGATTTAGTTTAAATAGAACTTATAAGTGACTAACATGACCACATGCATAATGTATATCTACTAAATGTTCACACTTGAAAATAATGTAATATCCATTTTAATTCAATTAGAGATTTTATAATGAGTATGGATAAATATAGATACAATTTAATTTAAAAATAAAAATATTTTTAAATCGATTTCCTATAAACCGTCTTAAATTTTCAAAGTTTTAGGAATTATTTTAATCAATTATTGTGATTAGATGTGTTAATATATTTTTTATTCGATCTACTTAAAGGTTTTCTTTTAAATTTTTTTCACTAAAATCCAATCTTAAATCACACCATCCACTCTGTCGAAATCATTTTTTTGAAAACGGGAATCGATTTTTGAAAACGAAAGTTGGGAGTCGCCACCAATTTTTTTTGAGGTGAAATTGGGCCACCTTATAAAACATTTTGGTCCACGAATTTTAAGAAAACGGGTTCCGGAGTCGGTTATGTACGAGGAAGGATTAGCACCCTCAACACGCACAAAATTAGTACTTAATCGACTAATTAATGTCTTAAAGTCGAAAATTAAAGATTTGGACAGAATTCAAAATGCGATCCTCATTTTATTGGCTTTTAAAACATTTAGGTAAGTCAAATGTATATTAAAGACCATCTTACCTTGAGTTAAAACATTACATCCAGTACGTTAAGACACAACATTTTTGACCCTCAACTGTGTTCTTGCCTTTAAAACTTGCGTTTTAGCTTTAAAAGGATATTCGAATATTCAAAACAAACAAAGAAAGCGAAACTCAGTACGTTAGGGCACGATCCTTTGAATTCTTTAAATACCGAACATTACCGTTATTTTGAAACAATTGAGAATAAATCTATGAATAAATGAATTTGGGGCAATTAAAATTTGAAAAAACGAAAATAATGGTATGTCGCATGCAAATAACGTTACCATACTAAACTAAACGATGCATATTAACAATAAAACATAGTAGCAAAAAAAGGTTTAATGAAAAATAATGAAATGGTAGTGGTAACATGTTAATAAAGGTACAACAAAAGAAATAAAATAATTATATAAATATAAAATGAAGATAATAGGAAAGAGGATTCCTAATAATATACATATTAATAATAAGAAAATAGTCGAAATAAGCAGAGTGTAATTTTAAAATGGGATTTTCAAAAAAATAGTGTATACATGTAATTAGAAAAAAATAAGAAAACAAATGATAATACATAATATACATGCAGAATAATATGGAAACAATAATAAAATATATATGAAACAATTAATAACGTTATGCATATATATAAAAATAATTTTAGAAGTATTTGAATTTAACGCTGTTGTAATTTTAAAACAAAAAACATGGTAAAAGCCTAGGAAATTATAAGTTTAACACACAATTTCAAAACAAATACTATAGAAAGTAGTTTTAAAATTAGTGCCATATACATCAAAATTTGTAAATAAGATGTGATATAAAAATACATGTAAACATAATAATATGCTCGCAAAACAAACCATGCACATACAACAAAATCTTAACATAAATTATTTACATATAATTGTATAAACATCTACAAATGAATCTACACGAATAATAATCTATATAGTATGAAGTTAAGAATTTCACAAAATATAAAAAAATCATCCGTCAACCATTGATAATACATAATGTGAAAAACCTAATATAAATGATACCTACATGTAAAACACTAATAGATGAAAATATTTAGAAGATAAAAAAACAGTAAAATTGGATCTAAAAATAATAATAATAATAAATAAATTATAAATATACATGGATTTGAAAGTAGGCATAAATACATATATACATACTAGGTAATGCAATCATAATACATTAAAATAAATAGTGAATTTATAAAGAAACAAGTGAAAAGAGGAAAAAAGGAAAAAAATGACCGATTTAAAAAAAAACAAAATCAGAAGGCCAATTTACAACATTAAAAATTGTAATACATTGCATGCAAACAAGCAGGGACCGAAAATGAAAATAAACTACGCTTCAAAACGGTACGTTCCAGCGCGGACTGATTTGTAATGGCGTGTAAGTTCCAGGAATAATTTAAAAGAACTAAAAAAATTGAATATGGCATGATTGGATGCTAGCGTGAGGACGAGGGACTAATGGCGTAAATCGACCATTAGGGGGAAAAAACACGGATCCGGACCCTTCGACGGGTCAGCGCGCGGGTTCCCCCCCTTAATTTCCTCATGTGGCGCTGTTTCATCCTGGGTTATCAAAAACCTAAACTACTGAATGGCCATTAGCCATTTCGCAGGCAGCCAAAGCAAACCTCTTGTTTGCTTGGGTTTTAAACTAAATTTTCGAGGCGCCGGCATCGTCACACCATCGCCGAGGTCGACCCATGGGATCATCGGTGCTTTCGTGCACCTCCACCTACGCCTACGAAGGCGAGTTTGGTCCCTTCTCCAAACATAAAAACAAATAGGAATAGACAATCTTAGCAAAAGAGTGAAAACAACCTTTTAAACTTTGACGATTTTGCTTGTTATTAACTTTTCGTTTGTATTCTTTTCTCTTGTATTTTCTTTCCAAAAAACGGTCTTTTTTTACAATGTTTTTGAAGGCTTTTATAGCCTTTTTACAACCATTTCTTGCTTGTTTGTAGGTTCAGTCGAGCACGTCTCTGATGTGGCCTAGTAGAGGAGCGCATGACGCAGAGGGATGCGCGACGTGCGGTGCTTGAGAACCTCCACGGTTGCTGCGGCTGAGGGTGTTAGCTGCTAGGGTCTCCATTTTTCTTTAATTTTGCTGGGCTTTGGGCTGTTAGGGTTTGTTTTGGGTTTAAGTCTAATGGGTTTAGGGTTTGGGTAATGGTTGGTATTGGGTTTAGAGACTAGGTTAGGTCTACTTAGATAATTGTTTTGGGTTTTAAATGTATTGGGCCCTGGGCATAAATTGGGCTTAACACACTCAATTTAAAATGACTTTTGTATATTAAAAAATCAGTTGAATAATTAATTAACTTTTAATTAAAAATTTTAGTTTAATTTTTGTTTAATTCACATCAGTATTGTTATCAGTATAAAAGAATATAGGTTTGAGGCGATGAATAGTGGCAAAGCTAAGGGGGTCGCAAGGGAAAAATTTTCTATTCAAGTCATTTTACAATTTATAAAATTTTAAAAATTAGTAATAATAAAATTACACTTTGACCTCAAAAATAATAATAATAATTTTAATTTAGTCCTTTAAAATCATAAACATATAAGCTATTAAAATAGTGAAATTGTATTTTACTATCATAAAAATATATAATTTAATTTCGGTCTCAAAAAAATTTTTCTAGCTTCTCCCCTAGCAATGAAGCACATTAATCCTCCTATTTAAGGGTCGGAAAGACTATGAATAGTTAAATTCTAGACATTGTATAAAAAGACTTTTAATTAAAACTAACACTCAATTGAGGTTTTAATCGAATACTAAGGGATGTGTTTGATAAACTAAAATTTTAAGTACTGAATTTTTATTGCTAAATTTTTAAAATGGTGAATTTAAATCATATAATTGTTTGATAAATTAGTAAATATAAGTACTGAATATAAATAAATATTTTTTTATAAAAGTAAATAATAATTTTAAATATTGATATAATAATTGATATTATTTTTTATATGTATCCTATGATATATTAGGTGACGTCAAAGTGGAGTATAGTATTTATTTACAAAAGGCAGGTATGGGATAGGTAAAATTGAAATAAAGTCGGGTTAAACTCACCCCATCCCGTCATCCTATCTATCCATTGCAATATCATTTACCACATCATCATTTGACAAATAATAACAACTTCAATAAATAAATAAATAAACATAATTTATTTATAGAGCTTAATTAATTTTTAAATTTCAATTAAAACCTCAATCTAGTGTTATTTTCATCTAAGATTTGAGTTGATTATTTATTTTTATTTTTAATAAATTTTTACCATTTAAACCTTAACGTAGCTACGTTTGCCACAAATTACCAAATTTAAATTCAAGTATTATTTAGCTAAAATAAGTGGATTGGAGATTGGAATATAATATATGCATTAATTTATTTTCATGGAGCTTTAGGCCTTATCATCCAAACGAGCCCAATTCCTATTAATATTGGGCCTTTAATCACTGACACCTTCATTCCATATGTTCATTAAATTTATTTTTAATATATATTTTCATCCTAAGTTTGATCCCCATTTTAATATTAATAAAATTTTAAAGTAATACGCTGATTGATTTTTAGTTTGATTGACATTATTAGTGTTATTGTCAATTTAATATAAAAGATTTAGATTTAAGCGTGTTTTATTTTTCAACTATGTCATTTATAACTCTACTTTTATTTGCTCAAAATGGGTTTGAATTGCTCACATTCAGTCCTTTTAAGTATTTTTTTTTAACTTCATTTAAATTGGACAAATTGGACAAATTTCATTGTAATTGAATGGAATCGTAAGAAATTAGACTAGATATTAATATAGTAATTTATATGGTGGTTTACGATATTTCATAATTAATGTGTATTATTTTATCATAAATGTTATGATAATAAATAATTTAAAAATTATAAAAAATAAAATTAACATAAAGTTTTCAAAAGTATTTAAAATTAAAACATAGTATAACGTAAAAAGCATATAAAATCTATGTTTCTATGGTTTAAATTGCCATTTTACTCATTTGGGTTAAGTAACTCCATTTAAAAATGATATATATATATATATATATATATATATATATATATATATATATATATATATATATATTCACATTTATTTTACGATTATATTCAAAAACACATTGTTTTAAAAATTAATAGAAAAATTTGTCAATTAAGTCTTAGCTTGATTGACATCAAGATTGTCACTAGTGTAAGAGGTCGTGAATTTAAGTACAATCAAGCGCATTATCCTCTTATTTAAAAGTTGATTAAGAACCTCTAACGAGATTAATGTTTAAAAAATCAAAAAAAGTTTAATAAAATTCTCTCTCTCTCTTTTTTTATTTTTCATTTTGATATATTTTATTTTAAATATAAATTGTTAAGTTTAACAAACCAACATTAAAACTGACACTTGTTATAAAAAAATAAAACTTAAGCTTCCGATTTTATCTAAATCTAATATGCTTATATTTAAATATTTTATTTGGTTAGTGTCACTTTTAATTGAGTTACCGATTCAATTATAAAATTTTAAAATATTTTTTAAATTATAATTAATATTATTATAATTAAAATTTTTCTTTATTTTTATACTATTTTTAAATAATAAATTACTAATTTAAATGCGAACACATATTTAATATTAAAATATAAATTCATTACCACTCCACGTTAAATTATTGTTAAATAAATTTTAACCAAAGATCTTTTCTTTGATCACATTATGAGTGTGATAATTTTTAAAAAAAATACTTAAATTTATTTTTATATAACTATTTTTTAAAAATAAATCCAATATTGAATAAATATCCATAGTTTCAATATTTCTCATGAAATATCTAATTTAGTAGTGGGTAAGAATTTTTTTGTAATTTTTACTATTTCAAATTAATATATAACCCAAACAAAAAATAGGATCATCGTAAATATCGTAAAAATAAAATATATATAAATATATTATACATAGGTATTTTATTTGTTTTTAATTTATGAATAATTTAAAATTTTTTGATATATCATAAATTAATTTTTAGACGTCATTATTTTTAAAATAGGAGCAGTCCATATGGCTATGTATAAAGATAAAGATTGAGACAGTAAGGTTAAATTATTCTTTTTTGCAGAAATGCAGCTGCCTTGCTTTAAATGGTCAAAAAAGTGGCTGCTTTCTTTCTTATTGGAAATTTTGACAGCTTTCTCTTCTTCTTTTCAGTTTATGGCTTTTGATATCAGTATTTTAAGTGTTCGAGGGTCTAGATTGATTCACAAAATTAAAGTTTTAAGTATCAAATTAACTTGTTTACATATAGTTTAGATAAGTAAGACACGAATATAAAATCTTAAAACTTTCAAAACCTTAACCTTTTATTAAGTTAAGACTTTATTAATGCATTTAATGTGATAATTTAAATTATCGACTAATAATTAGTCTCGTTGATTAACATGTCAGCTAATTATTAACAAATAATATGCTTGTCTTATTATTAATTTCATTTTAAGTTTTATATTTTTTAATAAAGGAATTTAGTGTACAAATAGGAAAATTGTATTAGAAAGAATAGGAGTTTAATTATAAATATTTAGAGGTGTCAAAGCGCAACTTTACTTGTAATTTCATAAAATTTGAAGAGATTAAATGATAGATTTATCGATTTAAGGAAGGGCTAAGGTTATTGTCTATCTCTATCTATACTCCTGCCATAATTTATACAATATCAATCACATTTACTAAAAATAAGAAGTTTGTAATTTTTTTAATATACATATTAATAATATTGTTATACCCTAACTCGCCTCGGACACGTGGTACCATGAGAAGTAATTTGAGATGCTTCATATCACCCATAGGATGGTCACTCACCTTTGATTGCTTGTTGACTCCCCTATCAAACCATTTTTGCTAATAGTGGGTTCTCCATTAGCCCCCCCGCTATTAGCAGCACACTCTTATCTCCGAGAAGAACTACTAAATGGTCATTGAAACCTAACAATCTTGTATTGCATCAGTAAAAGGAATGTTAGAGTAGGCCAACACAATACTACACTTGATGACAATCAATATATAACGGGCCCGCCACTTGATTGACCACGTGGATAGACCATCGTCTATATTGCCGGTGACGTGGCTCCACCAGGCTAGGGAACCTTCCCTTGTATAAACCTTAGCTCATGATGTTGAAAGGATCTTTATCTCTCAACTCTCAACTCCCTTAAGCTTTCTACTCCAAGCACATTACAATCCCCTAGTCCTCACCTCTTTTCTTCTACTTTGACTATTTGCTTGTCTCAAGTGAACCGGGTGCTTTATCTCTATCACCATCTCTTTCTTGTTGATTAATCAATATCAACAAATATAAATTATTTATTATTTTAATAGTACATTTTTAGCATATTATTTATTAATTATTTTCTTTTAATTTTTATTTATATTTTTTGTAAATATATTAAATTAAATATTAATATAAATATAAATTAATATATTTTATTCATATTTATCTTTATAATAAATATTAATACATTAATTAAGCATAAAGGAAGTAACACAATTAAATACAAGGAACTATTAACAAAAATTATAATTAACTCCAGTTAAAATATTTTGATTTACTTAATTGTTAACTTTTCGTTTTGGGCTTTCAATTAAGTTGGTTGTTTTGATTTTTTCGATTTAGGATTCAGTTAAAATATTAACTCGATAGATTCTCGGTTTAGTTTAGTGGTTGACAAATATTATATAGAGATATAATAAAATATTAAAAAAATGACTTGTGATTTTTAAAGATTCATTCCCGGTATATCAAATACTAACTCTTTAAATTAATCCAATTCAAATTATATTTTAAAAATCGATTAACAATTTCACAATAGAATGTTAATCAACAGATCGATTAAAACCAAGGGCAGCACAAAAGTGCAAGCAAGGGACTTGGTCCCTTGGTTTGGTAAATATTCCTCTTTTAGTCCTCTAAATTTATAAGCTTGTCAGTTAATTAAATGGTAAAAATAAACTTTGGTCCCCTTGATTTGGTAAAATTCCTCATTTAGGTCCTCAAAATTTGTAATATTGTCAGCTAATTCAATGGAAAAAATGTACCTTGAACCCATTGGTTTGGTAAAATTCCTCTTGTAGTCCTCCAAAATTGTTAACTTGATTCATATAAGTACTTCGCCCCAAAAAATTATAATTTAATCGCCATCCTCAATAACTAGTTAAATCAAAAAATATAAAATTCAAACTGGTTTAAAATATAGAATAAAGATAGAGCTAGTTATACTGTCACACCAATTTATTGCTACTTCTTGAAGTAAAGTAAAAAGGAAAAAGGAAAGTCCAAAGATAAAAGCTAAAAAGGAATTATTAGTGGGGACGACAAAAGTGCTTACTTTTTAGATCACAACAAAAGGTCAGCTTTTTGGGGGTGTGAATAGAAACTTTTTAAGATGGGCGGGGGGTCACTTTTTTTGCCCAAAGTAGCCATCACTAAACCCTAAATTGAGGATGAGATTGTTCTTCCATTTCTCACCATCAAATTGAGATCTTTATCTCCAATCCCTGCCCACGGATAGTGGTCCCAATTTACAATTATATTCATATATGTGGGACTTTATCCAAATTTTATATCTTCCTTTTCTCTTAATTTAACCTCAAAATTAAATTTATTAAAATTTTATACCTAGCTTAATCCTTTAACATACATAGCATGTTAATTTTAAGAAATTGTAGCATGGACCCTTTCCTTGTTTTATTTAACATAAACTTCTAAAAATTTTGTATTTTTATATTTAGGTTAAAATCACAACAAAAAAACCCTCCATTTTATGATTTTTATATTTTAATTTTTAATTTACTCTAAATAAACTCTTATTCTTTAATTTATTTCCAAATAAGTTTTTAATAGTAATTTGCACCTGATAAAATCTGAACATAAATCAATATTTTATTTTATCCAACACCAATAATATCCCACACAATGGGACATGTTTAAAATAATATTTTATTCTTTTACTAAAAGAAAGAAGGAAAAATAGCATCTTTCTTCGTAACCCCACTTACCAACTTGATTAATTAAATCAAAATTCATCATTAATTTCAAAAGTTGTGATTGTTCCCACAAGAACCAAAACATATTGGTATATCGGTTTGGGTAGAAGAAGAAGAATTGAACCCGCCATTAATAGAACTGCTTAAAATATATAAAACAAGGAATTCAAATAGGAAATAGACAGTTGAAATTGAATCAATTTTATAATTTTTTAATAATTTTAAATTGTTTATACTTTTTTAAATATTTTAACTATTTATGTAATTATTATTAAAATGTCGGTTGAATTAATCGAATGAAAATTAATGATAACGGGTTTTATTATTAAAATATGGGTTAATATGTAATTTGTTCTCTGAACTTGTTTAAAATTACTTAGTTAGTATCTGAATTTGTATTTCGTCACCCAAGTTGGTACCTCTTGTCTAACACAATTAGTTTATACTAACATAACATTGATAGCCAATTTGGTGGCAACATGTGACAGCTTTTCAAAATGCCATGTGGCGAGCATAAATTTTAAAAAAAATTAATAAAAATAGTATAAATTTTTGTCCAGATTGATTATTGATGTGAAAAATAAGTATGCATTTTTTTTATTAATTTATATATTTCTAATCTTTTTTAAATTTATATCTACCATGTGGTATACTGAGAAGATATCACATGTTACCAACAGATTGTTATCAGTGTCGCATCAACAGAAACTAACAATTTTAATGTAGAAGTATTGACTTAGATGACATAATACAAGTTAATGTACCAATTAAGTTTATATAAATAAATTCAAGAACTAAACTTGAAATTATGCATTAAAACATTGATGTAAGTAGAATGTTTTGCAAGTAGGTAGCTTCTTTATGTCTAATATAATGAAGCTCAAGCTTTGCAAATTGCAACAAAATTTTGGACCCCATTTGGACTCCCAATCACCAAACAAAAATGTACCCTAAATAAAAATAAACAACAAAAATCCAAATCCAAATCCAATGTTCCCCTTAATTAAGTTGTTAATTGCTTACCTCTTTTTAGCCAGCTGTTCTTATATCATCAATCTTTTCCTAATGAAAATTTCATTAGGAATATCTAATGTATTTTATTAAAGAATTTAATTCATAGTCACAAGATTACAATATAATGTTAATTATGTCTAATAACATTATTTGAATGAAGCAGTGAATTTTGCAACAGTTAAACAATAAGACTGTTGGTTTGATGACGTGGACATTTAAAAATTACGTGGCATTTTTTAATCTATAACATGAGTTGGTGAAAGTTTACTCAAAGGTTCTTGTCCAATGCCGGGAATGCAATTTGGTCCCTGTGGTAAGAAAAATAAAGCAAACGGGGAAAGACATTGAAGGCGGCGTAAAAAGCGACTAGTTTTATTTTGTTGTTTCACTTTATTACAAAAGGGGGCTCCACATTTTGGGTATTTTTAGCTTTTTAATGCCTTTAAGTTTGTCTTTCTTACATCAGCATCATCCTTAGCCACTACATCCAAATCCTTTTTTCTTTTGCTGATTCGGATGCCAGCTGGCACCAACCCCACCTCCCTTTTATTCTCTTCTAAATTAATCTAGCAAATTCTATATTACACTCTAATAATTTATTTATTTGTTTTTATTTATTTATTTTATGAAAATTATAATATAAATATTTTTATCATTCTAAATGGGACCATCCTTATATATTTATTTTTTAATTAAATGTTCAAATGCCTTAATAAAATATAATATAATAATATTTAATATGTCTGGAGATATATTTAAAAATTCACTATTTTATTTTTCTTTTAAAAAAGACTCCAACATTTAATAATGATTTTATTTCCAATTTTTTCCCTCTTTTTAATTCCAAGATCCCATAAAATGATTCTATAATTTTAATCAAATAATTTATCCGTACCCAATTGCACAAAAATATAATAAGAGTACCCAATTTTTATTATAAAAATAAGATAACATCGCCTAGTTTTTATAACCATGCCAAGAGCCAAAAAAAAAATCAAATATAGTATTTTTAAATAATTTGAATAATTTTTAATTAGAATATTATTTTATTGAAATAAGACATAATGTATTAATTGTTATCATATTGTTATTACTGTATTAAATGCTGCTGCTGAATGTTGACAACTTTATTCATTATGTGATGGATAAAACATTATTATAAAGGATTTGCTTTAATTGGTGATTATAATTTATTTAATTACTAATTTAGGAATAAATTGGATAATTAAATAATTTCCAAATAGAAAAAAAAAGGCAGAAAAGTTTAAAAATTTTACTCTGATCCTCCACGTTCTTTATGCTTTATCACAGAGACTTTTTTTTTAAATATATTTTTTTCATTTTTCTTTGTGTTTTTATGGGGTTTTGTGGGATTTTAGAGAAAAAGAGTAAAAACACTATAAAAAGTTGCCTCCTTTCTTCTAAAAAGAGTCTTCTTTATTTTCTTTTACTCATTCTAAAATCAACTTTATTTTAAATTTTTTGGGGCTTAAAAGTTATGGTTCTTGCTCTTCATACCTGCAAAAACATCAAAGATTGTATGTAAAAAAAAATGAACGGTGGAGATCCAGCTTTCAAGCTCTTTGGAAGGAAGATTCCTGTGCTTGAACCTCAGATTCATGCTGGGGTAAGCTTACATATATTCAAAGTTCATTTTTTAAATTTTTATATTATTTTTATTTTGGTTTAATGTATATATGTGTTGCTTGTCCACAATTTTAGCTGTTGTTGTGAGCTTAATATTTCTGGGTTTGTTGTTTATGATTTGTTGGTGAAAATATTAACCTTTGAAGCTGTTGTATGCACCCATAGTTGAAGTTTTTATGACTTAAAATGCATTTTTTTTTTCATATTTTTCTTGTTTTATTGAAAGAATTTTTTGACTTTGTATTTTGGGATGAATCTGCTTGCTTTTTATGGTATAAATTATAAATTGTTTCATTTCTTTTTTTATTTGTGATCAGTTTCCTTTCTTAACTTTACATTTCTCTAATTTATGGTTTTAAATGAACTAAACATACCTTAATTCTTTTGAGAAAAAAAATTGATTTTGGGTTTGGGCAGTAAAAAAATTATAATTTATTAGGAATTTGTCAAAAAACATGATTCTTTATAGAGTGATTATTTAGGAAACTGAAGTAATTGATGCCTCTTTTCCTTTTATTTCTTATACAGATTTCTATATATAAGAACTCCATTTCTATCAAGGAGAGTTGTTCATTATAGCAAATTTAAGTGACCATCGTTTCTTTTTGATGAAATTTGCTTAGAAAACAATTATTTTCGTTAATTTTCCGATTTCAGAATTGAAAAACAGCTTTATAAAGATATATATACACTTGTGTATGTATTCATTGTCTTTGGATGATGGGGAAAAACAGCTGTTCATGTAAGTATTACAGTCATACTTTCTTACATGTTGCTAATGGAATTATTGTGAACTAACTGATGTTTTACGATAATCGTACCAAGGATGTCGTTTGTTATGTTTCATTTAATGATAATCGAGCTGGAGATGTTGTTTCCAATGTTTTTTCCTTGATTCACCAAGTTTCTAATGCTGTTTTGGTTTTGAATTTCAGGATACATGTGGTGAGGAAACAAACCCGGCAACTGAAACTTCTCAAACAAATACATCTGGTAAGCCAGATAAGTCCATTAAGGTGGAAAAAGGTAAGGAAGAAGTTCAAACTTGTATGAAACTGGATGAGGTACAAATTAACCCCAAAGACGAACAGCCAGAGACGAATAGAACAGATCAGGAGATAGTTTTCAAGAAGCCAGACAAGATCCTTCCATGTCCACGGTGCAACAGCTTAGACACGAAATTCTGTTATTTCAATAACTATAATGTCAACCAACCTCGACATTTCTGTAAGAATTGCCAGAGATATTGGACAGCTGGTGGAACAATGAGAAATGTTCCTATCGGTGCCGGGAGAAGGAAGAATAAGCACTTGACCTCGCAATACCGTCAGATAATAGTTTCTTCCGATGGAGTACCGATGACTCAGATAGAAACCCCCGACTCAGCAAATCAACAACTTGTATCTCCTTGTGAATCTACGGCTGCATTCAAGCCTTCCATGGGGAATGGAACGGTTTTGAAATTTGGTGCTGAAGCACCACTTTGTGAATCCATGGAGACTGCGCTTAGCCTTGGAGAACAGAAGAGATGTGTTGAGACTGGTACGGTCACTTGTGGAGAAACACGAGAGGAACCCTCTTCGTGTGGATCTTCAGTGGCACCTTGTAGCATACGGGGGAATGAATTCCCTGGACATGTCATGCAAAAAGAGAGAATAGGTGTGACTGGACCTAATGACCGGAATACACAGCATCCGCCACAGTGCTATCCTGTTCCACCCTGGGTTTTTCCTTGGAATCAAGGTCCGAATAATGTAGCTCCCGTGGCAGCCATTCAGTATTCTTCTGATCGTATTAGTGCACCAAATAGTAGTACTTCCAATGTTGTTCCTCAATGGTGTCCTACACCATTGGTGGCCGTCCCCGGATTTTGCCCACCAAACATTCCGGTACAGTTTGTGCCTGCTTATTGGGGTTGTATGCCTCTATGGACCACTTCCGGGGGAAATGTATCATTCAGTGGCTCCAATGGTTGTTTATCTCCATCATCCTCGACTAGTAACAGTAGCTGCTCGGGCAATGTCTCACCGACACTAGGCAAACATTCCAGAGAGGCAAATTTTGTCGAGGAGGAGAAACCGGAGAAGTGCATTCTGGTTCCAAAGACATTAAGAATGGATGACCCGAAAGAAGCTTCAAGGAGTCCTATATGGGCTACATTAGGTATTAGACCCGCACAGAAAGATCCTTTACAAGGCAAAGATTTCGATTCCTTCGAATCTAAAGCAGAAGGCAAAGACCATATACCAGACGGCAATCATATTTTGGAAGCAAATCCTGCACCCTTTTCAGAGAGCACATGAGGATCATCAAACGAACAAGTTTCATCACTTGTTGAGTTCTTGACAAGGTAAGCAATGTCTCAACTCTTCCTTTAAAGATAGAATTTTGTAAATAGTTAGAAGAAACAATGATTTGAGTGGTGTTCATCATCTGCGGAGCGATTTTATATATATATATATATATATATATATAAAGACATTTCGTACACTTGCATGTTTGTTTTCCATGTAACTTGACAAACAAGAAACCAAAAAGCAGAAGAAAGTTGATCGGATTGTCCTTGGGTTCTTATCGATTTGATTGTTAACGGATACCCATGTTTAGAGGTTTGCTTTATTCTGAAAAAGTTGTGTACAATATCAACAATTTTGAAAATGGAAGAAAATTTTCATGGTGAATAGTGTTTCATTATTTTATGATAAGTCATTGAAACTATATTGATTTGATAGTCCTGTGTATTCTTTTCGTGTTCGGTTTTATTTTTTACCGAGTTTTTTCTTCTTATTAAATTGATTAAAGATTCAAATATCAACATCCGCAAAACATTCAAAGGAATACTATATTTTCATCACAATTTTCTTTTTTTCCCTAATTTGTGTTTTGACCATAAAGGAAGATAATTTCAACACGTTATGGGGAATATTAAAATATTATTTCTATATTTTTTATTTAATAAATTGTAATTCATGCAAGTTGCCCCGAACTACTAAAAGAAATTTTGTGCAAGCTTTGATTCAGTATGGGTTGGTTTTGACAAGTAAACGTCTTGACTGCATCTGTTACTCATCCAAATAAAGGTTTGAGTAAAATTAAAAAAAAATTAGGTTGATTTAAAATATAGGTTGGATTTGAACATTCCAGTCTTGATTCGATTTATTTTTTATTTTTATAATACATTATAGGATGATATCTTTTTTGGTCCTTAAACTTGGTAACTAGGTCCATATCGGTGCATGTTCTTATTTTTGTTCACTTTGATACTTGAACTTGACAAATAAATCCATTTTAACCCAACTTGAATTTTGTTAAGATTTAATGATGCATCCATTGTTCTTGGAATATGATTGTATTAATTGATCGAGTCGATTGGACTAAGAATTGGATGGTATTTTAGTTCAAACAAAGGGTTGAACACGTTGAACTAGTTTTATAAATTTCTTTTTTTTTTTAATTTTAATTTTAATTTTATCTTTTATGAATACTTAATTATTGATGGTTTAGCACTTGAACCGATTGAATCAGGTACTAGTCGTCTAATCAGCTCAACCATTGGTCCGATTATTAGAATACTATATGGAACACTCTAAGATTGTACTACATCATCACTTAAAAAATTATATAATTTTTTAAGTTTTCAAATGATGATGTGGCACAATATCAGAGTGTCAAGTCATCAAACTTTTATATTTTTCAAGTTGAGGGACCAAAATGAATTTAGCTTCTAAGTTTAGATATCAAAGTGGAGAAAAAAAGTACAAGTACTAAAGTGAATCTAACTGTCAAGTTCATGGACCAAAAATTATATTACCCTATATTGTAATATGTTATTGTTCATACGTATTATATAAATTATGACACATAAAAACTAAATTTATAATGTTGTAACGTAAATACTAAAAAATGTTCAAAACCTTATATAAATAAATGAAAATTATAAAATTATTAAACATTAACTTTAAAATAATATGAATATTTTAAAAATAAAAAAAGATGGATTTAGGTTAATAATTTATAAATATTAGTGAATTTAGACAAAATTTTAAATTTATATTTTAATCAATCAAAATTTAAATAAATCTAAAATATATTAATGTTATATTTAAATCAAATTCAAATTCAACTCAATTCAACCCTCAATACGTATATTTTCAGGTCGACTAATAACAAGAAAAATAATATTGTTCTAGCTTCTTTGTTGTAGCTAAAATTCTTCCACTAGAAAGTATTCAATATTTGGGTGAATTTAGAAATTCTATTTTGGATATCGAAATAAAATTATAAATTTTATGAGTTAAAATTTAAAATTTTATATTAAAAAAAGCTTTAAATTAAATTATTAATTTTTTCAAAAGTGTAAAGAATATAAATATTTCGTTTAATTCATAACTAAAAAGTTTAAATTCATTATTTTCATATCGCAAAAATTACAGTGAGAGAAGAGCAAGAATTTTGTTTAGAATTTGTTAGAATCTTAGTTTGCTCTCTGCTCAATTCGATATATTAGATAGATGTGTAAATAAAGGTATGGACAAAACAAAGCACATCAATGCAAGAAGCAAAGCAAGCAGAAAAATAAACACAAATCTAAAAAATGAGTCGAAGAGATAAGTGAAAAGAGAATTAACACACGGTATTTATTAACACAATTTGGATTCCACAATCCTTTATTTACAGAGCTTCACTTAGAGAATGTCTTTATTCAACAATTCATTCGATACAATTATTGACTAAAGCTCAATCTGTCCTCTCTCAATAGACAATTGCAGCCCAAAAGTCGAACTCAAATTGTTACAAACTACTCTCTCCAAATACCTTTCAATTCCTACTATATCTCTCCATAAAAATCCCTAAATAAGAAATGTGTAAATACACCCTAAACGGCTAATGAGGAAGTATCAGCTACCTATTTATGGGCTAATACAAGAGTCTCTTTAACGATGATTTAGTAGACTTTAAACTCTCATGTAAAAGTTGAAAATATCTCTTTAATTATTTCCAATAATTATTTTATAAAAACCTTCATATCTAAGTAAAATATTCAACTTGATCTCTAAGTAAAATGATAAAGATAAATATATTCAATCATGAATCTCTCCTCCTTTTTCTTCAAGTTAACCGAAAAGATAAGAATACCATTCCATAGTGTAGCATGAAATTAATGAAATTACCCTTTCATTTGTTGCTTAGAACATTTAAACATAGCCAAATATTAATTACATAGTAAAAAATACCTACACTTAAATTGATTTTGATTTATTCTAAAGATATATTCAAACGTGACAAAAACATGATATCCAACAAACAGTTTAAGAGAATGTTTAAACATGATATTCAAACTTTAGAAACAAGAAATCTATGGTCTGAACAGAATTTGTATTTTAAATTAGAAAAAAATTATAGTTGATATTTGTCCCAAACTTGATTTTTAAACAAAATTGACCCTTTGTAAAAGAAGAAAGTTGAAGGGTTATGATATCAAAATATTTTTACTAAATATTAAAAATATATTTTTAATAAAGTTGAAGGGGTTATGATAGTTTTAGAAGTGGTTTTTTTATATAATTATTGAAAAATTATAAATAAATAAATAAATTTTTTTAATGGTAAAAGGAGCCCATATTTCTTCTTGAAGAAAATCCATCTTCCCCAAGTGCCTGCAAAAAACCACGACACTACAGCCCATTATGGTCTAAGAATACTCCCCTTGGCGAACTAGCCCCACTCGGCACTGCCACCACCCCATCAGTATTCAGCTTTATCCACCCAACATCCGGTGCTTCCCATTTGATACTCCGCTCCAAACGACAAGAATGGGCGGTGGAGACAAGCAGAGAAGCAGGCTGAAATATGTCTAGCCCAAGCCATACCTCTGCTAAGCAGCGAGTCGCGGCCATGAAACCCCTCGTCAAATAGCAAGTAATTGTGGTCCTTCCACGCATACAACACACCGCCCCAAAGAGCACATCCCATGTAGCTCGGTCTTAGCAGCATTTGAAACTCATGTTAAGGTTACCACATACCCAATCATACATGCTACAACTGAAAAAACAGCACTGCAAGGGACCTGGAACCAGCTGTTGCATTACACAGTACACCACCGGGCATTCCATGAAGACATGCGACACCGTTTCCACTACAGCATCACAGGTTGAGCAGGAGAGGTCATTCGTTAGCCGACGTCGGCTTCGCTCAGCGTTAGTGGACTAAAATTGGCTCATAAACGTAGACTTTTTTTACATTGACATTAAGTTTAATTAATAATAGATATAATGGTCATTACAACTCCGACTGAAAACGCTTATATGACCGAAATCTAAATCCATGATGCCTAAAAACAGCTAAATATATTAAAGATTAATGCATTGAAAACTATTGTGACTGCAACAAAAGTGGAAGCGGGGATTTGAAAATCAATGGAATGAATCTTAGTAAAAGGTCCACCTTCGCAAATGAATGAATGTGTGTTTATAAAAATAATTATTTTATTTTATTTAATTAAATAATTAAAGTTAAATATTAAATTAAATTAATTAGTGGTTGAAAATAAAATTAAATATATCTTTTATAAATTCTTTTACGGTAAAATTGTCATGACTTAAACGGATTAGAATTGAGTTGAGAAAATTATTTAATTGAAAAACTAATTTATCTATTTAAATTAAATTAAGTAAATAATGTTTATATCAAAGAAAAAAACATGTATTAGATTAGATTAAATTATAAAGTGCTGGATTAAAAATTAAAGAAGCACATATAATTAGATTAAATACAAGAAAGGCCCAGACTCCTCTCGTATTACATTTGAGGGGTGAGATCCCTAGTGTATTTAACTAAGGAGTGCCGGCCCCCTCTTCTAGTTAAACTAGAAGACTAATTTTTCTATTAAATAAATGTTATTTGTATTTTATTAATTCAACATGAATTCTCACATCTCTCTTTATAAATAGATGTCATTGATAGAGCTATTTACACAAGTTTTACACAACTTCGAGATATTGTTATTCTACTAAAAAATAGTGAGAATCTATTTTTTGGGATAAAATTTCTACCGGTTTCTATTAAGATAAAATTACTTTCCCATTGAAAACAATAAATCGTTTATGGTTTTGTGTTTGATTCATGATTGTTTGAGTCCACACTCGAAACAATTCATGGTACAAGAATAGCAGAGAAGGCTAGTTAGTTGAAAGCTGGGAATGCATATGATCTGTCTTGCTCAAAGCACATATACTTTTCGGGAAAAATTTGTTGCTATAAATATTACAATCTGACTCGGTTTTTAAATTTTTAATTTTTCGCCGTGACAAAAAACCGTCTTTAAACTAGAACATAAACTTTTCATATTGTTCTTTACTTTATTCCGTCATTTATTATTTAACAAATGCCTAATGTACACTTAACAAAACATGCAAGATATACAAAAATAATATTTATTTTAGAATTTTTCATCCTTTAGAATGTTTAAATTCTGCGTATATGCGCATTAGCGTCTCGAGACATCAAGAACAAAATTGATTGTTTCGTGTAGTTCTAGACAGTGGTCTCGAGACACAATGAGCATGTCTCGAGAATGTAGTACATTGTCTATAAATAGAGAACATTGAAACTAAAGGTTTGAAAAAGAGGAGTTAAGTCTTGAGACCTTTCTCAAGCCATGAACCCCATTTTTTCGAGACAACAAACTTCAAAGCAAAAGATTTGAAATAGGGGAGGCATCACTTTCTCAAGATACGACTTCATTGTCTCGGGACGTAATACTCTATTTTGACAATTTGAGCTAGGATTTGTATCTTAACGCCGAATTTGACCTCATACAATCTCGATCCAATATAAGTTGGCCGATTTGACCTCAATCAAGTACACTACACTTACACAACATGAAAATTTTCTATTTTTTTATAGTTTTAATCCACAAAATGACATGTCATTAGTGACGTGTCATGCTGTTAGAAATAGTAGTACAAGAAAGAATATAATAAAAAAAAGTTATAAACACTTAGTACATAACTTGTGCTACAAATTTATAAAATAATAATTGTTCGGATGCAAATAAATAATAATAATTATATATATAAA
This sequence comes from Gossypium arboreum, assembly GCF_025698485.1. NCBI lineage: Eukaryota > Viridiplantae > Streptophyta > Magnoliopsida > Malvales > Malvaceae > Gossypium > Gossypium arboreum. The sequence continues at coordinate 3,665,790 of NC_069077.1, read as the reverse complement.
TTATTTGCACTCTCAAATTAAAGCCCAATTGCCTATTTTTAGCTTTAAAATATTCACATAAAGCGCAATAAATAAATCCACTTATTTAATGATTAGCCATCCATATAAAGAATTGTATATTTAAATTCTTTATACTTAATATTTGTTAGCAATGTGGGATTACTAACATTACAAATTAATAACACATGCCATGTCAGCAACTGATATGTCATGCATGCCACATTGAACAAAATGGTTGACCATTAATGGACTAACAATTTTCGTCAAATTTGGTTTTATTTGAAAATTTTTAAGTGAGATTAAAAAATTAGAAGAACCGTCAAAAGTTGAAGTGCAATACCCCTAAGACTTGAAGGTGAATTTTGCAATTATGCCATTTAAAAACTCCATCCGTACATGCACGTGTCTGAAAAAGCGGTGGGGTATAAAATTATAAATTAACATTTTTATTTTTATTTTGAGTTATGGATAAAGGAATATTTAAATAAAATACTTTTGAAGACACAAGCTGTTAATATGAATAAAATAATAATTAATAATAAATTAGGGTTTGGAATCATTGGCACATGGATTTCTCTCCACCATCCCGTGAGTCCAATAGCCTTCCATTGATTACAAGGAAAGGTCAGAATAATTTTGATTTTGCAAACAAAATGTGAATGAAAGTGAGTTCCAGCTTCTTTTTCCTTTTTCTTTTTAATTTCTTACTTAATTTTTTATATTACTCCAAAGAAAGAGACAATTTGTATAGTATTTTTGTCTGCAAATTGTCATTTTTATATTAATATTTCTGCCCTAACTTCCATGAATTCATAAAATTTATAACCAGAAAACCTGACTAATAAGAGATCAATATGAAAATAAAATCTTCCATACAATGCCTAATTATTTGGAAGGCATTAGTATTTGAGTGTGCTGAACCCTATTGTATAAAAAATACATAAAATATCATTTATTTTATTTACTTTATGTTTTATAAAGGTTAAATGTATGTTTTCTTTGTACAGTATAATATTTATATTTGACAAAATTATATATTTTGACACTTAAAAGTTATAGTGCTACTGTTTTAATTTCAACTCAAGTTTTAGAGTTGATTTGATGAAAAACATCCATCGGAATGTATTTGACAAATTAAACATAAAATTAAACAAATTAACAATTAACAATAGATTTATTATTCTAAAAATCATGAAAAAAATCAAACTTAATACCATTAATAGTTAACTTTCATCAAATTAACTATAAGACTCAATTAAATATTCAAACATTAATGGTATTACTTTTAAGTACCAAAATATATAATTTTATCAAATATAAATACAAGATTAAACAAAAAAACCAGATACCGTATTAAAACCTTTATATCGAGGTCATTACTTGACCACAGTAATTATGTAGATCGAGAACACAGTCTCTTTTTTAGTATATCTCTATACTGTTGTAATTTGTTTTATATATATATATATATAATCATACAATATTTTTATTCACTTCAGAAAATATAATAAACACGATTTACAAGATAAACCAGAAAATAAATTAAATAGAAAACAAAAAGTACACGTAATTGAACTCTTACTACCCCATTTTCGTACCTAGTTTATGTTTATGATAATTGTAAACAAAAAAGAAAAAAGGAATCACATAGTTGCCCGTGATTCGTTCAGAAACCGTGTTCTATATTGGAAAAACTTTGACCTTTTGCACGTTTCAACATGGCCAACCACAACCCAATTAGGCAATTATGTTATTATATTATATATTCACATGTGTGTATATATATAGCTCACAAGCACACATTGATACTCACAAGCATATAGTGATTTCTCGAGAAAAAAAGAGAAGAGATGATGAGAATGAAGATTATATTTGTGCTTTATTTCACGATTCTTCTTCCTTTAGCTTTAGCACAACTAAAAGTAGGGTTTTACAAGACAAGTTGTCCTCGAGCTGAATCCATTGTTAAAGCCGCTGTTCAAAAACGTTTCAACACTGATAAATCCATCACTGCCGCCTTGCTTCGCATGCATTTTCATGATTGTTTCGTTAGAGTAAGTGCTGTTTTATATCTACTTGTTGGTTCATATAGTCACCTGATATTGTCTGCTCATGGGAGTTTACTTTTATGTAGGGATGTGATGCATCGATTCTGATAGATTCGACTAATCAAAGCAGATCAGAGAAAGAATCTGGTCCCAACTTGACAGTACGCGGATACGAGCTCATCGATGAAGCAAAGAAAGCCTTAGAAAAGGTTTGCCCATCAAAAGTTTCATGTGCTGACATCATAACACTAGCCACCCGAGACTCCGTTGTTCTTGCCGGTGGACCTTCTTACGACGTTCCGACGGGAAGACGAGATGGTCGGGTCTCTAATATGAACGAAGTTAACTTACCGGGACCGTCGTTATCGGTTTCACAAGCTTTCCAATCTTTTAAGGATAAAGGCCTGACAATGGACGATATGGTTACACTTTTAGGTGGCCATACAGTTGGTGTGGCACATTGCTTTTTTTTCTCGGGTCGGCTTACTAATTTCCAAGGGACAGGGAAACCCGACCCAAGTATGGATGCGGGTTTGGTAACTACGCTGAAAGGGATTTGTGGTAATGGATCGAACCCTACGGCGTTTCTGGACCAGGGCACGTCTTTTAGTTTTGATAATGAGTTTTATAGGCAGATTCGGGCGAAGAAAGGGGTGATGAAGATAGATCAAGAGTTGGCTGATGATAGATTATCGAGTGGAATCGTATCGAGATTTGCTTCAAATGCGAATTTGTTTAGAACAAGGTTTGCTCAAGCAATGGTGAAGATGGGGAATATTCAAGTTCTTGTTGGAAATGCTGGAGAAATTAGGAAAAATTGTAGAGTTATTAACTCTAAATGAGTTTCACCTTCAAATAAATCGAAATATGTACTCATCTTGAACTAAATGAAGGAGTTAAAATTTTTGAGTTGTCAGAATTTTGATTAACTTCCTCAATGAAGCACGTTATATTATTTAAAGGAAGAAAAATGGTATATCTATCATAAGATTCCAGGCATATTATTTATGAAATAAACATAAAGTTATTGGGTTTAGCATGCAAGTTGAGTTTGGGTGGCGGGTGAGTTAATCTTATTTTTTGTCCTGCGTTGGTTTAGGACACCAGATTGTGTTTGGTGGTGTCGGCGTCAACAGCGGCTGCCTTTACTCGACACCCGCTTTGCTCACGATGTGATCCTTTGAATGAGTGATACGTATGTGGTTAATCTAAAAATAATAGTCACAAAAAAAATTAAAATTATAATAATATTATAATATGAAATAAAAAAAATCTAAATACACCGTATTAAAAATAATCTTCAACAAAAAAGCGACTAAAACTAAGCCCAACCGATTTCTGTCCAAGCACAAATTGAATGAATCTATGATGAACATAGCAGCCCATTTGAGTTGTTTACTCGTGATGGGTTTAAATTTAGTTTCTATATTTTAATTTTTAGACTTGCAATCAAGATATTTAGTACTATATTAATGGGTGTTTCATTTTTTGTCTTAGTACCGACATATTTCAGTGCATTATTTCAACATTATTCATGTTTTAAATATTTTTCACTTATATATAGTTTCATTTTAGTTTTTTTTATAAATTATAATACATTATAATATTTTTCATATATAATTATAGTCAAACTTTTTAGTTTCTTACTAAATTATATATTATATACATGTAAATATATCTTAATTATATACATATAGATATAAATTTATAAGTTTTAAGATTATTAATTAGGTTAAATAATTTAATTCAACAACTTTTGATATTAAATATGATTATAGAAAAATTAAAATGGTTAATATAAAAATTTTAAAATTAATTTAAAATATCAAAATTTTATACTTACCAATATAAGTTGGTATTGCTTGAAACCAGTTGAAACCCATTGAAATTTTAATCGAACGGTACGTACCAATTGGTATTGGTACAGTGCCGACTACCATATTTGCAGTATTTTTTTTATTTAAAAATCTTAGTCCCTCCATCTAGTTTTGCTATTAGAGTTGTCGATGTGACAATTATAAAAGATAAAATAATTTTTAACCATTAATATTTATAATTTTTATTAATTTACTCCCTACTCTTTGGAAAATACATAAAATAGATTCAAAATCCTAAGATTTACAAGAAAATAATTTGATAATTGAAATTTCTTTGTATTTTTCCAAGGATAATCTCCACTTATTTAGATTTATGTTTGGGATTAGAAATATATACAATTTAGATTTACATTTGAAATTAAAAGAATATAAGAATTTAATATATCAAAATTAGAATATAGGATTAAATTTGTGACTTTGACATATTTAAACTTATTTAGAACGTATTATATTTTGGGCAAACTACAATATAAGTTATTTAGTTTTTCTTTTGTCATTCAATTATAAAAAATTTAAAATAATCATTTAATTATTAATATTTTTATCATATAATTATGAAAAGTAAAAAATAATTATCAACTGTTTAATTTTATTCTTTTAGTTCAAAATTAGCTAAAGTAAAATTGAAAATATCCAAAATTTAAGATAATTGGATGACAAAAGAATAAAATTAAATAATTGAGTGATATTTTTAATTTTTCATACTTGCAAAAATAAAATAGTAATTTGGGTAATTTACTTTTTTTTCTTCATATTTTCAGAGATCTCTTCGGCCACAAAAAAGAAAAAAAAGGAAAAAAAAAAGGGAAAAAAAACCTTTGTTGTACTTGCTTCATAGCCGGAAGGCAGAAGCGCAGATTCTAGAAGATAATACTCTCTCCCTCTTCCACCACGAAAACCCGTATTATAGGCTTCTAGGGTTTATAGCCCGACGAGCTACTGCCGCCGTTTTCGGCTCACTGCCACCACGTCCGCAGCTGCTATCACTTCGTTCTATCTCCCTAATGCAAACTGGTGTTTGATAAAAACGAATGGGTAGCAGTAGTAGATTCCTAACGATCCTTTCCCCTTCTTCCCCTCTCCTTCTACATCACCGTCATACCACTTCCTCCCTTCTCCGCCTCACCCGCCACCGCATCCAGCTATCCTTCCTACGCCAACACCACTTCCCGCCACCTCGCCCTTCGCTACCCACTACTAAAACCAAAAAACATTCGTCCCTTTTTATTCCCAGACCTTCCCCGCGCAATTTCCACACCCAACCCGCCTCCTCAAATTTCGCTAATTCCTCCGTATTGGCCCCACCCAATCATCCATGGCCCGAATTCTCCGCTCTCGTTAACAACATCTCAGCCGCTGGCTACTTCGATGCCCCCCATACTTCCAGTGAGCTTGCGGTGGATGCTTCCCTGTTCTCTGATGAGTTTCTAGTTGTGCTCAATGCCTGCTTGGCTTTCGCGCGTGATAAAACTGATCTTCTAAGGTAGCCAAAAATAGAAGTTAAAAATAATTTTTTTGCTTAAATCTTTGTTGGTTTTCTTTGTTTTTTAAGTTAAAATTTCCCTTTTTGCATTGGGTTCTATGGCCAGATTGCTCTCGAGGAAGGAGATAGAGGCGGTGGTGCAAAATGGGAAGCCTTTTTTGTTCAAGGATGGTGAGGAGTCTGCACGGAGGTTGATTTTGTTTCTAAATAGCAGTGAAAGCAATGTACGTATTGGGGATTTTGTTTAATGGTATTTATTTATGTATGCATGTCATTGCTGTTTTATATGTTCTAAGGTTAAACTGTCAATGATTGTATATGTTATACTCATTGTTAATTCTATGCTAAAAATGAAGGGTTTAGGTCCATTAATTGTTTATTCTAATTTGTGTATGAAGTAGTTCCTAAAGGTCGATTCTTGCATCGAAGGACCTCCAAGAAATCTTTTTCTGTATGAATCTTGTGTGGTTATGCACGTTCTTAAGTAAAAATAAGGCCCTTTTTTTACCATTTTTAATGCTGTTGAAATAAGAGCTTTAAAGCTAGTATGTGCTATGTTTCTAAATGTTTTTCAGTTTTTAGGTTGCGGATGTTGATAAAGCGAACATGGTTGATTTAATGAGTTTTTTATTGAGTTATGCAAGCAATGTTACCATTTCCTCAGAGAGAAGCAGTCTTTACAACTCGGAGCTTGTTGAATCATCAGTCCGGCATTTGCTGGGTGAGTTGGCAAAACTGAGTGACAGCTCCCGAGTTTCAAACTATTTCGAACATGAGCAAACTCAACTCCCAGAGAGAAATGGGCAAATGTCAAGGTCTTTTGGGCCGAACATTGAAATGAAAAGAGGCGATTGGATTTGCCCAAGGTAGATTGTTTTTCTATCATCTTCATAGATAGTGTAGTGTTATGTCCCTTCTTTGCTAAGTTCAGCTTGTCATAGGCTTTGGTGGTATGCTTGAATAAGGTGGCCTATGTAGAAATCTGTTTAAGTATGAAAGAAGCTTGTAAACTATCCATGAAAATTTCTGTATGCTCTGATTTGCACCTAATATAGACCTTATCTTGAATGGAAATTGATTTGTTAAAGCACCATTTGGATACAAATTTGGAAGTGTAAGGTTAATTTGTAGTACTTATGATTGATGTCTTGAAAATGTCTGGATGACTAATTGTGTGTTCTCCATGATACCTACGTATGTACTAAAGATTTATGGCAGCATAACGTTTTATTCGTTGTGCAGGTGTAATTTTATGAACTTTGCAAGAAATGCGAAATGCCTTGAGTGTGAGGAAGCACGGCCCAAGAGGCAATTGACTGGTGGAGAGTGGGAATGTCCCCAGTGAGCATTGGTTTTTTTTTTTTTTTTAACTCCTCTTTTGGGAATAAGAAATGTGATTTTAATTTATTTACTTTTTTCTACAGATGTGATTTCTTTAATTATGGAAGGAATACGGTATGCTTGAGGTGTGATTGCAAGCGACCTGGACATATCCCACTTGGTAATACCTACTCAAGGCCAGGTTTAGCATACAATACTGGGACTTCTTCAAATAAGGCTGATCTCGATAGGCGGTTAGCTGCCAATGAAGAGAAGGCACAACGATGGTTTAGTAAGGTTTCTCAGCTTGACAGTACTGCTGATGTGAGCAGTGCCATAGCAGATGAAGATTTTCCTGAAATCATGCCTTTGAGGAGAGGCGTGAATAGATTTGTTGTGAGTACAAGGAAATCACCTCTGGAGAGGAGGTTGGCCAATGCTCAGTACCGTAGAAACATGGATAATGATGGCATTCCTGAACGTGGCGATTTCCAGACTGGGGAAGTCAATAAGACCCTGGACACAAAAGTTAGCCGGAGTTTAGATGAGGTTCTTGGTCGTTCATCTACCTCTTCCGAATCTAACGATGGTAGCGTCAATAGCAGAGCGGAGAATGGTCATCCTAGTGGAACTAAGTCCAATTATGTTCCATTTGTGCCATTACCTGCAGACATGTTTGCGAAGAAACCTGAAAATTCAGAAATACAGGAGAAGAATCCGAACGTTATGTCAAATGACCATGACTCTGTTGTGTCAAATGCAGTTGGACAAATGGATGATGTTTCTGGGAGTGAGGAGTTGCAAAAATCTCTACAAAGTCGGCAACATTCTGAGACATTAATGAATGAGAAAGAAAGCATTGATAAAGAGGTAGAACAAGCTGAAAAATCTGAGAGATGGTTTAAGAAAGTTGCAGAGCTCCATAATGTTACAGATCTTGCCAATGCAATTCCCGATGAGGATTTTCCTGAAATCATGCCTATGCGCAAAGGAGAGAATAAATTTGTAGTCAGCAGAAAGAAGGACCGTTCTTTGACTTCTCCAACTTACAAGAGGCGGGCAGCAACGGAGCAAGCAGGCAATACAAATTATGTCCCTTTTGTCCCGTTCCCGCCTGATTACTTTGCTAAAAAGGATAAACAGCAAGGTAATGGAACAGATTCTAGTGCTGCTCCAGATTCTAGTGCAAAAGCAGCTCGTGAAACTCCAACCTCTGCAACACTAAAGAAGCCTTCAGAGAAGTTATCCGAGGTGTCTGTTGCAGATACACAGCCGGTGCAAAACTGGAGCCCTAAACCTTCTGGAGAGAACTCAAGTGAGACAAGGAGAGATGCAGCTTATCCGGCACAGACTAGTGGATATTCAAACCCGAATTCTATCAATTCCCAAATGAGTAATAATGACAGTAGGAAACAGATGACGGATTTGACGGGAAGTCCATCTCAACAATCTGAGTATCAGAATGTTAGGAGTACTTGGAGTGGAAAGAGTTTGGAAGGTTCAGCAGTGAAAGAACCAGATCCATTGGACATGTCGGAGGAGGCCAAAGCAGAGAGGTGGTTTCGCCGTGTTGCTCAGATAAAGGACATTTCAGAGCTCAGCCAGATCCCCGATGAAGATTTCCCATCGATAATGCCGATGAGGAAAGGGGTGAATAGGTTTGTCGTGAGCAAACGGAAAACACCACTGGAGAGGAGGTTGACATCCCAACAGTATCGTAAAAATCTTCCGGTTGTGAACTCGGATCCTGGCAAAAATGGAACTGATAGGAGCTAAGGTAACAAAAACAAACTTATTGTTTCCATGTTATACATTATTTGAAACATCCAATCATGCTGTTTATTTCTGTTCTATACATAAGAGAAGAATGATGAAACTTTCACCAGAATGTGGTCTCGTCTTACCATTTAAACATTTTTGTGTACTTGAGCTTTTTACTCTTGCAAAATGAACTTCTCTTGAGATTGAAGTTAGGGTTTAGTTTTTTTAATTTTAATTTTAATGAACTTCGATTAAGAAAATCTTTGAATCAATCAAATTATGACACGGTTAATACTTAAGTGGCAACGGAATAAAACTTTAGGTACCTAAATTAAAAAGTTACATAGTTTAGATACCTATTTTTCGTATAAGTCTAAATTAAAATATTCTAAAATTTAGATGGAACCATTTTAATTTAATTTTTATAATTTTCAAAACAAATTATGAATTTTTAATTTATTTTATAATTTTCTAAGTCATAAGATTTCATCTAAAAAGTTTAAATATATAATTTTAACTTTTCTTGACATGTGGTATTGTAGAATGAAACTGATAAAACATAAAGTATAAGGGTGAGGTTGATAAAATAATAGTACTGGAAAAAGAGGTACTATTACTATACATGTGCTTACTTACGTAGTTTACTTGTGTCTCCTGTTATCTTTTAATTTTCTTTGCCTTATAGAGATGGGTAAGCAAAAATACAAGGGAAGGGTAAGAGAAAAATGAAAATGTGTGTGTTTATTATATTTTCATGGATTTATAGTAATATTGTATGTGTATATTTTTCATTGGGTTTTTTCTTCCTATTTTTAAGTGGAAAATATGGGTCTTATATAAAACTTGGCCTATTTATGTATATATGACCTGTTTGAATTATTATTATTTGATATATTAATTATTTTGTTAAGTTATTTCTTTTTTATGATTTGTGAATTTTTTTTATCATAATGATTTGATTTTAATAAAAAACTGTTTCCCCACAAATATTAAAATATAAAAATTGTTTAAACAATTTGTTAGAATTAATTTTGCCTACTTTTATTCTATTTTTAAATTACCTAATTAAATTAAATTGTATTTAAAGTTTTAAGTCTTCATGTTGATTCAAATAACAAGATCAACCTAAAAGATTTTTAAATATTAAAATTAGACTTGACTTACTTGCAAAATATTTTTTTATTTATTTAAAGGAATTTGTTCATTTATTCGTGAGTTAATTTAACATTCATGTGACTCATTATAAAAAAACCATGATTGAGCACATATGATGGACTTAATCTAAAATAAATAAATAATGACAAAAAAAACAAAATATTATTATTTGATAAAACTTAATTTATGAAGTAATAAATAAATAAATCATTTAATTTTGAAAAATCAAGTGATTTCCTAATTTTGTAATTGCATTATGTTGAACTTGTCTCACCTTCAACGTGCATTTTAAGGTACCCAATTAAGAAATAATATGGGATTACCGAATCCATATCATGTATGTTTCACATGCAAGTTTTATATGATTTTCTTTTTCTCTTCAAACCATTATTCTATTTTTATTTTAACTTTTTAGCATATATATCACCTAAATTTGTCCTCGGATTTTTAATCTGTTCTTGAATTTTATTTTATTTTTCAGAAAGACTATATAAATCAATCGGTTATTATTGTTATTATTATTATTATTATAAAAAAAACAAACAAACATCAAATTATATAAATCTTTTCTAGAGATAAATCCATTAATTCATCTAAATAAAGAAAATCCTTTTATTTTACAAATGAAAATTTATAAAAGAAATTTAAAATACTAACTAGCAATATCCATTTTAATTTTATTTTCATAGTTATATGAAATATATTTTAAATTATAGATAATGGTACCCCACATCTATCAAAAGAATCCCAAGTACGAAGCATAAGAGGTAGGTGCACCAATATTCCCATACTTTTTCTAACAATAAATTTATTATTAATTATTGAATTGGATGATAAAGGGTTTGATATTTTTAAATAAAGTTTCAAATTACATTTTATGAAAGAATAAATTAACTCAATTTAAAGATTTGATTGGATTTAAATTTAATTAAGGTTCAATGTAATGATTAAGGTTTTCAAAATTAAATCGGTAATCGAATTGGTTAATTTATCAATTTTTAGTGATTAGTTTGATAAAATAAATTATTAAAAATTCATTAAAATTAAAATATATAAAACAGGTCATCCCTCAATTTAAATTATATTTTTTCTCGATTCAACATAACACTTAATGAATCAATTTTTTTTTTTGGTGAATAGAAGAAGAAACTACACAAAATACTAAAAAAAAAAAACAAAATGAGATGTTACATGTAATTGTAGGCCCTCCTCCCTATCAAAGCTAGCTTGGTAATATGATCGACTTCCATGTTTTCTTCTCTAGGAACATATTCAATTGATCAGTTCTCCTCATTTTGCTAGAGTTGTATAATACGTCTGATTATTGCTGAATATAATCCTTTCGATAAGGCCTCCTTAATCACCCCCAATAACTTTCAAGTTGTCTGTCTGCACCAAAACTCTATCGTGTTGTCTTTATTGTACCAATGTCACATCATCAAGAATACCCTACAGTGCAACTTCGAAAACAGAGCATCTCCTTAATCTGCGATTAAAACCCAAGAATCCATTCCCCATTTTTATCTTTCAAAACTCCTCCTGCAGCAACACAATCTGTGTTAATTTGAACCGTTCCATCAGAACTTAGTTGAATCCACCTTTCTATTTTCATCGTCTCCTCCCTCAAAATGTGCCTTACAGAACTTCCTCCTTTGCGAGCAGAGATGTAATGTGTAGCCCAATTATACACACTTTTGACAATCTCTTCAACACTCCTTGAAAAGTACAAATATTCTTGTTTTTCTAAATTCGTCAAGCAACTAAGCTAAAGAAGTACAACCAATCTATATTCCTTAAAAAGATTGTGTCGATTTTTCAAATTACACTCAAGCCATTCCTGCAAATTTCTTGCAAAGAAAAAGGTTAAATTTTGATATGGAATGATCCAGAGTCATACCTCCTTCGTTGCCTCACAATCTCTTATAGCATGGAGTACATCCTCTATTTCATGACCACAAATTAAACATATTGCATCATTGCTAACTCTACGCCTTAGTCGCTACGCTTTAGTAAGCAACTGTTGTTTGAGAGCTAACCGGAGGAAAACCCAAACCCTTTAAGGAGCCTCCACCTTCTAAAGCAGTTTTCAAGAATGCAAAGATGGAACACCGGTAATTTTTCCAATTAGCCTTCTAATAGCCAAACCTGAAAAAGTTCTAGATTCCACAATCCTTCCTCTGTAACCATCTCCTTAAGACAACAGTTCGTAGCAATGTTGGTATTAGCTGGAATTATATTGATCAAAGGGCCAATATTTGGAATCCATCTCTCCCACCAACATCTAATGGTGTTGCCGTCCCCAACTGTCCAGAATATATTTTCTCTAAGCAATGACAACACCTTAAGTAAAGCTCTCTAGAGGAAAAAATTATTACTACGCGAGATACTGAAAGGTAGTTCATACTTTATCCCATACTTCGAACGCAAAACCCAAACCCACAGAGCCTTCAAATTTGTTAGAATGTTAAACCCCAGCTTCAATAAGAAAGAGGTTTTTTTATCTTTCACTGATGAATCCCAAGCTTTCCACAACCCTTTGGCTGGTATACTGAATTCTAACTAACAAGGGCCATTTTTTTACTACATTCAGTCGAACCTCATATAAACTGCCTAGCAATACTTCAATTTTGTCATATATTCCTTGTGGAATCCTCAAAGGCTACATGAAGTAGCTAGGGATTGTAAGAAGAACCGATTGAGCTCTAAAATAACTTTACCGGCTAGAGATAATTGTCTTGCATCCCATCTTTGAAGCCTCAATTTAACTTTTTTCACCACAAACTTCAAGGAGTTATAGTTACCCTTTCGTGAAAAAGAGGGACTCCCAAGTAAGAACCTAAATTGTGGACCTTCCGAAAACCAAGCAAAGCTCAAAGCTGCCTTGCCAAGTCTTCATTCACTCCTTTGGAGAAGAAAATGTTCATCTTATAAGTATTGTTTCAATGCCTAGAACAACCACAAAAATTATCCAGTAAATCTTTAACTAATCTAAGCTTGACTCACGTTAGGTTTCCCAAAGATAACAAGATCATTGGCAAAAAACAAGAGAGAAAGCGTCGGTCTTGACCTAGATAAATAAATGGGAGACCAAAAACTAGAATTACCCAACCATTCTATGCAAAGAACAAATAGGTAAGGGGACAGATGACACCCCTGTCTGATGCCCCTAATTGGACTGAATTTCCGAGTAGGCATCCCATTCCACAATATTTGCATAGTAAAATTGGTGGTGGCTAACATAATGACATTTCTAAGGAAGTCTGAAATATTTGTCGCTTGGAGAGACGCATCTATGAATTCCCAACTCATTTGGTCATAGGCTTTTTCCAAATCAATCTTAATGGTCATCTATTTTTTGTGTTTGCTTCGCATTGAATGGATAACTTTTTGGGCCACTATGATATTATCTGTGATGTTCCTTCCAACAATAAAACCGACTTGTTTTGATCTAATGGTTCTTGGAACAACTACCTTAAACCTATTTGCAATAATATTTATGACCAATTTGTATAGAATTGAACACAAGTTTGTAGGGCGAAATTGTGTAAAGCTCTCAAGATTATGAACCTTAGGGATAAGTACGAGCAAAGTGTTATTAAACTCCCTGTTAATAGCTTAACCATTACAAATTTTCCTAACCCACTCGGAGATAGCCCCATTAATCAACTTCCATTGGCTTTGAAAAAATAGTGCATGATAATCATTACTGCTAGGTGCTTTCAAATGAGCCATGTCAAATAAGGCCGTATTTATTTCTTCATTTGAAATTGTTTTTCTTAAAAGTACCTTATCATTAAGATTAATTTTAGGAAACGAGCTAGCAGGTAAGGCTGTTAAACATTCCGGAGGCTCACCATACAATTTTTGGAAAAAGTTAACTGCTTCAGTTTGGAGAGACTCATCTTTGAAAATCCAATCACCCTCTTCATTCTTCAAAATTGTAATTTTGTTTTGATTCCTTCTATGAATCATACGAGAGTGGAAAAATTTAGTATTTCAATCCCCAAAATGTAGCCAATGACACCTAGCTTTCTACTTCCATAACAGTTCTTCATGGTAGAGAACACATTCCAATTCCTCTCGTATCTGGGCTTCCAAAATACTTAAATGCACAGAATCAACTCTTTCTAAATCTTTTTAAACATTATACAATCTCTGCATCAACTTCCTTTTGCGAATCCTAATAAGGTCATACATAGAATAGTTCCAATTTTTAATGTTATTTGTAAAAAAGTTTAGAGATTTAGCCGTATTACCTTTTAAACACTTTTTCTCCTTGACAAAACCTGAGAATTTGGGGTGTTCAATCCATCCAGTAAGGAATCTGAAAGGACAATCTTTAGACAACTTAACCTCCGGTTTGAGGGATAAAAGTAGAAGTCTATGATCTAACTTGGCCCTCAGGAGGTAAGTGACTGAGCAATACGGAAAAAGCCTTATCCAAGCATCGTTACCAATTGCCCTATCAAGTCTTTCATAAAGCCCGGGTATTCAATTCAGCCAGTTAGAAATCTAAAAGGAAAATCTTTGGACAACTTAACCTCCAATTCGAGGGATAAAAGTAGAGGTCTATGATCTAACTTGACCCTCAGGAGGTAAGTGACTGAGCAATATAGAAAAGGCTTCATCCAAACATCGTTACCAATTTCCCTATCAAGTCTTTCATAAAGCTCACCTCGATGCCAAGTGAAAGAAGGACACCTGAAACCTAAGTCCTACAAATTAGACTTCTCAAGAAAATCATTAAAAAGAGGACAACTATTCCCAATTCTACGTCCTCTTTTCTTATCATTAGAAGAAAGTAGAGCATTAAGATCACCAATTGCCATCCAGGGGATATTTTCTATTAGAATAGAAGATGTGAGACTTTCCCAAATCATTTTCCTCTTCTGCTTATCTTGGCTTCCATATACAAACACAATATAAACAGGCAATACAGAACTAGTCCTAAGAATTCAAATCTAAATGAATTGAAGATTACTGTGAAGGATCTTAATAGAAATCGGGTTCTTCCAGCCACCCAAGTGCCTCCAAAAGCCCGATAGCCTCGACCTTGTGAGAAAATTGAAAACCCAAACTAGCTATAAAATAATCTACTTTGAAACCACTTACTCTTATTATGCTATATTGGGTTTATGCTCTTTGTTATATTCACGTTCGGACTTGCACATCCCTGACAATTCTAAGAGAAAACTGTTAAATTCATAGAAAGAAATTAAAATAAGAGAATAACCAATCTTACTACTTAGATCCCCCCGACTCTAGTTCTTGCAAACCTTCTGAAGTCTCTGCGTCTTAACTTTTCCCCGTGACAAGTTGAGCATTAATTAACTCAACCAAAGAATTCATGGACTTAAACAAAGGAACACGGGCAGTGCCAACTAATTTAAAATTATCCCTATTATCCCCCCAATGTTTGTTCTTTTTGGGATTATAATTTTCCTTGAAAACTATCATCAATTGCTTTCCTAGGTCAAGTACATTTCCATCTAGGGCCATCATCATTTTTTTTGATATTTTCAAAAGTTGGATTGCAATGTGTAGTAGTCACAAAGGGGCCATTTGATACATTAGAAGATTGTGGGGGGTCTTTAAATAAATTCTCTAATTTCTTGTTGACATTCGATTCAGCCACTATCAATTTTGGTACATTACCTTTCATGTATTGTAACACCCCTCACCCGTATCTAACGCTAGGATAGAGTTTGTGGTACTGCCTGACTTAAACTCAACCAACTGTATAAATCTGGGCCATAAAATTTCAAATAATTTAAAAACTTCTCTTTTCACAAGCAACTATATTATATATGGGCTTACGAGACCCAATCATAAATCCAGGGTTGTTTGCAACCCAACCGAGACCTCACAAAAACTTAGAAAATTTTTGTGCATCAAGACTCCACACGCCCGTATGGGTATAGAACACACGACTGTATGCCAGGGACACGTCCGTGTCCCTAACCCGTGTCTGAAATCATAAGCATTCTGCAAAACCACACGGCCTACGAACACACTCGTGCCCTATAACCGTGTCCTTCACACAGCCGATACACACGGCCATGTCTCATGTCCGTGTGCTACAAGCATACATACTAACTTTATTACACGGCCTAGGCACACGCCCGTGTGGCCTACCTGTGTGCTAAAATGACTTTAAAAATTTAAGTGTAGGAGACGCACGGCCATAACACACGCCCATGGGTGTGAACCGTGTGTCACACACGGCCTAGACACACGCCTGTGTGTCTTACCCGTGTGGACAATCTAGGCTATTTCCCAAGCCCTTTTGTCACCCATTTTGTACAACCTACACAAGATCATCTCAATATATAAAAATCCCATCAGAAAGGGCACTAATTCATCCATAGAAAGAACATTATATGCATTCATCAAAATGAAAAATAGCCATTATTCTAGGCTTGATTACAAAATGAAGGGCCTTTGACTTAAACTAAAATATATGAATCATTCTCTTAATACAACATCCTAGTCTAGCCCTATACATGCCAACATCAAAAATATAAATCCAACTATACCGGGTATTACGGCCGATAGTGTGATCGATATCTCTGACTTTAAGGGATCTTTAAGTTAGCTTGATAACACTGAAAGAAGAGGGAAAGGAAAGAGGGTAAACATAAAGCTTAGTAAGTTGCATATAAATAAATATACAACAACAATCTCATCATTAGTCATCATACTTATAGCTCAAAGGTAAACATAATTTAACTTACTCATTATCATCTACTCAAGTCATATTCTCTAAATTAAGCTCGTTACTCATGCTTACCATATAGGTACCTGTACCACTCACAACATGATTATTCTTTCTTTATCAAAATTGATCTATAACTCTCATCATTGAAACGTTTGGAATACTACTGGATATTCTATGAACCTTCAACATGGGATATAGTGCCGATGCTATGTCCCAGACATGGTCTTACACTGGCTCTCATATACGCGTGCTGATGCATGTCCCAGACATGTCTTACACTAGCACAACTCTTAGTGATGCGTGTCCCGCATACGCGTCTTACATCGCTATCTCTGTCGAGACCGATGCATGTCCTGCACATGTCTTACATCGCACTCATCTTCGTTTGGTACCATGTCCCGCATATGGTCTTACACTGGCTATCATAGTATGGTTGATGCATGTCCCAGGCATGTCTTACACTAACCCTCGTCTGGATGTCGATGCCACGTCCCAAACATGGTCTTACGCTGGCTCTCATAATGTGGCCGAAGCATGTCCCAGACATGTCTTACATTGGTGCACAAATCACCCAATGCCTTGGCACGAATATCCGGTTCGTATCCTAATGTTTCAACGGGATATTTCTATTATCTCAAATATTATAGACATTCTCAATTCGTAACTTGACAACTCATACAATATCAATTCAATGGAGATATGAATACAAGTATTAACAGTGTAGTTGCATCATTTACATACAACTTACCTCGGTTTATAAGAAGTACTTGGCTATTCAATTTAGTCGGTTTGCTTGGCCTTCCCCCGATCTAGGTTCGGATTTGGTAATTCTTGATCTATAATGACGATATGCACTCATTTAGTCACTAATTAGGATTAAGCAATCATAAATTCACATCTTTGGTAAAATGACCATTTTGCCCCTAGACTTTAGCAAAATGACCATTTTACCCCTATACCCGAAAATCGATTTTCATCGAATTTCGTTGTATCTTAGGCCTAACCGAACTATTTTTGCTATTATAGCAACTTCAAATAATCACTATTTCACATACTTATTAACTATTTTATGACTTATGCAAAATAACCTCTTTAGGTGTTTTCATGCTAACACCTTTTTCAAACGTTGTTTATAACACAACTAGGACTCATATTCCTCCATAAAAACTCAATAAAAATCACAAATCCTTTCATGGCAACACTCTAAACTCTTGACCATTTTGCAAGATATCACCCTCATTTGAAAACTCATGCTTTAAGGGTCTCAAAAATGCAAAAACCATCAACAAAGGGTGTGTGAATCACTTACTTGTGAGGGCTTTTAGTTGCTGAAAATTTTCACCCTTCAAAACTCTATTTTTGATGATATTTTTGATGGAGAAGAGAGATGGAGAAGAAAGAAATGATAGCTAGGCTTTTAGGCATTATTTCATCACCAAATCATGACATCGTCCACCTAATACTTTGACTATTTGCTTAAAACCCATCACATGGCCGGCCAACACTAATAAAAAGGGTGTAATTTCCCTTTAAAAGCCCTCAATTTAAGTTCTTTATCTATTTAACTTATTTGGGTACTAAAATGCAACTTTTGCCTTTTATGCGATTTAGTCTTTTTTCGAAATTGGGCTAGAAAATATTAAAATTAGCTCACCAAATTTTTCATGCACTAATAAAATCATACTATAACCTCATAAAAATAATAAAATAATTTTTTCTAACTTCAGATTTGTGGTCCCGAGACCACTGTTCCGACTAGGCCATAAATCGGGCTGTTACATGCATGGCCCAACATTTTCCCCAATAATATTACCCAGCATGCTAAACCTATTAGTGTTGAGCTCAAACCTATTACCTCTTGGACCTCCTACTTTAAATTGTAGATTGCCCAAGTCCTTAGCCACTTGTCCAACAGACTGCAAGCTGAGATTCAAGTCACCCTTTTTATGTTGCCCAGCATCCTTAAGCCCCCATACCTGAATTCCCCGGTCCAGTTTGGTTGCACAGCCTGCATTGTTTTTTGATCTGCTAGGGCCTCCTTCATTTAAGTTCTGGCTCAGTCCCCCATTTATTTTTTCACCCAACTAAACAAGCCTTAATCCATTTTCTAGTGACCCACTACCCACGCCCTCAATTACATCCACCGACATTCCAGCATCACCTATTTTTAAATATGCATTTCCTTTCCCCATAATACATGCATTAAATTTTTCCTTTCCTTTTAATTTTACAAAAAAAATTATCAGAAATCATCCCATCCCGATCACCTACACTTATTTTCGTATTATCCAATCCATTTAAGGTCGAGAATCTTGATCCCAAACTCACATTTTCTAAAGCCCCCTCCCTCTGATTTCACTGATCCTTTTGTCCCTGTTGTGCTCTTCGCTCCACCACCATCCATGGTCCAAACGTCGAACTTTCACCATTTATCATTGAATTTGATTACTCCGAATTATCACTATTTTTTCCGGTCTCAAAGCTTGTCTCTGTCGCTGGCGAAGTGCACATCTCTTTCAAGTAACCATATTTTCCACACGAAAAACATGTGGTTGGCAAGGCTTTATATTCCACCTGAATGAGTTCCCCATTTACCAAAACTTGGGACACCAAAGGTCTATCAAGATCTACAAAAACTGCCATTTTAACAAAACAACCCCTGGTTTTTTTATCAGTGTTGAAATCGAGCTTGGCCACTTGTCCACCAGCCCTCTTACTATTTCCAAAATTCCAAAACCTGGAAGACCAATATTTTGATCCATGCCAATAGCACACTCGGGTAAGGTTTATAGGATTGAAAATTTTTGTCCATGACTAAACATGGAGATATTGACCATATTTGATCTATAGTCCTTGCGTAAGAACTTAATTATAATCCTCAATACACTGAAGTTTAGCCAGGAAATAGTCATTCTCAATATCCATTAGATGAAACGATTTTGAAGGTTGCCGTAAACTACTGATCCGATTAAACAAGTGACGTATCGAATATTTCGACCCAACAACTTCAACACTACCATTGTTTTCATATCCTTGAAAAGGATTTATTAGATACGATCCGAAAACTCAATAGCTGGAATTGCATTAACCATGGATTTCTTAACGTCACCTTCCAAAAACTCCAAATCTTCTACAATATCAACTTCAATATATCGGAATCATTCCTCTTGAACTGAAACCCCTTTCCCCAACCGCATTTGTTTCCAAGAAACTTTTAGTTGCGGATCCAAATCCGCGACCATATCATCATGATCGTCACCATCACCCTCTTTAAATCGAATTTTTTTTGTTTCTCGACCATCAGCCGACCGAAATTTAGAGATCTTATCCTTTTCTAGATAAATATCCATTGAGCGAAAAAAAATTATATTCATAAATCAATTAATTCAATGTCTCTTAACCAATACGTCAAACCCATCCAATCGGTTTGGTCAAATCCTGAAAACACTTATAATTAAAAATTTAAAAATTAAATCGATTGAACGTCACACTCTCATATTTTACTGATGACATCAATATATATATATATTCTTTCTTATAAGAAATGAACTCTGCTAATATGGGTTGCCGATTACACCAAATGTTTACAAATTTTGACTCCCTTTCTCTTCTCCGCCGGGAACTGAGCCAAACCAAAATAAAGCACCTTTTGCATGAGTTAAAACAAGGAATAAATACCCCATTTTTGCTCCCCTGTCCTATCCATTAATTAGAAATTTGGGGGTCTTTTTATTAGAACTTAGAAAGATAAGATCTTGGGGTATAGTTGGAATCAGGATCATGGATTTGGAATTCTTGCAATCTATGGATATTCAGATTCTTGTTGGTGTAGCTGTAGCTGCCTTAGCCATTGTTGTTGGTGCTGTTTATCTGTTTGCCTCTATGAAATCCAAAGGTTTTGCCTTTTTCCTTATCTTTTACCAGTATTGATTGATTGTTCTTGGAATTTCACTTATTGGGTGTGCCAAATTCTGGATTTTTATGTATTTATATCTGTTGGTTAATGGAGTTTTCGTTGGTTCGTTTGGTACTGATTCAGATATTAGCTTCTTGTTGTTAGTGAATAGAAGATGAAACTGGAAATTGTTTCAATTGTTTGGCTATTGTTCTTGATTTGTTCTGGTTCCTGCTTGTTTTGGGGATTATTAATTGAAAGTATAGTAGGATATAGTTCTGTTCTTCTTTAGATTTTGAAATCAAATGCTGGATAGTGGATTACTAACACAAACATGGAATTATTACCATAGGAAAATGTCTAAAAGTCAAAACAACTGAAGTGTTTTACCATGCTGATAGAATCATGTGATTGCTAATCAAGTTGTTTCGGATCCATAAGTATTGAATGCCATGCTTAATTGCAGACTCGAGGCAGTGAGCAATTATAGCTTTGCTTTCTAAGTAAGCTTAATGACTGATCGAGGCTGGTATTATGTGGCTCTTATAAAGAACAATGTACAATGGAAGCACTATTAAGTTTCTCACCTAGTTGTATGTGCTTTTAGGCTGTCTAGATCCGGAGAATTTCAAAGAGTTTAAACTTGTGAAGCGCCAACAGCTGAGCCATAATGTGGCGAAGTTCACATTTGAACTTCCTACACCTACTTCAGTTTTGGGTCTTCCCATTGGACAGCATATAAGTTGCAGGTTAAGTTGATTGTATTTATCTTTGTTGAATTTCCAAACACTTCTAATCGGGAATATCATATAAGTTGGATGTTTTTCATTTTAATAGGGGCAAGGATAGCCAAGGTGAAGAAGTTATTAAACCATATACACCTACAACATTGGATTCTGATGTTGGTTATTTCGAATTAGTTATTAAGGTACTTGCCTGAAACTTCTTGCTGGTTGGAGTTGACTTTGTGTGATATTATACTATCCGGGTGCTCATATCTATTGGCGGACTTTTCTTTTAAGTAGATGTATCCTCAAGGGAGAATGTCGCACCATTTCAGAGAGCTGCGCGTTGGTGATTATCTTGCTGTGAAGGGACCCAGGGTATACAGTTTTTTTCATATGAACGCATAAACTGGTCTTGGCAGTACGGTTTCTTTCATTTGACATGTGGTTTGCATTTCCTTATGTTGTTGTTCTGTGAATTGTTTCTTTCAGGGGAGGTTCAGGTATCAACCCGGTGAAGTTAGAGCATTCGGGATGATTGCTGGAGGCTCTGGCATTACACCAATGTTCCAAGTATGTTATAAATCATAACAGATACTTCTGTAATATATATGCAAGGTTTAAATGTTTGAATAATATGTCACCTTCTCTTTTCATTTTTTTATGGTTTTGTTTCTGATTAGGTAGCCAGAGCTATATTGGAGAACCCGAAAGACACGACAAATGTACACCTTATCTATGCAAACGTCACATACGAGGACATTCTTTTGAAGGTGTTTTAATATCCGACTTCTCTGTTTTTAATATTTATACGAGGACAAGCGTGGTTAGTGACTGCTGACTAGTAAGATGGTTAAATTCATTTTTTTTTTCTTTTTTTGCAGGAAGAGCTGGATAGCCTTGCTGCTAAGTACCCCGGTCGCTTCAAAGTCTACTATGTTCTGAACCAGGTTAGTTGCCTTTTCTTTGTGGCAATCTTGTGTTTTCACATTTACCGAGCATCATTGACACCAGCTGGTTGTTTCTGCAAATATATAATCAAAGGCCTAAATAGAGAGCGTGGATTTACCTAAATTTTAAGTGATGTTAAATTCATCCTCCTCTTTTTCATGCATAGCAGCAATGCATATACGAATACGATAGATAATGCTGTTAAGATCTTGTTGAAATAAAGAACAATAATGCCAGATTTCTGTTATAGCCATTTCTGTACGTTCAGTGTACTGAATTTATACGGAATTTGAACTATTTGAACAATTTCCAATACAAATTTATTTATTTGAACATTCTTGCGTGATTTACTGAACTATTTTGGCATGATTATTGGAGTGGCATCGATAATGTATTTTTGATAAATAATTGAATTGCTGCCCGTTCCATTTTTATGTAATCTCGCGGTTAAAGGGCTGCAGTCGGCTTTTTTTTGCTAACAAACTACATTATGGTGTTGTTTCCTTAGCCTCCTGAAGTGTGGGATGGTGGTGTCGGCTTTGTATCGAAGGAAATGATTCAAACCCATTGCCCTGCCCCAGCACCGGACATCCGGGTATATTACTGGTTTCTTTACCATCTTTTTTGCTGTATGCCTGAAATCTCCCAACGATTTATGTATATTGCTACATATATCATGTAGGTTTTGAGGTGTGGCCCTCCACCCATGAACAAGGCCATGACTGGACACCTTGATGCACTCGGATATTCACCGGATATGCAGTTCCAGTTCTGATCCTTGTAGACTAAGCTTAAGCTCGACTCCGAATGTCATTTGTTGGGTGCCCTTCTGTTATAATCGGAACCGCTGCTCAGAACTTGTTATAATAAGTTTTCTATCACCATGATTGAAAATAATGTAGACTTGTGAACATACTCATGTCGGATTCATAATCAGTCGGTAACTTACACCCGATAATTACAGCCAAATTCAAATAATAAACCTGCTTTACGTCCATAAGCACAGTATTAAACAAATAAAGCATTAGTTTATTTTATATAAAAATAATAAAATTAATTCCACCTGTGAATAGGTTAAATTTTGCTATTTATTTTTTATATTTTAATTTTGTCATGTTTATTTATTGTATTTTAATTAATTTTTAATATTTCGATCATTACCACACGATAACTATTAAATTTATTAAGTTCTGTTATGGGGCAAATATATTATCATATGTATATTGTTATGTCAACTTATTATTTATATGAACCCTATGCGTTGGCTTGATGGTCAAGTGCAGCCTAGGTTCAAGTCAAGTTCTTCATTAAGGCCATTTAATTAAAAATTAATGATTGTCATTTACATTAAAATTAAAATTTTAAAATTTAAAAATATAAAAATTTAAAATGATTTTAAAAATTCAAAAATATAAAAATTTAAAATGATCTAATCATGAGAATATATAAACTAAATTCATAATCTTTATTTTCTTAAAATAGTAAAATTAAACCATTAAAATATTAAAATTCGGCCCACTACTTCGTAAGAAGTAAAATAGCATGGGTCTCATCATTTATGTGAAGCCATAAATAATAAATGGTTTAAAATTTAAATTTATTTTTACTAAATGAGTTTTATTTTATGACTTTTGAATATTATTTAAAATAATTTAAATATTTTTAAAATAATAATTTTAAGTAAATAAAAATTGTATTCTTTTGAAAAATAATTTTATATATAACTTTGAAATCATTTTAAATTTAAATATAAAATATTAATTTTACATCATAAAGATTAAAATTAATTATAAATTAAATGTAAATGAAGATATATTTTTAGTGGAGGACATATTTTATTTTCTAAAGAAACGTGAGGGACTCTAGCCTTCAATGATGACCATAATTCATTTATCTTCTCCTTAGATCACCATCAACTTTTTCATTGTTTTTATTTATTTATTTATTTTCACCTACAACTAGGTATTTGATTTAAATATTTTATTCCTTTAAAATTTATATTATTTATCAAATTATCTTAAAATAAATATAATAAATTTATATATATTAACTTTATTGATATAACTTTAATATAACAGTTTATATGTATATCATGTTAGCAATTAATTAACTTTTGAAAATTAAAAATATTTTTATAATTTTTATACTTTTAAAATAAATTTTACTAAGTTTTTGTAAATTTTAAAATTAAAAAATTAATTGTTGACATGGCAATCTACGTGTATGCCACGTCGGTAAAGTTAACACACTTTAAAATTTTCCATTAATAATTTAACAAACAATACAAGTTTAAAAACTAAAAATGTAAAAATTAAATTGGAGCTAAAATGGCTTTTTTATTTTTGGTATAAAATAAACTTAGGTCATACCTACAGCAACAACTAAACTATTGTCTTCTACCCTTTTTCATTATTAACTAACGGATATCGTCCTCCAACAAACTTTTCACAGAAGGTGGTGAATAATAAAAAATAACCAACTAATCTACTTTGCCTCCATCTACTTTAGCTAGATAATCAACAACTTTGTTCCTATCTCTCTAAATGTGGCGAAACTTAACTTGCCAATCCTTGGAGCATCAGTCATGTATTATTCTGATTTTATCAATGCTACTTACTGCTATTAAAATGAATTTTATTTCATCAAATTAATGGATTAAATAAGTCATTATATTTTTATTTTGATAAATAAAATCATCAATATTTTAAAAAAAATTGTATCAATGAAGCCATGGTTCTTTAAATAGCAAGTTGGAAGTTTTAAAAATTTTAAGGTTATAGATAAATTTTTTGAGTTTCAATTGAGATATATTTTGTTAGTTGAATGATTGATTTTATTTATAATTATTTAAATTATATTAAAATGTAATTAATATTTTTTTGTTATTAGAAACAATGTAAAGTGTTTTCTAATAATAAAATGAGGTAACAAGTGTTTCTAACAAGAAACAGTTAAGAACTAAATGCAATAATAACAAATTAGTTAAAAGTAACAACCACAGAATCAATATCAGTCTCGAGAAGCTTCTATAATAAGGTTAAGGTCTCTTCATATACATGCATCTCATCACAATTCTTACTTACAAATTTGACCATCCAATCAGCTACTCTATTATATTCCTTAGGAATGTATCGAAAATAAACTTTTCAATTTTGGCATAAAAGTTAGACTAATTAAACACAACTACAATATCATATTATTACCTGCACCACCAGTTAAGATAGTTTCCACAACTAATACATTATCACACTCCAATTCTAATTGTCTAAAACCAAACTCCTATGCTAAACTGACGCCTTCTAATATAGCTCTTACCTTACTTTTGAATACCTAATTTTTCTCAATCTTCGTAGTAAAATCGTACATCCAATTGACATCATGATCTCTAAATACTCCTCTAATCACAACAATATTATTATTTTCCGATAATATACCATTTATGTTCAACTTACCCCACTCTTTCTGGAAGGCCTCCAATGAACTGCCAAAAGTAAATATTTAATTTCATATTTATACTTAGATAAGCATTTAATATAAATAAAATCTGATAAAAATAAATACTAAAAAAAGAAAGAGAAAAATGTAGCTGCGGACACATTATTTCAGGGAAGCTGCCAAAGTAAATACCACGTTTGTGTTAATTAACTTTATCCAATAATTAAGAAAAAGCTGTTTACATTATTTGTAGAAAAGAAAAAGTTTTCTGGTAGCCATTCATTACAAATTTAGAAATCATTTACTGAAAAATGCACTAACCTTTACAACACCAAAAGCATGTTCGCTTTTCTTTTGATTCGTTGTCAGATGTAGTTTAATAATTTAAATATAATATTTAAGGCGAGTTTAATAAGAGATTGGATATGATATGTTTTGTTTAGTTTAGTTTAATTTTTATCTTATATTATAGTATTGTTATAATATTTAATTTTATTATTATTATTTTTATATAAATAAGTATACTATTCACCCAAATTCACTCTATTAATCCAACTTTAAATTTAACTCCAAATTCCATTAATTTTTACCTTTAAAATTTTGATATTCAAACTTAAATTTAAAGTAAATTATTTAATATTAATTAAAAATTAAAGAAAAGGATTAAATATTATAATATTAAAATTGGAAGAATGAGTCTCTATCTCATGAAGTATGTGTAGCCATGACAAACAGATGTTGAAGAAACAAGGACTGCAGCACTCCACGATTCCTAATTCTCTGCCCATAATTCATTTATTTTATTCCTTCAATTGCTACCAACTGTTTTCAACATTCTACCGACCAAACTTTCTGGAAGGGGTTGGATCCAATATTTATTATAAAATCCTTGGGTCAACACTAAATTTTTATTTACAAAATCATTATAAATTAAGAGTATACTGATGTGAATTGAAAATAATTAAACATAGTAAAGATTTGAATGCACCAATTTAAGATTTGTAAATTGAAATAATTAAAGGTAGAAAAAGTCGATGCGTCTATATATAAATGTCCTTTCACATCATTAACTCCTGACGACAATGTTAAAAAAAAAAAAAAAACAATCATTACAACAGTGTTTCTTCTGTGCATTTTACTATCTTTTTGGGAAAATAGTTGGTATTAATCAAAATTCAACAAATAATCCTGTACATTTTCACAGCGAAAGTAAGTATATTTTTCTGATTTTATATGTCCATAATCTACTGCTTGTTAGTAATGATATAAGCATGTTGCATGAGATCAAGAGTTTTCCAGTAACGAATTTCCAGATAAAAAACTTGGTGATGTAATTTTTTGTATTAGGAATTGAGATATATTGAGATTGTTTTTGAGGTATTTTTAGATTATTATAAAGGGTCTATATTGAGAATATATTAAAGAGATTAGACGTGTAGGATTGTAAACTAGAAAATACTTACTTTACTAAATGAGATAAGTTTAGTTTTAATAAGTATCCTAAGAATGATTATGAGACTAAGCAAAAGTAAATGATTCTTATATTTCAATAATAGGGAGTCTAATGTATGTTTATGTTTGTATGTGTCCAGATATTATGCACATTACTTGAATGTTAAGTAAATATTTAAGCAATTCATATATGAATTATTGGAAAACAATTAAACGAGTCATATGGTATCTTTATAAAATCAAACATTAAATGCTTACATATTAGAAATCTAATTAATAAGCTAGAGATTATTGGGTATAAAGACTACGACCTTGCTAGATGCCAAGATAGAATGAAATCTATGTTAGGCTATGTCTATAATATGCTTGTTCGAGGAGTTGTCTCTTAAAGGAGTGTTAAGCTAACACTCCCAACTCCTTCCACCATGGAAGCTAAGTTTATAACATGTTATAAAGCATTTAAGCATGGAATATGGATGCGAAATTTTGTCACTAAGCTACAAATTGTGAATGAAATAGAAAGATCACTTAATTTGTTTTGTGAAAATAAATCCACGGTCCTTTATTCCACTAACAATGGGAGCACATCAAAGTCAAAGCACATTAACATTAAATTCTTAGTTGTTAAAGAAAGAGTTTAGAGTCATTATTAATATAAATTCCATGATTACGAATTTGCTTATTAAGGGAATACCACCCAAAGATTTTCACGAGTCCTTGAGGATATTCAATTTAAGTAGGAGTTTGTAACTTTCTATTATAGAAACATTATAAGTTATTTTAGTTTACAGATATTTTAAGGTTTTTTTTTTTCAGAAATAAAAGTTATTTGAGTTATTAACACTCTAATTTTGATAAGGTTTGATCTTACTAAGGTTTAAGTAAGACCAGTTGAAAATAGACATGTTTAAATCACATTGCGTGTAATTTTTATGCTCCATATTCATACTTGATCTATGTTATTTGTTTATGTTAATATACGTGATAAGGGATGAATTTTCTTACGATATATGTAACGAAAGTTTTTCTTAGTTCTATGTTAACATAATTAATGGATGAGATTGTTCGAATAACTTTCGAATATGATAGTTAAGTTTTGAGCTCGAAAGTTATATAATGAAATGTAATTATAAGGTAATTAGTATACATATGTATTTGTGGTCAAAGTGGGAAGATTTTTGGATAATATAAACATAACATAAGAATAAGAATAACTACATGTTATTATTTACTACTATAAAATGTTAAACTGAATTAAAAGTTATCTAATTTGGTTAAGGCTTATTGGACTTCAGTTATTAAATAAAGTACGAGTCCAATATGTGTATATACTCTAGTAACTAATTTTAATTGATAATGAGTTGATTATAAATTAAGGTGCAAAAGTTATATATTTGGGTTATGATTTTCAAATTACACATATGTCTAACTTTTCAAACATCTTATTTTTAAAAATAGAGAATCACTTTCCTATAATACTTGTATATTAATTTAGAAAATTAAAATTATAAAATTTCAATATCTCAAGATACCGATAAATTTATATACATATTCGTATCTAATTTTTATTTTTAATGATCTCATATAACATAACCCGATTTGGTTTATGTACCAATACGATGTTTGTGTTTAATTTAGATGCGTTAGTTTGCTTTGGTCCATCCTCTTCCATCGTGTTATTTTTTGGATTATCAAGAGGGCATATTTGGTCATTTACACCTGCTTTGCTGATTGAATAAAAACAATGTTACCCAAGAAAACATGGTATGTAAAGATAACACATGCAGCATTTCTTTCACATGTAAAAGATCTTTTCCTTTAAGTGATAATTGAGGCAACAAGTGTTTCACATGTGACGATTTCCTCGAAATAAAAATAAAACTGTCACAATTTTAAGATAAAGAAAATGTAATAAATATTCATTTTTATTATTGATAGAAATTAATTTACCTGTAGATTAAGAAATCAATATTCAAATTTGAAGTTGACGATAATGATTTACTGTACTCTAATTTTATAAAAAAATATTATTTTAATTTTTCATTTTTTAACTTTTAAATTTATATTATTTATCAAAATAATAGAAAAGTTAATGTCTATTAACTTTACTTGACATAGTATCTATGTATGTGTCACGTCAACAATTAATTAATTAAAATAAACAAAACTATAAAAATTCCAAAGAAAATAAAAAATATTGAAATTATTTTGAAAGCATAAAAATTATAAAAAAGTTATTTAATAATAAAATTATAATAATAATAATCTATAATTTTAAAATTTTTAATTAATTATTGATATGACATACACGTCAATTATGATATTAGCAATCTATTTCAAGTGTTTTAATAAAAAATATAAATTTAAGGGCTAATTAACAAAATTAGCAAAATTTCCCCTCTTGCTTCCAACGTCCGCTACATAAAGAAAAGCACGAAGTATCTTTCTTTTTCTAGATTTTTCCATTTATTTTACAGTTAAGATTAAATCTTGAAACCTCGATCCAATGGCCCATAATTTTCCCATAAAAGTATTTATCTTTTTATAATTTAAAATTTAATGATCAAATGAACAAATTACCCTTTAAAATATATTTGATCATATTTAAGATTAAGGGTAAAATAATCATTTCAACCTTTTTCATCGTTCATATGTTTCCCACATGCAAACACATGTATCAAATAAAATCATTGTTGACGTAGATATTATTTTCTCACGGTATAATTGTAGTTTAATCCTTTTTCACTTAATAGAAAAATTACATCTATATCCCTTCTAACTTTATTTCTATTACAATTTAGTTTATGCTCTAATTTTAAATTTACGAATATCAATATATTTTCAACATTATTTTTAATAAGTCATTTTCCCAAAATGTCTTTCTTATATTGAAATAATATTTTAGTCTCTATATTTTTATAAAATTTCAATTTGATTCATTATCGATAATTCACTTTCTAACATTATTTTTATGTCTCTTAATTATTTGTTAATAATATTCACTTATTTTTAATATCAAAATTTCTAGATATTACATAAAATAATTTTTTTATAAAATTGAAATGTCGAATAAACTTGTGTTAATAATTGTTACCCTATAGCAATCTTGGGGTCAAATTTTATTAAGCTAATCATCAAAAGAAAATAAAAATAAAAATTGATATTGATATTGATGATAACAATGCATCCACAATCTTGGTTAACTATCTTTTATTGCCTGAGATTAAATTTCTTTTAAGAACAGGTTGTTAGGTTAATAATACTTATAATGATAACTAAAATTTACTTTTAAATATATTTAATAAAATTGCGATGGGTAAACAAAGGAAAAGAGTGGGACAGATTTTTTTTTTGTCCACTTTATGTATTAATAAGGCATGGCCCTACTACTTTTCTTTTTTGGTTCAATCATAAAAAAATTGCTCAATTTCATCATCTTTCACATCAATTTCTTAGAAACAGGAGGAACTACTGCTACTACTGTTACTACTGCAATATTTGCATTGGGACACTATAAAAGGTCAAAGCTTTGTTCATTCTTACAAGAGAAAGTACTCGCTACGTTGCAAAATACATTGAGTTTTGAGCGTTGTCCCTAAGTGTTATAGAGGTTGGTATGATTATATTTTATTTTTTATTAAAAAATAAATAAATTACTCTCATTTTAATTGTATTGAAATAAAAATAAACTCTTAATTGATAATATTTTTTATTTTTAAAAAATTAATTAATTACTGACATATTATATAGGTGAATTGACATGTGAATATCATATCATTAAAGTTAATAAATATTAATTTTTCTATTTATTTTAAGATGATAAGATAAATAATATAAATTTAAAAATTAAAAGAGATAAAAATTAAATAAATAACTAAAATGATTTTTATAAAAAGTTGAAGAACTCTTAAATTAATTATAATTTAAATAAATAAAAATAGAAGGACATTTTTAGAAAGTAGCTAACGTATATGGATACATTATCTGAAGGAAGATGCCAAAGTAAATGTCACTTTACGAAATAAATCAAAACTCAACAATTAATTACATTAATTGGACTTCTCCAAGAAGTGATCAAAGTTATTGATTATAAGTTTACAAATAATTTTCTGATAATCAGGCGCAAAACGAGTGGCCTGCCACTAAAATTAATTTTCATTTAAATTTTT
Source organism: Gossypium arboreum (assembly GCF_025698485.1). Classification (NCBI taxonomy): domain Eukaryota; kingdom Viridiplantae; phylum Streptophyta; class Magnoliopsida; order Malvales; family Malvaceae; genus Gossypium; species Gossypium arboreum. The sequence goes on along the minus strand of NC_069077.1, from coordinate 3,634,801 downwards.
AAAATTTTAAATTAGTATAAATAAAGTTAAATTTTAGTTTTCCTAAAAATATAAAAATTTGATTTATAATCTTTTAAAAATTATAAAGATATAGACTATTAAAATGAAAAATTTTATTTTTACCATTGTAAAATTTACAAATTAATTTTGACCCTTGCTGATAACTGCATTTTTTTCCAATGTGAAAAGTTTATTAGCTTTTTTTTTTAAAATTCGTTCATAGGTTAGATGTAATTATGCCATAAACAATAATTGAATTTTTTATGTTATTTTTTAGTTTTCTTAAAATATTTTAAAAGGAAATTATTTAAAATTTTTATCTTTAAATATTAATTTTAGTACTTTTTAAAATATTTTTGGAATAAAAGAAATATAGATTAGAAGTTTAATTAGCAAGTAACTATTTATTCTTAATATATAAGGTTAAAATATGCAATTAGTTCTTTTACTTCACATAAAATGAGATTTAGTCTTTGTACCTAAAAATTAAAAATTAAGTCTTTCTATTTTTTATTTAAAAATCTCAATTAAATTATTAAAATCATAAATACTTTTGTCAAATTTTGTCAACTTTAAATTTTGATTAGGTTGTCCTTAAATGATGTGACATATAATTTATAGAAAATAAACATATTAAATTGACCAATTAAGATAGAAACTACAAACGATATTAATGATTGAAAAATTAAAAAGTAAAAGGATTAAATTTTTAACTTTTAAAGTGAATGAATCAAATCTCAAATTCTATATAAGTACAAGGACTAAAACATATTTTAACCAATATATAATTTAAATATTTAGTTTCAAATTAATCATATATTAACCAACATTAAATCATATGTTGCATGTTTTGTAATTAACCATATCCTACCATGTGTAAGCATTTTGGTGGGTTTTTTACCTAAATAATACAAAAAATAAAATTAATAACTAAAATAGTATGCCTATAACATTATTTATCAAAATGGTATAGTTTTTATTGGTGTCATTGTCGATTAGGCCATCTGACTGCAATAATAGCAAAGACTAGACTGAAATGTAATGGTCTAAAGTATTTAGGAATCTGTGATGGAATTTTTCTATTTTAGTATGGCTGCGGAAAAGAAAGGGAAAGGGTGCTGCACCAAACTTTAAATAGGGCCAATTTCCTTTTAAGCCCTCCTTATTTATTATTTTCTTTTTATTCCCCTTCAACTCATTATATTGTATTTAAACAAACTCTTAATCTATTTTTGTAGTTAAATAAGCCCTTAACTTATAGTTTTTCTCATAAAACCCTTTATTTTAATATTAAATTAAATATATATTTTGAATTTCAAGCTCTTATCTTAATTTTTGTTGATACAATAAAATTATATACAACTTTAGCATCAACATAAAACTAAAAAGTAATAAAAATTTGAAAGAGTAGTTAAGAATATCATGTATATAAACACTCTCAAGAAATTTAAAATTTTTATTTTTTTAATAAATTATTCTCATCAAATTCACATCAACATAAGATGTGAATTAGTTTATATTTTTTTAAATAGTTTTACTTTGGGTAAAATATATTTACTTTAATATTAAAATATAGATCTTTTATGTAACACCCCAAACCCGGCCCAGAAGTTATGGCCGGATCCGTATGCCACATCAAAACGTAAAAAAAATTTCCATTCTAAGTCCAAAAATCGTACTTGATGTTCAAAAGATTAATTCATTAAGGGTTAAAGTGAAAGGAAGTCATGCACCGGTAGGAAACCGGAAAGAGGTGGTGAGTCCATCGGACCGCTAAGTACCAAGCTCCTTCGGATCCAATCCTAGACATGCATACCACCATTGCCACACTTTAACGTCATGGATATTTCTAGGAAACCGATTTGATTAAGTCATTTTAGGAAAAGTGATTAATTTTGGAAAATACTTTCATTATGGAAGCTTTGCTTGTTGTCGTGTTATTTTGAAATCAATGTTGTTTTTTTTTAAACGCCCTAAAGCTATTCAATTTCAACAGTTAAAATAAGTATTACCTATCTTAGTAATACATATTAAAACCATCAAAATAAATAAGCGGCCTTATTACATTTAAAAGCCCAAAACCTCAAACGTAATTAAAAGGATGTCCAGTTCACCGTAAGAAAATCAAACTTTCGAACGGGTGGCCACTCCAATTCCCTCACGACTCCAAGCCCACTATGGTTAGGGATTTCTGCGTGGATGAAAATAAAAGGGTGAGTTTGGGGAAACTCATGTGTAAGGAAAACCCATTCAAAGCCCAAGTCACTCAAGCCTATTGGGCCTAAGCCCATTCAGTAATAGATGGTATTGGGCGAGCCCTTTTCAGATTATAATAAACCGGGCCTTAGCCCTTATTCAGATAATGAAGATGGCCCATAGGCCCATTTCAAAATACATGCAACATCGGTAAACATATGCAAGCCCATTTGGGTAATAGTGGTATTGGGCCGAGCCCTTTTCAGACATAATAAACCGGGCCTTAGCCCCTTATTCAGATAATGATGGCCCATAGGCCCATTTCAAAATACATGCAACATCAAGAAACATATGCAAGCCCATTTGGGAGACTACTCAACCCACCAACCACTACACTCCACCCGCACCAGCCATACACTCCATGTGGGGAATAGCTCAACCCACCTAGCCCAACACTCCACAGCTTGCACCTTGCTGCTCGCTTATCAAAGAATTGAGGCAAAGCCTCCAAGACGTGGACAAGCCACTTTCAAGATTCCTCCGTCAATATCTCAGTCCCATGCATCGATAATAACAACATGGCATGCAGTAAATAACAACAAATAAACATACATTTAGGTCAATTTAACCCTAGGGGTATTTCGTAATTTATCTCCTAAGGGTAAAGTCAAAACTTTCCACTTTTAAAGGTATTTCAAGAATTTATCTATTTTAGGGTTTTTCATGTATATTCTTACCTTTCACGTACTAATGAATTACGCATCGAGGGTTCTTACCGAATTGGGCCGCTTGGCCCATCATTCCAATTTTGGCCCATTAAGCCCAAAAATATCAAGGGCACGTAAATCATGCACTTTGCGGTCCAAACATTGCAGCTACTAAAAACATTAATCGATTTACCTCACGAGCATTCGCACACTCGCAAATCTACAAAATACCGGTTTTTGACATTTCGCTTTTCGACTTTTGCCGATCTAGACTAAGAAAGAGGGTGTTAGTTACACACTGCTTGCGATTTATATCTTGATTTAGATCCACACACGAACCGCCTACAATTGGATTACTAACACGTTAATCTAACTATTCAAATACGAACTACGATTAATCCCTTACAATATTCGCCAACCACACCTACAGATCATAGTAAACTTATAAGAAATCAATAAGCAACCCATTAACAAATTTTTGTCAATGTTTACCACATAATCATAATTTCACTGCAAGCTGTCTTCCTGAGCAACAGTCACTAAATCATTTATAACTGGAGCTACGAAACTCCAAATCAAGTTCCGTTAATTTTCCCTGAAAATAGACTCATATATCTTCTATCCATAAAATTTTCAGAATTTTTAGTTTATCCAATCAATACCAGATTTTTCTCAAAGTTTCCCATGTTTCACTGTTTGACTAATCTGACCACTCTTCATTACGAATCAAATTTCTCATTGTACAGAATTCAAAATATGTTCTTGTTTATTTCATTAGAAACTAGACTCAATAAGCTTTAATTCCATAATTTATTCAGCTTCTAATTCATCTCCCACAATTTATGGTAATTTTCCAAAGTCACATTATTGCTGCTGTCCCAAGCAGATTTATTACCAAATCACTCTTTCACACCTAACTTGCATGCATGTTATTTAAACATGTATATCACCAATCAATCATCACATATCTATGATTTTACTTAAGTATAATCTCCATTTCATCATTTTAAAGCACAACATGTTAGCCGATTTTTCCCTTTAGCATCTAAGGCACATGCATGTTCATTTGTTTGGCTCAACTTCACCTATCTTCCATTTTTCATCAAAAGAACATGAAACAACAACCCATTTCCTTCATTTTAATTCATGACTAAATGCTCACAACACAACTAAAAATCAAAATACACTTCAAGAGTTAAGGTAGAATCAAGAAGAACTCATGAACCTCAAAATAGAAGCAAGGTACCAAGAACTTACCTTCAATTTTCCTCCTCCTAATGACCGAATACTCAAGAGCTTTCTCCTCTCCTTTCTCTTCTCTAACTTTCAGCTATGATGAACAAAGATGGACAAAACTTTGTTCTTTTCACCCCTTTTTCTTTTAATAAAACTTCATATTTCATCCATTTAATTCTTTAATACAAAAGACATGATATTCTTATCATGAAACATTTACCTAACCCATTATCATGAAACATTTACCTAACCTATTATCATGGAACATTTACCTAACCCATTATCATGGAACATTTACCTAACCTATTATCAATTTGTATCAATTTGTACCATAAATTATGGATATCAAGTGTACATTTTGTCTACAACAACATGATGGTTGGCCACTTCATGTAAAATGGGAGGTTTATCATGCAAATCCTCCTATTTTGCACTCCTATTTATTTGGCCACTTCAATTTAGCCTATAGCATTTTCAAACATTTTCACATAGGTCCTATTTCATAATTTCACCCCCTTTTTTCTTATGGAACAAAAATTAACTAAAATTGCCGAGTTCTATCTTAAGCTTGGGCTTTCTAGAGGCCCACTAACATAATTAAACCTATGCCAACATTCACAGGATTCCCGAAAATTGGGGCGTTACATTTTATGAGTAAAAACCATAAATGAAGGGCTTATTTAACTACAAAAATAAGTTAAAGGTTTGTTTAAACACATTATAGTGAGTTGAAGGATAATAAAAAGAAAATAATAAACAATGATGGCTTAAAAAGTAATTAGTCTTATTTAAAGTTTGGTGCCGCTACTCTATTAGGCGGCAACCTTGCCCTTCCTTTTCAACAGCCATACTAAAATAGAAAAATTTCATCACAGGTCCCTAAATACTTTAGACCATTACATTTCAGTCCAGATCGCTTATTGCAAATCGGGGACGCCTAATCGACAAAGTGGCACTAATAAAAATTATACAATTTTGATAAATAATCTTATGAGCATACTATTTTAATTATTAATTTTATTTTTTGTATTATTTAGATAAAAAACCCCATTTTGGTGAACAAATAAAATCATAACTAATATTCAATTTTAAAACAAAAGTTTTCAAAGTTAAAAGAAAAGTAATAATAATTCCATTCTCTTTTTGAGAATATAATTACACTCACTTTTAAATAAGTTATTGTTTGGTAGAATCCGATAGATTTTTAAAATATTAATTTTCAATCATTTAATTTTTAAGCATATTTGATCATTTAAGTTAAAAATGATTTGATAGATTTTTTATTTATAAAAAGTATGAAAATAATAAATATATAAGAGTTATTTATCACTTAATAGATAATATTATAAATTTATTTTATTTTATTTTTATATTATATTATCTTAAAAAGAATTTACATTTAAATTTTGATTTTTATTTAGAATAAGGTGAAATGTTTAAAATTTTAAGATAATATGTAGAATTTTATTTTATTTTATTTAAAATTTAAAATATATATTTATCGAACAATCTAAATATATTTCATAATTAATTTTAAATAATATAACAAATAATTTTATAATTTAAATTCAATAATTAAAATTTCAACACTTAATATTTTTAATTTATCAAACTAGTACTAAAATTTTATTAAATGGTAAAATTACACTAAGAAACGAATAAGATAGTCTCAATCGCATTAATTATGTAGAAATGGTGGGGGAATGGACAATGGAATATGTAGGCAAACATAGAAAGAAGTGGATTGCAGTCCCTCCACGAGTCTCTCCTGATAATTCATTTATTTTATTTATTAAAATTAGTAAATTACAGACAACTTTCCCACCTAATAAGTTTACGATTTTCTTCCAATAATTCATTTATTTTATTTATGTATTTCTATTTTTATGGATAGTTATTTAGAGCTGGTTAATTAAATTTTTAAAAATAATAGTTTAGTAACTTAAATAAAACTTTTAAATAATTTAATAATTATTTTATAATTTTTAAAGTTAAATAATTAAAACGTAAACTTGCTAAAAATATAATTTACCTTAACTATTTACCAAATCATCGGGTCCTCTATGTTTATTATCTACAAATTATGTATTTTGTTCCATTATTATGTCAATTGTTTAAGATTCAAATTTTGTATGAATTATTATCTCAGATAAATTATTTAAAAATATCATTTTAGTATGAACTCTTAATTGGGGTAGTTACTTTGATTTTCTTTTAAATGTTATGCGTAATTAGGTTGGACTTTTGAATAAGGTTTGATGTAGTTTTCTCTTTTTATGAAACTCAAATCTCAAATCTTATTTAAGGGGTATCAAATTTTTTTACCTCTTGAGTTAATATGCTTTAGTGGTGTGAGAAAACTCTAATTCATAATTTATTCTCTTGTTGGGAGTTATAACGTTAAAATAGAATTGATCACTACAAGCAGTGAACTAAATAATCAACTCAATTATACTAACTAACCATAATAAATCTATAGGAGAATTCACATATTTATATAGGAGGAGACTCAAATCTAAAATCATATTTTTCACAAAAATAGATGATCTTAGATTAACTCTGTTATACTAACTCACAAGCCCATGCTTCACAAGGAAACACTTGTGACTAGGGAGGACCTTGTGAGTTAAGTTACTTGCAAGTCCAAGATCTCGCAAGCCTAGACCATTGAAGCCACTCTCTTGACTTGGATATGATGTTTGCCAATCATACGTTACAAATATCCATTCCCCAAACATGATAGTCCATACTAAAGATATGTATGAGGCAACCTACGATTAGTGGTGAATCTAGGGGGCTGGTAGGGGCCCCAACCCTCGTAAAATAGAAAATTCTTCATTTAGACCCATTTATAGTTTTTAAAGTTGTAAATTTCATAATGGTAAAATTGCATTTTTACTATCATAAAAATATACAATTTAATTCCGCCCTCCAAAAAAACAATTATGGTTTCATCCCTGCCTACGACAACAAGACACCAATAGATTGACTAATTTTCAAGGAGTCCAAGACCAGTATGTGGACGAGATTTAGCACATCAATAACTACTAGGGAGAACTCACTTAAAGGCTTTACATGCACCATGAAACGAGACAAGATACCTTCCTCCCTAAGAACATTCTTAAATCTCTCCTACTTTCATCACCTCTCAAGTCATCTCTTGAACACCCTACTCCAACTATCCTAACCCTCCTACGGCTTTCCGCATTCTACGTGAACCATACCAAACCTCCACAACCTCCTTATTGTGTCAATAATTGGTGTAATGAGCACGGATTCACTCCTTACCTTTAGAGTCAGTCAAGAAAATGGATTGAAAATTCATGGTCCCATTCGTCTGTTTCTTATGTTAATTTCACTGAATTTCATTTCACATCTTAAGAAAAAAAACAATTGAATCTCTCTTATTAATTTGATTTGAGAGGTATTAAATTATATAAAAGTTGTAAAATTATGGTTTAATTCATTATTTGACTCTTGAAGAATTAAAAAAAATATTTTTTTTAAAGACGCGTTCAGATAAACTTTTAAGTTTTGTTTGGTTGAGTAGAAAGAAAATTGTAAGAATGGAAAATTGAAGGGGTAGAAACCTAGAAGAATGGAAAACATTAATTTTTTTTTCATTCATTACTTGATAAAGTCCAAAAAAAAATTTAAACTGACATACATTTCTCTCTATTTTATCTCCCCCATCTTTTCAATTTAAAATGATTGATTTTTCTTTCCTCACACATTTTTTCCCAACCAATTACACTTAAATTTTATTTTCCTTTCATTTTTTCACCTAACCAAGCACCCCTTTTGACTCTTAGTTTTACATAAAAAAAAATTTTGACTCTTAAATTGTAATTAAATAAACTATAAATATAACTAATTTTCTTATCTAAAATAATAACTTATTTAGATGAATAAAAATATATATTAAATAAAAAAATGTAGCTAGAGATAAATGGGCACAATTATTTGAACCAAACTGCAAAGGACGTAACGTTTGAGAGAAATCAGCTAAAATTGACTTCATTTGCTGTTATTATTATTGTTAATCTAATAACTACAAAACTATTTATATCAATTGGACACTTCCAGCAATGTTTTGTGGTACCTATTGTTTACAAATTTACAAATAATTTGCTCAAAACTGCATTATTTTTCAACTTTAAAATTTTGTTGGCTTTGTAATTTTATTTTTCAAATTTTGTTTATTTAGGCTTGGCTTCTTTTTTTTTTTTAAATTTGGTGCACTCGAAAATTTGTAATATTATTAATATAATATTTAAATTGATTTTATATTAATATTAAAAAATATTTTTATAAGTAAAATTAAATTATATCTTATTTAGCGGCAAATCGAGGTGTCAAATCAGGGTTACCAACCTTTCTTGCTTTGCCAATCTTGGTCAACATTGATTTTCTTGCCAAATAAAAATAAAATAATTTTAATACTTTTTCCATTTATGGAAATCATTTTTGAAGTTGAATTTTCCCCGTGTCTTAACATTTTTGGATCGTTGGATCGCTGTTTACCTTCGATGCGTTGGCTTTTGTAGAAAAATTTACCCTCAATCTCACCACACTCCATTGATGAAGTTGTTTGAAAGACCACCGGTTGAAAGAACACACCTCGTCGATTCTCAATTCTTGACTGGAGGATAAGGTCTTCAATGGAGATACAAATCTCCGATCTCCCGTAGAATGGAGTAATTTCTATTTTACCCTTTCAACTTCTTTCTTTTTTCCTCTTATTGTAGTTGTAATTTTAATCAAATTATTTTTTAGTATAAATATAATATTAATTAGCGTTTATTACAAAATCATTTTAAACAATTTGTCATCAAATCATATTAATTAAAAATTGATCAACTATAAATAATAACTAAAAATAATTTATCATTCAATATGGTAAATAATTTTAAATGATCATAAAACATTTAATTAAAGATATTTATAAAAATATTGTCATAGATATTATTTTATTACATAAAATTACAATTTCACATATTTTAATAATTTTATAAAAATATTTTAAGTTATAATGTAATGCCTTTAATAGTCATTTTACTTTCTCATCTCACCACTGCAGTTACTTTTGAATCCAAACACACATCCTACCGCTGTTTCTAATTTCATTGCTACAGTATATAATCTCATCACTACGATAACTAATCTCACAATCACCACTGTTTTTAACCTCATTGGAGATACATGCACCGCTCATCTAAACTAAGTCTTAGCTTATTAAAAGTGAACATTCAATACATTTTAGTATTCAAATTTTAAAAAGTAAATTACAAGAATAATCTTCCAACTATGCTTTTAGTTCTATTTTGGTCACTCAACTATTAATTCTTTTTATTTAGTGACTTAACTTTCGAAATTAAATATTTCAATCACTCTCCCGTTATTTTTCATTAGATAAGTGATTGAAAGTTGACATGGCTTTTTTATTGACCTAACAACAAATTTAGTCCTCCAATGTTCGCACATTTTATAAATTTGATTTATAAATTTGAAATTTCAATAAATTTAACCTTCAATTTTTACAATTTTTTTCAATTTAGTTCTAATTCTAAAAGTTTTAAAAAATTAAAAAATCGACTGCTAAATTTGTTAAAAATTTTAAATTTAGAATCAAATTGATAAAATATGTAAGCATTGAAAGACTAAATTTGTTATTAAGCCAATAGAAAATCCCACATCAGCTTTCCGTTACTTATCTAACAAAAGAGTGATTAATATTTAGTTTTTCAAAAATTGAGTGATTAAATCGAAAAAATAATAATTGAGTGATAAAAACAACTAAAGACATAGTTTGATGACTATTTTGTAATTTATCCAATTTTAAAATATATAAACGGTTTTTGTATCCTAAGTAATAATATATTTTATAAAAATATTATAATTACAATTGGGTTAAATTTTAATATAATTATAATATTCATTAAATAAATCGATACATTAATAAAACATAAATAAATATAACAATTGATTCATCTATTTATAATCTGTAATTTATATGTTATAGAAAGAATATTTGATGCATTGTCGGTATATAAGTCTCATGCACCATCAATAAATAATAATATAACACATTATCATTAAATTAAACAAAAACAATGAGGACTTATAAATAAATACAAAAATTATATTTAAACATAATTAGACATTATTTATCATAAATACATATTAGGGATAAATATCAAAATCATACATGAAATTTGATTTTTGTAATTCTATACATGAAATTTTGCTTTCAATCAATTTTCACCAATCACTAACAACATTATCGAATTAGTACCATTTTACGTTGCTATATTACATAAACGAAAAATCATATTAATATGATATGAAAATAAATTTATGTATACATATATTTAAATGTGTACAATTAAACAAAAATTAAAGTTTGATATATAACATATGAACCAAAATTCAAGTTTCATGTGTATAATTACTTCAAATAGTATCAAATTGCACATTGAAACAAAGTTTATGTATAAATTTGATATTTATCCTTAAATATTAATAACTCTTGGATTTAGGATATTGGGTTTAAGAGTTTAAGGTCTAAGTTCTCAAGTTTAGGTTTCAAAGTTTTAGCATTTATTTATAATTATTTATAATTTAATTATGTTTAAATAAAGTTATTATTTATTTATAAGCCCTCCGCTACTTTATGTTTTATTTAATTATGAGGTGTCATGTTATTATTCACAGATGGTGCATAGGACTTATACATTGATAGAGCATCAAATATTCTCCCTATATTATATGTATGTATATATATATATACACATATATAAGCACGAGTTTAGAGGAATTTCAATTGACAAAATACTACTTATTTTTCATCATTTTACTAAATTTACATTTAAAAATAATTATACTTTATTATAAATTATGATAATTATACATTGAAAAATAGAAGGTGTGATAGTTGTACATTTAAAAATAATTATATTCTAATTGAATATGTGATAATTGTACACTTAAAATAATTACAATTTTTTTTTGAATAGATCGACTCGATATATAAAAAAAATACATACGAAAGTTTTCCTGCTGAGTTGGGTAAGGTCTAACACCGCAGGCCTAATAAAACAAATAAAATAATAGGCCTCCATCAGATTGGCCTAAAAATTAAACCGACTAAAGTATAATAAAGAACAGAAAAGGAAACTTAATTTTAAAAATCCAGTCGTCAGAAACAGCCGGTCACCATTACTTCCTATCGTTTCACATCACAGACGCTTCACATCACCGACCTAGCCATTACCCTATAGCAGATCTTTTTGAATCTTTTGCTTATCTGCTACCTTTTCAAGAAAGAGACTTTTCATAAGTTTCCATTTGAAAACTCCTTAGACGCTTTCTCTCTTTGCATATGCAAATCCTAGGCACTCCCTCTCCATTGCATACCGAACAAAGCTTGGGATGCAGCCTTTCAGGTATTGATCTTCGACCTTCTTTAATGCTTCTTTTGCTAGAAAATGGGCATAGAAATTTTCTAACTTTGGTATAAAGCAAAATCTGAGTTCCTGAAAATGATTCTTTGTGCTTTGAATATCTCTAATGATTGCCCCGATAATCGACCTGTCTTGTTCTGTATTCTGGCATTTTGTTATCACCGTTCTTGAATCCCCTATTATTTCTAAAACATGAAAGCCCATAGAGATCCTTAACTTTGCTGCTTGAAAACCTGCATATGCTTCCGCAGCAAACGGAGATGCCACATCGGAGAGAAGGACCTACTTGGATGCCAAAATATTACCCCCCACATCTCGAACTACTAACCCCGACGCCGATTTGCAAGACTGTCAATCAAAAGCCGCATCAGAGTAGATAGCCACAAACCCCATTTGTTCATCATGTTTGGGTTTCCTACCTTCCTCCAATATGAGTTCCTTATCCTCTATACCTTTTAACTCTGAGATATAACTAGAAATATGTTTAGAGATATCCCAACCAGTTGTATTATTCCTTTTGTATATTAATTTGTTTCTGTTTGTTCAAATTATCCACAGCCCGCGACAGAAGAGGCAACATTGTTCATTTGTCCCCTGACTAAAGACCTAGGTAAGCCACTCCCAAATGACTTGAGCACTATTATTGAGTATCCATGAAAAGTTTAAATACCTCCATACTTCTATCATTGTGGGGCACTGTCGGAAAACGTGGTTGCTATCCTCCCTATTTTGTTGGCACCTAGGACACCGATCTTCAACAGCCATTCTTTTTAACTTTAAATTCGAAAAAGTAGGAATATAATTCCAAGAAATCTTCTACACTGTAATTTTAATTTTTGAAGGAATGTTTAGGTTCCATAATTTCTTGTAAAAAGCTTTAGTATCAGCCTGTATAAAATTACTAAGATTTAGAGTAGATTTCTATAATAGTTTATAGGCACTCATCACTGAGAAGTTACCAGATGGTTCCCCTCTCCAAACTTGGAAATCGTCGTGGACTGACCTCGCCAAAGGGATATGCATTATTCTTCTAGCAATATCCGCCTAGAAGGTATTGATAATTAATTCAGCCTTCCAAGCTCTATTCACTTCATCAATTAAATCCGACACTAACACTATATTTTCACTGCTGCTGACATTCTGTAGCTTTTCATCATTGTTACCCGGCACCCAAAAATCTGTCCAAATTGAGATACTATGTAACACCCCCTACCCGTATTCTCGGCCTAGAATAGGGTACGAGGCATTATCGAACTTAATATGATCAATCATGTAAAAATCAGCCATAAAACTTCTTATAAATTAAAAAAACTTTCACACATATGTTTAACGTCCCTTATATGGGTCTATGAGGCCCAAAACATACATTCAGGGTGGTTCGGGATCAAACCGTAAACATATGAAACTTTTGCAACACTTAGAGAAAATTTTCACACTTTGGAGAGTCACACGCTCGTGTTTTCAACCCGTGTAACTCTCTGTTTATAACTTCATCACCCTTGTCAGTCGTACCTTTTATATAAATAACAAGAAACGTGTATGGGCTCAATTCTCATTAAATTTCTCATATATATACACAATTTCACGTTATATAATCATACAACATATATCAGTCATATCTCTGTAATCTAAATATATTTTTATAACAACTTATCTTGATTTCATACTGTTTCATATTTAAGCTTAAATAACCAAAGTATTTGAAATATCATCTTTATGCAAATAGTACACATGAGGTATATAATTCCATAATTATGAATAAACACATTTATTAAACATTTTCCATATTCATATATCAATGTCTCATGTCTCCATATATCAATAACCGTCATTTTCATGAATTTCGAGTTCAATTTCATTATTATTTGTCTCGTGTTCAATTTATTCCATGTCGGAACTTTATTCATTAAAACATTTGAATTATCAATACATATGGACAGTACATTCAAGATGAACAATTATATAATCACAAATGAATTCATTTATCAACCAAGTTCTATACTCATATCTTACCAAACTTCGTACTTCCTGGAATTGAGTACTTCGTTTTCTCGATGCCATAGTTCAACTATGGTCTTACACATCTTCACATAATGATGCCATAGCCCAGCTATGGTCTTACACGTAATCACATATCACATATCACATATCGATGCCATAGCCCAACTATGGTCTTACACGAATCACATATCTCACTAATGCCATATCCTAGATATGGTCTTATACAGTAGCATATATCACACCGATGCCATATCCCAGATATGGTCTTATACGGAAATCACTTGTCACTTGTAGTCGAAGCTACCACTATTCACTGATCAGGTAGCCGAGCTACCATTTTCATCGATCGTGGCCGAGCTACCACTTTTCACTGATCAGGTAGTAGAAGCTACCACTTTTCACTGATCAGGTAGCCGAAGCTACCACTTTTCACTTGTCATTTGTCCTTGATCAGATAAGTGTAGCCGAAGCTATTACTTATCACTTGTTGCCATGGTCCAACCATGGTCTTTTCCTTCAGTTCATCTTGTCATTGAACTGAAATGCTCAATTTGATCATTTATTCAATTTTCATGCTTTTACATTATTCACGATTTTATCATCAATACATATGAAATAACACATCATGAATTTCATAAAATTAACAAATAATCACTAAAATTTAGCCATATAATAACTCACAAGTTCAATTTTTATATTATAACGATAATCATAATTTCATAATAAATATTCCAAACAAAACATTATATCATTTATAATCCAACACTTATCGATTATAATCGGGCATGTGATCAATTTATACACGAGTCATTCATATATTTTTCCTCCTCCTCCTCTCCATCCGCATCCTTGGTATAAATAACACACTTGTAAGTAACCTAATCCATAATTTTCACTAATTACTTATGTGAATATTCAAGCTATCCACCCATGTCATAATCACTAAATTATTTATATCTGAAGCTAAGGAACTCCAAATTAAGATCCGCTAATTTTCCCTGAAATTAGACTCACATATCTTCTTACCATAAAAATTTCATAATTTTTGGTTGGGGCAATTAATACAGTTTATTCATTGAAGTCTCCTCTATTCTGCTGTCTGACAGTTCCGATCCTTCTTCACTAAAAATTAATTATCTCCTCGTACAGGATTAGAATGATGTTCCCTCTTATTTCTCTTGAAAATAGACTCATTCAGGATTCTAAAAATATAAATTTAAGTCCCAAATTATTTTAATACAATTTTTTATGATTTTACAAAATCAGAACAGGGGAACCCGAAATCATTCTGATCTTGTCTCACAAAATTTATCATATCTCATGATTTACAATTCCATTGCTTACATCATTCCTCTATAAGAAACTAGACTCAATAAGTTTTAATTTCATATTTTATTCATTCTCTAATTCCATTTCTAAAATTTTTGGTGATTTTTCAAAGTTAGACTACTGTTGCTGTCTAAAACAGTTTTAGTGCAAAATGTTGATTTCCATTTTGCCCCAAATTTCACAATTCATACAATTCAGTCATTGCTCAATTAACCCCTCAATTAAGATAATTTTATCAATTAATACTTTTACTAGACATTATAAATTATTTCATAACTATTGAAATTCATAATTTCCACATAAAACTCTAACTTCAAACTCTTTTACAATTAGGTCCCAAACATTCACTTTCTATTCAATTCTTTCAATAAAAGCAGCATATAAACAATTTAAAGATCTAATTCCATGCCAAATCATCATATAATTCCAGCACATATTCATAGAAACTTTCAATTTCTTTCATAGAATCAAAAACTAATAAATTCAACAAGTGGACCTAGTTATAAAAGTCACAAAAACACAAATATTTTAAGAAATAATCAAGAATTGAACTTACTTGAAGTAAAAATATGAAAAAAAAGCTTAAGGGAACTCTTTCATGGTGTTTTTTGCTGATGAAAATGCAGAAAAATAAAGAGAAATCTAGATAATTCCACTTTAGTCCTAGCTTTATTAAGTAAATTTTGCAATTTTCCAATTTTTCCCTTACTTCTCCTTATTTTCTTGCTGAGTTCATGCTCTTGCCCTCCAGCCCAAAGAGACCTTGGGTCTATTTTCCTTTTAAACCCTCTTTATTTTATCATTTAAGCTATTTAATCATTTTTCACAATTTTGCATTTGATACAATTTAGTCCTTTTTGTTCAATTAACTATCAGAACTTTAAAATTTCTTGACGAAACTTTAATACTAACTTATTAACACTCCATAAATATTTATAAAAATATTTATGGCTCCATTTAAAATTCTCGAGTTCTCGATACCTCGTTTCGATTCTAATTATTTTAATATTTATTTTAGTACACTATTCACTATTTCAAAATTTTTCCTAACTTCAAATTTAACTTATACTCACTAAATTAATAATATTTCCTACTCGTAATATTTCCTACTCATTTGTCGGATTTAGTGATCTCGAATTACTGTTTCGACACCACTGAAAATTAGGCTGTTACATACTATCCCCCTTGCCAACTCTCCAACCTAAGCATTTCTCCAGAAGTCTTTTTGCTGACCAGACACTTTTCCAGGTAAGTGAAGGTAAGTTTCCTAAAGGAGCATTTAAAAAGTTCGAATTCGCATAATATTTAGCTTTCAAAACTCGGGCTAATAAAGAATTGGGATAATTAATAAGACACCAACCCTGTTTAGCTAATAATGCGATATTAAATTTATCAAGTGTTCAGAAACCAAGACCTTTGTCTTCTTTTAATGAACACATATCCTTCCATGCACATCAGTGAATACCCTTTTTATCTCTATTTTTTTTTCCTTCAAAATTTCGCAATTATACCCTCCAAATCAGCACATAAAGACTTAGGAAGCAAAAAACATGTCATTGAATAAGTAGGAATAGATTGTAGAACTGCTTTGATAAAAACTTCCTTGCCACCTTGAGAAAGGTGTTTGATACTTTACTTATCAATCCGTTTCTGTAATCTATCCTTCAAGTTCTGAAAAGACGCTTTATTATTTCTACCCACCAAATTAGGTAACCCAAATATCGTTTCGGATCAGTTGAGCTGCTTACTCCAAGTACTCTAATTATTACTCTTTTGATCTTCTCCTACGTATTAATGTTGAAAAAAATGGTAGATTTTGAGTAATTAACACTTTGCCCCGAACAAATTTCATATTAATGTAAAATTTGCTTCAATGAGCTAGCGCCTCTTTTAGTAACTTCCCCAAATAGAATGCAGTCATCTGCAAACAGTAAATAAGAAATCTACGGACTACTTCTGCTTGCTTTGACTCCCCTAAATGTTTTTCTTTGCATTGTTAGCCTCATAAGACTAGATAGGCCCTCTCTACAGAACAAGAATAAAAATGGGCTTAAAGGATCGCCTTGTCTTAGTCCTCTAAAAGGGAAAAAAATTTCTCCAATAAAACCATTTAAGCCCACCGAGTAAGACACTGTTCTGACACATTTCATTAACGAAGCAGCCCATTTTGAATCAAATCCCAATTTCTTCATTACTTCTTCTACAAAGGACCACTCAACCCTATCATACGCTTTGCTCATATCCAGTTTCACTGCCATAAACCCTTTTTTCCCTGCCCTCTTATATTTTAGTGTATGAAAAAGTTTATAGGCCAGCAACACATTATCAAAGATCAATCTTCTGGGCAAAAAAGCACTTTGAGCCAAATTAATACATTTATCCTTTACCGTTCAGAGATGGTTAGGAATAGCTTTAGCCATCAATTTATAAACCACATTACACAAGCTGATCGCCCTAAATTGAGTAATATTCAAAGGAATTGAAATTTTCAGCATTAACACAATATTAGTTTTATTGATAGAGCTAATGTCCATACCTCCATTCAGTTGATTAAGGCAAAAAGATGTAACATATTCCCCTATTATCGACCAGTACTTTTGGTAAAATAATGCCGGAAATCCACCTCTCTTGGTGCTTTTGTATGACCCATCTCTGCTTAATGGCTTTCGAACCTCCTCCTCCGTGTATCTCGCATTCAGCTTAGAATTATCCTATTTGAAAATGCAACGATTAATTCATGATAAGATATAATCATAATTGCCCCTTCTTCCAGCGGAGAACAACTATTGAAAATATGATCTGGCTATTCCTTCCATTTTTACTCCCATCATCATATTGCATTTTTCAAATAAAATTCATCTCTCTTCTGTGTAGCTTGCTTGTGAAAAAATGTTGTATTTTTATCTCGAATTTTAACCAATTAACTTGTGCCCTCTGTTCCCAATAACGCTCATCTTTTTTAATTTCGAAATTGAGTTGAATTTTTGTATCAATGAGATTTGCCATATTTTCAACACTCCTCTCAGCTTCCAGAAGTTTAGCCAGTTTAGGCAGTTTAGCATTTAACACCTTTTTTTTTCTTTTCTTCAATTTCGGATCTGGCCCGCTCATCTCGTTAAGTCTCCTTTGACACTTTCTAATTTACTCAATAAATCACCTTCAGAATTTTCCCAGATCTTTCTAACTTCAGTGATAAATGAATTCTCCTAACCTCAGTACTCGCTGCTTATCCTCCATTTTCATAATAATAAATAATGGACAATGGTCTAAAAAAGAATGAGAAAGATGCTAAACTTGAAACTTAGGAAATAAAGAAAACCAATCAGCATTTGCATCCCCCCTATCTAAACATTCTTGAATATTTGTTTCTAGCAAATTTCCCCTTTCCCAAGTAAACCAATTACTAGTAAATCCCATATTCATCAAATTGCACTCCTCTAACACTGTACGAAAAGCTTTCATTCTCCCCTTTTCTTGTGGTATACCCCTTTTCTTTTCAAAACCATACATTATTTCATTAAAATCCCTAGAAACCATCCATGGGATCCCTCCAACATTGTCTAATTGTCGTAAAAGGTTCCATGCTTCAGTTATGTCTTTTGAATAAGGAGACCCATAAAAACCAGTAAACTTTCATTTGTTTCTTCCATCTACCTCCTCTATTATCACGTCAATATGCCTTTTCGAAAAACTTTAAAGCATAACAATATTGTCTCCCTTCCAAGCCAAACATAATCCACCTCCAGATCCATTTGAATCAACATCAATGCCATTAAAAAAACCAAAACTTCTTCGGACTCATTCCATTTGACTCCTACTAATTTTTGTTTCCATAAAGAAAATTATTTGAGGTTTGTGTAGCTTCAGCAAGTGCTGAAGTCTACGAATAGCCCGTGGATTCCCCAAACCACGAACATTCCAACTTAAGATTTTCATTGCGCTCGATTGGCTTGCCTCTTGGCAGCCTCCGATAATAAATGATTAATTTCCCCCATTCTCCTATTTCTTACCGCCAAGGTATTAATCTCTTCCTTGGTCGATAAATCATCAATCTCCCCCTACTCTTTTTTACCCTCCTCTCCAATTAGCACGTCATCTTCCAGATCATGTTCTATTGAAGTATGGAACTCACCCACACATGAACTTCCACCCCCTTTCCATGAAGTAGACAAACTCCCTTCCAAATTAATTCCCTGTATTGGACCTATCTTATTTCTATTCCCCCAATTTTTCCTTAAACCCCTTGGGTTAATATTTAACTTTTCTCACGATTATCACCCCATTCTCCCTCTCTTTCTTTCCGGAGCCAAACATTAGTCATCGCTAAAGCTCTACGAGATTGTGCTCTTAACGATAAATCCCATCCCATCTTAGCAACTTCAACTCTGAGAGCCATATTTGCTTCACAAAAAGAGTCACTATGGCCCAACCGACTATAATAATAACAGAATAACGCTAATCTTTCATATTTAAATTTGACATATAAGCACTTCCCATAAAACATAATATGTTTCTTTCTCTTCAAAGGACTTCGTATATCAATTTGGACTCTAACTCTCATAAAATTCATGTTTTCTTTCCTTAGATTTGAACCATCATATTCCATAAAGGTACCTATAAAATTACCCAATTGCATTGCCAGATTTTCAGAGAAAAAACCAATAGGAACATCATGAATCTGTACCCAAAAGGTTGTGTAAATTAATGCAACTTTTGATGGATCCTTACCCTATTGCAACTTATGTAACGACAATAAGTGATTATTAAAAGTCCATGGTGACCCCTTTAAAACCCTCTCCATTTCCATAACATGAATAATATTGAAACAAATATCTTTTCTTCCCCAGATTTTAAATTTTAACCCCTCGTACAGGATGCCATAAATTTGCCATGGTACTCTTCATTGATGGAAAATGAATAATACTAGCTGTTAAGAAACAATCCACTAGTCGAAAAGCTCCCACTTCTCTTTCTGGATTCGGCTCAATTGAGAATCAATTGTGGGATTCGATTTTGACAAAGGAATGAAAGAAATTGTAGAACTATTTTCGCCGTCAGACACACAAAAGACTAAAAAAAAAAGAGAAAACCCTAAAACTACCAAAGAGAGCAGACAGAGACGTGCTAGTAAAGCAGACTTTTTTTTTACGTGTGTTGATTGAAAAAGATAATTACAATTTAAATTACAATGATTAGTTAAAAATTTATGCTAATTTTAAAATGAAATTGTGTTACATGAATAAAATTCTAAGAAAATATAGGAAAAAATTGTGATGATTATAATTTACCATTAATTAATATTTTTATACTAATTATTACAATTTAAAATATAATATTTTAAAAAATAATTAAATATTAAATATGTAAAATCGCATTAGAGTCTAATATTCACAAAGGGCAAATAATGAGTATTAATCTTAAAATTTATCAATTTAATTCCGTGTTTAGTCCCTATACTTTTAAGACATTCTGAAATTGAGTTCTTTTGCTTTTAATTTTAATATATAACCCTTCTATCAGTCTAATTGACAATGCTATTAATGAACAATTCTTAAAAGTGATGAGGGAGACAATTTTAAAAAATCAATTAATAACAATATTAACTGAGAAATTAAAAGTAGAAAGGATTAAATTTAAAAAGTTTAAAAAGTGAGAGAAGAATTAGAGCATATTATAAATGTCATGATTAGTAGATTGCCTTGATTAAAGTGAAAGAGACTAATTAGGAGGTTTATTGTAAATATGGAAAATCCGTGAATAAATAAAATAAAATTGAATGCCGCAACCTAATACTGCCAGCCAGCTTGTATGTATACGGTTGTGGGTATTTCACTGGGATCGAAACGCTACGCTCATTGGCAAAACTGCATTAAATGATTCTGCTTTAAAAGTGTCTGAGTCGACGACGTGGATTTATTTCACTCCATTGGTTCCAGCAACCCCCATTCTCCCATTATCAGTCATTCCACACTTGGATCGGTGGTTGATTCATTACTCTGCCTCAGCCCAACTGGCCTTTGCTTCCAACCAACGCTCCATTTATATTCTTTCTTCTTGTTTACTTTCCCTGGGATTCTTTGGAATCGTATCATCTGGTAACCTTTTTCTTCTCTTTCTCTTATGGTGGTTTTTGGATTTATAAAAATATAGCGTTTAGGCTTTTAGATTCATTTGTGTTTTGGTGCTGTGGAGGTCCATGGGTGTCGATATTTTGAGTGTAGGCAAAGTTCATAATATTGATATTGGGATCCTTGGGGGCGGTTTCCATCCGTTTCCACCAAAATTGCAGGGAGGGTTTTGGTTCAAATGAAAAGGCCTTGATATGCATTCTTAGTATTAGTATTCTTCAGCTCCTTTTGTTACTTTCTCTTGGATTCTAGTGGTTCTCTCTTTCTTCATTCTATTCATATCATTTGGTAACCTCTCCCCTCTCTCTCTCTCTCTTCACATTAGTTCACCCGTGGTTTCTCTCTCTTCACATTAGTTCACTCGTGGTTTCTATGTGATGACACTCAAAAGTTTTTTTTTTAAAAAAAATAATTTAAAACGATGCGGTGTTCGGTATGTAAATTACAAATTAGTATTGGAAAAACAAATTTATTGAAAACCGAGTTTCAGTAAATTCAATTAAAAGTTTATCAAAAATCGAGTTGGAATGTTTGTTTTTGGTGACAGTTGGAATATTTTACTACCCTATTCGAATAGCTCTCGAGCTTTTTTATTTATAATATTTATAATATTCAAATTACGAATTTACCCCTAAAACTTTTAAGTTTTAACATCTCCACTCTCGGCCGCCCTCTTTTTTTGTGCAGCAGTAAAAGTAAGAAGCATGAAATTTTTTGGACTACTTTAGCCCAATAAAAGTGTTTTCATAATCATTTTTAAATTTAATAAGTTAAATTTTAATTAGTGATTAAATAAGTTTTACTTTCATGTTATAAAGTACTATATATTTATTTAATTATTATTTTTGTATGGTGTTGTTGCACGGTTTCCACTTTAGATCCATTGATAGATTTTATGCCAAAAATGAACATAGATATGATTGGACCTACGCTTTTCGTACGTAGGCCATATTGACAATATTAATAGTTTTGGTACGTAAATTTTAATACATTTATATATTTATAATAATCTGATTTTTAGTCTAATATTTATTGAATAATAAATTAATAATCCGTCTCAAATTAACGAATAATTAAAATCAACGTGTAATATAAAGTAAGGTTGATGATGAATATGCCGTGATTGGATTTTCCACGTTAATGGTTTTGTTAGTCACCGTTTTTCCATTGGCATCAGATATTGACTTTGCCTGTTTATATTGAATAGTGCTTTGAAACATTCAAAGCAGGTTGGGATCAGTGAGAAAATGGAAGGAGATATCAACCAGAAGCTGCTAACAGAGACTACTAAGAACGAAGAGGAAGAAGTGCAATTTAAAGAAAGATTATGGACCGAGACAAGGAAATTGTGGATTGTGGCTGGTCCTGCAATTTTCACCAGGTTTTCAACCTTTGGTGTCACTGTAATCAGTCAGGCCTTTGTTGGTCATCTTGGTCCTACTGAACTTGCTGCTTTTTCCCTTTGTTTCACTGTCCTTTTGAGGTTTGGCAATGGCGTTCTGGTACGTACATGCTTTTTCTTGTTTGGGTTTCTTTTAATTTTTCTGCAAATGGCTTATCTTTTAATTGCCGAGATTTTATAGTGTTCGTTGGATTGTTTCAGAGATTTTCTGAAAGTGTGTTGTTAGTGAAAATATTGATTAACTTAAACGAGGTTTTTCATTTGGATATGTTGGTTCAAAGGTTAGTAGTAGGAAGGCATCTTTGGCTTAGTTTCTTTAAGGTCTATAAATTTATTATAATAAGCTGTTGGTTTCACATCATATGTTCAGAAAGGTAAAAGTACAATGGAGGCGATTGTACTAGGAGTCAAATTAGGTTTGTCCCTTCTACTTCCTGTATGTTAAATTAAAAAGCAAATTGGTCCTGCACCTTAGCATGAGATACACATGATACACTTCATTTCACTATATGGTTATTCAGGCAGTCATCTCCATTTTTAACAGCCCAATTAGATGAATTTTTAATCAATTTGCTCTTTGATCAAAAATAGAGAGTCAAATTTGCCCATTTTTTGAGTAGACGGGGCAAAATGCAATCTAACTACTAGTACAAGGGGTCTCCATGGTACTTTTACTGTTCAGAACCAATTTGAGTACTTACCATCTTGATTATCAACGTGAAAACTTAGCTTGATATTTTCCCCTGTTAGAGTTTTTTGAGGCATAAGTCCGTAACTTGGAGATAGGGGAAGATTGCAAGTGCTCGGTGATGATTGCATAACTGGATTAAGCCCCGGTTTGGTATTAACGTTTCTAGAAAATTGCAATGGAATGAAGTTAGTGAAAGGGTTGGACGAGTGTTAAATGTTTGAAACTTTTGTTTATGCAGCTTGGTATGGCCAGTGCATTGGAAACGCTGTGTGGTCAAGCATTTGGAGCAAAACAATACCATATGCTTGGGATATACCTTCAAAGATCATGGATAGTTCTGTTTGCAACTGCCCTCTGTCTCCTTCCTATATATATCTTCACTACCCCAATTCTGATGGCTTTAGGCCAGGATGAAACGATAGCAACGGTGGCAGGATATATCAGTAATTGGTTCATCGGGATCGTGTTTTCGTTCATTGTATCCTTCACTTGCCAGATGTTCCTGCAAGCACAGAGCAAGAATATGATTATTGCATACTTAGCTGCATTCTCTATTGGAATCCACATCAGTCTTTCATGGCTTTTGACTGTGAAACTCAAGTACGGCCTCTCCGGGGCTTTACTATCAACGATTTTGGCCTATTGGATACCAAATATAGGTCAGCTTTTGTTTATTACATGTGGAGGTTGTAAAGATACGTGGAAGGGTTTCTCAATGTTAGCTTTCAAAGATCTAATGCCTGTTGTTAAGCTATCTTTGTCATCTGGTGCTATGCTTTGGTAAAGTTTCTGTTAACTTAAAACAACTCTTCTTTATGGAATAATATGAACTGAAGTGTTACAGAAGATATTGATGTTGGGAATTTTGTTGTCCTTGTCAGTCTTGAGCTTTGGTACAACACAATCTTGGTTCTTCTAACTGGAAACTTGAAAAATGCTCAGGTTGCAATTGATGCTCTTGCCATTTGGTAAGTAATTCGTACGTTTTTATCCAGTTTCAACGGTTTCACTTCTGGTTTTTTATTTTATTTTATTTTATTTCGATACTAATACATATATGTTTTTTTTTTTTTTTCAGTCTCAACATTAATGGATGGGAAATGATGATATCGCTAGGTTTCTTGGCTGCAGCAAGGTATTATTATCAGCATAAAGCTTGAGCCAGACCATGGATTTTAACATATTGCTTGTTTTCCTGCAGTGTTAGGGTGTCGAATGAGCTTGGAAGAGGAAGCTCCAAAGGTGCCAAGTTTTCAATTATGACCACAACGCTTACATCACTTTGCATTGGATGTGTGCTATTTGTGCTCTTCTTATTTCTTAGAGGACGTTTAGCATACATATTCACAGAAAGTGAAGAAGTGGCTAACGCAGTTGCGGATTTGTCTCCATTGCTGGCTTGCTCCATACTTCTAAACAGTGTTCAACCTGTCCTCTCTGGTAAATTTTCATTTGCTGTTAACATTTTGCACCTTCATGTCGAATTTGAGTATGTGTTGAAATGGAACAACATAAACCGACTACATGCATACATGATACATCGAGATTGAACATTTAGTTTGCTCATATGGGAATTTTGTGTTAAAAAGGAGTTGCTGTTGGTGCTGGATGGCAAAGCATTGTAGCATGGGTTAACATAGCTTCCTACTATTTAGTTGGCATTCCAATTGGTGTTGTTCTCGGATACATATTCAAAATGGAAGTGAAGGTGATCTTTTCGATCCGAATCAAGTTTTGCTTGTTCCTAATTACATCACCTTATCTGATCCTAATACTGTATATATTTTACTTCCTGACCATTTTCAGGGTGTTTGGGTTGGCATGTTGCTGGGAACACTTCTTCAAACTGTTACACTTATTATTATCACCTGGAAAACTGATTGGGATAAGCAGGTAATCTTCAAAATTTTAACTTTTAATAGCATCCAACATGCTTTGATATTTATGTAAACATTATGTGCAGGTTCTCTTGGCTCGTTCACGAGTTAATAAGTGGTTTGTACCAGAATCCCAGGAAACAAACAGCAACCAAGAAAATGGTGCTTGAAGGGGTCAATCTTGTTTTTCTTCCTAATGGACTTATATTTTTTGTTGCTATATATCATTTCTTGAAACCATTGACACATCTGCGTCAGGATTTTGATTTCCCATGACTTATAAGAAAAGTTTTGGTGCCATTTTGTCTTGTTTTGTTGGGTTGGCTCATTTAGTTAACTATTAAAAGGTAAATGCATTTATCAAAATTAGCTTAAAACAAAACAAAATTATTTATACTGGACTGAATATTTTATATTTTATAGATTTCTGACATATTTATAGCTTGATATTATGCATTTAGATTTTTGCTTCTTTGTACATTCATGTTATGTATATATATTTTTACATACTTATACATTCATGTGTTATATATTATCAAATTTTTCATATCTTTAGGTTGCATTAGTTTTTTTTATCATTCAACTTTTATTATTTTTCTATTTTTGTCATAAAATGTTAACAACTATTTGAAATTTGATAAATTTGTTGACATGGTCTTTTTTTTATGTTTAATAATAAGTTTCGCTTTCAATATTTATAAAATTAGTTTTTAATTCAAATTTTAAAACATTATTTAGCCTCGACATTTATAAAATGATTATTTTAATTTTTAAAAAATTCTTGAATTAAAAATCCCAAAAAAAATTATAAAATTATTGCTACATCATAACCACAACCATCTAGAAGTCATAATAGTACAAGTATTAATGAAAAGTTGAATAAAATCCAAAATAATCAATCTGGCATTTAAAAACGCATTTAGCAATAATAGTACAAGAATTAACAAGAAAGTTAAAAGAGTAAAATTCCAAGTAATTAAATCTTATCGTTCTACCTTTTTCTATCTTTTTTCTCTCTCTCTTTTAGCATTGGGTGTAAATTATTATTTACCATTAAAACTTTGTCAATTTCAATACTTATCTCATTGTTTACTGAAAATTCTAGAAATATAGTATTGTGTTTTTGGAAAACTGTGAATCTTGTTAAGTTGTTTTGCTAATCTGGGTTCACACTAAATTCCATTATTGTACTCTACTCGTTTTTTTCCAATTTCCTGTACTTCAAAAATAGTTTCAAAAAAATTCCTTTTCTTTTTTCTTTTTTCCAATTTCTTGTGCTTGAAAAATAGTTTCAAAAAAGTTCCTTTTCTGGTGCTTGAAAATGGGGCATTAATGATCTTTCAGTACTGCTCCTAATTGTGTATAAAGTTGTTAAAATTTGAGCTTTTTTATAAAAATAACTTAAATAATTTAATTAATTATTAAAATAACTTATTTTTTTAATTAAGTACAAGAATAATTTGAAATCTACAGTAAAAGTTGGTGGAGCCAAATGATTTGGCGCCACCAACATGCCACGTCAGTAGGGAGCATAAAAAAATTATTTTTTTTGTGAAGTCATGTAGAATAGCGCCACCTGTATAAATATTAGGAAAATACTGAGATTTCTGAAAATATGGGGAGACTTAAAAAAAAATTAACCATTTTCTGGTGGAGCCAATTAATATGGCGCTACCAGATTCCCTACCTGCCATGTCTGTTTCCTTTTCTTTCTTTTTTTTTTTTTTACTTTTTTTACTTTTTTTTATGTTTTGTTTTTATGTTTATTTATTTATTTATTTATTTTATTATTATTATTATTATTAACTTTAAAAATTTAGAATATTTTATTTGTAATACTCAAAATCTTTACAAGAATATATTATCCTTGATATAATAAAATAAGGAAATAAAGTGATAAAAGGGAAGTTTTGAGTTATGGCAACATTGGGAAGTAAATTATGATATCTTGATTCAGGAAAGGACTAAATTGTAAAAGTTAGAAAAGTTTTGTTGCCTAAGAGTAAATACTCAAGACTTAAAGGGTTAAAGTGTAAATATGAAAAAGTTGAAGGACCAATAGTGTAAATATTTTAAGGGTAGAATGATCTAGAAACTAAGGAAAATGGATGAATTAGGACCAAATTGAATAAGTGAAGAAACTATGAGGGACTAAATTGCAATTTTACCAAATTAAATGATGACTCAAGGATGGAATTCTAAAAGATCATGAAGGGCAAAATGGTCAATTAGTAAGAGAGAGAATTCTAGAATGTAATGATTATGTTAATGATATTTTAAATTAATTAATTAGATAAATATTATTTTATTAATATTTTATGAGATATTTAATATTATTTTATTATTATTTATTTAGTATATAAGGAAAGAAAGATGAAGAATTTTCATCATCTTTCCTTTCCATGCAAACTAACGTGAGAGAAAGAGAGGAAGAAAGAAAGTTTTACTTTCTTTACAATTTGGTCCTTTTACCAAAATTCACCATTTTCACCCAAAAATCAAATGAATTTCCATAGCTACCAAGAGAGAAAATGTTAAGGAGAACATGGGGAGTTAGAATATCAAGTTGGATTCAAGAAATAGAAGCTGGAGGAGAGAGAAAATCAAGTTAAAGATTGGTATCAAGAGAATAAGGTAAGTACATCAAGATTTCAATATGTTTTAAGTTTGTTATTGTTGATAAATCATGGAAATAATGTTATAGTAGAGTTTTATTACATAAGGTCCTATGTTCTTGATATGTTAGTGAAGAGAAAATAAGAGAAAGTGATGAGAAATGGTGTAGAAAAAGAAAATAAGGGTGTTATAACATGGTAATTAATATCTTGCACTAAAACAGTTATGGACAGCAGCAGTAGTCTAACTTTGAAAAATCACCATAAATTTTATAAATTGAATTAGAAGATGAAAAAAATATGGAATTAAATCTTAATGAGTCTAGTTTCTCATAGAAGAAACAGTGTAAGCAATGAATTTGTAAATTTTGATATATAATGAATTTTGTGAGATAAGGTCAGAATGAATTCGGGTTCCCCTGTTCAGACTTTGAAAATAATAAAAAATGAAGAAAAATAATTAGAGGCTTAAATTTATATTTATAGAATTTTGAATGAGTCTAGTTTTATTAGAAACAAACTAGAACATCATTTGAATTATGTAAAAGGAGATAACTAATTTTTAGTGAAGAAGGGTCAGAACTGTCAGACAGCAGAACAAGGGTGAATTTAATGAATAAACTGTACTAATTGGCTAAACCAAAAATTCTGAAAATTTTATGATAAGAATACATGTGAGTCTAGTTTCAGGAAAAATTAACGGATCTTAATTTCGAGTTCTGTAGCTTAATATATAAATAATTTAGTGACTATAACGCAAATGGACAGTTTTGAATGTACATATAAGTAAATAGTGAAATTATTGATAATGTTACTTGTTGTATGTTATATAAATTAAGGATGTGGAATGGAGAGGAGGACGAGGAAAATATGTATGAATATTCATCTAGCATGGCTAACTTGCATGTTTTAGGCTCAGGGACTAAATTGAATAAAAGTAAAATTTTATGGGCAATTTTGTAAAAATGTCAGAAATGACTAAATTGCATGAAATAGATTATTTTATTATTTAAATTACAAAAATTTAACGAAATTATCAATTTAGTTCAAGATCGGGGGAAAACATGTTTTAGGGATTAAATTGAAAAGTGTTGAAATTATGGAAAATTTTGATATTTTATAGAATTCATGGACTGTTATCAATATATATGAGAATAATAGTTGGAAATAAGGATTAAATTGCAAGAATTTTACTTTCCGTCCCTAAGGATGAAATCGTCATTAATTAAAATTTAGGGCAAAATGGTAATTTTGCCTAGAGCATTAATTAAATGTATTAGAATATGAAATGAATGAAAATGATGATCAAATTTATTTATAAAGATCCGGACGACACAAATACGAGACTTGATCATGGAAAAGAAAATATATCAGAATAATGAAATAATAAACACGAGCAATCAATGAGGTAAGTTCGTGTAACTTGAATTATATTCTGAAATGCTTGAGATTGTATGTTATTGATGTGAATATGATTTGAGTGTTCATTGTATGAAAATTAATGAAACATTGATATATTTGATAAAATGGAAAGAAATCTCGTTTGAATGAAAGGAAAATTCGATGGATCTCTAAAAGGAATTGACGGTAAAAGGATCTAGCCCGACGGGTGATCCTATCCTGATATAGCCCTCCCAAGAATATGTGTAAAATGGATTTAGCCGGACGGGTAATCCGAATTAGGTCTCAATTTAGCCTCGACTGGTAATTCGGATCCAAGCTCATTAGAGTAATTGTCGCTGCGGGATTTAGCTCGACCGGTAATCCCGACAATACTCTATGAGTTTATATTGCGGGATTTAGCTCGGACCGGTAATCCCGCTACAAGGATGAGGTTCATGGAGTGTGCTCTCGATATGAAATGTGTAAGACCATGGTTGAAAGATACCATGGCAACTCGATATGAAATGTGTAAGACCATGGTTGAAAGATACCATGGCAACTCGATATGAATGTGTAAGACCATGGTTGAAAGATACCATGGCAACGTGATATGAAATGAACAAGACCATGGTTGAAAGATACCATGGCAACATGACAGAAAATGAGTAAGACCATAGTTGAAAGACACTATGGCATCATGTCAAAGATAAATAAGACCGTGGATGGGAGACGCCTAGCATCTGTTGAACAATTGATATTCGTAATATGTATCGATGACGAATGGTTATATGAAATAATTATGAAGATAGATAAACGAAATAAGTATAAGTACATGAAATATAATTTATGTTAAGTTTGATATAAGCTATTACCGAATAAATATACATAAAATATATGGAAATGATGGAGCATGAAATATTGATATAATGAAATGAATGATATATGCTTATGAAGAAACGGTAAGAGCATGATATGTTTCATGACATGTACATATATGATTATCTTTGATATGTTGATACAAGGAAATTATGTAATTGAGACTATTATTAAACTCAAGTGCGATATGTCGAGAAAATAGATATATCGTTGTTGAATTTATATGAGATATGTGCAAGTATACTAACAATGTTGTTGTTTGATGCTTATACAACTGCAAAACTGTTGATTGAATGGTAATATATTTATTTATATGATGCATTGAATCGGTAAGTATTTAAATTTTTTAGTGATCTGTAAATGGTAGTAATTCTCCAAACCCTGCTCGGCAAATGGATACGGGTTAGGGTGTTACATTTAGTGGTATCGAGCTATGGTTTAGTCGATTCTCGGACCAAACGTAGTACATGTGAAGTCTAAAAACACATGTCATTATAATATGTGATAGTGTGATATTTTTCACTCGATGAGATTTGTTTTATTTATAGAAAGAGATGTTTTTCAACCAAGCTAATTCGATAATGTTAAAAGCGATACTCAAGTATATGAGTAGAAAGTTGATTATGATGAATCGGTATAAAAAAAATGGTATGAATAAATGTTTTATAATACATGTCGATGATGAATATGATGCTATATGTATTATTAAAAGCAAATTATATTACTACATGAAATATTGTCTTGATGACTAAATTACAAAATATATAAAAGTAATATATGAAGTACATGATAAGGATTATTAGAGAATTATGAATAAATAGTGAATTTTGAAATATATTACATGTATGGAAGATACGTAAGATATAAGTATATGAATTATTGGTACAAGGATTAAATTGTAAAGCATGTAAAAGTATCATGCGAAAGGTGTAAAAGTGATATGCGTGCATGAAATAATTTGCCCAAGTAGACAAGATTAGAACTACTAGTATATTAAGGGACCTCAAGATGCTTTACGATTATTAGCACATTCAAGACATTTGTACTTTCAGATAGCACTTCAAGTGTTTTCGCTTAATAGTGCATAATAATGCACCTCTATATAAGTCCCATATATCCGAAGTGTTCTATCTAGTCTACTGGGCCTCTGCTAAGTAAAAAGTAAACAATTTTCATTTCGAAGTAAAGGATTATCTCTGAGTAAAAATGTTAGTTATGATGAAGTAGAACTCGTAAAAGTACGAATAAATGTTTTATAGTACTTGAGAAAGATAAATGTTATATGAGTAAATATATGACAATTAAATTATGAGACTTTACGATCTATACCCCTTTACTAGTACAATTATATGCAATGAAATTCATGAGATTTATATTGATTAAGTTCAGAAGCGGAAAGTGAAAAACTCAATGGTTGAACAATTGATAATGCAGTCGGAACTGAGAATGAGTTAATAAGTAAAGATGGGTTCTGAATAAAGATATCAGATTTTTCTTAAACTAGTTGAGATATACAAGATCACCAAGTTAAAGAAAGAAGTTATTTATGGGAAAATTGATTTATTTAAATATGGTATTTACGTAATAGTTAACTGAAAATTTCTTCCTAATTAGTTTTTTTTTAGTGGAGTAAATGATGTGAAATTATTGATGACTATACTAGTCAATAGATTGGTGAATAGATTGCAAAAATATTTGAATATAGCCGTTATAACTGGGTATATTATAGTAAATTTTTGGGATTTTATATGGGTATCTTATATATATTGATATTTTCAGAGGCATATGGAACTGCTCATGTTTGGATGCTATAATCAATATATGAAAAGGTTGGATAAATATGCTAATAGACAGAAATTATCGCAAGTCTGATTGATTCACAAGTGGTACTACTCTATCTTTCTTTGGTTTTTCAAGCCAATATATGTGATAGAACACTTGATAATAAGATTCATATGATATTATTTTCTATTTCTATTGGTAGAAGCTCCGAAGGTAAATGTGAAATATTGTATTGAAAATAAATTATGAAATGAAAAGATAGAGAATGGATATAAATGATAAACTGGGTAAATATGTACAGAAAGAAACTATAGAACTATAGAAATAATGAAATTCATGATCAAAAGAAAACAAGAAAATTTCGAGGACGAAATTTATTTTAAGGGGAGAGAAATGTAATACCACGAAAATCTTTACAAGAATATATTATCCTTGATATAATAAAATAAGGAAATAAAGTGATAAAAGGGAAGTTTTGAGTTATGGCAACATTGGGAAGGAAATTATGATATCTTGATTCGGAAAGGACTAAATTGTAAAAGTAAGAAAAGTTTTGTTGCCTAAGAGTAAATACTCAAGACTTAAAGGGTTAAAGTGTAAATATGAAAAGTTGAAGGACCAATAGTGTAAATATTTTAAGGGTAGAATGATCTAGAAACTAAGGAAAATGGATGAATTAGGACCAAATTGAATAAGTGAAGAAACTATGAGGGACTAAATTGCAATTTTACCAAATTAAATGATGACTCAAGGATGGAATTCTAAAAGATCATGAAGGGCAAAATGGTCAATTAGTAAGAGAGAGAATTCTAGAATGTAATGATTATGTTAATGATATTTTAAATTAATTAATTAGATAAATATTATTTTATTAATATTTTATGAGATATTTAATATTATTTTATTATTATTTATTTAGTATATAAGGAAAGAAAGATGAAGAATTTTCATCATCTTTCCTTTCCATGCAAACTAACGTGAGAGAAAGAGAGGAAGAAAGAAAGTTTTACTTTCTTTACAATTTGGTCCTTTACCAAAAATTCACCATTTTCACCCAAAAATCAAATGAATTTCCATAGCTACCAAGAGAGAAAATGTTAAGGAGAACATGGGGAGTTAGAATATCAAGTTGGATTCAAGAAATAGAAGCTGGAGGAGAGAGAAAATCAAGTTAAAGATTGGTATCAAGAGAATAAGGTAAGTACATCAAGATTTCAATATGTTTTTAAGTTTGTTATTGTTGATAAATCATGGAAATAATGTTATAGTAGAGTTTTATTACATAAGGTCCTATGTTCTTGATATGTTAGTGAAGAGAAAATAAGAGAAAGTGATGAGAAATGGTGTAGAAAAAGAAAATAAGGGTGTTATAACATGGTAATTAATATCTTGCACTAAAACAGTTATGGACAGCAGCAGTAGTCTAACTTTGAAAAATCACCATAAATTTTATAAATTGAATTAGAAGATGAAAAAAATATGGAATTAAATCTTAATGAGTCTAGTTTCTCATAGAAGAAACAGTGTAAGCAATGAATTTGTAAATTTTGATATATAATGAATTTTGTGAGATAAGGTCAGAATGAATTCAGGTTCCCTGTTCAGACTTTGAAAAATAATAAAAAAATGAAGAAAAATAATTAGAGGCTTAAATTTATATTTATAGAATTTTGAATGAGTCTAGTTTTATTAGAAACAAACTAGAACATCATTTGAATTATGTAAAAGGAGATAACTAATTTTTAGTGAAGAAGGGTCAGAACTGTCAGACAGCAGAACAAGGGTGAATTTAATGAATAAACTGTACTAATTGGCTAAACCAAAATTCTGAAAATTTTATGATAAGAATACATGTGAGTCTAGTTTCAGGAAAAATTAACGGATCTTAATTTCGAGTTCTGTAGCTTAATATATAAATAATTTAGTGACTATAACGCAAATGGACAGTTTTGAATGTACATATAAGTAAATAGTGAAATTATTGATAATGTTACTTGTTGTATGTTATATAAATTAAGGATGTGGAATGGAGAGGAGGAGGAGGAAAATATGTATGAATATTCATCTAGCATGGCTAATTTGCATGTTTTAGGCTCGGGGACTAAATTGAATAAAAGTAAAATTTTATGGGCAATTTTGTAAAATGTCAGAAATGACTAAATTGCATGAAATAGATTATTTTATTATTTAAATTACAAAAATTTAACGAAATTATCAATTTAGTTCAAGATCGGGGGAAAACATGTTTTAGGGATTAAATTGAAAAGTGTTGAAATTATGGAAAATTTTGATATTTTATAGAATTCATGGACTGTTATCAATATATATGAGAATAATAGTTGGAAATAAGGATTAAATTGCAAGAATTTTACTTTCTTGTCCCTAAGGATGAAATCGTCATTAATTAAAATTTAGGGGCAAAA
The DNA here is from genome assembly GCF_025698485.1 of Gossypium arboreum. Classification (NCBI taxonomy): domain Eukaryota; kingdom Viridiplantae; phylum Streptophyta; class Magnoliopsida; order Malvales; family Malvaceae; genus Gossypium; species Gossypium arboreum. The sequence continues at coordinate 3,600,692 of NC_069077.1, read as the reverse complement.
TGGTAATTTTGCCTAGAGCATTAATTAAATGTATTAGAATATGAAATGAATGAAAATGATGATCAAATTTATTTATAAAGATCCGGACGACACAAATACGAGACTTGATCATGGAAAAGAAAATATATCAGAATAATGAAATAATAAACACGAGCAATCAATGAGGTAAGTTCGTGTAACTTGAATTATATTCTGAAATGCTTGAGATTGTATGTTATTGATGTGAATATGATTTGAGTGTTCATTGTATGAAAATTAATGAAACATTGATATATTTGATAAAATGGAAAGAAATTTCGTTTGAATGAAAGGAAAATTCGATGGATCTCTAAAAGGAATTGACGGTAAAAGGATCTAGCCGGACGGGTGATCCTATCCCGATATAGCCCTCCGAAGAATATGTGTAAAATGGATTTAGCCGGACGGGTAATCCGAATTAGGGTCTGAATTTAGCTCGATGGTAATTGGATCCAAGCTCATTAGAGTAATTGTCGTTGCAGGATTTAGCCTCGACCGGTAATCCCGACAATACTCTATGAGTTTATATTGCGGGATTTAGCTCGACCGGTAATCCCGCTGCAAGGATGAGGTTCATGGAGTGTGCTCTCGATATGAAATGTGTAAGACCATGGTTGAAAGATACCATGGCAACTCGATATGAATCGTAAGACCATGGTTGAAAGATACCATGGCAACGTGATATGAAATGAACAAGACCATGGTTGAAAGATACCATGGCAACATGACAGAAAATGAGTAAGACCATAGTTGAAAGACACTATGGCATCATGTCAAAGATAAATAAGACCGTGGATGGGAGACGCCTAGCATCTGTTGAACAATTGATATTCGTGTAATATGTATCGATGACGAATGGTTATATGAAATAATTATGAAGATAGATAAACGAAATAAGTATAAATACATGAAATATAATTTATGTTAAGTTTGATATAAGCTATTACCGAATAAATATACATAAAATATATGGAAATGATGGAGCATGAAATATTGATATAATGAAATGAATGATATATGCTTATGAAGAAACGGTAAGAGCATGATATGTTTCATGACATGTACATATATGATTATCTTTGATATGTTGATACAAGGAAATTATGTAATTGAGACTATTATTAAACTCAAGTGCGATATGTCGAGAAAATAGATATATCGTTGTTGAATTTATATGAGATATGTGCAAGTATACTAACAATGTTGTTGTTTGATGCTTATACAACTGTCAAACTGTTGATTGAATGGTAATATATTTATTTATATGATGCATTGAATCGGTAAGTATTTAAATTTTTTAGTGATCGTAAATGGTAGTAATGCTCAAACCCATGCTTCGGCAATGGATACGGGTTAGGGGTGTTACATTATTAATATATATTTTTCTAAATTTTAAATATATATTTTAAAATTATTTTTAAATTTTAAATATTATTTTTAAATATTAAATATATTTTTAATAATATAAAATATTTAAATATTTTAAACTTTTAAATTTGTTATTAGTTTTATAATATTTTAAATTATGATTTTTAAATTATCTTTAAAATTTAAAAAACGGGTTTTTACCCCAATATTATAAAAAAAATTATACACGAAAATGGGTTGTCAGCCAGATTAATTACGAAAATGGTATATTTTTTAGGTCACGCCTACCTGACAGGCACAACCCATTTTTTTAATATTAAATTTTTTTCATTTAAAAAATTATTGTTATATTATTTTTTTCGGGTTAGTATAGAACCCGGGTGTATGTACGGGAACATACATACATGTTGCGCCTATCTGACAGGCACAACTAGTATGTTTAAACAAACCATTAATTTTAATAATGCATACTTTATCCGGATAAAGTATGTATTAGCAGATTCACTAATATGATTATATATATGTAGATATTTACGCATGTATCACATTACAAAAATAAAATTTAAATACTTATTCCTAATAAAACATTTATCTTATTACAATAATAGTTATTTTCCAAATAACATATTGTTTTATAATTTTATTTCTTATTTAATATTTTAATTTAATTTTAATAATGCACACTTTACCTCGATGAAGTATGTATTAGTAGATTCACTAATATGATTATATATATATATATATATATATATATAGATTTACGCATGTATCACATTACAAAAACAAAAATTTAAATACTTATACCTAATAAAACATATATCTCATTACAATAATTTTTCAAATAACATATTGTTTTATAAATTTATTTCTTATTTAATATTTTAATTTAATTTTAATAATGCATAATTTATCAAGATGAAGTATGTATTAGTAGATTCACTAATATGATTATAAATATATATAGATTTACGCATGTATCACATTACAAAAACAAAAATTTAAATACTTATACCTAATAAAACATGTATCTCATTACAATAATAATAGTTATTTTCTAAATAACATATTGTTTTATAATTTTATTTCTTATTTAATATTTTAATTTAATTTTAATAATGCATACTTTATCCGGCAGCAGCAGGAGCAGGTGGAGGGTGTTGCGTCTACCTATCAAGTGCGACTAGTTGCGCCTACCTGACAAGTTCGACAAGTTTCGGGTATTTTTTACCCGTATAAAACCCATATTTTTACTCATATATTAATATAAATATTAAAATAATAATAATTTTTTAAACGAAAAAAATTAATATTAAAAAAATGGGTTGCTTTACTCGTGTAGGTACGACCTAAAAAAATATACCATTTTCATAATTAATCTGGCTGACAACCCATTTTCGTGTATTATTTTTTTAATAATATTGGGGTAAAAAACCCAAAAAAACGTTTGAATATATTTCAAGTTTTTTAAAATTAATCATAAAAAATAAATAAATTAAAATAAATAAAGATAAAAGACAAAACATAAAAAAAATTAAAAAAAGAAACGAAAGTGAAAAAAGTAAAAAAAAAAAAACCAAAGTAACGGCAGTGTAAATAATAGTTCCAATGGAACCTTCTCTTCTACCGGGGATTGGTAGTTTATCTACGAGCCAAGCCATTACTTTCTATTCGTTATTCTCTTTATTACTATTAACAAATTAACAACTCAAATGACCACAACAAATTATCTTAAGAATCATTAAATTCTATACCTATAAAAGAGCGGCCTGATGTATCATGTAAATTGTTTGAAATGCAAGAGTCAAATAATTCTCGGTGGTGGAAGAAAATATCTCTCATTTCTCCCCCGAAGAAATTTTTTTTTTTTTTTTGTTTCCAAAAGAATGTTGTTATGTTGCCGTGACGGTGCACTAATCCTTTGAATCCGCATCAAGGGGTATCATACCCCAAACACAACGTTTTCTTTTAGGCTTTTCAACCAATCGACACGACCACGAGAGCGCTTTTGCTAAAACTCGAGCAATTTCTTGAAAACTTGCTTCAGATATAAAACTTTGAGTATTCAGGGAATCTGGTGGCGCCAATTTAATTGACTCCACTAGAGAATGGTTAATAACAAATTAAAACAAATTATAAAACTAACAAATTAAATCATAATTTAAAATATTATAAAATAAATTAAATAATATTTAAAATATTATAAAACTAATAACAAAATTGAAAGTTTAAAATATTTAAATATTTTATATTATTAAAAATATATTTAATATTAAAAAATAATATTTAAAATTTTAAAATAATTTCAAAATATATATTTAAAATTTTAAAAATATATATATTAATAAAATATTCTAAATTGTTTAAATTTAATAATAATAAACAAATAAAATAAATAAATAAATAAACATAAAAACAAAACATAAAAAATAAAGTCAAAAAGTAAAAAAAGTAAATAAAAAAAAAGGAAACTGACATGACCAGTAGGGAATCTGGTGGTGCCATATTAATTGGCTCCACCAGAAAATGGTTAATTTTTTTAAGTCCCCCCATATTTTTAGAAATTTCAATATTTTCCTGGTATTTATACAGGTGGCGCCATTCTACATGGCTCCACCAAAAAATTAATTTTTTTTTGCTCCATGCTGATGTGGCATGTTGGTAGCGCCAAATCATTTGGCTCTACCAACTTTTACTGTAGATTTCAGGTCATTCTTGTACTTAATTAAAAATGTGGGTCATTTTGATAATTAATTAAATTATTTAGGTTATTTTTATAAAAAAAGCCTTCAAATTTGTGTGTTTGGCCCAAAAGATGGGGAATCAATAGCATTTATTATTACTTACTTTTTGGTCTCACCTTGTTTTGGGGTTAACCCAAAGTTGAAGTCTCGTTTTGAAACTATTATTTAAGTTCGAGTGTTGGTTTTTTAAAAGTTTACAAAGTTATTAAAAATTTAAAAAAAAAATTTGTAAAATTGTAAATGTTGAGAACTACATTTATTGAAGTTTTAGAAAAATTCTATTATACTTACTTTCTAGGTCTTACCTTGTTTTGGGTTAACCCAAAGTTGAAGCCTTATGTTAAAGCTAAGAGATTAGATAATTATTTTTTTAAAAAAATTATTCAAGTTTGGGGGTTGGTTTTTTTAAAACAAAATTACGAAGTTTTTAAAAATAAAAATTTGTCATTTTGTAAATGTTAAGAGCTAAATTTATTGAATTTTTAGAATTTGAACTAAAATGACAAATTTTGAGGGCTAACTTTGTTGAACTTTATATATTTAGGATTAAATTGATAGAATATGTAAATATTAGAAGGCTAGATTTATTATTAAACCAATAAAAATTCCACATTAACATTTCAATCAAATTTTAAACTCATTGTTGTTTATATATATATATATGTATATAATCATTAGGTTAGCAAGTCTTGAAATCTATATTTAATTAAGACTTGTATAGGTTATTATACTTAGAATTGAGAGTACTTGATCTGCTCAAGTGAGGAACATTACTTATGATAGTGTATTTGATTGTAAAACTCGTACTGTGGTAATACAAGCTATGTTCACTAGGGTGAATTTAGTGGTGAAAGTACCAGTGTTCTAGGAGACAAAAGTGAGGAAATTGTCACTAATGTGTGATAAATTTAGATTCACTTGTTGTAAGTGTTGAAGATAGTGGATAGTTCTCACTGAGCTAAGCTTTACAGATATAGGGAAACCAAACTGCATAAATAATATTTGTGTATCCGATTTTTGTTCATTGTTTTGCCGTGCTTGAAAATGTGCCAACCTTCCTAATCGCTTCTTCCAGCACTTAGCTTACTTATAGCAATTGTCTTAAGATTAATAATAGGTATAGATGTATACAAATGTATAGATAAAGTGCCAATGAGACCTTGGCACTGTTGGCAAAGGTTGAGACTTTGGACCTTGTAGGCTTGAGTTTAAATCTCACCATCCATAATTGTGATGTGTGGGTCTCTCCCACTATGTATGTATGTCTTGTGTGAGTTTTATCTAATTTTTTCTGAATTAGTCTAGCTTTTGTCTAGTTCTTTGTCCACTATGTATTATAGTGATTGAATTCTACACTATAGCTGGTCCAACATATATTTGTATATATATTATACTTGTAATTATACTCTAATTGTACTTGTGAAACTTAAAAAAGAAAAGAAAAGTGTATAGAGATATCATATGCAAATACATTTCAATGAAAAAAAAACCAAAATAGTATAACGTTGATATGTTTATGTTATCTATAATACTCTATATGCTCGTTTTCAGTATGAAAAACTGAGTTTGTTTTGTTTTATCTACGGTAGATTAGGCCATTGAGAAAGTTTTTGTCCGTTTCGTATCCGCATTGACCCAGCTAAAATTGTATTTGGGTGGGATATCTCGTTACGAACGGTTGTGAGACGACGAAATTCTACGACGAGTAGGTGGTTATGGGATGCGGATGGTTCTGTGTGCGGTAAGGAGGTTATGGTAAGAAATCCCAAAGATCATAATTCGGGAGATGCTCTTGATCCTGGGCGTAATTTAAGGGGAATTTTGAATTTTCCTTCGTTAAACTTCCAGTCAATTGCTAAGGAATCTGGTCATAATCTTTCCTTTAATGAGGATGTTAATCTCTGCAATATGAGTATCATGGTGCAAGATGATGCCTTTAATTCTAGTGGGCCCATGGAATTGACTTTAGCTGAGGAAAATGATCCTCTTACAGCTATGGAAGGAAAGAAAAGACAAAGGCTATGGGGGCCGCGGCAATTGTGACTAGCATTTATGAAGAAGATTCAAATGTTTTATTGGCTGGCTCTGCAGGGCAAAGCGGCCGGTCGCAATGAAGGTCCTAAGTTGGAATGTTCGTGGTTTGGGGAGACCTCGAACGGTTAGTAGGCTCAAAAACAAAATTCGAGCCATTAATCCCCGAATTTTGTTTCTTATGGAGACAAAATTAAATTCAAAGCGAATGGAAAAAGTACGTTTGAAGTGTGGTTTTGTAAATGGCATTGATATTGATGTGATTGGTTCTAAATGGGGTTTATCTCTTGGTTGGAAAGGAAATGAGCTTGTTAGGCTTAAAAGTTATTCTTCTTTTCATATTGTTGTTAAGGTGCAGGATGCGGAGTGTGGAGAGGTTTGGCGTTTTATCAGGTTTTATAGAAATCCTGAGGAAAGGAACCGAGGTCAGTCTTGGGAATTACTCCGAAGGTTGGGCAATGACTATAAGCTTCCTTGGTTTGTAGGAGACTTCAATGAAATCATGCACTCTTATGAAAAAAAGGGGGCAGGCTTAGATCAGATCGTCAAATGTCTGAATTTCGAGATGTGTTGATGTGGGGTTTGTTGGAAGGTGGTTCACGTGGAAGCGTGGGAGATTTTTATCGACGAACATTAGAGAAAGTCTTGACAGAGGAGTCGCATCACTTGAATGGATGTCTCTTTTTCCTTATTACCAGTTGGAGCATTTAAGTCATTCGTTCTCGGATTATTGTCCGATTCTATTGGATACTTATGGTTGTGATCATGAAGGTCAACAATCTATGCCCAGAATTTTTCATTTTGAGGCTAGGTGGTGCTTAGAATAGAACTTTGAAGAGGTGGTACTTTCGAATTGGAATAGCTTTGATGGAAGTATCTAGATAAACTCCAGTTCGTGGGACAACAGTTACAACATTGGAGCAAGTTAAAAAATAGAGAGCAAGGTTGCTCGCTGTCGGATATAGAGAAATGTCTCCAAGAGCTTTATGGCATGGACCCTTCCGATGAAGTTTTAAAAGAAATTATGGAAGTTCAACTTGACCTTAATTTGGAGATTGACAAGGAAGAGATTTTTTGGGAACAACAAGCCTGGGCAAATTGGTTGAAACATGGTGATCGAAATACCAGTTTCTTTCACAAAGCCACTGTTCAGAGGTTTTATTGTAATCGAATTTTGGAGTTGGAATGTGAGGATGGAAGTCGAGTATTAATGAATGAGGAAATGCTTCAGCATGCTTCGAGGTATTTTGAATTAAGCATTTATTTACAGCCTTAAGTCCTGGGGATGATGTTCGTTTGTTGGATTTGGTTGATAAGAGAATATCAAGTGAAATGAATGAAGAGTTACTAAGGCCGTTTACGGAGGATAATATCATGTATGCTATTAGGTCTATGCCGCCTTTAAAAGCGCCAGGTGTTGATGCGTTTTCATCAATCTTTTTCCAAAATTACTGGCACATTGTTGGTCCTAAAGTATTTCGGTACTGTTTATCAATCTTAAAAGGGGAGATAGGGATGGAGGATATTAATAAATCCCACATTGTGTTAATTTCAAAAGTGGAGAAACCAAAAAACCTTGCTCAATTTAGACCCATTAGTCTCTGTAACGTCATTTATAAAATTATTGCAAAAGTTCTAGTTGATTGTATGAGTCCTTTCTTAGAGGTGTGTGTTAGTGAATCCCAAGGGGCTTTTATTCAAGGGAGACATATTTCAGATAATGTGCTTATTGCATATGAGATTTTACATTCTCTCAAAATGAAGAAAAAAGGCCGAAAAGGAAATTTTACGCTTAAACTCGATATGAGTAAAGCATATGACCGAGTCGAGTGGGATTTTTTGGCAGGTATGATGAGCCGATTGGGTTTTCATCCTGACTGGGTTGTTCTCATTATGAGGTGTGTTTGCTCAGTTTCTTATTCGGTTGGGATAAATGGGGAACATGGCAAATGGTTTTCCCTTTCGAGAGGTTTGAGGCAAGGGGATCCTCTAAGTCCTTATTTGTTTCTATTTTGTGCAGAGGGGTTCTCTATACTTCTTCAAAATGCTATGCAGGAAAAATGGTTGAAGGGAGCTTCTATAGGAAGGGAAAGGTTGTTGATTAACCATCTGTTTTTTGCTGATGACTGTATTCTGTTTGGAGAGGCTTCGATAGAGGGAGCTAATACAATGCAATAGCTTATTACGGAGTATGAACTGGCTTCAGGACAAAGGGTAAATTTTGATAAATCTCTTATATATTTTGGAGCTAACGTGGAACCAGGGACTAGAGAGTTGGTGACTGGAATTTTGGGAGTCCGAGTGGCTACAAATCCAGAGAATTATCTTGGGTTGCCTATGATGATTGGTAGGAAGAAGAAGTGGGCTTTTGCTCATTTTGTGGACCGCTTCAGGAAAAGAATCAAGGGATGGAGTTTGCGCTATCTATCTACGGGAGGTAAGGAAGTTTTTAGAAAATCAGTATTACAAGCTATTCCAGTCTATATTATGCAGTGTTTTGCTTTACCTAAACTTCTTTGTCGAAAGTTGGAGGGCATTTTAAACAAATTCTGGTGGTCTAACAACAAATCGGCTAAAGGAATCCATTGGAGCAATTAGAAGGTTTTATGCAAACTTAAATGTGTTGGTGGATTGGGCTTTCGTGATTTATTTTTGTTCAATCGTGCCTTGTTAGCTAAACAAGTTTGGCGCATTTTTTCTAAGCCCGATTGTCTTTTATCGAGGGTTTTAAAAGCCCGTTATTTTCCTTCAATAGATATTTTTTCGGCTAAAGTGGGTACTTACTCCTCTTTTACCTGAAAGAGCATCTGTAGTGCTTGGGATTTGATTATTGATGGACTGGTCTGGCAAATTGGTAATGGTAACAGTGTGAACATCTGGAATGACCCCTGGTTGCCTGGTCATGAAAATAATAGATTATCAGTACAATCTATTAATACCTCATGGACTACTGTGAACCAGTTGATCGATTTCGAGTCTAGTACCTGGAGAAAGGAGGTAATTCGAAGTCTGTTTGATGAAGACCAAGCAAGGCGAATTCTCTCAATCCTTCTTGGTTGTCAAAGCTCTCATGATTTATTGGTCTGGAAATTCGAGGGATCTGGGACTTACTCAGTGAAGAGCGGGTACAGGGTTTTGATTACAGAGCAACTAAAGACTAATAGTTCTATTAGATGCATTGATAGTAATTACAAAGACTTCTACAAACTTCTTTGAGAGTTACAGGTTCCCAATAAAATTAAAATCCATGCATGGAGACTTCTTAATAATCATGTACCATATTTGGTTAACCTTTTTCTTAGGCGCCTTTCAGTAGATGTGGCTTGCCTTCTTTGTAAGGAAACCCCGGAGGATTCTGATCATCTCCTTTGGAAGTGTGAAGTGTTACAGCAGTTATGAGTCTCCCTCAAGGTCAGCTTTGATTTGAATGATCTCACCTCGCATGGTAAAGATAATTTAATTAAGAAGTTCATCGAGGGGGATGATTGCATGAGACAAATTATTATTATTTCCTTATGGGCCCTTTGGCATAGAAGAAATAAACTGATATATGAAGGAATTCAGTACTCAAAATAGGATCTCGTGGGTTTTATTCGTGGATATAGCCAGGAATTACAATCTAACCAGACTAGACTGAAGTCTCCTTCTATTCCTATGAGGAAACAGCTTTGGCGTCCCCTTGACAGTGGGATGCTTAAATTAAACTTCTATGCGTCATTCATTAAAGAATCTGGATTTTCCTTTGTAGCAGTCCTTGCAACAAATAATGAAGGGCAATTTATGGGTGCGTGTACTTACCCTTATGGAGATGTGCTAGACGCGGTGGTAGCGGAAGCGAGAGTATGTGAGAGGGCTTTGCTTTTTGCGGTGGAGTTAGGTTGGACAAGGATTCTGTTGGAGGGTGACTCCCTGACTACTATTAAGAAATTGAACTCTAAGGAGGAGGATAGATTGATACTTAGACCTATTATCAACAATATCAGAGTTCTGAGGCAACAGTTTGTAAATGTTTCGTACTTTTTTGTGCTGAGGATGCTTAATTGTGTAGCGTATACCCTGGCTTTGGAAGGTCGTCGACGACAAATTGCAAGTTGCTGGTTTCATGAACCTCCTGATTCGGTTCGAAAAGTTATGGAGAAGGATTGGTAAGCCTGGGTTCAGCAAGGTTAAGGGGTTTCGGGCATTCTTTAAAGAAGGAGAACGTGCTGCAGTTTCTATAACAACCAAATTTTTCAGTGGTGTCGGAAACAGTGATTCGAGATCACTAAATCCGACGAGTAAGTTTAGAAATTTTAACAAATAATAGTTATAGGCCAAGCGCGAACTTAAAAGAATTATTTTTAATTAGTGAATTTTGCGATTTTAAAAGAATTAATCAAGTAAATTTGGTTGAAAATGAGGTATCGAGACCTCGGATTTATAAACCGAGCCATAAATATTTTTATAAATATTTATGGAGTGTTATTAAGTTAGTATTAAAGTTTCGTTAGAAAATTTTAACGTTTGGTTAGTCAATTAATTAAAAAGAACTAAATTGAAAATAATGCGAAATTTATTAAATTGTGATTAAATAGTTTAAGTGATTAAAAAGGAGGGATTTAAAAGGAAATTGGACCCAAATTGTATGGGCTGGACGGTTGGGCAAGAAAATCAGCAAAAAAGACAAGGAGAAACAAGGGCAAAATGGGAAATCTTGCAAATTAAACATATAAAACAAGACAAATTTGAAAAATCTAGAGATATCATCATTTTTCTTCAGAAAAAAAGCCATGGGAGGTCTGAAAGCTGCTGGTTTTTCATACTTTGACATATGTGAGTTCAATTCTTACCCTTTTCTTTGAGATTTTTATGTTTTTGTGACTTTTACAATTAGGTCCAAGTGTTTAATTCATTAGTTTTTGATTTTATGAACAAAATTAAAAGCTATCATTGATAAGTGTTAGCTGTTTATGATGAAATAAAATGAATTTGAAGCTTTGATTTTGTTGTTTGATGATTTTATCAAGTAATTTCAATAGAAATTGATTTTAGGACCTAATTGTGAAAAAGTTGTGAATTAAGGTTTAGTGTTAAAATTCTGATTTTCAAAGATTGTGTAATAGTTTAGAATGATGGAATAAAATGTTAATTGAGAAAAATTAGCTTAATAGATGGGCTAATTGAGCAAGGACTGAATTGTATGACCTTTGAAATTTAGAGGAAAAATGGTAATAAACATCTTGAACTAAAACAATATTGGACAGCAGAAGTATACTAACTTTGAAAAATCACCATAAATTTTAGAAATCGAATTAGAAGATGAATAAAATATGAAATTAAAGCTTATTGAGTCTAGTTTTTCATAGAAGAAACAATGTAAGCAATGGATTTGTAAATTATGAGATATAATAAATTTTGTGAGACAAGGTTAGAATGAATTCGGGTTCCCCTGTTTTGACTTTGGAAAATCACCAAAAATTGGAGAAAATTAATTAGAGTCTCAAATTTATATGCTTAGAATCCTTAATGAGTCTATTTTCAATATAAATTAATGGGAACATTATCCGAGTTTTGTACTGTGATATAATTAATTTTTAGTGAAGAGAGGTCAGAACTGTTGGATAGTGAAACAGGGGAAACTTAAATGAATAAACTGTACTAATTGGCTAAACCAAAAATTCTTAAAATTTTATGCTGGAATTATATGTGAGTCTAGTTTTAGGGAAAATTTACAGATCTTAATTTTGATCTCTGTAACTCGAATTATAAATAATTGAGTGACTATGACTCGTGTGAACAGATTGATGTGAGCATTAATAAGTAAATTGTGAAATCGTACTTACAAGAATGTTATATACATTAAGGATGTGGAATGGAGAGGAGGAGGAGGAAAAATATATATGAATATTCAGTTAGCATGGCTAATTTGCATGTATTAAGCTCATGGACTAAATTGAATAAAAGTAAAACTTTAGGGGGTAATTTTGTAAAAATGTCAAAAATGACTAAATTGAAGGGAATAAATTGTTTTATTATCTAAATTAATAAATTGAATGAAATTATCAATTTAAGATTGGGTGAAATTTGGGAAAATGGTAAATTACCAATATGCCCCTAAATCTTGGTATTTCTGCAATTTAGTCAGGTAGGTTCGGATACCCTGAATGAGCATGTAAATATGAAAATTTAAGTATTGTATCGTATTTTATATGATATTTTGAATTGAATATATGAAAAGGATGTTACATGAAACATGAAAATGAATACTAAATAATATAAATTAATTGAAATTATTCTGAAAATTTCGGTAATGCCTCGTATCCTATTCCGGATCTCAGGTACGGGTATGGGGTATTGCAGTTTCTCCATGGGTGGGTTTTCAAAGAAGCTTTTGACTGATTATTTTTGAGAATTATCTGTGTGGTTAAAGGAAGCCATTTCGACTGATATTCTGATGGCGCTTCGCTTCTGGTGCGAGGTGGGTTTTTAGTGGTTGGTTTTAATAGTGGCTTACGTGTTTGGATGTTTCTTTATTTTTCCATGGTTTTGGGTTTCCTGTGTGCTTTTGTGCTGTTTAAAGTTTTATCGTTTCTGTTTTCTTTATTTTCTGTAGTTGGACTTTTACCTCGGGCCTGTGTTTTAATAGAATATCAGTTTTTTATTGCAAAAAAAAGAAGAAGAAGTTTGTAAAATTTTTAAACTGACGAGAATATCCTTTATTTTTCATCATATTACTAAATTAACTTTAACAATATTTATAATTTTCTTAGAATTATTAGTTAAAAATTGTGTTAATTTTAAAATAGAATTATTACTTGAATAAATCTTTAAGCATAAAATATAAAAAAATGTTGTGATAATTATAATTATAATTTAATTTAAATTACTAGTTAAAAATTACGTAAAAAGGTTGTGTTAATTTTTTAAAAAAGGTGTGCTAATTTTATTCATAAAGTAATTACTTGAATAGAGTTCTAAACATCTTAATTATCAGTTAATTAATATTAGAGTTATATACCAATTAAATTTTAAGTTAGCTTTATAAATAACATTCAGTACTTAGGCAAATTCAATCAAGTAGTATCTAAGAAAAATTATTGGTAAACAAATTGGAGATGTTCAGCATTAATAAGATAAATTATAAAAAAAAGAATGGAGAATTAAAGTAATGGTTTTTCGAAAAGGTAATATTGAATCATATTCATACAATAATGGCGGCGGAGAGTGGTCGAAGATTATTTTTATTGATGATGGGAAATATAATATTATGATATTATTTTTAAAAGTTTATAATTTTGTGAAACAAGCACTCTTAAAACCATTTTTAATCACTATTATTAAATGTGATGATTAATTTAGTTTAAATATCTTTCATATTTATCTTGAACTATTATTATAATTGTTGCATGTTCTTTTGCCTATCTTTTTTATTATAGTTTAGTTTCTTATATAGTTCCAAAATTTTATATTATTTAAAAAGTAAGAGGAGTTATCATTATCAACAGTAGGTAACAATGATTAAAAATACGTTATTTAAAAATTAATTAAAAATTAAACGCTTAAAATCATATGCAACGGATGTAACTAGTTTATAATCTATATAAAAGTACGAGCTTGGAAAAACTTTTGAATTGAAATCATATTTAAAAATAATTATAATATTTAATTTAGAATTATTAGTTAAAAAGTTGAAGTAAAATAGAAGTTGTGATAACTATACATTTAAAAATAACTATAATTTTAATAGAAGTTGTGATAATCACAAGTTATGCTAATTTTAAAATAAAGTTATTACTTGAATAAAACTCTAAGTGTAAAATATAGGAAAAAGTTATGATGATTATTATAAGTATAATTACAATTACAATTACAATTACAATTACAATTACCAATTATTAGTTAATAAACATTTGACATCGAACTGTGCTAATTTTATTGATGTAAAATGGAGTTTTTACTTTAATAGAATTTTAAGCATCTTAATCATCACTTAATTAATATTAGAGTTATATATAAATTAAAATTTAAGTTTAGCTTTATAAATAACCTCCTGTAGTTAGACATATTTGATCAACTAGTAAGAAAATAATTGAAAATTGTTAGCATCAATAAGTTAGAATTATATATAAAAGAAAAGAAATAATTCTTTGAAGATGCAATATCGGATCATATTCACCGATAAAGATGAAATATTATTTTAATTTTGATAAAGTAATATAATACAAGTTTTTTATATAATTTTGTTGTATGTTGTTTATTGCAAATATTCTTAAAATCATTTTTATCTATCTATTATTTATTTGATATTTGTGAGTTTATTTTGAAAAACACCTTATCGTAATATATATTTTTAAATTATTAATTGCACTAACTTAATCAATAATTTAATTATAGAATAAATAAATATCATACATAATTTTTAACAATTTGTCACTTATCAGATTCAATGGAGTCAACTGTTACCTTTTTGGCTTATTATTTTTATTTATTCAAATTTTTAATTACTTTTATGGATTTTGCTGATGTGGATGAGCAAAAAGAAATGATTATTGATGTTTAGAAAAAAAAAACAATTCTAACAAAATAGAATAGAAGATAAACATGAATTAGTCTTCATTTTCCAATCCCAGCTGCCTCTCCCTGTTTGCTTGGAATTCCCTGTAAGTTTTAAGATGTGTTTTTATCTTTAAATTTATTTTACTTTTAAACCTGATTTTGGTGTTCTCACTCCTAAAAACTTCCAACTCTTTCAAGAGTTTTTTGAAGTGTCATATGTCGTGTAATCAATTAAATCTTCAATAATGATTAATATTATCTTTAGGTCATATTGGAATTTTGTCTTTAGGCTTTAATGAAAACCCAAGCCTAGTTTTTAGAGCGGAAAACCTTGTTAGATCAAGTTATGTGTGATGTACGTACTACTTACCGAAAGAATGTGTGCGTCTTGCACTTCATAAGATTCAAACCCCCAGCTTAAGGAATATAGGTCATTATGGGCCAAGTGGCATCATACCTCCCCCATAATGATCTATATGCTCTCAGTCGGGAGTTTGAACCCTATCGAATGCGAGATGTGCACGTCCCCTCAATAGGTGTTCCATATATCACGTATGATTCGATTTAACGAGGTGGTTCCACTTTGTGAACCCTGTCTCAGGCTTAAGCTTTCATTAGTGTCTGGCGAAAAAATCCTAGCATAACTCAAAGACAATATCAATCATTATCAAGGATTCAATCAATTACTTAGTAAAACACACTTCAAATACTTTCTCCTAAAAATTCTGAAGTTACCACAACATTTTCTTACATTGAAAGATGAAACTATGACTTTTCATTAGCTTTATATATTTAGCATCAAAGTTGAATTTAAAAAAAAAAAATTCTGTTCTATTTCTAATTTTGTTGTTTTTTACCTGTGTTTTTAATAGGCATTTCAAATAATAAAAGGGTAATTCCACTTAATATTTGATATGGTTTAAAAAGAAACAATCTTTCTCTATGTTTTCTTAAGCATAGATTTGATAAAAGCATGAAAATCATATGGTTAATGATTAATGATAAAAGAATAAAAATCATAATGATTACTGCTTAAAAAAACCATATGCTTCCTTGAAGTTTTTAGCAAAATTTAATTACACCCTCAAATTTTTTAAAACTTTCATTAATTTCACAAAAAATTTAATTAGTAAACTTCCAAAATTTTTAAATATTTTAGTAAGCCTTCCAAAATTTATTCCCAGGATTTGCCACTTGTTGTAAAGCAATGGGCGGAGATATCAACCAGAAGCTGCTAATAGAAGCTAAGAAGAATGAAGATGGAGATTTGAAATTTAAAGAAAAGCTATGGACTGAGTCAAAGAAGTTGTGGATTGTCGCCGGCCCTGCAATTTTCACCAAGTTTTCAACCTTCGGTGTCACTATAATCAGTCAAGCTTTTGTTGGTCACATTGGACCTACTGAGCTTGCTGCCTTTTCCCTTTGTTGCACTGTCCTTTTTAGGTTTGGCAATGGTGTTCTGGTATGTACATCCTTCAGATTGACATTGCAATGGAATGAACTTCTTGGTGAGGCTCTTAGACTAGTGTTAAATGTTGAAAACTTTTGTTTATACAGATTGGTATGGTTAGTGCATTGGAAACATTGTGTGGACAAGCATTTGGAGCAAAACGATACCATATGCTTGGGATATACCTTCAAAGATCATGGCTACTTTTGTTTTTGACTACCAGTTGCCTTCTTCCTTTATTTATCTTCACAACCAAAATTCTTATAGCTTTAGGCCAAGATGAAAAGATAGCAATAGTGGCAGGTTATATAGGTCATTGGTTCATCTTCATCATGTTTTCAATGATCATATCATTTACTTGCCAAATGTTCCTACAATCACAGAGCAAGAATATGGTTATTGCATACTTAGCAGCATTCTCTATTGGAACCCACATCTGTCTTTCATGGCTCTTAACAATGAAACTCAAGTATGGGCTCATTGGAGCTTTGCTATCCACAATTTTGGCCTATTGGATACCGAATATAGGTCAGCTTATCTTTGTTACATGTGGAGGCTGTAAAGATACATGGAAGGGTTTCTCAATGTTAGCTTTCAAGGATCTATGGCCTGTTGTAAAGCTATCTTTGTCATCTGGTGCTATGCTTTGGTAAGGTTTTTGTCAGCTTAAAACAACCGTTCTTGATGGAATAATATATGACAAAGATATTGACGTTGGGAATTTTGTTGTCCTTGTCAGTCTTGAGCTTTGGTACAACACAATATTGGTTCTTCTAACTGGAAACTTGAAAAACGCTGAGATTGCAATTGATGCTTTTGCCATTTGGTAAGTGTTTTGGGGCAATGTTTTCGAAACGATTTAAATTATTTCACTTCGAGGTTCATTTTTGTTTTAAAACTAATACCCATATGTTCTTATTTTCAGTCTAAACATTAATGCATGGCAAATGATGATATCACTTGGTTTCTTAGCTGCAGCAAGGTATTAGGTAAAAAGAGATCAACTGTTCCACTCAATTTCGAAATTGAGTAAATTGATCATTTTCAAAAAAATAAATGTAATTTAATCTCTATCAATTTTGAAAAATGAGTAACTAAAGACAATTAAACGGAGTTAATGTCTATCAAAGTTTATACATTTTATTATATCAATCAAATTTACACACAATTAATGGAAGATGTTAATGCCCTTTAATTGTCCTTAGTTGCTCACTTTCAAAATTGACAATGATTAAATTTCTCTAAATTTTTCTTTGAGAGAGACTAATTTGGTTAATTTCAAAATTGAGAGGGACTGGAAAGGTCCTTTTACCAAAGTATTATTATCATCTTAAAGCTTGAACCAGACATGGATTTTTGCATTTTGTTTGGTAGGAGTTAACATATTGTTTGTTTTCCTGGAAAATTTGCAGTGTTAGGGTGTCAAATGAGCTTGGAAGAGGAAGCTCCAAAAGTGTGAAATTCTCAATTATGATCATAACACTTACATCGCTTTGCATTGGATGCGTGACATTTGTGTTGTTCTTATGCCTTAGAGGACGTTTAGCATATGTATTCACTGAAAGCGAAGAAGTGGGCAATGCAGTTGTGGATTTATCTCCATTGTTGGCTTGCTCCATACTTTTAGACAGTGTTCAACCTGTCCTCTCTGGTAAACATAGATTACATGCAGCTGATTCAGGTGGAAAGTGTCATTTTTATTTTAAGATTGTCCCTGTGTTTGTTCGTTCGTAGAGGGTCATATCTCCCTGTTGAGTGCTTAAAAGGAAAATGAAGAATTGGAACAACATGAATGTATTCATGCATGGAGATGGAATATTTTTAGTTTGGTCACAGGGGACGTATGTTTTTGACAGGAATTGCTATTGGTGCTGGATGGCAAAGCAGTGTGGCATGGGTTAACATAGCCTCCTACTATTTAATTGGCATTCCAATTGGTGTTGTGCTCGGATACGTCTTCAACATGGAAGTCAAGGTGATTTTACCACATCCACATCTTTTCTATTTTAAGAAGCAAACTTATCAGCGTTTCAAATTTGCATAAAGTTTTCATTTTCAGGGTGTTTGGGTTGGCATGTTGCTAGGAATATTTGTTCAAGCTCTTGTTCTTATTATTATCATCTGGAAAACTGACTGGGACAAGCAGGTAAGCTTCAAACTTTCCTTGTTTCATAAACAACATACTCTGATATTATATGTATCATTTATCTGCAGGTTCTCTTGGCTCAATCGCGAGTTAACAAGTGGTTTGTACCAAATTCCAGGGAAACAAACAACCACCAAGAAAATGGTGTTTGAAGGGGCTAATCTTCATTTTCTTTGTAGTTAAACCTACTTAATATCGAATGATTCAATCGATTAAAACAATTTACGTTGGATTTATATAAGATAGAAGATTAGACGATAAATTTAATATTAAAAATTTATAATTGATAATCAATTAACATAATCTATTATAACTACTTTGATCAAACTCAATCGATCAAAATTCATTTGGTTCCTTTTATCACTTCTTACCATCTTTCTATCCCGTGCACCATCACAATGTTATATTAGGACCCACTTGATAATTCATGATAATTCTGCTACACTTTTTTATAATATCTCAAAATCATGTCTTATCACAACCTAAAAGGGTTCTCCATGATTGTACCACTAATCCTATACGTAAAACATTTATCTAGGACACTTGCATAAATCGCCTCATTCATGTAAGCTCTCCTTCATCACTCAAAAGATTTAAGTGCAAACTATATTGCAAGTCACCCAATTATGTTTAATTTTTTATTTCATCAATTAACTATAAAAAGTTATAAAATAATCATTGTCGAAACCATTTTTAAAAAAAAAAACGGAGATCGACTTTGGTTTTGAAAGTGAAAATTAAAACGGGAGTCGCCACCAATATTTTTTGTTTAGGTGTGATTGGATCACCAAAAAGTTTAGTCATTTTAATAAAATATTTTGATTTACTAAAACAACGATTTTGGTCTACGAATTTGAGAAAACGGGTTTGGGAGTCGGTTACGTACGAGGAAGGATTAACACCATCGTAACGCCCAAAATTGGTACCTAATTGATTAATTAATGTCTTAATATCGAAAATTAAAAAGATTTAAAATAAATTTTGAAATACGATCCCTTTTTATGAATGTTTGAATAACTCGAAGTGGATATTAAGATTCTCTTGTTCCGAAGAAATAAAATATCACATCCAGCATGTAGGACACGACATTTCAAACCCTCGATACCAAAATCATCTCATGATTTCCAAAAATTATGCATCGAAATTATAAAAAGGATATTTGGTCGTTCGGTCAAACGATAAATCGAAACCCAACACATAGGGCACAATTTTTCGAAATTTTCAAACACGAAATATTGCCTTATTTGCAAAAAAATCTTATCTCGAGGTATCGGAGTATCACATCCCGTAAGTTAGGACACGATACCATGAACTCCCGAGCGCAAGTTTGTCTTTAATTTTAATTAGAATTATGTGTGTTTCAAAACTCAAAAGGATACTTGGCTATTTAGAATTAACGAGAAAAATCGAAACCCCGTAAGTTAGGGCACGATTCTTCGATATTCCAAAACGCAAGACATTGCCTTATTTAGAAAATTTTGTTTTAAAACCATAGCAAGTGTGATACTTAAGCGGCGTGTATCATTTGTTTGGATTAAAACGGTCCATGTTTGGACAAATACAATTGAGGTTAATGAATGTCAACAACACGAATATATTAACAAATAATTTCTAGAGCACGAGAAGACACATCCACATAATGTACTATTTTAAGAGATCAACATTACTAATCCCAAAAGAATGAAATGAAATAATATATGAATAAATTTGAAGTGAATAGAACGATTTAAAAAAATAACAAATGAAATAATTATAAATAATGAATATAAAAAGGGTTTGAATGAATAATGTATAAAATTTAAAATAAATAGATAAAAGGATCTTTAAAATAAATAATATAAAAATTTTAAAATGAATAACATATAAAACGGTTTAAATTAAATACTACATGATATATGTTAATGAGAAATATAAAATTACAATCGCAATATGTCAATAATGATAAAATATATGTATATAATAATAATAGTAATATAATGGTGATAACAAAAATAAAAATAAAAATAATAAAGATAGTAATAATGATAATAATAATAGTAACGAAAGATAATAAGGAGAATAACAATAGTGAAAATAGCAATAAAACAAAAATAATAATAATAATAGTAAGTAAAACAAATAATAATAATAATAATAATAATAATAATAAATAATAATAATAATAATAATAATAGTAGCAAATGACAGTACGTTAATAATACTATATGTTAGTAACAACAATGATATATAAAAATTGGATATATAATAAAATGTAATAAAACAGTTTGAAATAAAATGGGAAATAGTTAAATTAAAATTAAAGTAAAAGGAAAGGTTTAAATTACAAATGATAGAAAGTTGCCGAGGACCAAATCAATATGCGCTCGAAGTTGTGGGGACGAAATGGGACAATATCCCAAGTCCTATGCGCTTGTTTCATTTGTCCGTGTCGGGACTAAATCGAAATGAAATAGAATAATAGGGCAAAAATAAAAAGAAAAACACAAATCGGGACCACATTGTAATGCGGTTCAAAATCAAAGGACTCGCCACATAAATAGCCCCATTTTTTGTTTTATCTCATTTAGCCCTAGGAAACTTTAAAAAACGCAGCCCTTCCATCCTCTCCCCCTCTTTCTTGCGACTAGGGTCTCAAAGCCCTCATGGCCGCCGTTGCCATGGTGCCACCGCAGGCGGTGGTCGATGACGCGAGGAGAAGGGTTTGTTTGACCCCTTTTGGATCCATATTCGGGGATCTAGTATTTCCTCCATGAGAAATCAAAAGGGAAGCCCCCCATCTTCGTCGGATTCGGTTCAAACGGAGAAGAACTCCGAGCGAGGCCGACAGTTCAAGATTTAGGTAACGGATTTCTCTTCCTTTTCCTCTTTTCGTTTTAAAACATATTTTTGAAAAGAAAATAAAAAAATAAAAATAGAAGATGTATATACAAATAAAGAAACGGAAATGAAGGGACGCGAGAATGAATTTCAACCCTTTTTTTTCGATTGCTTGAATCTCGTACAAAACTTTTGTTCTTTTTATTTCTTTTTCCCCTTTTTTAGAATACCATTGGTTCCCCCCTAAAATACAATCGATTCCGCCTTTGAAATATCAAAAATCCTCCCCCCACTAATACCTTTGTTTCTTCTCGGCTTTATAGCCAGTTACAATATTAGGAAAATATTATTTATTTTTGTCATTTTCGTTTGCCTGCTTCTGTTTGGTGTCTGCTTCATTTTGCAGGTGTCAAATGACCCTCAGAGGCTTGCGGAGTGGCGATGACAGAGGCGTGGTGGCCGAGCACGCATGGGGAGGCCAATGGTTCGGCGGCCACATGCTTGGGGCTAGGGTTTTTTACTTGTTTAGTAGAAAATATTTTGTGAGCTAAGTTTTTATGTTTATTGGGCTTATTGGGCTTGCAACTGGGTAATGGGTTTTGTAATTGTTTTATTTGGTTTTTAGGCCCCGGGCAAAATTTGGGCCTTACAGCTGCCCCTCTTTGCTCATTGTCGTGTAATGAGAACAGAGCAAAGACTATAAAAGGACCAATTTTGCCCAGGCTCGCCGAGTCCTGAGTTCTTGATCCTTGATCTTCTTTAAATAGCCTCTTGACGGCTTCAATCTGCTTCACTGCAACTCAGGAAGGCGATATCTGCTATATTTGATCTGTTCCCTATAAACACAGGGATGCCAAATCTACTATTTTCAACTTGTTCCCTATAAACACAGGGATGCCATACGGAAATCTTTGATCTGCTTCACTGTAAGCACAGGAATGTCAGATCTACTATCTTCAATCTGTTCCCTATAAGCACGTGGATGCCAAATCGCTATTTTCAACTTGTTCCCTATAAACACAGGATGCCATGTTTGAAATCTTCGATCCGCTTCTCTGTAAGCACGGGAATGTCGATCTGCTATCTTCGATCCGTCCCTATAAACACAGGGATGCCAAATCTGCTATTTTCAACTCGTTCCCTATAAGCACAGGGATGCCATGCTGAAATATTCGATCTGCTTTACTGTAAGCACAGGAATGTCAGATCTGCTATCTTCGATCTGTTCCCTATAAGCACAGGGATGCCAAATCTGCTATTTTCAACTTGTTCCCTATAAACATAGGGATGCCATGCTGAAATCTTCGATCTGCTTCTCTGTAAGCACAGGAATGTCAGATCTTCTATCTTCGATCTGTTCCCTATAAACACAGGGATGCCAAATCTACTATTTTCAACTCGTTCCCTATAAGCAAAGGGATGCCATACTGAAATCTTCGATCTGCTTCACTGTAAGCACAAGAATGTCAGATCTGCTATCTTCGATCTGTTCCCTATAAGCACAGGGATGCCAAATCTGCTATTTTCAACTTGTTCCCTATAAACACAGGGATGCCATGCTGAAATCTTTGATCTGCTTCACTGTAAGCATAGGAATGTCAGATCTGTTATCTTTAGTCTGCTCCTCTGCAACTTCAGGGAGATAAGACTTGTTTTGATCTTCTTCCCCTGAAACTTTAAGGAAATCTGCTGTAACGTTTAGTCGTTCCAACGCCATTTCAGGGAGAAGAGATCTACTGAAACTTCAAGGAGATCTGCTGTGGCTTTTAGCCGCTCCAATGCCATTTCAGGAAGAAGAGGTTCGCTGAAACTTCAAGGAGATCTGCTGTGGCTTTTAGCCGCTCCAACGCCATTTCAGGGAAAAGAGATCCGCTGAAACTCAAGGAGATCTGCTGTGGCTTTTAGCCGCTCCAACGCCATTTCAGGGAAAAGAGATCCATTGAAACTTCAAGGAGATCTGCTGTGGCTTTTAGCCGCTCCAACGCTATTTCAGGGAGAAGAGATTTATAATTTCCATCCTGTCACCCTACTACTTAGGGGGTTAAGACTTGTGAATTCACCGATTCCACTGCACTATCCTCTGAGGAACATGATCTGTAAAATCAGTTTCATTTATCCATGCTTATGCCAAATAATTAGGATGCTATGATTGAAATGAATCAAATGCTCCTAACTAAATGTGATGCTTTATGTCAAATAATTAGGATGTTATGAAATGAATCAAATGCTCCTAACTAGATGTGTTATTATATGAATGTAGAAATGTCATGAGCTTTTTTAAAAAGGTTTAAGGTATCATCGTTTGTTGTTCATTAGGACATTATCGCCGACGACATTCTGGGCATCTTGTTCTATTTGGTATTCTTGATGAAAAGTCAAAGAAACAATCACATTTTGCTCAGTAAGCTTGCCCCGCTGTAATTTCAGAGTCCCTTTCACTGTACCTTTTGGGACATAAAGTTTATGCCTCCTACTACAATTTCAGAAGAATAACATTTGGTTTCTTCCATCCATTCCGCTGCAACTCGAAGGCATAGGAATTGTATCATCTTCAATCAGTTCGATCTGTTACACTATTCCCTGGGTGTAATGACCAGATGTATATGAATGTAGAGTATCATTTTCTTTTCTCGAGAATGACCCCCTTTTACACTTAGGTTGACATTGCTCATCATTTGTCGAGGTTGTATCACTGACGAAATGTCTTGTCTTTTGGTTCAACCAATAAAGAGTCCAAAGAGATAATATTTCCAACCCTTAGGCTTGGTGAGTTTTAAACAATAGTCCTGTTTCAGGTTCTTGTTTTATTTAGAAACTTCCAGAGTAATATGCAAAACTTCTTTTGTGAAAGTGCTATTAGTCCATGAATCATTATTTCAATGCAAAATCCTTAAAAAAGATCAAAGCAATGAACAAGAAGGAAATTGATTAGGAGCATAGCTCAAAATGGATAAATTAATCAAAGATTGCAAATACAATAAGAAGGAAATTAACTCAAAACGAATAAATTGATCAAATATACAAAATTCAAAAATGGGTAGAATGGAAAACTAGGTGCCCCAGATATCGCAGCTTGAGCTTCTCTGTACCAACTTCTTAAGGACTTTTCTGAGCTCAATACGTGTTTAGGGGATCCGAAGCACTTTGTCGATGTCCCAAGACGTAGCATACTTCTTCATTGTTAATTCAGGTATAGCAAGACTGTTGTATACCTCACTTTGATCCAAATTGAGCCGCCCTTTCTGGGTTTTCAACTCAAATACCCTTTGGTCTCAAAGCGCCGTTTGCGAGTTTTCGCTTTGGTCTCTCCTTTTTCTTATCTTTCTTTCTTTATTTTTTAATTCTCAAAGTGCCCTTTGCGGGTTTTCGCCTTGGCCTCTCATTTTTTAGGTGAAATACTTCTTGACGAAATCTGAATTCACCGACTTGGGTAAATCTTTGCCATCCCTTTTGGTCGATATTGATGCCCCTCCAAAACAGGTCTTCTTTACTACATAAGGTTCTTCTCAGTTCGACATCCATTTTTCTCTGAAGTCTTTTATATAGGAGGGATCTTTTCATTATCAAGTTCCCCTCGTAGAACTCTCTAGGATGAACCTTTTCATCGTAAGCTCACATCGTTCGTTGGACCATGATGGATGGCTTTCAACCTCCTTTCTTCGAATTCAACTGATCGTATCGGGATTGTCTTATCCACCTTCAGGTCTGACAAAACTCAGAGACAAGAAATCTCTTCTTTAAAATCATTTTTATCCCATAGACTAATGAAATACGCTGCCCCGGTGAAGGTCTTGGCCAACGTTTGATGAGCATAGAGGGTAAATGGTGACTTCTTATGCCAATCTTTACAAGTCTCGGTCATCTTCCCCATGATCTTTAATTTTTTGTTGGGTCCTTTTTTTTTTTTTGCCTTTGCCATATAGCGCCTAATCTTTAAACAGACTGCAATCTTTTGACATTGTACAGCTGTGTTAGACATGATTTTCTGGCACTCTTTGTTGGCACCCTTTTTTTGGAATTTGATGACTGTCGACCTAGTAACATTGGCATATGAAACAACTTTTACCCTTTCCGCAGAGTAAACGACGACCCCAAAGGCGAATCGGTATTGGTTAGAAGCTTTTAAAGAGATCGACCCATAACCTCCATGCTCCACATAGAGAAAGTCGAAAGAATGAAGGGGCACATGAATTTTCTCTCTATAAATTTGGCATTTACTGCATACTGATGCAATCCCTTTCTATGGTGGGCCAGCAGAACCCAAATCTCATGATTAGCCTGGCCATCATAAAACCATTAGCATATGTCATTCAAAACCCTACAACATCCCCATGTTTTAGTAGCCAGGCGTATCTTGATGCGATCGTATAAAAATGACGTCTCGCTTTGCTTTTGTGGTAATGTAGACTCTGATGTTTACCTATTTCTCTTGTCCTAGGCCTACTGTCTGCTGACATTTTGTAAGAGAGGATATGTTTTCATCTTACTCTACCATCCTTAACAAATCAGAGAGTAGTTTACATCTCTGTCATATTCAAAGTGCCGAGATCCCTTTAGGTCAATATTTCGCTCAAAAGGAGACCCGGAGTCAGTGACAGCGTCGTTCACATCATTGATATCTGGGGACCTGTTGTAGGTACGAAGGTAGATTCCAAAGAATAAATGATTCTAAGGATGATTATTTGTATGGTATGATCATGAATGAAAAATAAATGAATTTTTAAAAGAAAGTTTAAAGAACAAATGAATCTAAGAATGATTATTCATATAGCGTGAAATAAAATAAGAGAATATTTGCTCAAAAAGATGCATTTTATTGAAACAAAGATTTAGGACACAAGCCTGTTTCACAAAAGGATTCTTATTGCTTCTAGGTTTAAAGTAATAAGCGTGTTTTGAATATTACTCTAGATTAACTCTAAAAATAAAAGGATCTCTTCCACAGTCCCATTGTTCAAAACACTTCCAAGTAATGCAAGGGTTTGGAAACTTTTATGCCCCAGTTCTCTCTTCGGATATATCATTCAGATTCCCTGATATTTCTTCTAGGCTTTTGACTTGTTCAAGGCATTGCAACTCTCTTGCCCCCACTTTCAAATCGTATTTACTGCATTGTCAGAGCAATTTGGTTCTGAGGAATCGTCAAACTTTACAACTCCCATTTCAATGAACCTTTCGACCAACTTTTTAAAAGTAGTGCAATTTTCGATTGAGTGTCCCGTTATTCCCGCGTGATACTCGTATTGAGCATTCTCATTATACAATTTAGGGAACGGGGGTTACACTGGCTCCGAGTAGAATGGAGACACCACATGCACATAAAAAAGATTCTGATACAACTCTTTATATGACATAATGATGGGTGTAAATCGGAGCATTTCTGTATTTGGCCTCGAGTTAGATTCCTGCCTCGAAGAGCCCTGATAGCTAGTGGTTACAATCCTCGGTTGGCCTATGTTAAGCAATTTGGAAGGCATGCTCACGATGTTCACTTCATTTTCGCTGTTTTTCGGGGTTGACCTTTTAGCTCTTTCTTCTGCATCTATTTTCCCACTTCTGATTACGTTTTCAATCATTTCACCGGACATTACTATATCTGAGAAGCTCATGGTAGCGTTTCCCAACATATGGGTAATGAATAGGGCTTTCAAAGTGTTGACGAAAAGCATCGTAGTTTCTTTCTCCAGAAGAGGTGGCTGGACTTACGTCGCTACCTCTCTCCATCTTTGGGCATATTGTCTAAAGCTCTCACTGTGCTTCTTTTCCATATTCTGTAGTGTAATTTTATCAGGCGCCATGTCTGTCACGTGGTTATACTGCTTCATGAAAGCCTGTGTTAAGTCTTTCCATGAATTGATTTTAGCACGACTTAATTTATTGTACCATTTAGCTGCTAACCCGATCAGGCTGTCTTGGAAGCGATGAATTAATAATTGGTCATTATTAACATATCCGGTCATCTTTCAACAGAACATAGTGATGTGAGCTTCAGGACAACTAGTCCCATTGTACTTTTCAAACTCTGGAGTCTTAAATTTTGGCGGGAGTACTAAATCAGGGACCAAACTCAGATCCTTGGCATCAACCCCGCAATGGTAATCAACATTCTCTATTACTCTAAGTTTTTCTTCCAACCATTTGTATCGATCTTCGAGTTGTCTTGTCAGTTCAACCTTTGCTTTTTCTATTCCTTCCATTTCGTCTAGATCAAGAACTTCATGATTGATTGGATTGTTCCTTGGATTGGAACCTGAGCCCGTCGGGTAGTTCATGGGTGCCGAGATACTGACTTGATGTTGTGATCTGATAGTAGTAGGTGCACCCTGCGGACAAATCTGATCGTTTGTCGGGGTGAAACCCAGAGGGTACAGAGGCTCCTCATTGTCCTCCCCAGCATTGATCATGGAGTTTTTTTCTTTTTTCTAGCCCCTTAGTCAATAACTGATTTATCATATCCCTTTGGGACTCTAACATTTGGTCCCTCATGTCTTGCTGGATCTTCGCCAGTTGCTCTTGCATTTGTAGTTGTAACTGGTCTTGCATTTCTTTTTGAAGTTGTTCCAGTCTTTCCAATCTTTGATCTATATCTTTTATCCTTTTCCATGCACCGTAAAGATGCCTAGTTGCTTGACTTTTATCAGTTCCCAGGTTAACTTAAATAATTTTACCTAATTAGGGTTCTTTTAGGAAAAGTCTAGTGCAAATAATGCAATGCAATGCAAATGCATGAAATGTATGCAAAAAAAGGAAGACATTGATTCTGAATTCAATTTCATTAGAACAACTTTTCTAGAAGACAAATTCCTTTACATAAAACGGACTACATATACGGCCTTTCTTATATTCCAAGTGAAGACACATATCTTCTTCTTCACATCCGGATTTTATGGTTGAGTCTTGCAAATTCCCCAAGAGATGTCTATATTAACTCCTTTTTGCTTGATTCAGGCGCGACTCCTTGATCACTTGTCCCTACGATACTCGTTAGCTCCTTTAAGACGTCGAGACGTGACGACTCTCGAATAATCTTTGTTAGTTTGAATCCTCAGGTGATAAAGCAAAGTCAGGTATTTTTTCATGGACTATCAATCTTCCTTCATTGTGTTTACTTGGACCATATTTAGACAACCACGTTATAATCCACTTTATCAAGAAATTCATTTTCTTATGACAAACTGCTCTATTTAGCAATCAAATATAAATCAATACCTCCTTTCTATGATGATGTAATGCAATACATTTATATATAAGAACAAAAACAAAACACGTTAGTATAAGAGAAATAAATAACAAATAAAGCACCTAATCGGGTGACCGCTAGGGGTTCGGAGTGGCTCTACTTAGGGTAAGCTCCTAGGTCTCTATATGTGGCTCGGTTCTAGAGTAAGGGTACCCGAACTAACAGATTCCTCGATCTTCACCCATTATAGGCTCATATAGATCGAGTTCGGTTCAGGAGAATACATTTCCCTATGACCATGCGGAGATGAAAATCTCACGAAATCATAGATACGATGTATCCCGGAAGCAATCTACTAGCTCGTGCGGAGGTGAAAACCTCACGAAGGCATAGTTTCTCACTCCCACTTAAAGGGTGTGACCACAGCGATCATGCAATGCAATGTGCGGGGGTACATGCATAAAAACTTTAAGCAATAAAGAAAATAGAAATAAAACGATAAAAACCGTAAAAACATATGAAATGCAATGAATGGATCGTAAATTTAAAACGAAAAATAGATTTTTAATTTTCAACAAAGGACAAAAATTAATCAATTTGTGGCTCGACTCTCGAGGTCCCCAGTGGAGTCGCCAAGCTGTCGAAACCATTTTTTTGAAAAAAACGGGGATCGACTTTGGTTTTGAAAGTGAAAATTAAAACGGGAGTCGCCACCAATCATTTTTGTTTAGGTGTGATTGGATCACCAAAAAGTTTGGTCATTTTAATAAAATATTTTGATTTACTAAAACAACGATTTTGGTCTACGAATTTGAGAAAACGGGTTCGGGAGTCGGTTACGTACGAGGAAGGATTAGCACCCTCGTAACGCCCAAAATTGGTACCTAATTGATTAATTAATGTCTTAATGTCAAAAATTAAAAAGATTTAAAATAAATTTTGAAATACAATCCCTTTTTATGAATGTTTGGATAACTCGAAGTGGATATTAAGATTCTCTTGTTCCGAAGAAATAAAATATCACATCCAGCATGTAGGACACGACATTTCAAACCCTCGATACCAAAATCATCTCATGATTTCCAAAAATTATGCATTGAAATTATAAAAAGGATATTTGGTCGTTCGGTCAAACGATAAATCGAAACCCAACACATAGGGCACAATTTTTCGAAATTTTCAAACACGAAATATTGCCTTATTTGCAAAAAAATCTTATCTCGAGGTATCGGAGTATCACATCCCGTAAGTTAGGACACGATACCATGAACTCCCGAGCGCAAGTTTGTCTTTAATTTTAATTAGAATTATGTGTGTTTCAAAACTCAAAAGGATACTTGGCTATTTAGAATTAACGAGAAAAATCGAAACCCCGTAAGTTAGGGCACGATTCTTCGATATTCCAAAACGCAAGACATTGCCTTATTTAGAAAATTTTGTTTTTAAAACCATAGCAAGTGTGATACTTAAGCGACGTGTATCATTTGTTTGGATTAAAACGGTCCATGTTTGGACAAATACAATTGAGGTTAATGAATGTCAACAACACGAATATATTAACAAATAATTTCTAGAGCACGTAGAAGACACATCCACATAATGTACTATTTTAAGAGATCAACATTAATAATCCCAAAAGAATGAAATGAAATAATATATGAATAAATTTGAAGTGAATAGAACGATTTAAAAAAATAACAAATGAAACAATTATAAATAAAGAATATAAAAAGGGTTTCAATGAATAATGTATAAAAATTTAAAATAAATAGATAAAAGGATCTTTAAAATAAATAATATAAAAATTTTAAAATGAATAACATATAAAACGGTTTAAATTAAATACTACATGATATATGTTAATGAGAAATATAAAATTACAATCGCAATATGTCAATAATGATAAAATATATGTATATAATAATAATAGTAATATAATGGTGATAACAAAAATAAAAATAAAAATAATAAAGATAGTAATAATGATAATAATAATAGTAACGAAAGATAATAAGGAGAATAACAATAGTGAAAATAGCAATAAAACAATAATAATAATAATAATAATAGTAAGTAAAATAAATAATAATAATAATAATAATAATAATAATAATAAATAATAATAATAATAATAATAATAATAAATAATAATAATAATAATAATAATAATAATAATAGTAGCAAATGACAGTACGTTAATAATACTATATGTTAGTAACAACAATGATATATAAAAAATTGGATATATAATAAAATGTAATAAAACAGTTTGAAATAAAATGGGAAATAGTTAAATTAAAATTAAAGTAAAAGGAAAGGTTTAAATTACAAATGACAGAAAGTTGCCGAGGACCAAATCAATATGCGCTCGAAGTTGTGGGGACGAAATGGGACAATATCCCAAGTCCTATGCGCTTCGTTTCATTTGTCCAGGTCGGGGACTAAATCAGAAATGAAATAGAATAATAGGGCAAAAATAAAAAAAGAAAAACACAAATCAGGACCACATTGTAATGCGGTTCAAAATCAAAGGGACTCGCCACATAAATAGCCCCATTTTTTGTTTTATCTCATTTAGCCCTAGGAAACTTTAAAAGAACGCAGCCCTTCCATCCTCTCCCCCTCTTTCTTGCGACTAGGGTCTCAAAGCCCTCATGGCCGCCGTTGCCATGGTGCCACCGCAGGCGGTGGTCGATGACGCGAGGAGAAGGGTTTGTTCGACCCCTTTTGGATCCATATTCGGGGATCTAGTATTTCCTCCATGAGAAATCGAAAGGGAAGCCCCCCATCTTCGTCGGATTCGGTTCAAACGGAGAAGAACTCCGACAGTGCCGACGGTTCAAGATTTAGGTAACGGATTTCTCTCTTCCTTTTCCTCTTTTTCGTTTTAAAACATATTTTTTGAAAAGAAAATAAAAAAAATAAAAATAGAAGATGTATATACAAATAAAGAAACGGAAATGAAGGGACGCGAGAATGAATTTCAACCCCTTTTTTTTTCTGATTGCTTGAATCCTGGTACAAAACTTTTGTTCTTTTTATTTCTTTTTTCCCTTTTTTAGAATACCATTGGTTCCCCCCTAAAATACAATCGATTCCGCCTTTGAAATATCAAAAATCCTCCCCCCACTAATACCTTTGTTTCTTCTCGGCTTTATAGCCAGTTACAATATTAGGAAAATATTATTTATTTTTGTCATTTTCGTTTGCCTGCTTCTGTTTGGTGTCTGCTTCATTTTGCAGGTGTCAGATGACCCTCAGAGGCGTGCGAGTGGCGATGATGAGGCGTGGTGGCCGAGCACGCATGGGGAGGCCAATGGTTCTGACCACATGCTTGGGGCTAGGGTTTTTACTTGTTTAGCAGAAAATATTTTGTGAGCTAAGTTTTTATGTTTATTGGGCTTATTGGGCTTGCAATTGGGTAATGGGTTTTGTAATTGTTTTATTTGGTTTTTGGGCCCCGGGCAAAATTTGGGCCTTACAGCTGCCCCTCTTTGCTCATTGTCGTGTAATGAGAACAGAGCAAAGACTATAAAAGGACCAATTTTGCCCAGGCTCGCCGAGTCCTGAGTTCTTGATCCTAGATCTTCTTTAAATAGCCTCTTAACAGCTTCAATCTGCTTCACTGCAACTCAGGAAGGCGATATCTGCTATCTTTGATCTATTCCCTATAAACACAGGGATGCCAAATCTGCTATTTTCAACTTGTTCCCTATAAACACAGGGATGCCATACGGAAATCTTCGATCTGCTTCACTATAAGCACAGGAATGTCAGATCTACTATCTTCAATCTGTTCCCTATAAGCACAGGGATGCCAAATCTGCTATTTTCAACTTGTTCCCTATAAACACAGGGATGCCATGCTGAAATCTTCGATCTGCTTCTCTGTAAGCACAGGAATGTTAGATCTGCTATCTTCGATCTGTTCCCTATAAACACAGGGATGCTAAATCTGCTATTTTCAACTCGTTCCCTATAAGCACAGGGATGCCATGCTGAAATATTCGATCTGCTTCTCTGTAAGCACAGGAATGTCAGATCTGCTATCTTCGATCTGTTCCCTATAAACACAGGGATGCTAAATCTGCTATTTTCAACTCGTTCCCTATAAGCACAGGGATGCCATGCTGAAATATTCGATCTGCTTTACTGTAAGCACAGGAATGTCAGATCTGCTATCTTCGATCTGTTCCCTATAAGCACAGGGATGCCAAATCTGCTATTTTCAACTTGTTCCCTATAAATACAGGGATGCCATGCTGAAATCTTCAATCTGCTTCTCTGTAAGCACAGGAATGTCAGATCTTCTATCTTCGATCTGTTCCCTATAAACACAGGGATGTCAAATCTACTATTTTCAACTCGTTCCCTATAAGCAAAGGGATGCCATACTGAAATCTTCGATCTGCTTCACTGTAAGCACAAGAATGTCAGATCTTGCAACTGGGTAATGGGTTTTGTCATTGTTTTATTTGGTTTTTGAGCCTCGGGCAAAATTTGGGCCATTCAATCATTTAATTAATCGTGTTTGTTTTTTTTGGTTCTGTTCTATTAATTGTCAGTTAAACCTAATCGTAAGTCGGACTACTTGCCTAGCCTCGAAGGCCCACCTAAAAAGTGGAAGGATTTGGGAAAAAATATAGGCCCGGAAAATGCGCTTAAACAAAAAATAAGGTCCGTTTTCTAAACAAGTCAGGCCTAGGGTAAGATTTTTTTGGCTTAAGCCAGTCCGAAATTGCTTAATTTTTTTTACTATTATTTTGCTATCCTTTGTTGTTATTTGCTGTCATTTTGATGTTGTTTTGCTACCATTTTGTTACTAGTGTTTAGATATTGTATAACTCTTGTTTTATTGTTAATTTTATTACTATTTTAGGGTCATTTACTTGCTAAGTTACAACTATCTTAATCTTATTAAGTGTGAAAACTTGTTTTGAATGTATTTTCAATTTGTTAGGAAACACTTATTTTATTTAATTTATTGTATCTTTTAAATTTATTTTTATATAAAAAATAACATAATTTTTTTAATATAGGCGTGCTTAGCCTGACTCAAGTTTAACATTTTTTATTTGGACTGGGCCTGAACAAAATTTTAGGCCTATATTTTAGGCCGGGCCGGGGCCTAGAAAATGGGTATAAAATTTTGCATTGGCCCGACTCAAACCCCATTCATGATCAGGTCTAGTGCCAATAACTTTGTGAAGAAGAGGAGAAGTGAATTTAAAAATTGATATAATAATAAATTTAGCCCTTAATATTTACGTATCATGTCAATTGGATCATGATTTTAAAAATAACTTTCAGCATTTACATATTATTTTAATTAGTTCCTAATTTTAAAAATTCAAAAATATAATAACAATAATCAATTTTGAGAATGGAAGATCTTTTGGGTCAATAGAGAAGGATAGATTAGAAATTAACACATCTAAACCAACATGTCTTTAATTAGATTTTATTTGTTTTTTTAATTTATATATATTTCTCACTAAATGTGAGAATTTCAAATATTATATATGAACAGTTTAAATATAATTTTTATTTTTGTCTACAAAAGATGAACTGCCATGAAGTTTTTAAATTTGCCAGATTTTTGGAACACCTAAGCCATCAAATTTGAATTTTTTGGACAATATAAATTATAAAATTTTATCTGAAATTTTATATGATTGTATTGAGATTACACTCTATATTATAAAATTTTGACATTATTTAAAGAAGTAAGAATACGGGATTGTTGGAATATTGAGAATTTAAATACCATGATTTTATTCTGAAATATAATAATATGTGTGCCATAGATATAAGATTCAGCAAACCTAACGCTTAGACAAATGTTTTATTGTATAAAAACGATGGTAGAATCATGAAAAACCATGGTTTTAAGATATTATAAAAAATAAGTAACGGAAATATTAGGAAATGTGAAGTAAGTAGTAATATAACCCAATGTTGGTCCATATGATTGAATCAACTTCCAACCATAGGATGTTCTTTAACTTCGTTTCTAGTAAAATTCACCATTAAATTGTGGCCCAGAAATCACCTTTTCTGTATTTTCAAACTCCGTCATTAGTTGGGTTCTTAATTTCTCCGACTCTTCCATTTCGTTTGTTTGACTTGTGCCCATAGATATTGACCAGAAAAAAAATGACTTGTGCCCATATCCAAGCCACATATATCTTGGCATAAATTACTGCTAATTCACATGTTTCTCTCATCAGTAGCCATGTGCCATTAACTTTGGGGTTAATAATAATTTTCATAATTTTGGGGTTTAATTAAAATGTTTAAAATTTTTAAGAGGACTAATTAGAGGGTTTGATTAAATTCTTTTAAACTCTCGAAAGGCTATTAAGTTATTTTAAAATTTTTAACAGGTTTAATTAAATTTCTTTTTTAATTTTAAATAGACCTAATTAAAATTTTGGAGAGACTAATGTGCTGTCCATCTCCGACAACATTCCACCCCTGCTGTCAACATACCTATTCTGAAAATCATGATTAGAAGTTGGCTATCAATGATTTACATGTTCAAAATACATAATTTTTTATATGCCCTCAAAATTTCTCCTATACTTTCAAAATTAAATTTTGACTTGATAAATTAATTTTGGTATAAAAGAAATAATTTTACATATTAATAAAATATTTTATATATAATAAATTTTAAATTTGAAAAAAAACAAATTTAATAAAACGAACCAATATTTGATAATTCTTCATTTTTTTTTATTTTTTATTTTTGTTTTCCATCATACTTTTTGGTATTCTCTCATTTTTTTTGGATAAAAGTATCACAAACCTTCTGTACTATGCATTGAACTGCATTTTAACTCCTAAATTTTTTGAGTGATGAAGAGAATACTTATATTGGTAAGAAAAATTATGCAAGTCTCCTAAACAGATTGCCTTATTGTATAGGATTTGATGGTAGAATCATGGACAACCTTCTTATAATGTTATAAGATGTGGCTTTGAGATATTATGAAAAAGTAGCAGCGGAATTATTAGGAAATCTCAAGTGAGTCCTAATATAACCCAATGATGGTCCACATGATAGAATCAACTCTATTACAACCATACGTTGAATTCAAGAATTATGTAGTAAAGTTCGAAAAGTATAAAAGTCAGATTGATAAAAAAAAAAGAAAAAAGTATTAAGTGTCAAAGTGTTAATTTAACTATAATTCAAGGACTAAAAAAATGTATTAAACTTATATGTTGAAAATCAACAATATAAGCTCATTGTCAATGTTTTACATTTTCTATAACCGAGATTCGAACTTTAAATTTATTGAATGCTATTTAATTGGATTAAAACCTAAATCAGGACAAGCTTTATACATGCAAATTAAGTTCATAAGATCAACCAAATACCTCTACAAGGTACCCTTGTGACATTTTACGATTTCTTGAAGTTTCAATTCAATGTTAACTATTTTAGTATGTTGTCAATAATCAAGTATGATTTAATTTAACAAAACATATCTAGAGAGCAGATTAATTGAAATAGAAAATATTTGAGGAAAATGAAAGATCATTATAGTGTTTGTTCAATTATATTTACAAATTAGTCAATTATTTTCTGATATTGAACAGATTTGTAAATATAAAAACGTTTGATTATAATTTTAGTAATAAAAGAGTTCATGAAGAAATAGAAATATGACAAAATGAATTTGGGTAATGGACATTCATACACCAGATAAATCCTCACATAGTGGATAAGCATTGTGGCAATTTATATATGAACTATACTTATGTTACGATCTGATATATTCACTTTTTGTATTCTTTGATATCTAATCGTTGATGTTTACACATATATATTTGATGTTCCAACTTTAAATTTACTTAATTAAATTAAAACCAGTCAGGAAAAAGAAAAAGAAGACATTTTCCTTTCTTCATGTGGAAGAATCCATTCAGGGGCCTCGAACAGCCCAAAAGCTATACAAAACTACGAACATCAAAAGAAAAAGGAAAGTTCCAAATCCAGACCCATCATCAGAACCAGCAGAGCTACTTGTTTGCTGAAATATACCAATGCGTAGACGTGGAGATGGGAAATCCGTGGACAACAACTGCACAAGAAGCAACAATAAAAGAACCACAAGCACCATCAGCGCATAGTCCATAATCGATACACTAGGGCCAAAGATCACCCATCCCAGCACTCCCACCATTAAAGATGGCACCAATGGAGATGGCCCTTCACTACTCATTCCTCTCTCTCTCTCTCTCTCTCTCTCTGGGGTTCTTTTTGAAATGCTAAGAGTAGTGTTCCCTCGGGAGTTAAAAATGGGGTCTATTTGTACTGTGGAAGTGGGTCAGCTTTGTTAAGGATGGATCTGGAATTTTGACGCAATTCGATGATCCAATTCTTTGGTTTATATTTGCTGGTTGAACCATTGGGTGATAGTTGTTTGACTTCATCCAATAATTTGTTTGTTTGTATATAAAACGGTGGTAATCGGAGGCAGGTGAGGATTTTTTTTTAAATTGTTTTCTTCAAAGATATTAATTATGTATTCTCAAAATAAAAATTGTAACTATCAAACATCGTTTTAGCCAGGAGTTAGTTGCTATAATAGACCAATTCCAATTTTAAAGGTTTATTTTTATGTAATTTCGAAATTCAAATATATTAATATTTTTTATTTAAAAATATCATAATAATAAATTTATTAATAATATCAACATCTAAACTTTAATTTTAAAATATGAAAGATAGAATAACTAAATTTCATAAAATAAAAGTATAATTTTCAAATAAAAATATAGATTTTGGGCATGTTGTGATCCCTAGATTAATATAAGTAAGCCATGGCAGTAAAAGTGTGTAAAATGTATTTAATTATTGTTAAAAAATAAGAAAAAGGAAATATAAACAATAAGAAACTTTTATATTAGGGGTGTTTTATAGAGTTTTATATTACCAGCGAGATAGATGTCTCTTTTTTGTTTTGTTTTTGATTTTTCCCACAAATAAATTAAAAAGGAAATATAAAAGAATAGGAATTCTTTGTGTGATTGTGTTTTATTTTTCAAAATTGTATATAAAATTTATATTTTATTTAAACTCTTTGGGTTAGGACAAGTCAAATATTAAAATGTGTAAAAGGTTATAAATATATATAAAATTTTACATTCTAAAATTCATTTGATGTATAACTTGAATATTTATATATTTTGTATTTATGCTATTTTTTGTGTTTTTTGAAAAAAAGAAATTCTTTAATTATTTTGGTAAAGCTAAGTTATTATTGTCATTATGAACGTGGTTTAACACTTCTTCTAGTGATTGTACAAAGGAATGAACAATCAATGAGTAAAAATAAGTTATAGAAGCTAAATCATCCGTGACTTACTTCCTTTCTCTATACGTATGTTGCTAATCCATACATCTTGGCATAAAATCCTTGTTTGCTGCTAATTCAAATGTTTCTCTCCACATATATATGGCTTAATATCTCTTTTTATCACAGTATTATAATTAAATTATCACTTTGGTATATGTACTTTTTTTTATCAATTTGGTATTTGTACTCTATTTTGGTTATCAATTTGGCCATTGTACTTTCATTTTGTATACCCCATTTGCAACACCCTATTCAACGTGGTCCCATTTGGTGGATTGTATGGGCGGATTTGGCTAAGTATGAGTCGGGGAAGGCAGAATGTGCCCTATCCACCAAGATAAGTTAGTGCTGGTTGTCGCGCCATGATTGATAGATTGTTTGGAAAACCAAGTAAGTCTGTAAAGACTTGGTTAAAGATTCGTCTTTTGGCGAAGTGAAAGCTACTGGTTTATACGTCTTGGCGTGCTCAGTGTGGAGAACCTGCTAATCAGCGGATTTTTTTGGCGAGTTTTGTGTTGGCGAACCCTTCTGTTAGTATCCGCCTAGTCGTTTGTTTCCTTGGCATGTAGAATCTGCCAATGGTGAATTGTTGGGCCATGGACCGGATAGTTTTCTTTGTGAGCACGATGGGTAAGGCTGCAGCTGTGGAATAGTTTATCATGCTTGCATGTGGCACGTGGGTATATTGTTCAATTTTAGTTGGTTCCTTGTTAAGATCTAGTTGGAAATCAACTAGAGTGAAAAGATATTTACTGTAGGATTTGTCTATAGATTGATATGTTGGCTACCAAGGGATGCTGAATCAACTCTGAATTGTTGGCCACGTGTAGGGTTATTGTGAAGGTCGTTTGGGCTATAAATAACAACATGGCTGGTGAAGTAGGGGTTTTTCGTTCTATTTTTTTTATTCTTGTACCCTGTAAAAGGGGGAGTTCTTCATTAGAGAAGAACAATTGAGTGTACGAGAAGCAAGAGAAGGTTGTGGAGTGTAGGGGAAGACTTCGTGGTGTCACCAGCTTCTTTGAGACCTTTTGTAAGTCTCCAATCTGTGTGAGTATCCAGCTTGTATGAGCCTTTTATGAGTCTCATTCGTGTCCCTGTATACTGTTAGTTTCTGG
This sequence comes from Gossypium arboreum, assembly GCF_025698485.1. Lineage (NCBI taxonomy): Eukaryota > Viridiplantae > Streptophyta > Magnoliopsida > Malvales > Malvaceae > Gossypium > Gossypium arboreum. Next base: position 3,561,917 of record NC_069077.1, on the reverse strand, counting down.
GTTATCATAGTTAAAGGCTATGAGTACATGTAACACCCTTAACCCGTATCTATTGTCGGAATAGGGTTACGGAGCATTATCAGAGTTTACAGATCAAATAAACACACATTTCAAACATTTCATATCATATAATATTCATGTCAGAAACCAATCTAAATCAAGCATATTGTCCCTTATACGAGCCTTTGAGGCCCAAAATACTCGTTAGAAACAAGTCGGGACTAAATCAGATACTCAAAAAATTTTTCAGAAAACATTAAAATTTTTCAAAGCTGTAGGGGTCACACGGCCAAGAGACACGCTCGTGTTTTAGGCCGTGTGGACATTCGAAATAAGAACACATGGTCGTGTCCCAGCCCGTGTTCGTGTCTGTGTAACTCACTGACTTATGTCACACGGCCTGTAACAGTCTGATTTTGGACTTAGTCAGAACAGTGGTTTCAGGACCACAAATACGAGGTTTAGAAATTATTTTTATTATTATTTTGGTTTCATAGGATGACTATTTGAGTGTATGAAAATTTTGATGAAGTAATTTTAGCGTTTATGAGCTTAATTGTGAAAAAGGACTAAATCGCATAAAGTGTAAAATTCCTGTTTTAATAGAAAAAGGTTTCAAATTGCTGAAGAACCTATATTGGGGGTCTTTAAAGTGAAATTAAGCCAATGGATAAGTGATGGCCGGCCAAGAGACAAGGAAAATTCAAATGGTCAAATGTTAGGTAGGTTTTTGTGGCTTAATTTATAAAATAGAAATAAAATAAAAGGAAGATGGTATCACCTTCTCATCTTCTTCACCACCACCGAAATTTTCAGCAAAGGGAAGGGTTTTGAAGCTTTAAAATTTTAGCTAGGTTATCCTCTTGCAAGTAAGTGCTTAAGATGCTTATTTTTTATAATTTTTGTACTTTTGGAACCCTTGGCATGAGCTAGATAATGGGGGGACCATTTTCCAAAATGGTTGATAGTCTAGGGATTTTCCATGAAAGGATTTATGATGTTTTCTAAGTTTTTAGGGAAGAAAATGAATCTTGGTTGTTAAATAAACAACTTTTGTGAAAGAACTTCTCATGAAAACCTAATATGACCATTTTGTAAAGATTGTAAAATAAATAGTAATGTGGTGAAATAATGGGAATTTTGGGTCACTATAAGAGTAAAAAGGGATCTTCTAGGCTTAAGACTTAAAGAAATCTGATAAAAAGTGATTTACGAGCCTAGGGGTAAAATTATAATTTTTGTAAAGTTTAAGGGCAAAACGATCATTTTTACCAAAGTATGAGTCTTGAGTTGAATTGAATGATTTGAGTATTAAATAAGCTAAATTTTGACATTTTAGATCAAGAGAAATGTGATTCGGGTCTTGATCAGGGAAAGAACAAAGTTTATAAGGATTAAGCTTGTTCCCATCGTTTTGTACCGAGGTAAGTACATATGTAAATAATATACATATGTAAATAATATGTCATTGTAGCTTACTTTTAAATGTGTTGATATATATATATTTAAATGTTTTATTGTTATCATGTATCATAATTTTATTGTTATGAATAATGTGATATAAGAGTAACCTACATTATGAGCAAGTGCGATGACATCGGGTTAGATTTGAAATCCCATTGAACCTCAGGAATAGTATAGAATACACAAAGTAGGTCATGAGAAATTATGTGGTCTGAACTCATGAGTTGTGTCTAAGTTCATGAGATGAATGTTATATATAATGTGGGTCCGGGTAATGGCTTCGTGACTAAACCCGTGAGTAACTCGCTGAACGAGCATTTCATGTTAACGCTGTATGGGTCCGGGTGGTGACTTTGTGTATAGGCCCGTGAGTAGCTTAATGAGCAGGCGTTACGTGATAATGCTATGGAGTCCGGGTACTGACTAGGTAAAAATGCCCGTGAGTAGCTCAAAATGCAAGCATTACATAGTATGAGGTAGCTCTGGCTACTTATATGGCACTTAGGTGCAAACTTCCCGTGTATCCATTAGTATTCCGAGTGTTCAACAGGTAACTCGAAAGGTGAGTTGGTGATAATTTCGATGAATTATGTCATTAGAGAGAATGAACTTGAGTTATTTTTACGGGTGATTATAGGTATGTGTACTAAACTTATGAATAAGGCCTTATTATGTGACAAGATGTAGCAAGTATGCGTAAATGAAGTGAAGAGTAAGATAGAAAGGTCTAAATGATATATATCATTCAAGTTTAATAAATTATCATCTGACGAATGAGTTCCTTCTTATACATTATTTGTATATATGTACTTACTAAGCTTTATGCTTACTCTATTCCTTTCCATTTTCTTATAGTGTTGTCAAGCTCGTATCGAGGATCAAAGGACGTCGGAGGCATTGGTCACACTATCACTTGAAGCTTTTGGTATAGTTAATTTAAATGTTGTAATTTTGGCATGTATAGGGACTCAAATCTTTAGTTTAGTGTCTTGTTCGATCAGCCACAAGTGTTGGCTCTTATGATGGATGTGATAACATTTTGTATAGGCCATTAATGTTGGCTAATATTAATTATTATTAGATTCATTTGATGCAAATTTCCAACGATTGTGGCTGATTTGGTTATATATGTTATGCTTGTATTGGTTTGGTTGATCTTGTGTAAGTTAGTGCAAGTAAGGGTTGCAAAAAGGCTTGGTAAATAGCCCTATTTTTGTCCACACGAGCAGACACACGAGCGTGTGTCTAAATCGTGTGTGACACATGGTCTGCCCCACAGGCGTGGACTCCGATCGTGTGTCCCCTACACTTCAATTTTACAAGTCAGTATGCATGGTAGTAAACACACGAACAAAGACACGGCTGTGTGTCTCAGCCGTATAAAGGGCACGACCTGGCACACGGGCGTGTGCCTTGGCCATGTGACCCTTAAAAGTTGATGACATCAGAAACAGAATGTCAAGGTTTTTACACAGGGCTACAACACGGGTATGTCATGGCCGTGTGAAGGACATGGGCTGTGGACACGGGCGTGTGGTCGGCCGTGTGAAAACCCCTGTAGGTTCAAATTTGGAATTAAATTCACACAGGTTTGGGACACGGGCGTGTTGCCCTCCCACACGAACGTGTGGCCTTGTTTCATGATGAAAATTTTCTAAGTCCTCAAACATTTCCAAAGTCTTCGGTTTGGTCTCGAACCACCTCAACGTATAATTTGGACCTCATAAGCCCGTTTAAAGGACGTTGTACTTAGGAAAATAAAATGAAATTTTCTTTATGGCCCGATTTTGGCTGAGTGCTTATGTTAAAGTCCGGTACTACCTCGTATCCTGTCTTGGTGTCAAACACGGGTAAGGGGTGTTACACGGCCAAGTCACATGCCCGTGTGCTAAGTCGTGTAAGCATACTGACTTGCATTCTTAAGAAGATACAGGGGTCACATGGTCGTGTCACTTGGCCGTGTGTCACACATGGCTGAGACACACGCCCTTGTCTTTGCCCATGTGGACAAAAATATGCCATTTTCCAAGCCATATTTCTTACCCAATTTGGTACCAACCTAAACACAACAATTTACATATAACCAAGTCATAAATAAACATCCAAAACCAGCCAAGATCAAGTTTGAAACATGTAATATCATCACATACAACCAATATGGTAAAGTCACATATATATACACCTCAAAATATACCAAACACAAGTCAAATAAGTGGTTAGTCTCAACAAAACACTTATATGCCAACATTGGCTAAATTAACCTATACATGCCATTATAATCGGAATTAATTAATCGAAAATAAGAAAAGAGCCATTAGATAATGTGATATAGCTTCGACAAGCTTCCAACTCGAACGAGCCTCTGAATCACTATAAAACATGGAAAATAATACAGAGTAAGCATTAAAGCTTAGTAAGTTTGTATAACAAAGGAATTAACTTACCATTTAATCACATTTAAGGTAAGCATTCAAAACATATCCAACTCAATTTGGCCAAAAGCCTAAACACATATCCTCAACAACCATTTTAATCATGTAATTCAACCACTATTCAAATTTCATATACATGTAACATCTATACCATGTATCCATATATCATATATAAATCATTTCCATGTAATTCATGTAAATACCTGTACTAGTTCGTATCAAACTCTTATAAACTCGTAATAGAACTGTGCCCGTTAAACTATTTAGAATATCATTGGATATGCGGGTAGTACACACGAGGTGCACTATATAAGTGCCTATATATGTTGAGCATATTTATATATATAAATATATATATATGAATAATTAAGGTATGTTGGACAATTGATTGACCTACTCACATAGGTAATCATCTCTATCGTTTAGTGTCACATAGAGATGAGATTGGTTTTAAGCTTTACAAAATTGAAAGTTTTTAATGAGATCTCAAGCTCAAAATAGAATCGCCTTGATAACAGATCATGATGAAGTCATATGGTGATGAAGTTATGATTGAAAGTGAATAATATACCCCAAAATTCACTTTTCTCTGCCTTTATTGTTGAGTGGGAGTCCTGTTGATATATTCATTAAAAGTAGAGTTATGGATATTAAGTGTATTTAAACTTTCACCTGTACGATATTGAAATCTCAATAATAGACATACATCCCAAGAAATGAGAGGGTAATATCTTAGCATGTGTCTCATAAAAGAAGATTTGATCTTTGCTTCTAAGTTGTGTGAGACCCATGAAATCAACTAGATATCTCTACAAAAGTACATTTATGACCTTTGATTGTTTGTTGAAGTTTCAGTTCAATGTTAGTTATCTTAGTATGTTATTAATGATCAAATATGATTCGTTCTAACTGAACATTTATGGAGAGTAGTTAAATTGAAATAGAAAGATTGAGGAAAAGAGAAAATAATTATAGTGTTTATTTTAACTATATTCATGTACCAATCAACTATGTTCTAATAGTGGACATAATTGTGAATACAAAAACGTTCATTATAATTTAATAATAAAAGAGTTCATGAGCAATTAGAAATGTGACTAAATGAATTTAGGATATTACATACAAACTCTACTTATATTCTACATACGTCTAACAATTATATAGCAATCAACTTTCAAGAATAATGTATGTTGGTCACTTTCTAGTATGAAATTTAAAGAAAAATGAAAAGAGATGAGAATCTCTTAATGCTTAAATGCGAGAATAATAGTGACCATTATGTATCACTGAATAACTCCTCACATAGTGAATAAACCGTCCGAGGCAATTTCATGGGTATATAGCATAAAAATAAGGAGTTAGTCTCTTTAACTTGACCCTCCACGTTTTTGAGAAGAAAATAACAAGAAAAATATATTTTTCTAAGTTGTTAAGCATTTCACTTATTCTCTAATTTTTTCGGGAAGATAGTGATATGGGTATATAAATAATCTTCGTTCGTGATTTTGTTTCTGATCAGTATATTGAATCATATTTACTTGATAATTTGGTATGTTCGCTTTCTATATTATTTTACATATATATTTGTTGATATATATTCATCGGATTAAAATCTGAATCGATACAAACTTTGTACATGCAAGTTAAGTTCATAAAGAAAGAAGGAAAAAGACATTTTGCTTTCTTCACGTGGAAGAATGAATTGAAGGGCTTCAATCAGACCAAAAATTATACAAAACTAAGAACATCAAAACAAAAAGAAGAGTTCCAAGTCCAAACCCATCATCAGAACCAGCAGAGCCACTTCTTGTTTGCTGAAACATACCAATGCGTAGCCGTGGAGTTGGGAAAAACTTGGACAACAACTGCACAAGAACCAACAATAAAAGAAGCACAAGCACCAACAGCACATAAAAGTTGCCACTATCTGGATCTCCAGCTTGAGCCCATGGCAGAACAGAGTCCATAATGGATAGAAAACTAGGGCCAAAGATCACCCATCCCAGCGCTCCCACCATTAAAGATGGCACCAATGGCGATGGCCCTTCACTACTCATTGCTCTCTCTCTCTCTCTCTCTCTGGGGTTCTTTTCGAAAAGCTAAGAACAGTAATGTTCCCTCGGGAGTTAAAAATGGGGTCTATTTGTAATGTGGAAGTGGGTCAGTTCTGTTGAAGATGGATATGGAATTTTGATTATCCAATCCTTTGGTTTATATGTGTTAGTTGAACCATTATGTGATAGTTGTTTGAGTTCATCCAATAATTTGTTTGTTTGTTATAAAACAGTGGTAATCGGATTTTTTTTTTAATTGTTTTCTTTACAGATAGTACCTATGTACTATAAAAAAAAATTAATAACGATGAAACATTGCTATATAATAATGGAATCTGAATTTTAAAGTAAATTTGTAGATTTAAATTTAGATTTTACGAAAATAATAGACTTAAACTGAAAAATAGTAAAAGATTATTTCGTTTATGATAGTCATTACTTTAATCGGTAAATAGGAAGATACTCTGGACTGAAATCATGGAGATACCTAAAATTATCTATAAATAGGAAGATAATACGTTTTAGAACACTCAAACTCACGTCCTCCTATATTGACAATAATATCAATACCAATACTCAATTGGCAAGTGTTTAAAATATTTTAAGTATTTTAAAATGTATACATATAAGAAAATAGAGAAATGTAACAAAAATAAGAAATTTTTGTGTGTGTGTGTTTTTTATTTTCAAATATATATATATATATATATATATATATATTTTAATTAAGCCTTTTGGGTTAGTACAGGTCAGTCAAAGTATTAAAATGTGTAAAACGTTATAAACACGTATAAAATTTTACATTCTAATACTTCATTTTATGAAAAACTTACACATTTGTATTTATGCTATTTTTGTTTTATTGTTACTTTTTCTATATTGATTTCATGTCATGTCTTCATCATTTTCATATTTTGTATAACTTGTCAATTCTTATATTTGTTCAATGTAGAGACAATTTTTATGTTTATGTTGTCTCTCAATCGCTAACATATCTATTTTTTTTATTGTAATTCAATTTAGAAAAAAAATTATTAATTTATAACGTGTTCGTATTTTTTTTATGTTCTAAGTATTATTAATTAAAATATTTTAATTATTAATAATTAGTCTTCTATATATTTTAATATGTTTGTGTATCGTAAAATTGACCCGAACTGAAATATTTAAATAGATTATGGAATACAAGTTAAGAATTTGTGATTATTCAAAATCGAGCTCATTTTATTTAATTTTTTATACTATAGACCAACTATTTATATTTAAAATGGTGAAAATAATTTGAATAAGTATAAAAGGATTCTACCTGAAAATATATGTAAATATCTTATAAAAAATAAAAGGTATTTTGAGAATTGAGTTTAGAGTTTCGTTTAGTTTAGTTTGTATGCGCATAAAATTAATTATGATTTTAATGTATTAAATTTATTAAATTAACTATTAATTTAAAATTAATGTTTCAGTTGTTTTATTTCATTTTATTTTAAAACTATTTTAACATCTTATATTTGCTTCTAATTTAAAATCAAATAAAAATGTTATTAATTAAACTGTAAACTTAAATATAATCAAATTAAATTTTATGAATCAAAATATAATTTCTAATTTTTAATATTTTATTTTTGTAAGTGGAACAGTTATTTAGATTAAATAATCTAATTGTATTATTAAAAATGGAATAAATTAATGATAAATCAAAATCCAACTTCCTAAAAAGTTAAAATAAAATCTAATAAAACAAATACCAACATTACAAGTATATTTAAATTTTCTACTTCAATCTTTCTGATGGCCTTCAAAATTGACTATGACTTGAAATTTACTCTTCGAAAAATCATTTCTTTAGTACTCTACTATTTTGACACACTTCAAATTACCAATGTTAATAATATCTGATTGTTGAATACTATTTATAATCATAAATTTTAATTTTAATTAGTATATAATTATAATACTAATTAAATAATAATTGATTTAAAATAATATATTTATTAATAAGGATTAATATTTGGTGCACTAGCAATGTCCTTATTTTTATTCTGTAAGTAGCTTTAAAAATTATTAAGTTTTTGTTTTAATTTTTTTAATATTTTACCATATCTTTATAGACACTTGTCAACCTTTTAACTTTGGTTGTGGAATCTAAAAACTCTACTGAGAGTACACCAAATATTTTTCCGATAATAATTATATACTCAATGGTACAAAAAAAAACTATTGATATGATTCAATCTATTATTTTTTATAAAAGATTTTATATATTATTCTTAACTATATAGTTCAAATAAATAAAAACTCTATTACTAATAAAATATTTATTTAATATCAATTTAATAATTAAACAAATATTAAATAAATAAAATATTATATATATTATATAAATAAAATATTTTATAATTTTAATACATTGATAATTCTTATTATATAGATCGAGTTTCAGCTCATTTAGCATTGTTACTATTGCAATAACTAAATCGACGTGAATTTAATTGTACTCAAATACACATTTTCCTTTCATATAAGAATTTAGGATATAAATAAGTTTGGAAATTATATCAAAATAATTTATTATATATTTTAACATATTCATATATTTATATTATATTAATACTATTTTCTAATATCATGTTTTTTTTTAAACAATCTCATTATAGGTTATGATTATATCTACTCTTTTTGGCATAATGCTTGAAATTACCTGTAAGACCCAAATTTTGCCCGGGACCCAATAAAACCAAACCTGAATTAAACCTAGCCTATTATCTAGTTACAAGCCCAAACCCAATTTTGGCCCAACCTAATCCCAACCCAAACACAAAAAAAAAAAAATAATAAATAAATAAAAACCTTGGCCACCTACTCCACCACCTTTGTTGGCCACCCACCTTGGCCACCAACTTCACCACCCTTGGCCACCTAAACCACCCCAACCACTCCACTTGTAAAATTTGGCTATAAAAGCCATTCAAGACTTTGTTTTTTAGGGTGGGTTTTTGGTTTTTTGGAGGAGGATTGTTCTTTGTTTTGGAGGAGGTTTTTTTGTTTTTTTGGAGGTGTTTTTTTGGAAAAGAAGGTTGTTTTTGTTTCTTGGAAAGGCTACTTTTTGGAGATTAATCAAAGATCAAAGCAAAAGAGGTTTCTTTTGTCTATTCTCATCTTTAGTTCTTTGTTTGTTTATTGTTTTCCTTTCAATTTTATTTTGTTTTTTTTATACGAAAGTAAAAATAAAAGTAAGAAGGTTACCCATATTTTCATTACCGAAAAAGGTTTTTTTTTTTTGAGGTCCGGCCGCCGTGTACGGTGGCGCCGATGGCGGCCCGTGAGGGTCCATGACCGAAGCAAAGCGGGACCAACGGCCGATTTAGAAAAGAGGGAGAAAGAGAGTTGAGAGCTTCGTTTTATTATTTTATTATTTTTACTATTATTTATATTATTATTATTATTTATCATGTATATATTATTATTTATATTATTATTATATTATATATGCCCTCTCCATATTTATGTATATTATTACTATCATTATTGTTACTTTTATTATTTTTATTTCTAACTACTATTATTATATATATATGTATTATTGTTTGTATTATTATTATTATTATCACCCTATTGTTATTACTTTACTTTTGTATTCTAATATATTATTAATATTACTCATATTTTCATTAGTTTTGCTATCACTATTACTATTATATATTAGTGTATATTTTATGTATATATATATATATTTATATTTATATATAGTACTGTTTTTATTACTTTAATTTAATATTTTTATATTTGCTTTTGTATTTCTATATTTATTATTATTATTATATAGTAGTGTGTATTTCTATTATATACATATATATATATATATATTTATATATAGTATTATTGTTTACTTTACTTTAATATTATTCTTATTATCATTATATCCAACCCAATAATAATTCTTTCATAAAGTAATATTCCGTATTTGGTAATTCGAGACAATCGTGCCCTAACTTATTGGGTTTCAATTTTTCTCCTTTAACCTAAATAACGGAATACTCTTTTAAATTGCGACATGAGTTTTGAAAAATGCTTATTCTCGGAGATACGAGGTGTTGTGCCCTAGCTTACTGGGTATGGCATTTTGTTACCTTGAAATAAGATTTTTGCAAGTAAAGGCAATATTCGGTGTTTGGGAATTCGAGGAAACGTGCCCTAACTTACTGGGTTTTGATTTTCCTCGTTCACCTTAACTAACTGAATAACCTTTTGAAATACACGAATTTTTATATAAAAGGCAAGCTCGTTCTCGAAAATTCAAGATGTCGTATCCTAACTTACTGGATGTGACATTTTATATTGTGAGACGAGAAGGTCCTTAACATTTGACCATTTTCTTTACAAAGAGGGATCGTATTTTAAATTCTTTCAAGTTTTCAAATTTTCGACACTAAGACACTAATTAATCAACTAGGTACCAATTTTGGGCGTATCGAGGGTGCTAATCCTTCCTCGTATGCGAACCGACTCGAACTCATTTTCGATTTTCGTAGACCAAAATTATCGTTTTAGTAAATCTTAACTTTTATTAAAATGATTAACTTAAGGTGATCCGATCACACCTAAAAGGATTGGTGGCGACTCCTGTTTTCATTTTTTTTTTCAAGTCGATACCCGTTTTTTTTTAAAAAATGGTTACGACATTACCCATAGCTCCTCCCTAACCCATAAATAGAAGGATAATGCATTTCAACGCACTCGAACCTACATCCTCTTATATTAATAACAGTATTCATTCCAATTGAGTTAAAAACTCATTTAACAACTTCATGTTAAATTTTATAACGTCGTATACTACCCAAAATTTTTAAACGTGGTCCATTAGAGGGAAGGGGAATTTTTTTAAAAATTATTCATCATCTAAAATTGTTTTTTTTTTATATGAATCTGATAGAAAATATTAATTAAGCATTAAAATAGGTATTTTACCGTCTTTCTTTTTTTTGGGGGTTTAGGAGTATGGCTTTAAGCTTAGGGATAGTGAAATCACCACAAAATTTGTATGTTTGTCAAGAGAAAAGCAGCGTAATGTCTAGGGTATAGGACCTCTGAGTTCAAGTTAGCCAACTTTGATCGAGTTATTTATTTATTTGTTGAACCAAATAAATTATTTGATACAAAGTACTTAATACCAGTGTCAGGTCTTCTCCAACATAGCTTTCAAGTGTTATTTATTTACAATATCTATGAAATAATACCAAAAACACCTACTTCATTTATTGTGCGAAGAAACCATTATAATACTAAAAGACATCACTTTAATATTTCGCCTTCCAATCAACGAACAAACAATAATTAGAGATAATAGCAATAACCCGAAGTCAGAGTACTATCAGCTGCTAGGTGTTGTACCATCTAGGAAGGGGCCAATCTAGGATGCTAGCAGCCCTTTTAATTTTTTAAAATTTTAATTTAATAAAAGTTCAATTTTATTTTAATTTTTAAAAAATTTCATTTAATCTTTTAAAATTATATTTTTATTATTATAAAATTCTAATTTAATTTTGACCCTACTATTTAGTTTTTGGCTTAGAATTAGGTGAAATACGCAGAGTCAAAGATTTATATTAATTTCTTGATACTATTTTTGGAATGTAAATCCAAATTCTGAAATTTTAATTTTCAAACCCTACCTTACATTATAGCAAAAATGCTAGAAATAATGTCCATTGCATTTATCTTTCTTCACCAGAATCCTTTTCTAGTATCGGTAGAGGTTAGCTACTAAATAATAATCTCCTTAGGTTGGACTAAAAATAAAATTAATTTTGATTAAAATTAATAAACTATTTAGAACATACTAATATGATAAAATTTTGCTGATTTTGAAGAACGCGTAAAATATTTTTATGCTTATTTTGGTTAGGATTTTATTGATTATAAAATATTACCAAAACATTTAATCTAAATTTCTACGTGATTAAAATTGTTTCAAACTCTCAAATTTTAATACACACACACACACACACACTAAAATTGAATATTGACAACTTAATATTTCAAGAAAATTGTCTGTAACTTTGGGTACTAAAATTAATTTTATCTAAAATCAAAGCCTTTTATGAAAAGCATAAGAATTCAAGGTTTTCTTAATATATTGATCATTCAAATATTAAAGTTTGCTCAATATTCAGATGAAATTGGGTAGAAAAAAACATTTACTATAAATAGATTTTTTTCTCGAATAAATGGATTTAATCTTAAGCATAAAGCTAATTTTTAAGGTTGAGTTTGGAGTTAATTTAAACTGTTAATATTATTTTCTTGCCCCTCAATAACAAACAATTTGATGCAAAATTACAAATGGGACATGAAACCAACGAACTAACATAAATTTTATATATAAACAAGCGACTGCTATTCACTCATAAAGATAAAGGACGAGAGGAAAATGAAATTGTAGCATTATGCCATGCCATGATGCAGCATTTAATCACACAACACAATAAACATCACTTAAGTTTCTTAGCAATATGATGTTATAAAACGCCAAGGTTAAATTTACATCAAACCTTCAACCGGTTGGGATTGGTACGTACGTCGCCTTAACTGAGACTCCGTAGTTGGCTGCTGTAAGAAGATTTTTGTTGGATCATTAGGATCAACATATCTGCAAAAACAGAGAGAGAACAGTTACTTATAAGCTATTTCAGAATTTACTTAGCTATAGTATGTGCTAGGATACCCGTGCCCTTCATTTTTACACATTCGGACATTATACTCATACAACACCCGGATAAACATAGATTATGTTGTTGCTAACTAGTTTACTTACGCATGTCGCATCATTTCATCGACTGGAGTTTGTGCTGCTTGTAAAGGATCCACACGAGGCTGTGGTTCATGATTTACTTGTTGATTATATCGTCTCACTGAAGCAATCAAGTTCAAGAAAAGTGGAACAAAGGTTCCGCATCCACCTTCTTTGAACAAAATCTTGAATGAATGAGTGGAGTAGAGAGCCCTATGCTCATTTTCGGGGACCACCTAGAATTTCATAAAATTGACACATTCAGGAACTACTAAAAGATCTGTTGACAGTTAAGGGAAGAAAGCGGTTTCCCAATCTACTTACAGGCTCCACTTGACCAGAGATGTTATTGCAATGAAATATTGGTTGGTTGAACTTTTCATCATGCACATAAAGCTGCAAAAATATAAATAAATATATCGAATCAGTCTCAAAGTATAGGAAAGACTGGCAAGGTTACTCTTGACTCTTCAAAAGACACATATGCTATGTTATTCTGACTCTTCAATCTTCTTGAAATAGTCTTACCCGGCACACATTTGAAATCGAACATGAGGAATAATCCTCCAAATATATAGAAAAATTTTGAAAGATTTAAGCACACCCGTGTGGAACATATACCAATACCAAATACTCACCCAAGTAGCAACATAGCTCAAATACTCAGCTTCAATATTATCAACTTAGACCATTGGAAAACTAACACATAAAGAAAAAAGAACAGAATTGTAGTTTAAGAAAGCAAATGCCAAAATCCAAAACCAAATTATTTATGCTAAGAACTAGGGGTAATATCATTATATAATGCCACATAGATTTACAGCACCATAATTAACAATATGAAGTACTAAAACATATAAAGCTCTAGCAAGTTGGTTGTGGTAGAAACATCAGATGCCATGCATGTCAGGCAAACAAGCAATGCCAAGCCATATGCCGTATTTGCTATCCAGTCATTTGAAAGGTACACAATGATTGATGTAAGAAGAAATTATGTTTTTTTTGGCATAATAAAAGTATCCTCCATGTTCTGTCCATAAAGATTAATTATTTCAGGATTCGTAGCAGCCCCTCCTAACAATTTTATCTCCAAGATTCAAACTTGAATTATTTTCCTAAAAGTGCAAACTTGCCTTACCACTGCAAGCAACACTTGTTGGTGGAAGAATTTATTTTGCTTGAACTTTTAATGTCCCTAAAATGTTCTAGTCCAACATCCTGAGACTAGTTTTCAAATATGGTTATGAAGGTATGATTCTTTCAACTATATGATCAAACTTTTTTTTTTTTTAAATGCATACCCAGGTCCGAAACTCTCTAACAAATAAGCATAACATAAACCAGACCGGAGGCACGAACCCTAAAACCTTGACAAAAAGATAGATAAAGGCAAAATCCCCAGCCAATAACAACATTAAAATGCAAAGATAAAACATAAATAATAATAGGAAAATCAAAATTCATGGGCAACGATGGATTGATTCAATCAGTGAGTTAAATTGTCTTAATGATAAGACACCTTGGGTTTTCAGGCGCAACAATGGCCTATCAACAACGCTATCAAGAAACCCAAAGAAGTATCCTGGCCCCTGACAAAGGGTCGAATAATTAATCTGCATCTAAATTTAGTAATTTCAAAACACAGAAAAGAAAGGATAAAATACCAGAGGCATATCAAAAGCAAAGAAATTCCCAACAGGGCGACTTGCAACAAAGACCATCCGTATATTTGACAAATATATTATGCCCCATGCTTTAACACGACCTCCTTGAGATCTGAAAAAAAAAACCGAAACCCAATTTATCAAATTGAATAAGGACTCCATCTAAATTCTCAGGAAAGAAAAAAGGTTTAAGAAAGAAGGGTACCCAGGAATCTTGTCAACTTCGAATTCGACGCCATGTCTGACGAGAACAAACATCTCGTTGGTGAAAGGGATGGGCATGCCATTAGGGAAAAGCTGAGGATTTAGAGCCATTTTTGCAGCTATGGATGATCGAAAAATTTACAGTTTCTTTCTTTTTCTCGATTCAATTCTGTTTGGGTTCTAGTTGTAATTTTGTTTTTTTTTTCTTTTAGATTTTATATATTTCTGACGTGTTAGACTCCCAAGTTTAGAGAATTCTACACCTTTCTCGGCTTCATTATGGTAAAATACCTTTGTATTAAGGTTTATATTACATTTTATTTTTCTTAAAAAATTAGTTTTATATATTAAATTAAAGAATAAATTAATATTTTTCAAAAATTTTATCAATTTATATTATTAAAATTAGTGAGGTTGAAAAATAACTAAACAATATCATATAACATGTTACATATACCTCATAGTGACATATTAGGACTAATTTTTAACAACAAAAGTCACGCTAACATACAAGGAGAAATTTTAAAAGTAAAATAAATAAAATTTTTAACAAAAGATCAATTTACTTTTTAATTTAGACATAAACTAATTTATTTATTTTTAAATAAAAATATAATATAATTTAACTCTATTTTATCCTTTTCCAAATATTATGCCTTACACAGTCAATCACAGCTTCTGTGGGTTATTATATACATAGATGAGTTAATTGCACTAAATATCACCAAATTATGATATTCATTTTAAATTGGTCTTAAAATTTTAAGTGTTCAAATTATATCTCTAAAATATCAAAGTTATATGAATTATATCCTTTTGATGTTAAAAATATTAAATGATACATTAAATCTTATATGATATAATGAAAAAAAATACTAAATACAATACACACGAATTGTTGAATCTAAATCGAGTAATGAGAAAAATAAACTGCTACGTGGTAAATGGTAATGCATCATTGAAAAGAACATCTGTTTTTCTATGAACAGCCTTTGATATATTTGTACCTCTGGTTAAAGAAGAAATATGTGTTTCTTAAACAATCCTTTTGACCCTCAACCACGCATGCTGCCAGATTCATCTGTACTACTTAATTATGATACTCTGACTCGGGTACTTTAAGAAAAATGAAGAGTCGGAGTAACATAGATCCTTATGCTTGATATTACGAGGCATATGAAATCAAATACTGCTGCAGATGTTTTGTTCTAGTTTTACTCTTCAGCTTTCGGAAAGCAGACATCTCGATTTGCCGGATTCTTTCTCGGCTTACACCGATGGATTCCCCGATTTCTTGCAAAGTTTTTGTCCTCCCATCCTCCATTCCGAACCTCCATCTGATAACCTGTCTCTCTCTAGGACTCAAGCTTTCCAACACTTTCTCGAGATCCTCCTTCATCAATTGTTTTGTCAAGATATCTTCCGATGTATCAGCTTCAGGGTCCGCAATTACTTCCTGAAAGAAACTAAAAATAACATCCACCCATCAGAAACTGAAATAAAAAAAGTTCCAGAATGCTCACAGGTTGAAATTTTAAAAGATAAACAGTAATAGCTGGATTTGAAGTAGGACGGACCGAAGGTTTGAGATTTTGGTAGATCCCGATCTTCTGATCAAGAGATCGAGGAGCCTTCGGAGTGAGAAGAACGGTGGTGAGCCTCTTCATGGAGAGCCCTGTTGCCTCTGCAACTTCTTTGTTGTCGGGCTGCCTTCCATTTTCACTGTACAACTGCTTTCTAGCTTCTTTCACTCTATATGTTGCCTCAACCATGTATAACTGCAAAGCCGAAAAAGTCAGCAAAGTTAACCGATGCGATGCCTTAATTTCAATAACTGCATTTATCAAGGAATATTAATATGATAGGCAATAATCAGTAGTGTCTAATTTATCTTAGAGACTTCCATGGCAATGCATTTAGGACCAGAACACTATAGAACTTACTGGCAAGCGAATTGTCCTTGACTGTTCAGAAAGAAACTTCCGTACAGCTTGCTTAATCCACCAGTGAGCGTAAGTTGAGAACTTGAAACCTTTAGAGGCATCAAACTTCTCAGCACCTTTTATAAGGCCCCGGCATCCTTCCTGCAAGTGAACCAGCAACAATCAGAAACTAAAAAGTAACCTAAAGCAACTCTCTCTCTTCTATTTTTTTCCCCACAGTTCCTTTCTCACAAGAAGTTTGGCCACATGTATGAGATTGCATACCTGAACAAGATCTTGGAAATTCATTCCGGTTCCCAGATAATTTTTTGCAATAGAAATAACAAGTCGTATGTTGCTTTTAATCATTTTGTCCTTGCAAAGTACACCATAATCTAAGCGCCTCCTCAGGGTCTTCTGATCAACTCCAGCAGCGGCAGCCCACCGTGCAAAGGTCGGCAATTCTCCGAATCGCTTTGCAAGCTCTTCCTGGACACTTTCCAGTTTCAATAGGTCCTGAACATGGGGGGGAAATTAGAAACTAACATAATGAAAAGGGTAGAAGTAAGCACTCATCAAATTTTCAGTACAAAGTGCACCAAGTAGAACATTCAGAAATCTCAAGCCAATTATGGCTTCATCTCAGATAAATATCAAGATAAGAAATATACTCTCAGTGACAGATTACATGATTACAAGATCGTTATCTTCCTAAGAGTCTTAAATTATCATACCTGTATTCCTTCCGACAACTCGAGTTCTTCATTAGCAGTGAGAAGCCTGGAAGTATCATTAGTCCCTCTCAAAAAACGCAATGGATCAGAATTGCCATCTCGGACAGCACCATGCCTTTTTTTATTGGTGGAACTGGATTTCACAGAAACAACATTGGTAGCAGCCTTCTCTGCTGCTCTCATTCTTCTGGCTTTTCGTTCAGGTTGGCGCTTTGACCTCACTGCTATGTTTCCAGATAATTGTTCCTCAAGAAGTTCAAGTTCTTCATTTGTTGGCTCTGGTTCATCAGATTCTTTTGTGGAATTTTGCTCTGAATCACCTTCTTCAAATTCACAGTCATCTTCGAGGGAATCTCCAACAATTCCAGCCCTCTCTGCTTCAGTAAAGATGACCCAATTGGAAGTTGAAGTATCAGTTGCGGATTTACTTTCTGTTTTAGCAGAACTGTAGTTCTTAAACATCAAGACAGCATCCTTTGAAACCTTAACAGCTGCTCGTGCAAGAGCTACGGCTTCAGCGGCGGCGGCAGCAATTACAGCCTCATCACTTGTAAGAAGATTTTCAGTTCCTAAAGTTGTTCCAAAGCATGCCTGCAGGTATGCCAAAGATGGTGAAATTATAACTGTATCCCATATATCATGGTTTGACCTCATACCAAGCACCAAAAGGTGGTTGTAAAATTTAACTCTTTGACAACGAGATTATTCAACCAGATGCTATAACTCTAAATACACAGGCCCAATTTATATATGGCATAGCAAGACAATATGGGCAGAAGTCTGTTGCCTGTAACTGGCTCAATTTTAAAAAAATCACTGAGAAAACATAATTGCTGGAATTAAAACACGTACTCAAATGGATCTAAGAAAAACCTATGCACTTCTAACCAAATGTAGTTCATTGGAAGTTACGACTCGTTGCTGAGCATGAACTTCATATGCAATAAATGATTCATAAGTTTATCGGGAGGCAATGAACTAGATGAAGGAAGAAACACGTCTATTTCGAGAAGTGCAACAGAAAATACAGATTTCATTCACTGAAATTCTCAACTGCATATCCTCCAAGATAACACAACTGACCTCTGAGGGTGGACCAGTTCCCCCAATATAGGTCCGTTCTCTTTCTGCCACAATTGAATTTGGCTGAGCTTCAAAAAATGGCAACCTTAGCTTCTCTACATCAAGCACTGAAGTTGTCCTCGTTGATGCTGATGGTGAAGTGGTAGATAAAACACAATGTGCCCGGAAACATATAGATTCTTTATGTCTTGCTGTAGATTCAGCCAAGAAATCATTAGGGAAAAAAAACAATTAAAAACAAATCATACCATAACCAATTAGGATAATGAGCATACAAGACACGTTACAAGACAATGAAGCTTTTTAGCTTTACATCTAATAATCATCCAAAGGGAAGCCTTACGAGCTACAGAATTTTATACAAGATCAACCAGTTAAGGGGCTAGCTGCAGCAGAGGGCATTGGAAATAGTTCAGTAAAAAGGAAAAATGGATTTGTAAACATATTTTTAGATCCTTCTGTCAAAGAGAGAAACATATGAACAGTGACACCTAAGCCCTTGAAGATATATCCACTAACCATACAAGTATCGGTAAAATTTCCACAATTGTGTTGCTCAGGAGAAATGTAATACCCATTCTAGCAAAAGAAAGTAAAACTAACCACAAGGGAAATATAAAATGGTGTAATAATTCTAAAACCAAATTAAGGGAATTAGTTCCTCAGAGGCTGAGGAAGACAGTTCACTCTTTGCCTCTTAAGCAAGGCATTGACTACTAAAATAAAGGGAATGCATAATGAAACCCGTTCAGAGTGAAAACCATGCGGTATTGGCATAACTTATGTTGTTATAAACTACGCTACTTGGACTCGGATGTGAGTGCTGGACAAAGGCACGTTTCCAACACAGATGTATTCTTTACAAGATTTCCATGTGTTTGGACAATCTTGGATGATCATATCCCTATACCTATGTCCTGACTCTTGACTTGTGTAGGGCTCTGGTGTCAAACCCAAGTACCACAATAAAAATGAAGATTCGTACTGAGCAACATAGGTCGAAAAGTGACAAAGCTGCATTAAACACACTCCTATTTCTGATTTTTTTTTTTAAAGTGCCTTTTATTTGAAAATACACAAAACCAGCAAAAACTGATCTGAAATATGGTAGAAATAAGAGGATGAGAAATAAATTCATCTGATAGCCTATTAGAGATCATTCATATTATTTGGGATCTACGTTATTCAAACTCTGGATTTTCTTTGTAGTACCCATATCCGGCACATATTAGACACATTCCGACATGGAATGGGGTTTGATCCTCCAAAACTTAGTAAAAATCGAGCATGCTGACGTCAGACACATACCCATATCCTAGATTTACCCACAGTCCAAGCAAAATAGAATGAGATAAGATAAAATGGCTTTATGGCATCAAAATTACTACCAAAGATAAAGCACCCAAATTACGATTCATGTTGAAAACAAATCCAAAAGTGGAGAATGCTACACAAAACTAGCAAAAAAGACAAAGCACACCCTTTTCACCTTGAATTAAAAAGTCTCTAACTTCAAACACAGTCTCAATTTTAGCAAAAGGAAAACAAATGCATTTATGAGTAAATAACACTATACCAAATTCAAAACTAGTACAAAATAGCACACCCAGTTCGATTCTGATTGAATAAAGTCTCCCACATTCAATCAAGTTAATAAATAAGCAACTAATCATTTGAATTCTAATTCAAAAAAAGTGTGGAAACTTACAATGGTGAGAGTGGTGAGTCCTGAAATTGATAGAGAAAGTGTCAGGTTGGCACTTGAACTGTGGCAATAAACAAGACATCCTCTCCCGTTTTTATTCCCTTCCTGATTTCCTTCTTCCTTGCTGAACAACATAAAAACAAAAAGCAAAAATAAATAAAGCAAAATTAAGTTTTCTTCTTCGACACCTTATTGATATTTTTCATTCGAAGAAAGGGAATAATGGGTGTTAATAAGGCGGTGCCGAGTTGAAGGGAAACAGGAAGAGAAGAAGGAGAAAGAGAATTTTGAACGATGAAAAAAGATAAGGGGTAGTGGGGTACCAAGGATTGCCTTCAGCTGAGAGTCAAATAGGGAAAACTACACTAACTCTTTCTGCTATTTTTTCGGTTATAGTCCTTGTACTTTTTTATAAATTCAAATTTCAGGCCTTGTACTTTTATTTTAGGAATTCAGTCCCTCTACCTGTCATATTTCAAACTCCAGGTCCAATTGTTAATAAAGTTAAAATTATTTTGTTAAATTCAGGTTCATTACAAAGTTATTTTCTTAATTATACGGCTACCAACTAAATTTTTTGTTTAATTTCAAAATGTCAAACCAACAAATTTAAAATAAATTTATAATGGTGTTAAAAATTAAACTTGAAAAATTCATGAAAATAAAAGCACATGGATTAAATTCTAAATTTATGAAGAGTATAAGGACGATGATATATTTTAACTATTTTTCTTTTCTTCAATTTCACTATTTAAATTAAGTTAAATTCAACTAAGGTCACTAAACTATTAATAAATTTATGTTTTAGTTACTTAACTCCAAAAATTACAAAATTAATCACTGAACTACAAAAATTTAATAATAATATATACATCAATAAGCACTTAGACTAAACAAAAATTAAAAATAAAGTACACATATAAGCATGAAATAATTAAAACTGAGTACATAATGATTATAATCAAGTTAGAGTTGAGTTTAAGCAAAGGTAAATTCATTTCTTAATCTCTCAAGCAGTTGTTGTTTGATGTCAAATTTTAGATGCCTAACATTTGTACTCACTTAAGTATTTAATAATAATTTATCATAATAAAAAAAGATGTAACTTAGTGATTAAGGAAATTAATTAACAGCCAAAAGGTATATAATCGTATCATTTAAAAATAATTTTAATTAAATATATAATAAATAAATTATCGCTTCATTTATTTCATCGTAAAAGTTTTTACGGAAAATATTTCTAGCCTATCCGACTAGAACATCGGGTCAAAGCACTAGGATGTTACATTCTCTACTACATTTTCACTTATCAAATATTCTCTTATAAACTTTCATAACCTTTCAATTTAGTCCTTTTTGTCATAAAAGTTCAATATTCATTAATTAATCATATTAAATCAATTTTCTTTCTTGTTACACTTTAATCAAATAATTTATCTCAATATCTCTTCACATATCAAATTTCTATGTATTTCTCATATATTATTTTTATCCACATATTTTCTCAAATTTAACAATTTAGTCATTGCCATCATAAAAATTCTATATTTTTCACATTTTCACTTTTATAATATTTTATGCATATTTCATAACACATTCATTAAATTTTTATTATAAATTTTATCACATATTAAATTATTTCACAATACTCGATAGCAAATACAAAAGTTGTTAATTTAAAATCAAAATTTTAATATAAATAGATTAATCATTTAGGATTTAGGATTACTTAAAATTTTTAATTAAGCAATTAACCAAATTTACTATTTACTAAATATAAATATTTTTCAAATAATTTACTTTATGTAATATATATTACTTATTGATATACAGTTGAAATTTGATGATTAATAAGTATAGGGATTAAAATTGAAATTTGATTTTTTATATAAAATTAAATTATATATTAGTTACACCCAACTCAATTATGATTCAAGAAAAATCAAATATGAATTATAACAATAGAAAATAAATAAGAGCATTTAAAATTAAAATTTTTAAGAACTAAGTATTATAAGTTTCAATTTAATTACATTATTTCATAAAATTATTAAAAATAATTTCCTTAATAAGGAGAATAAATCTATAAATGTAAAAATTAGTTTTAGCAACAAATATACTTTTTATTTAACTCATATTTTTATATTATTATTTTTCTTTGACAAATTATTTTAACTCGTTAAATTTTAATAACTTAATTTTTTCTTAAAAATATTTATTCAAATAAAATAATTATAAATGAAATAATTGGTTTGGAAGCATTTTAACCAGAATTTAAAATTCTAATAATTTATTAATTTATTAATTTATCAATTAAGCTACAAATAAAACATAACATCAAAATGATTATGAAATTAATAAGGATTGAACAAAATGAAAATAAAATTAATAATAAATAAAAAGAGAGCATGAAAACAGTAAATAAATTTGTATTAAAAGATTATCATATTCAAATCTAAACAAACCTAATAGAACTAATAGAGCAATCTAGATTATATATATAAATTTATTCCATTAAAACTCTTATTAACAGCTAAATCTAATCACCTATGGTGGAAATTTATTAAGGGTGGCCATGGTGGTGGGGGTGGTGCCCGCCATGGTGGTGGTGCCCGCCGCGGCGGTGATGGCCGCCATGGTGGGGCTTAGGCTTAGGCTTAGGATTGGGATTGGGTGTTTGAAAACACTGTTGTTGAACCAGAGGAGCGAGGAATGGATTATTAAACTCGTCGAAAATAGTGTTCAAGCAATCTTCATGAGTCGCTTGAACAGCAGCGCAACATTCTGGACTAACGTAAGGTCTAAACATCAGGATCGAACTTATGACATCTTGAAGACAGGTTAGTTTGCTCGCCAGGGTTGTTCCCAAGCACTTGCCATTAACCATCGGTGGCTGCGGAGGAAGAGGAAGAGGAGGAGATTTTTGACCATGATGTGAAGGTGGCTTTACGGCGGTTGGGGGTGGTGGATAGCTATACACAGGCCATGGCCATGTCCAAACCCAACCATTTTGCGGCGGAGGTGGTGGCGATGATGGATACCACCATCGGTCAGCTGCTACACCTTGTTCACCCAAGGTGATCAAAATAGCCAGAAGAACAAATAGGAAGGCTGCAAATGAACTCTTCATCTTTGTAATGTGTAATGCAAAGTAGGGTGAGAATTACTCCTATTTATATACATTTATAACTATAAAATATTTTCTTTTGATTTATTTTAAAAAATTAAGATAAATAATAATATAATTCAAAAACGATATCTTATTTTCAACCGCTAAATCCATTACCAAACTTTTAATTCAAAAATATTATTTATGTTAGTTTTAAATTATTATTATTATTATTATTATTATTATTATTATTAAAACCATAACATTTGGTAAAATGGAAAAATCTTACGTAGATTGTTGACAATGTCACAATGTTTCCTTCATTGTTTTTTTTCAAAAATGTTCTATATAATAAAATTAAATTTGACTTATTTATTTACTTTAATTTTTGAATTGATTTACCTTATGTATTATATACTTTTAAATTTTAATTAATTTTTATTTTTAAATTTTATTTACTTTATAAAAAGTAATTTAAAATATCCTTTCCTATAATCTCTATATATAATCTTAACTTTAAATTAAAAAAAAAGGACAATTGCCTTACATGGATGATCTGACTTTTAATAGGTAAACAATCTCAATATATAGTATTGATAATTATGAATTTTATATATAAAGAAAAACTTTAAATAAATAAAAAAGGAAAAAGGTAATATATTGTTGAAAAATTAGTTCTCAAAAACGCATTTAATTAAGTCTTTAAATTCTCAAGTGCATCAAATTATTTAATTGTTACTTTGTTGATATGACCGTTAGTGATATTGACATAGCACATTATATTAGTGACAATGTTACATCCATAAAAATAGAAAATTAAAAAAATTATTTAAATTTTTTATTAGAGTAAACCTAGACAAATATTTGTCTAATTATTATTTTAAAAAATTATAAATTTGTAAAATATTATTAAAATTCATAAAATATTAAATAAAATTCAAAAATAAAAATTAATAAAAACCTTTTAAAAGTTGAGTCCAAAATAAATGTAGATAACCATGGACACAAATTTTAAAAATTAAAAATATATATTTAAAATTTTTATGTATGAAACTAACTTGAATAAATAATTGTTCGATTCATTAGAACGTGTACAAAATTAAGTTTATTGTTAATGATTATGTATAAATTTGGATGATCATTCAACTTAAACTTTTAATGATTTTAATAATTTTGTTGTTTTGAATTTATTTAATATTTTATATAAATTTTAATAATGTTTCACATATTTATAAATTTAAAAATTAATTTTAGAATTTTAAAATTAAGTCTAGAATGAATTTGGACAAATTGTTGCATTTGTCTAAATTTGAATGAATCTGATTGTCCAGATCTATTCCATACATAAAAATTTTAAATTACTTTTTTATTGATATGGCACATCAGCGCTGTTAACGACCACATCATTGAGGTAATAGTAAAAAATTGAAAACATTGATTAAAAAATTTAATTGATACTATTTAAGAATTTGAAAACTTAATTGAATGCATTTTTCACGAATGGACTTAATTAGCTTTTTTGCCAAAGCTTATGAGCTTATATTACCCTTTTCCCAAAAAAATAAAAAATCAAACCATCCAAACTGGCAAAATCCTACATCCAAAGAAAGCTACAACCTGTAGGAGGAACATTGAACCTTTTTCTAGATCTTGTCCCTTATTAGGGTGTAATCGAGCTTAACCAAATTCGACTATTGTCAAGCTTGACTTCGATATGAAATTAGATACTCAGCTTGAGTTTGATCGAATACCTACTTTTAAACTCAATATCGACTCTAGATATAATCGAGCTACTCGAATTTGAGCTCGACTCAATAATTAAGTTCAGGATTAATAATATATTTTAAGGACAATGACACAATTTAATAATGTAAAAATATGAAAAGCTCGTAATTTGTTCGAGTTAAGCATTATTAAGTTCAAATCCAACTTTATCGATAACTTGAGTTTGACTTGATAATTATTGAATCCTATTGAAATTTTTCATGTTAAACTTAAATAACTTACTAGTACAAATTTATTGCTATCTCCTTTACATCCCTACTATTGTACAAATTTAGTCATAAAATCAGCAACTTTATTGGCCACTCCAAACACATGTTTGAAACTAACTATCCAATCACGATGGCATAACTCCTAAGTCTCTACTAGCATACCCACATTGCTATCTCCTTTGATTGACAAAATCCTCTTCACAACAATTTCGTTATCACTCTAAATTTTGTTTAACTAAAGGTTGCTCGCGCTTCACTACTACTTTATGATAATTTTCAAAAGTATAACATCTATAATGTTAAATTATGTTATTAGTTCTCTCATTTTATGAAAATTATATATTTAGTTTTTATATTTTAATTTGATTAAAATTTAGTCATTGTATCTTTTAAAATTTGAAATTTTAATTTTAATCCAAATAATAATTTTAAATCAGTTTGGTTAAATTGATATGGCATTACAAATATAATAATATGTTTGTCGTGTTAGATTTTGGAAATAACAATTTAACTTAATGAATTTAACTGTTATCGTTTGACAAGGACTGAAATTTTAAAATTTGAAAAGTACAAAAACTAAAAATACAAAGAAAAAGAACTAAATCCTTAACTTTCAAAAGGTATAAAGGCTAATAGCAAAATTTAACCTACCAATAATAGTTCAACTTTTATATACGATCTTAGACGATGAAATATAAACTACTTACAATTTATCTCCATATTTGAAATTAAAAATATATAAAATAATTAAAAATATAAAAGGAAGTTACATTAAGAACAAACGTAGTTATCCAAATTCAAATATATTCAGATAATTAGTTGTCCGATTCATTGTAGATGTAATTTTAATTCTTTTATATATTTATATATTTTATAAATTTATAATTTTAAAATATATATATTTATATATTATAGTTTGTAAATTTTATGGGAATAACTTATATTAATATATTTCTAAAATATATAAATTTCAGGTACCAATAAAATAATATCATATCATTAATTTTAAAGACATATAAATGTTATTCTACACTTAACTACATATGATATCATTTCTAATTTATTTTAATTTCAATTAAAATAATTAAAATTTTCGAGGAAAAAGTTGAAACTATATGCCGAAAAATCAGAATTAAAAATTAAAATTTTAAAAGTGCTTAAATAAATAATTAAAAATTATAAAAATTGATAAAAAAATCATAAGTAAAAATTGGGAAAATAAAACTAAAATAAACGGTTAAAAATCTAAAAATTGAAATTTGAAAATTATAACCACCATTGGTGGTTTTATCCAAATCTAAATTTTGATTTAAAATTAAAAAAATAGAAAATTTGAAAATAAAAAGTAAAGAAAAATTACTTGCCTATAAATAAAAAACTGATTGCATAAAAATAAAACATGTTTCGAAATTAAATAAATAAAAGATGATTAAATTAAAAAAACTAAAAATATTTAAAAATTATAAAAGAAGAAAATGTTTGTTTATTTATTAAAATTTTAATTTGTTAATTCATTTAATTAAAGTTAAATTAAGAGAGAATATATTAAATATGGATGAGTGTATAATAAAATTTTTATATTTTTAAAAGTTGATGATGTGACATTATATTATAAAACTATATATTTTAGGATCATCCAAATATAATTTATTCCCAAATTTATATATATTTCAAATATTACTGGCTTTTATATATTTTCTAATTGTACATATTTTTATAAATTTATATTTTATATATTTTTAAAATAATAATAACCTAAAACTGATATTTTAGGAAAAAAATTAAAAATATATAGACTTCCTAAAAACACATCTAGAAAGAATCTAGACATATGGATGTCCAAATTCAAATGTATCTAGATAATAATTTGTCTAAGTCCATTCTTAATGTGAAAAATATACTTTTTAATTAATTATATTTTTAAAGAAATTTTAATTTCTTTAATTATGTTTGCAATGCATCATACTAAGAAGATGTTGAAAGATCTTATCCATAGGAGAGATGATAATGATAATAATGTGAAGGTGAATAAACTTTCGCCAGTGTCGGATCTTAAGTAGAAAGCGAAAACTAAAAAAAATTGAAAGTTAAATGAGGCCATTGGGGAATGTAACCTAAAACCAAGGAAATCCTATCGAGGAAGGAATAGTCAACTGCAGTAAATGTTATTAAAAATGTTGAAATCTAACGGTTGCTTATTTCTTTTAAATCGAGTGATAAAAGGAAGTGCCTGACAATGAACATATAAGATTGTTTACACAGATCAGTTTCCTTATGTTTGTGGAGCTTAGCTCAATGAGTTCCACTATCTTTAATCTACAATAGAGCAACTATGAATCAAGTTTTGCCACTTATTTTTGTACTTGAATATTTGAACACTTACCTATAAAATCTAAATCCTCCCCTGAGTATTTAGGCTATAAATATAAATTTTCTACACTTCAAATGCCCTCATAAAATACGTTCCTCAATGAATAATAAAGTGATCTTTATACTCTCTTACAAAACTCATACAAGTCTCTCAATATATAAAAGTTTTCGAGACTTGCTAGCATACTAGTGACTAATTACAACCCAACCCCTTAATAATAACAACTATAAAATAGCAAAAACAATATTCTGATAAAGATCAATGTAAAGTGGATCGTTGGAAATTTGTTCTTTAAGGAAGTCTTCAATGTAATATCAATCGGTTATCCATAATCCAAGAAGTTTAACTGTTTGATTCAAATTAATCCAATCACTAAAATTAGTTGCTTTAAATATCAGAAATTAACTTAAACAAAAAAAATTTTAAACCTCAATATGAAAATAATTGCTAACTTCAAAGATCAACTTTGACAAAAAAGTTCGATCCCCAATATAAAAATAATTACTAAATTTAGGGCCTAACTTGAAAAAAAAAAGAAGGTAAAAACAGCTAGCAAACTCCATAAAACTTTTCTTAACGGTAAGTTTAAAGAGAAAAATAAAAATGTTGACGTGGCAAACGCTAACTACACTCCTAGTACCGAAAAATAGTGAAAAGACCCCCTCCGAGTCCCATTTTCACGGGCCGGAGCCCTCACTTTATTTGAAAGACCGCCCTCGTAATCTCGATTTCTACTCAGACCCGACAGAAAAAGGTCAAAGGCGAGACAATCTCTAGCGATCAACTATGTTCAGGCTTTACAAAGGTTTCAAGGAGCTGTTAGCTTCCTCAGCAACGGCGGCGGTGCCGTCGACAGCAGCCAAGTTTTATGCTGCTGCTGCTGCTGCGAAATCAGCTTCTCCAAAAGTGGCTCAGAAAACTCGGAAAAAGCCGACCACTTCAAAACCCAAGACTAAAAAACCAGCTGCTCTTCGATCCGAGACTCGACCCACTGGGATTTCTAAAGTTACCCCGGTTTCTCCTGCTTTGGGACAGTTCCTTGGAGCTCAACAGGCTTCCCGTACTGAAGCTGTTAAGCAGATCTGGTTCTATATCAAATCCCAAAACCTCCAGGTCGTCTCTCTCTATATTTCAACTGTAGTTTTTTTCTTTTTACTATGTTAAATGGTTTTATGGTTGGTAGCTTCTTTGGTTGTCTTTGCTTTGTGTTTTTGGCCCTCTTTGCTACTGATTTTTTTTTTTGCCTTGGATATTTGTTTTATTATCTCTGTGGTTGTTAACCATGAAGTTCAGAGCTGTTTGATGTTTATTGTTAATAGAAGCTGACTTTGTTGTGGTGGTAGGATAAGTTTTAAGATTGTTAATATGAATTTATTACAAAGTATATATATTTAGAATGTTGTTCATTGGTTTTCATTGATGGTCATGGCTCTAAGTTGTGTGCTTTTTGAGGGGATTCAACTTGATGCTTGCATTCCCACTGTAAAAGAAGTTCTTTGTTGTTCTTGTTGTTGGCTATTTTTATTTATTTATTTTGGGTGTTTTCGATTTGTTTTTAAAGTGACATTTATAGGAGAAAACTAGGTGTAAGTCAAGATGATACTAGAAGGTCAATATTAGTTTCTTAGTGTAAGAAAGTGAAGTATTGATGAAGGAAAGAAGGGAGGGTTTGAAAAGTGGTTTTGAAAATGTTGGATTCTATTGCCTGTGCTTAAATCGAGCCGCAGGTTACCCACCGTGGCCTTTCTTCCATTTCCTGGTTTTCCGCAATCCGCATGTTAAGGTTTTGCTTGGATCTTGTATGGAAAATCTTAAGGCTGGAAAACTGGAATGGAACTTTATTATTTCTTGTGACAAATGATGTTTTCATTTACTTTCGAAGTTTCAAGAACCAAGAGGTACCCTGGTTGGATACTGGATAAATCTTAGGGACTAGAAAGAAAATAGAATTATATGTGATAAGTTAAGAATCAGTCTTTAATCTCATAGGGTGTCTTCCTTCAATTCTTTGTTTCAATTCTTTGTTAGATCCTAGAGAAGGCCAAACAAATTAAAAGGAGTAGTGCTTGTTGTCCTTTGGACTAAACATGCAGTCCTTGAGACTGAGGCAGAGAGCAATAGATGCTTAAACTAGGCAACATTTTCACCTTCCACTTAAGTTTTTCCTCTTTAATGCTTGCATAAGAGATTTCACTGGAGAATCCTACTTCTTCCTTATATTTTCCCATGGTATGTGCTTCTATTACTGATTAGCTATTATCGGTTGAAAAGAGATAGTGAATGAGGAAAAGGATGTAAATGTGAATGGTTGAGATAAGTTCCTCAGCAGTGTCGGTGAATCCTCCTACCCTTTTGCATTTGTTTCGTGTTTTGTCTGTCAAGTTGAGTATCTAAAATTTATGCAGTCCATAGCTGTGTTTCCTACAGCTATTTTGCTCCAACTATTGTTTTCTTGAAGTACATGCATCTGACACCTTATCTGACTCATTTCGCGTTTTGCTCAGAAATCTTAACGTGAGTGAGTGACATTGTTTCATGAGAAAATTTTGTTTAATAACATAAACTAAATTATACATATACTTTTAACTGCAGAATCCCAATAACAGGAAGGAGATCTTTTGCGATGAGAAGCTTAAGACCATTTTTAATGGAAAAGAAAAGGTAGGTTTCCTGGAGATTGGGAAAATGTTAACCCCTCACTTTGTGAAGACTACCTAGCCTATATTCTCCTATTTGGCCCTCGGTTGCTCAATAAGCAATATCAAGCTAGCTCTTTCCAGTGTATGTTAATGTTATTGCCTTTTGTTTCGGTAGCTGAACTCTCTTGGGGTGGGCTTGCAACTAAGAAGGTTCTAGTTGAACTTTAGTATAAAGATTTAGTAGGGACTAGGAAGTAAAAATGTTGCATATTAATATGGTTTCCTGATTTCAGTATTACTGTTTATGGTGACTAGATCTTTGATAAACTTGTAGTTTAATCGTTTGAACTACGAGAAACCGTTGTTGACATTAACATTCGAAGTTCACCCTGTAAAAGCTGCCTTGTTTATGGTGCGACAATTAATGTCATTTCAAAGATTATCTGTATTTAAGTTCTTTTTCTCTCAAGTGAACTCAGTGTGGATTTATGTGAGTGATGAACAACCTTGTCTATATTCTATCGCTTTCTTATTTGCTGGTCTTAGTTTTTGGTTAGTGACAAACTTTGCTTCCATAATTCTTAGATTCTGTACTTGAAGAAAATGGTGCTTTGACCCGGAAAGTCCAAAAATATCTATATTTGGTTAATTGCACCATGAGTTCCTAAACTATGTGTTAATTGCTTGGAACTGAGATGGAGGTCAATTTAAACATGTTAGATCAGAGAAGGCATATAATATCTTAGTAATGCGTAGATTAATGGAAGGATCTGATTGGTATGATGTTGATATTTTGAAGACTCAATTAGAATGATGTGAATATTAGAGATCACTTTAAAATTTGACCGAGCTTATATTTCTTTTTTATATATATATTTGTAGGAGTTGACTAGATCACTCATTTATGCAAAATGTTGGGAAAATTATACCCTTAGTTACAAAATTATAGGTAAGTTTCATTTTAGTCACTTAACTGAAAAAGTACTGAATTAGTCGAAAGTTTTCATTTTAAGTCATTGAACTAATCAAAAGTTGTTATTTAATTCATTGAATTGTTAATTTTGTTTAAAAGTTTCATCAGCGAGCTCCAAATAATAATTCGACAATCGTGCGGTGGACCAGTGCCCACCTAGTTAATTTAATGGTCAAGAGATTAAAGAAAAAAATATTTAAATTTTGGTTCATAGATAAGTGATGTTCGAAGCTGTTTCGTGAAAAACAAATTAAACTATAAAAAAAATGAAAAAAAAGAAACTTTCGATTAGTGCAAATAATATGAATAGAAAAAGTCACATGACATCACTCTTTTAAGTAATATTATTTTAAGGTTTGAACTTATCTTCTTGTTATATTTATATTTGTAATTGCCACTTATATAATTTCAATAAGAAGAATGATATTTCAACACGATGAGGGAGGTTTCTCATGTGTTTTTCATGATCTTATTTTATTGATCCCAAACTTTTGTCTTTCCTATTCTTCTTTTCAAAAGCAATATTATTTTTACGCCATCATTTATTTGAAATTAAGATAATTAAAATTTAAAATGAATTTATATATAATTTTAAAATCTTAGAGAAAAGCAATTGAAAATGACTGGAATCTTGATCGGTCGTAAGAAACTTACCGTCAAACAGTTGATCGTCGAACTATTTGTTCGTCACAGCTCAGGCAGCTCACATGATAAATGTGTATTTAGTTAACAATTTAAAATTAAAAATATTTAACTAAAATTAATGAAAATAAAAATATTAAAAATTAAATTTAATATCATACCTTTTAATTATAACAGTTGATGTGTTATTTAATCAAAAAAAAAAAAAACAGTTGATGTGTTATAACTTAAATAAATTTCACCCAACATACATTAACAACGTATAAAACTTTAGAACAAATCAAATCAAAATTTAATATTAAAAAATACAACAAAAGATCGAATCCAACAAATCAAGTTATAAAGATAAGCAAAATCCGTCCAAATCCAAATGGACCGATCGCCATCCCAGTTATAAAAAGAAAAAAGGTCAAAATTTCCAACATAATAATGTGGGAAGCCATGACAGCACAATAATTAGCCATATCATTCATTCACCCAAGTTTCTTCTTCCTTCCTCTCTCTCCTTCTCCTTTTCTGGGGAATTGAAGCTTTTGACAATGGCCGTACGATCAAGGAAATGGATGATATTAGTAGCAACGATATGGATACAAGCTTTTACAGGGACCAACTTCGATTTCTCATCATATTCTTCCACATTGAAATCAGTTCTTGGGATATCTCAACTGCAGCTTAACTACTTGTCCGTTGCTTCAGATATGGGGAAAGCATTTGGCTGGTGTTCTGGGGTGTTTTTAATGTATTTCCCATTGTGGGTTGTGATGTTCATGGCTGCTTTCTTTGGGTTTTTTGGCTATGCTCTTCAATGGCTAGTTATCAAGCAAGTCATTTCCCTGCCTTATTTCCTGGTTAGTTCTTTATAGACTCTTTCATGGTATTTGTAATTTGTCCTTGTTTAAATTGCCTGGTTTCTCTTCTTCCTGTGATTTCTAATCTGTTCTATTTTTTACTGAATTTTGCAGTTTTTTTTCCTTCCATTTCTTTAAATTATTTATTCTATTTTCAGAATTTGCTGCTTTTGTAAGCTTATTTTTTTTATCTTCGTTTCCATGGGTGGGGGGTTAGTGGAATAATGAAATACTGAACCTCAATCCATACAAAACCAAACATTAGAACACAATGTAACATAGTTTAGCAAATGAAATGTAAAGCTAACAAGCTTTTAATCCAATTATGCAATAAAAATTAGCATCTTAAATGGCTCTGTTTGTAACATAATAATAATAATGAAATTTGGTGGCTGGTTGTTGAAGTAGTAATGAATACTTCTCTAACCATTTCAGGACCTTTTGTCACCAAACTTTTTACCATAAATCCTTCATTAATTGCTACTTTCAACTAATTTCTGATTTTCTTTTTTGTTTATAATAAAGGCTATGTTTTCTGAACTTAGGAGTGATTTCGAATGTGTCTGATACGAATTTATTCAATTTTTTCTTTTATGTTTTTCCATAACTTTGTAGGATTATATTATAAGAAAAATGAGGAGTCAGTAAGGGGAATATGGGATTTTCTGTTGAACCACTCTGCTTGTTACCAGATCAACTAATGTTTGGTATCTAAAGATTAGTTAGTCCTGATCTGATGTGGTTGAAAACCACCTATGACTTTTGTTTGGATTATTTCTTGGCAGAGAAGTAGGCAAACCTTCCATTCCAACTTACTTTTCTTGCATTGGCAGCAAGGGCTCATCTCCTGAACTCCAGGAGTCGCCCTCGACTTGATACAATTTATTCAAACATTCGATATTACAATTTAAAATAAACCAGACAGCTTGTGGTAGAAATGCAGCGATGGTCAGTTCCATTGAAGAGAATAGCTAAAGATTCTTCGTATTTGATAGGAAAAAAACATTTTACATGGCTTAACTAGGAAATGAATACAGGACCCTTGGGGAGTGGAGGTTGTTGCATGTTTATATATCCTACCTATTATAGGACACAATCTGGAGAGAAGGACCAAAGTGGTCGAACTCCACTCTTTAAAAACCGTTGTTTGTTTATTAGGGGAAGATACTTGACATTGAGCCAAAACTTACAATTTTATGCTGGCATTTTACGTCAAGTTTCGTTCACTAGAATAGAATAGGGTTGTAATGGAATATAGCTGTAATCAGTAATAGTATGAGAAAAAAAAGCTGAAATAATCAGAGTACCCTTAGAAGAATTTTTTTTTTTTGATAGATTATTATTGTTATTGTTATTAAATTTTAATAGGATTATTTTTAAATATAATTTAATAAAAATAAAATATATAATTTAATAACATTCTTAATATAATTATTTTTATATTAAATTATATTAAAATATTTTAAATATTTTATTTTTATATTTTTGAGTCCAAGTTTTAAAAGATTAATCTGAAAATTAATTTTGTTTTGTTATTCAAGGTTGCATGAAATGGTCATTTTTTGGTAATATCAAAGAATAGCTATTACAGTTGGACAAGGAATAGGGAAGTAATTACTATTCCATTGAATGAGTATTACGTTCAACCAAACAAAGAAATGGTTTACCATTCAATGTATAAGGCGGGAGTGCTATTCCATTCCCTCCAACCAAACAGGGTGTTAGTTTTTGATAGACCTATCTGTACTTATTTCACGACTCCGCTTGGTCATGTAGATCTCTTGTCCATTGCTACTTGACTTAGAGTTAATATATCTATCTGTATTCCTGAAAGGAACTGAGGGAAACATTTGCTTAAGTAAATGCATTTGATTAATGCTGACTGCTGAGGCACCATTTCACTGCAAACTAACCGTGCTTTAATGCGAATTCATGGCAGGTATTTCTTCTGTGTTTGATAGCTGGTTGTAGCATCACTTGGTTCAACACGGTGTGCTTTGTTTTGTGCATCAGAAATTTCCCATCCAACAGGGCACTTGCTTTGTCCCTCACCATCAGTTTCAATGGCGTAAGTGCTGCTCTTTACACTCTAATTGCCAACGCAATAAACCCCAAGGATGACACCCTCTATCTCTTCTTAAATGCACTAGTGCCTCTTCTTGCATCCTGCTTAGCTCTCATCCCAATCATCCGCCAACGGCCTTTACAGCTGTCCACCTATACTATTAACCAGGATCCCTTCATTTTTATTGTCCTAAATGTTTTAGCTGTAATCACTGGCCTCTATCTTCTCCTTTTAAATTCACTTTCATCCGAAACATTAAGGGCACGTACTCTCCTGTTGGGTGCCTTAATCTTATTATTCCTACCTTTGTGTTTACCTGGCATTGTCTGTGATAGAAACATGGGTTTTCGTACTAACTCATCCTTGGTTGACCTGAGTGACCCTGAACTTCATACGGAATTGATAGAGAAGGATCAAAGTAATAGCTTGAATATTGAGCCATTTTCTGCAATAAACAAAGAAGGGCTTTTTGAGAAAGTAATGGAGAAAGGCAGGTTAACTATGCTCGGCGAGGAACACCCTGCTAGATTGCTAGTGTGCAGGTGGGATTTCTGGCTATATTATGTGGCTTATTTCTGTGGAGGGACAATTGGGCTGGTTTATAGCAACAACCTAGGGCAGATCACACAATCACTCGGATACAACTCGAAGATTAGTGCAGTCGTGACTCTCTACTCCTCTTTCTCATTCTTTGGTCGTTTGTTTTCAGCTGCCCCAGATTTCTTGCTTGGGTATGTATTTACTGCAAATCTGCAAATAGTGTGCCTACCTAAATACATAACATCAGAAAATTATGGAACCTTGCGTGTCTTAAAAATGCAGCAAGGTGAACTTTGCAAGGACTGGGTGGCTAGCTGTTGCCTTGGTGCCTACACCAATAGCCTTCTTTTTGCTTGCTGTGTCAGGTAGCGAGGTTGTCTTGCATGCTAGCACAGCAATGATTGGATTAAGCTCTGGATTTGTATTCTCGGCAGCAGTTTCCATCACATCAGAGCTATTTGGGCCTAATAGTGCGGGTATCAACCACAATATCCTCATCACCAACATCCCCATCGGATCACTCCTGTACGGTCTCCTTGCAGCTTTAGTATATGATTCTAATGTGACAAGTTCAGTCGACAAAAACGTGTTGCAGGAAGCAATAGTGTGCATGGGTAGGGACTGCTATATGCAGACATTCATTTGCTGGGGATGCATTTCCCTGCTAGGCCTCATCTCAAGTTTTCTGTTATTCTTAAGAACCAGGCCGGCTTATGACGACCATGAAACGAATCGAAATTGAACATAGGTTTTGTGGACTAAAAAATAAATTCATTCTTCCTTCTTTGTATTTTCCTTTCATATGATCTCTTATTTGTGATATGCTTGAAAGGGTATAAGGATTCCCGGCAAATTTGGGAAAATCATAGACAACTAAAAGTGTCTAACCCCTTCGAACTAGGCTAGAGCTGTTCAGGATCGAACCCGAATATGATTTTGTTCAATGTGATTTGGTTTGATTAGAATTGTTGTTCATTCAATGGTACACGTTTAAAAGATAAATATATTAATTTATTTTCATGTTGAATGACTATAATTATTTGTATACATAATCTATAATTGTCAAATGTTACCATATTAATAATGTTGTCAATTATTTACAAAATTAATCAAATCATAATATCATGTATATAAGTTGCATAAAATAAAATTTATAATTTTCACCTTAAATCAAAGTTCATATATAATTTTAAAATTTATTCTTAAAAATAGTAATGACAAAAAAAAGCTAAATGATTTAAATGGCATAAAATTCTATTATTATTTTATTTTGTATTAGTTTTTTAATAAATTTATTAATTAAATTGATACTGTTCTGATATAAGCTTTATATGCAGTGTAAATAATATTGAATATAAAAATTCAAGCTTATGTCTCATGAATTGAAAAGGAATCAAGCTTTGCAACTTTTGGGTTATTAAAATAAGTAGTAATTAGATTTAATAGATTTGCATTTTTCATTCAATTTATAATCATAATAAATTTAAAATTCAAAAACTTTTCTATTAAAATTTCAAATTAATCAGATAAGCTTTAAAAATTAATTAACCAATTTAAACGAGATTTTGGAAAATCAAATATCCCAAACAATTATCAAAAACATATTATAAAAGATTGTAATCTCCAATTGGAATTTATACTATTTTTTTATATTTAAAACCTAATTTAATATATATATATATATAGATACCGGTTGAATTTTACCTCGACTGGCATGGATATTGTTGTCAATATAGGAAAATGTGAGTTCGAATGCGCTGAAAGCTGAAGCATATTATCTTTCTATTTAAACTATACTTAAAGTTAACTGTTAGTAAATTTACATTTTGGTCATTCTATTTTAAAAAGTTATAAAATAGTTATTAAATTATTTGAAACTTTTCATTTAAGTCACTAAACTATTCGAAAATCGTTATTGTATGGTATTCTCTGTTCACACTTTTTGCATCAACCGAAAGCTTTTTTTCCCCTTCTCTTCTACAATTTTTTTTTATGAAACAACATTAAACGTCACGAATGTGTTTGACACTAACTTTTAAATCAACTTGGATTTAAGTTATGTTCTTCTACTTGTCGATGAGTATTGATTCACTGTATTGATCACCGTGTAGAGCTAACTAGCCAAACTTTAAAATAGAACTTAACATTCCAGTGACTTAAATGAAAACTTTCGAATAGTTTAATGACCGTTTTATAACTTTTGAAGTTGAATGATTAAAACGTAAATTTACTAATAGTTTAACAACCTTAAGTGTAATTTAACTTTTATATTTTATGTAAAATCTAGAAAATATTTCAACTAAAATTTTAATTATTCTTATATTAACTTTTATAAATATTAAAAATCTTATTACATGTGAAATCACAAATTTAAAATATAGATATATACGATATTAAAATAAAAAATTAAATTAAATTATAAATAAGACTACATTTAATCAAATAAATACATCATATAGATAATACTAAGCACACTATAATTATTTATCATGGTTTTGTTATCAATTTTAAATTAGTGTCGAGTTAACTTGTGATAACTTGTGATAACTTATGGACATAATAAATTATGCATATTAAAAATGTATATAAAACATCAAAATAAAAGTAAAGCTTTGATTGAATGATTAATATAAAATTTTACTAATTTAATTAGTACGAGTTTAAACTCTATTATAGATATATATATATATATATATATTTTAGTTGTTATTAAAATGAAAAGATTAAAATATACCCTATAATATAATTTATTTTAATTAAAAATATTTTTTTATAAATTTTTAATTGAGTTACAGCATCGAATAATATGATTTATTAGGTGTATAAATATTTATTCCATGGGCTTTGTTGATGTTCACCAAGCCGGTTATATTTAAAAAAGTTACCAAACAGGTACCAATTTGAATCTCCCCTGTCAAATTTTCGTATTCCAATTCCTATAGGAGATCGTTCTTCCAAGTTTGAATCCTGGACTGAGCTTAACAAGCAGAGAAAAAAAAGGAAAAGAAATGGCAGCAAAACAAATGGAGGAAATTCAAAGAAAACTATCGATGTTAAATTACCCTCGAGCCAATGCTCCAGCTCAGTCTCTTCTCTTTGCCGGCATGGAACGATACGCTCTCCTTGAATGGCTCTTTTTCCGGTAATTTCAATTTCAGAACTTATTTTTTTGGAATTGGGAATTTTCTTTGCTTCGTATTTTAATTTGGGTTGAATTCAGGTTGTTAGGGGATAAGTCACCGTTTTCACAACAAAATCTGCAAGGGGATGCTATGGATCGTGATGAAGAAACTTCTAGAATCCAATGTAAAGTTCATTTTCTCTTGAATTTACCTTTCTTTATCAGTTCTTCTTTTTGGGATTGAGGTTGTGTTTATTTTATTTTTTGTTTGTTTTCGGAAAAAATGTTAAATTTGCAGATTTGGCTGAGATTGCGAAATTTTTGGGGATAACTACTACAATCGATACTGAAGTTATCCAAGTAAGCTAACTTTGATTCTAAGTTACTATTTTTAGAGGCTCTGTTTGATACTTTGCTTTCCTTCTCTGAAAGTTGCCCAAAAAGAATGCAAAGTAATGCTTTTATATGAAAGTAGAACAAATCAGGCCTTTTGTTATCCACAATTTGGAATTTTAGATTTTAGTTATTAAAAAATATTATTTACCTTTTTTTTTATTTTATCTGAATGCCTACTTTGATCTTTGGCTTCTGTAAACTTTACATGATTAATTGAAGCTATGATATATAAGTAGTAGTGACATTTCTTGTGAAGTGCTGGATTCAGCCCTAGTATTAATGTGGCATTTTGCATCTTGTTCTCTGAAGAGAGACACCAAGGGATCAAGTTCCTAATCATGTTAAAATGTTATGTTTTGGGCAACTGGCATTTTAAATCTGTAGTTTTTGCCCCCCTCTAATATGGGTTTTTGATTACACCTTATGTCCTAAATGAATGTGAGGTTGGTTGGATGTGGTTGGATTGGACAATACATACTTGCATCTTTTGCCCTCTAGCTATTAAAAAAACAATTTCCTTGAAGTGTTAGGAGACATTGACATTTTTGAGAAAGTACTGAGAAGTATAGAGGCTGATCTCTTAAGTTGTTCAATGAATATCTC
The DNA here is from genome assembly GCF_025698485.1 of Gossypium arboreum. Lineage (NCBI taxonomy): Eukaryota > Viridiplantae > Streptophyta > Magnoliopsida > Malvales > Malvaceae > Gossypium > Gossypium arboreum. The sequence goes on along the minus strand of NC_069077.1, from coordinate 3,522,567 downwards.
AACGGAAAAATGGAATTAGTGTTGATTATGACTGTAATTGGATACATCCTATGTCATTTATCGTTCGTTCTTGTTTGTATAGCACATCTGGAACTTTGTATTTCGAAGTTTTGGCTCAAACAATAACATGATTCTTTCCAGGGTCGAGGAAGCTACGAAGATCGAACTGAAATGCTTCGTCTTATTGTTGATCTGGTGGAGGCAAGCATATGTGCAGATAATCCAGAATGGAGGTATGGATGATAAGGAGTTCGAATTTGGTTCGAATTACTTTAATTCTCTAATGAGAAATTGATTTCCTTATGTTTTATATCATTATTTGTTTCAGTCATTGTTTTCAAGTTTAGTCTGGTATCATAGTATTATTATTATTTTTTCTCCCAAATTCTGCTTTACATTTGTTTGCAGTGTGGATGAGCAGGTAGCAAAGGACATACAACTAATAGATGCTATTGCTGAGAAACAAGCCCTGATATTCTCTGAGGAATGCAAGTTGTTCCCTGCAGATGTGCAGATTCAATCCATATATCCGTTGTAAGCAGTGTTTTCACCTTATTAGCGTCTACATGTTTACTTGATTATGTTTTTCTTGTTTCTCTTCTATTTGCAGTACTATTTAATATAAATGTAAACTTTCACTTTCCTCCTTTTGAGCTTTGATTTTCTTTCAATTGATCTTTGATCATAAAAGCCCTAGACTCATCTGAAGGTGATTGTCTAGTAATTGTCAATATGTTCCCCTGTCTGTTGCTGAGGATCATCTTCAAGCTGCTTTGCCAGAGAGCTGGTATTTATTGCCATGATAAAATACTCAGCTCTCAATCCCTAATGTGTGATTGAGCCCGGGTGTGGCTTTTTTTTTTCTTTTAGCATTTCCTGACAGGACCATGTCATATTGCCATCATACACTCATAGTAGTCAACATTTCTTGGGACTAGTGCTGCAAAGTGGGGCTTCACTTAGTACACGTATCCAGGGTCTACTTGATCCAAAACATGAAATTGTTTTATGTCATGGACTTTTGGATTATAGAACTAATTTCCTGCTAGTCCAACAATATTATTGGCCTCCTGCCTCCTTTAATTAAGTTTGTTTGCAGACCTGATGTTTCTGAGTTGGAGTCAAAGCTTACAGAACAGTCCAAGATTCTCTCAAATCTTCAGCAAAAAGTTGATGACTTGGCATCAAAGGTTTAAACTTGCTCCTTATATAGCTCATAAATTTACTATGTTTTTCAAATTCAATGTCTGTGTTTGTTTAACCTCATGTTTCTCTTACTAATTACTTATTTTGTTTCTTTTTTTTAATTAAAATTTTTTTTCCTCTTTCTAGCATGCTTACAACCCTGATGAGGAGTATACGGAGGTGGAATCGAAACTGCGGGCACAATTGGAATCTTTTCTTGAAACTGCAAGATCATTCAATATGATTTACACCAAGGTTCTGCTTGCTGTTGCTTTTAGTTGATAAGCTTTTATATTTATTCTCAGTTATCTCCTATTCTGAGAACAGTCAATTGAAAGATCTTGCTACATGTATGTCTTAATTCAATATACTCTTTTTCTTTATGCTCTTGACATTGTGTAATGACATAACATGGGACGATGTTGCCAAACACCATTTAGGTGGGTTTGTAGGTTACTTTATTGATTTTTAGGTAATAGAATTTTTTGTTTTGATGTCTCGAATTCTTAGAAAGAAGGTTATTTAAGGAACACCTTTTGGTATAATTTCCAATGTCTAAATGGTTGAATTTTGATTGACTTCAACAGCACTTTGGATCTGATCCCAGAGCTTAGCTTAGATGGTTTATATAGCTACCCTTTGAGAGGTGGCATCCAATAGATTTTGTGTTCAAATCCCAGCATATGCTATGCCTTCCCCTATTCCCAGGCTATGGCCTTCTTTGTACCAAAAGAAATGACACTTTGGATCTGCTCAAATCCTTATTCTAGCACGTATTCTTATATATCATCCATTTGATGTGTTCTTCACTTCATATGATCATCTATTGCCCTAGAAATTCTCTGTAGAACATTTTTTTATATCTTTTCATGTATATCTGTGCATGTTTTTTGAATCATATAGAATTTGAATGTTTTCATTATAGGAAATTCGTCCCTGGACACACATGATGGAGGTACCACAACTTCATGGGTTTGGGCCTGCTGCCAATCGCTTGTTGGAGGCTTACAAGATGCTTTTAAAGGTATCTCACTGCTGATTCTATCATAGTCCTAACTCATTTAATGTGTAGGAAATGATTTTTTTTTTTCAACTTTCATAAGCTTAGCTATATAAACAAGTCAAATGCTTGTCTTTTGTTCAAACATCTGCCCCTATTTCCCTGTTCTTCTCTTTCCATGTTGCCTATAATGTTTTGGAAGACAGTTTTGCTAACACTGATATCATCTGCTTTAATGGGACTGCATATACGTGTCTGTCCATATGTGTCTAGACATGCAAGAATGAGGTAGACATACGTGGACTAACATGCTGACAGGAATACTTTTACCTAGTATGGTCCAGCTAAGCCCTCACTTCCTCTTACATCAATCTGAATTGGTAGAGAAGCCAATTAATTGTAATAAACCACTGTTACTTCTTGCTTTCAGTAGTTAGTAATCTGATCTAGATTTAGAAAGTTTCAATTGAAATGCTAGAAATGTGAGATTGATAGCTTTTTGGGAAATAAACCATTTTGAATGAAGTTGGATGAGTAATTGATAACAATAGGCAGCTTAGATCGGCCAATTCTAAGTTAGATGGCTTGTGCGTCTTTGGATTATATACTTGCTACTTTACTTTCTTTGATAATTAGCTTGCTATGTCCTAACCCTTATTTGCATAGGATCTTTAATATGCATAAAGTGGCTAGAAATGTGAGATTGATAGCTTTTTGGGAAATAAACCATTTTGAATGAAGTTGGATGAGTAATTGATAACAATAGACAGCTTAGATCGGCCAATTCTAAGTTAGATGGCTTGTGCGTCTTTGGATTATATACTTGCTACTTTACTTTCTTTGATAATTAGCTTGCTATGTCCTAACCCTTATTTGCATAGGATCTTTAATATGCATAAAGTGGCTGGAAAAAAGCATTTCTGTGTCATCTAAGAATCATCATGTGAATTTGTCATAGCAAGAGAGAGAATCCTAATATAATGCACATAAATAAATGAGAGCCAATGGGGTTGAGTTGGTAAGGTTCAAATACTTCGTTAGTAAGGCTTAAGTTTGAATCCTATGCAAGTCCCAATTGAGATCCTTCACTTAAAACATTATGCACCTAAAAAAAAGAGGGAGAGGGAGATCAGGTTGGAAATACTGCTAATATAAGCTAAGATGGCACATGCTATATCCCACTATCACTAAATATAAGTTTCAGATTTTGGTCCTGGATTATTTGATAATATTCATATCTGTTCTACATTTTAACTATCCTTCACATATTCTGGGGTTGTAAATAAACTTGAGATTCCTTCCCTTCTGTGGCAGTTCCTGGGCAACTTGAGGAATCTGCGAGATTCACATGCTGCTCTTGCGGTCGGATCATCTGAAACGGTTGCTGGTGAACCCTCTCCTGTAACAAGAATTATTTCCGAGTGTGAGTCTGCGTTGACATCCTTAAACTGTGATCTTGGGATTCTCTCAGCTTCAATTGCTCGTGAGAAAGCCATGCAAGGCCAGCAAGTAAATTTCTGATGATTGTAGCTAGACAGTAAGAAAGTACTGACCGAGTATCTCACTGTGTGTATGTTCCCTAGAAGATGCATCATTGTCTTTTATTCAATATATGAGCATCTATTCGGATTTGGATTAAGACCTGGGTGTTGAGAGCTGGCTCATATGATAAAATTTGTTTCGGTTTAAAAGCATGGTGATCATCAAAGGATGGAGTTTGAATTGATACTTTGGGTTCATGTAGATGTAGTTGTAAGTTGCAAGTGTTGATTCATCAATGTCATTTGCAAAGGTGTGAATCTGACATTCATAAAGAGTGATATTGGATTCTTTTGGCTCAATTGTTTGAAGCAAGGTGATACATATCATCTACGATCAGAATGCTGTAATTTCACTGTTTATTAGTTTGAAGCAATGCATAGTTGGCTGGTTATGCAAGTAGATTTGCCAATTCATATATTCATGTTGTATACATGCTTTCAATTATTAGTGGTTTTTTTTTTTAGAAAAATACAAAAGGGTATAGTACGAGCATAAAGGAAACGATTGCAGGTATTGGGATTTGGGTCAAAATCTATTTGATTTTATTATTTTTGATTCGTTTATAGGAGGAGTGATTTAAGGTTTGACTCATTTGGGTTTAACCTTTGAGTGATTTGGGTTTTGGTCATTACATGTTTAAGTTAGATTATTTTAGGTTTTAGTTGTTTCTAGTTGAACTCACTTCAAACTATGATAATTATGGTTAATCATGTGTCCTTTGAGTTTTGATTATTTTAGGTTTTAGTTGTTTCAAGTTTAATTCACTTTAAACTATAGTAGTTATGATTTACCATGGGTCCTTTGAATTCGAGCTATTAGGTTTGAATCATTTCTTGTTTGGTTGATTCGTGTTTGGTATTTAGATTATTCAATCATTAAAGTTATGCATATTCCATTTAATTTTTTAAAAAATATTAGATCAAATTTAAAGAGATTATTTAATCAAATTGAATTTAATTAAAATATGAAATAACATATGAACATGAAAAATTATTTAATACATTATCATGGAGTTTGACAAATGTATTATAAAGTGTAATAAAAAATAAAAAATAAATTATATAAATAAATCTATTATAGTGTGTTTTATACCTTTATTATATTATATTTTTAAAGATTTATTTTAATATTTAACTTAATTATCAACTTTGCCTTTAAATTTATAAAAATAAAAATTAATTAATTAATTAATTAATCAATCTATATATATTTTTAAATTTATGTAAAAGTTTTAATATTTTTGAATTTATAAATAATTTTGTAACTGAAGAAAATGAATAAACACAAAGTTATAGAGAAATGAAAATATTTATTGATCATATGTTTTATTTTGTCAATATGCATGACTTTTCTAATTCTTACAAGGTAATCAAATTTACTAGAAACGGTTTCACATAAATTCAACTATATGGAGATATTAATTATAATTTATAGCTATTTTATATAATAAGTCTAAAAATTATAATTTATTAAATAAAATTATCTTAATTAATATTATTTTAATAAAATATTTAAATTTCAAATGAAAAATCTATTAACCATATTTGATCAAATGAAAATAATTTCATGACTAGAATTAAAAATATCAATTTAATAAATTATTAATTTTTAATTAAATATTCTACTTTGAACTTAGAATATCATAAACTTATAAATTGATTATTTAAAATTTAATAACTCATAGTAAATTAATTAATAAATTAATTGAATTTGTTAAATTTATGAACTTTATAAATAATCATGTGAAAGAAATAATACATGCACATCTTCTACAAATTTTAATTTTGTTGATTTAATTCTCACTTCTTTTCTTGTAACATAATTCTCACTTTCTTTATTTGATATAAAAATTTTCGATATAAATTTTATATTAAATTTACAATGATTATCTTTTTATAAAAATGTATTGTTATAGGTATATTTTTGCCACTATTCAGTCTTTGGTTCCAGTGCTATAGTTTCGGGACCTGGAGGAGTTCAACAATAATGGTTAATCTCCGAATAACACTTTCTACGTTGTTACCCTGGAAGCCATTGGCATCGGAACCAAAAAGAATAAAGTTCAGCTTTTCTTTCGGAATTGACAATGACAACTTAGTCAACGATTCGGGCACCAAATTGACTCTACTCCCACCAGATATGTACTTGCAACTTGAATATAGCAATGTCTTGCCATTGAACACCTTTGTTCTGGTTTCCCACACGACTAGGTGCTTCAGCTTCGCTCCTGTTGAAGATTTTGCAATCTATGGGAACTTGGCACAGATGAATTTCATGATTGTATATGATACGGAAAAGCAGATGCTCTCGTTTATGCCTACCGATTGCTCCAAGGTTTAGCCTCTAGGATTTTTTGGTATTTTATGTTAAACAATTTTCATTATATATATATATATATATATATATATATATATTTGGGCACATAAGCAAAATCATGAAGTAGAGATAGTAGTGCTAGGGAATATGGGATGAGTAGGTAGATGTTTGCAACGCAACCCGCCACATAGTTAAATCGAGAGGATGGCTGCCTCTCTGAAATCTTAACTAGATATGCATTAAGTATGTGTGGATGTTCTCATACAATAACATTAACTTCTAATGTATTGGTATTTTTCTGGAAGGAGTGAAGCCCACTTTTTATCCGTTGATATAAATATTTCGTAATTAATTTGAGCTGGAGACAATTTAATCAACAAGTTTCTACTATGTATAGATTATATAAACAATGGGTAGACTAATTCTTGGAGCAATCAGTGGACTTAAACGAGACCGTTTGTGATTTAGTATCATATCCAATCAAGAAATTCATTTGCGCCAAGTTACCATAAATCGCAATATTCTGCGCAGGACTGAAAGCGAAGCAAGCAGTTGAGTCATCAACGTTGACGAAGGTGTTCAATGTCTTTAATTTTACATCAGCATTAGCAAAATGTACTGTAACTTCAGGTGCTTCAAATTCGTGTATAGCAACGTAGCATAAATTAAAACCCTTGGGACCTTGAGCCCTTATACCATTAAACTGGCTCTCCATGGCTGATTCAAGTTGTGAGTAAAAATCTGATGGGAGAAGAGTCAATGTAGTGCCTAAATCAATAACTATGTTGCCTTCGTCTGTTCTGAAAGAAGAATTATCACCATAAGTAACTGAATAAATGCAAGAAGTATCAGTAGGACTAGCACAAGTGCCCCTGTTCAAAGGTGGAAACTACAGCAGCAACATGCATGCTACCATGCAATCATGCATGAGCATACAAGTGACCAGCTGAGGCATTGAAATGTCCATGGTGTAATTCGGTTGAAGAACCATTTTTGTAATAGTTGACTTTTATTAGTTTGTTTGTTATCCTTTTATGTAATGTTCAGCTAAGATTAATTATATTCTTAGCTGATTTTGTAGTCATTTTAGGATGTCATTATGTTGATTTTACAGCTTAGATACTTGCACAAGCAAGCTTTGTTTTCTTTCTATGTAACCCATCTACTTATGTCATGTAATTTTTTTACTGATGAAGTAACAAGCATAGCCAACTTGTTATCCCATTTTGTTCATCCGATTTTGCTTATGTTTTTGAGCTTTCAAACACAAAATCTCTTTATTTTGTTTCATTGATCATTTGATCGAAACTTAACACATACTTTACCCGGATATATTACTTTGTTGCTCCAGTTTCAACAAGTAGTTCATATTTTACCCAGGTAAAATAGATCTGTTTTTTTTCCTGTGTGAAAAACTCAACAAATGGTATCAAGAGCCTGTTGTCTTTGAGGGCCTTGGTTGTGCACAATTTGTGGCTGACTCGTGTTTGAAAGAAAGAAGCAGGAGCTGTTGTTGTTGGTCTGTTTTTTAGTTGCTGCAAGTATGAGCTTCTCACCTCCACCACCACCTGTTTTTGCTGGTGAAAATTACAACATCTGGGCTGTGAAAATGAGGACATACCTGCAGGCACATGACTTGTGGAATGTGGTCCAAAATGACATTGAGCCACCTCCCCTGAGAGCAAACCCAACCATTGCTCAGATCAGGCAGTATAATGAAGACTGTGCAAAGAAGTACAAGGCCATGTCATGCCTTCAAAGTGGAGTTTCAGATGTGATCTTCACAAGGATAATGGCCTGTGACAGTCCAAAGCAGGCATGGGAAAAACTCAATGAGGAGTTTCAAGGATCTGAGAAGACTAGGCAACAGCAACTAATAAACTTAAGAAGGGACTTCGAGAATCTGAGGATGAAGGAGTCAGAGACTGTCAAGCAGTATGCTGACACGATAATGGCCACTGTCAACAACATAAGATTGCTTGGGGATGATTTCAGTGACCAAAGGGTAGTTGAAAAAGTCATAACAAACCTGCTAGAGAAGTATGAATCAAAGATCTCTTCCTTGGAGGACTCGAGGGACCTATCAACTATTCCATTGACAGATTTGATAAATGCTGTCTATGCACAAGAGCAAAGAAGAGCAAACAGAATGGAGGAGTATTCTGAGGGAGCCTTTCAGGCCAGAGGCAGAGAAGGCTTAAACTCGAGCTCCAACTTCAAAGACAAGAAGCCTTGGACAAAAAAGAAGAACAAAGGCAAGAAGAAAGCTACCAAAAGAAAGTTTCCACCTTGTGCTCATTGCAAGAAGACTAATCACCTTGAAAAATGCTGCTGGTATAAGCCTGATATTCAGTGTAGAGGTTGCAAACAGCTTGGGCACATTAAAAAGGTGTGTAAAAACAAACCAAAACCACAGCTACACCATCAAAATCAAGCTCAAACTACTGAAGATGTTGAAGCACAGGAAGAGCATATCTTCACATCTTATTGTTTTGCAAGCTCGAGCAAGGTTAGCAAGATGTGGTTGATTGATAGTGGGTGTACTTATCACATGGCTTCAAACAGAAGCATGTTCAAGGAGCTAGACACCACCTTTGTGACCAAAGTCAGAATAGGGAGTGGTGAGCTCATAAAGGCCAAAGGCAAAGGCAAGACTGTGATTGGCACAAAGTTAGGTAACAAAACTATCTCTGAGGTTCTCTATGTACCTGACATTAGCCAAAATCTGCTAAGTGTTGGTCAGTTATTGGAGAAGGGCTACTCTCTCATTTTTGAAGGCAAGGTGTGTGTGATCAAAGATGCTGTTGACCAAGAGTTAGTAACAGTAGCCATGAGTGATCGAAGTTTCACTTTGGATGTAAATCAGCTAGAGCTAAAGACACATGTGGCTCAGGCTGATGAGTCAAGTTTGTGGCATAGAAGGCTTGGCCATGTGAACTACAAGTCACTTGGCCTACTGCACAAAATGAGCTTGGTTGAAGACATGTCCTGCATTGAGCCAAAGAAGGATGTGTGTGAAGTCTGTCAGCTTGGCAAGTAGACCAGACTGCCCTTTCCTGCCAACAAAGCATGGAGAGCTCAAGAGAGGCTCCAGTTGGTTCACACAGACATCTGTGGACCCATGAAGACCACTACCTTAAATGGGAACAGGTACTTTGCACTATTTATTGATGATTGCACTAGGTTCTGTTGGGTAACTTTTTTGAAGCAAAAGTCAGATGTTGCTGACTTCTTTTACAAATTCAAGGCTTTGGCTGAAAACCAAGCCAACTGTAAGCTGAAATGCTTAAGGTCAGATAATGGGACCGAGTATGTGTCTCAAAGGTTCCAAAAGATATGTGATGATGCTGGAATTCTTCATCAGCTGACAACCATCTACACACCACAGCAAAATGGTGTCTGTGAGAGGAAGAATAAAACAATTCTTGATATGGCTAGGTGCCTTTTGTTTGAGGCTAAAATGCCTAACAATTTTTAGGCTGAGGCAATAAACACTTCAGTTTACTTACTGAACAGACTTCCAACTAATGCAGTAAAAGGAAAAACTCCCTTTGAAGCTTGGTTTGGACAAAAACCAACAGTGTCACACTTGAGGGTATTTGGTTGTTTGTGCTATGCACTAGTTCCAGCAGAGAAAAGGACTAAGCTTGAGAAAAGGTCCATGCCAGGGGTGTTTGTAGGCTACAGCAGTGTGAAGAAAGGTTATAGGATCTTTGATCCATTGACCAAGAAGATCATTGTCAGCAGAGATGTAAAGTTTAATGAAGAAGGGCATTGGAAATGGGATGGAACAGATGCAAGCCTACTTGAAGAAGATCAGAATAGTCCTGATATGCAGCCTACTGAAATTGAAACTAAAGCTGAAGATGATTATGATGAAGCACCTATTCGTGGCACTAGAACACTGGCAGACATCTATGAAAGGTGTGCCATGACTATAGTTGAGCTATCCTGCTATGCTGAAGCTGCAAAAGAGAAATGCTGGCAAGAGGCTATGGAGGCTGAACTGAACATGATTCAAAAAAATGACACTTGGGAGCTGGTCAATAGGCCAGAAAATAGAAAAGTCATTGGTGTTAAATGGGTGTTCAGGACTAAGACAAATGCAGATGGGTCACTGAACAAACACAAGGCCAGGTTGGTTGTGAAGGGTGCAACGGCAAGACAAGGGTTGATTTCTTTGAAACTTTTGCACCTGTTGCAAGGTTGGACACTATAAGGCTGCTATTTGCCTTGGCAGCTCAGAAACAGTGGAAAGTGCACCAATTAGATGTGAAATCAGCATTTCTAAATGGACTCCTTAAGGAAGAAATCTTCATTGAGCAACCTGAAGGATTTGAGGTCTCTGGTGAGGAACACAAGGTCTATAGGCTTAAGAAGGCCTTGTATGGCCTGAAACAGGCTCCAAGAGCTTGGTGTGATAGAATTGATGCCTACTTGTCAAGGCTCGAGTTCACAAAAAGCATAAGTGAGCCCACTCTTTATGTCAAGAATGATGAAAAGGAGACACTGCTGATTGTGTCATTATATGTTGATGACCTACTAGTCATTGGCAGCAAAGATGAGCTGATTGAAGACTTTAAGAAGCAAATGCAAGACATTTTTGAGATGACTGATCTTGGTCTGATGACATACTTCCTTGGTATGGAGGTAAATCAGGGAGAACAAGGGATTTTTATAAGCCAGCAAACCTTTGCACTAAAGGTTCTAAGCAAATTCTGCATGTCAAAGTGCAAACCTACTAGCACACCAGTTGCACTAGGAGAGAAGCTGTCAAGCACATGTGAGCACGATCGAGTTGATGAAAGGGGGTACAGAAGTCTGGTTGGTTGCTTGCTCTACCTAACAGCAACAAGGCCAGACATCCTATATGCTGTTAGCTTACTCTCAAGGTTCATGCACTGCTGCAATGTTGCACATTTTAAAGCAGCAAAGAGGGTCCTAAGATATGTCAAAGGGACTTTGAATTTTGGTGTGAAGTTTGAAAGGTCAAAGGAGCTGAAACTTGTTGGTTACTCAAATAGTGACTGGGCTGGTTCAGTTGATGACATGAAGAGCACATTAGGCTACTTCTTCAGTCTAGGTTCAAGTGTTTTCAGTTAGAGTTCAAAGAAGCAACAAACAGTAGCTCAATCCACTGCAGAGGCTGAGTATATTGCAGCTGCTACTGCTGTTAACCAAGCCATTTGGCTTAGAAAGTTATTGGATGACTTAAATGCTAGACAGATGGAAGCAACTAAAATCAAGGTTGACAACCAGTCTGCTGTTGCCATTGCCAAGAACCCTGTGTTCCATGGCAAAACAAAACATTTCAAGATCAGGTATCACTTTGTGAGAGAAGCTGAACTTGCTAAGGAAATCTGCTTGATACATTGTTGTTCGAGGGATCAGCTTGCTGATGTTCTGACCAAGCCATTAGATGCTGGAAGGTTCGAATGTTTAAGGAAAGAGCTTGGAGTTTGCTGCCTTGTAGCCAAGGAGGAGTGTTTAAAGGTGGCACTACAGCAGCAACATGCATGCTACCATGCAATCATGCATGAGCATACAAGTGACCAGCTGAGGCATTGAAATGTCTATGGTGTGATTCGATTGAAGAACCATTTTTGTAATAGTTGACTTTTATTAGTTTGTTTGTTATCCTTTTATGTAATGTTCAGCTAAGATTAATTATGTTCTTAGCTGATTTTGTAGTCATTTTAGGATGTCATTATGTTGATTTTACAGCTTAGATACTTGCACAAGCAAGCTTTGTTTTCTTTCTATGTAACCCATCTATTTATGTCATATAATTTTTTTACTGATGAAGTAACAAGCATAGCCAACTTGTTCTTTCATTTTGTTCATCCGATTTTGCTTCTGTTTTTGAGCTTTCAAACACAAAATCTCTTTGTTTTGTTTCATTGATCATTTGATCGAAACTTAACACATACTTTACCCGGATATATTACTTTGTTACTCCAGTTTCAACAAGTTGTTCATATTTTACCCAGGTAAAATAGATCTGTTTTTTTTCCTGTGTGAAAAACTCAACAGCCCCCTTGAATGTTCTCGCATGAATTTGAACTACAAGACATCTTTCTGTAAGTGGATGATTTGGTTGGGTCGAAAAGTGGTGCGTCTTGCTTGAAGCACTGTGAACAAGGCGAGCATTGAGTCCAAATAAGATCACTTCCTGTATCAGCAAGTGCAACAACACTGAAACTTGGGGTACCAAGTGATATGTTCATCAAATACTCACCTGTGTTGACGATAATATCGGGATTTGCTTCCGTTGTTGTGATGGAATTCGGATAGAAACGATGAACACGACTGAAGGAATGACGAAAGGCATTGGTGACACGATCGAAGGTAGTTTCAAAAGGATTGTAAAAGGGAGATTTAATGGAGTCACGGTGGATTAATTCGACACTGAAGCCAACATTTTGAGCATCAGTAAGGCGAAGGGTTGAGAGAGAAATGATAGCAAAAACAATTGCTGCTGCCATTGTTGATGTTGGTTTAGGGGTGACAATGATTAACTTGGTCTGTTGATTTATTTTATAGTGTTGAAAGGGTAATACAAAATAAATTAAGATTGAGAAATTTAAGGAATAATTGATGGTGAAATAATATCAAAAGATACAATCAATTAATTTTCCTTTGTAATATGAATATATATATAATTGGAAATATACATTTAACATTCATTTCCTATCTCCATGAATCTTTACGATATAATTTTCTTTAATTGGGCACCGAATATTAATTCAGTTGACTTCCAATTATATTGTAAATCTATTTAATGACATTATTTATTTGTTAATTTTTTATATTTTAATAAAATCAAAAGTTTTTGGAGATTTTTTAAGATCATAAAATTCTCTATTAGTTGGGCTAAGCAGCACCTCACAAGAAGGAATCAAATAAGCAGTATTCTCTATAATCTCTTGTCAGATAATTGGTTTGCCTTAAACTTTGATGCCTCCATTAAGTCCGATGCAGGGGTTGTTTTTGCTGAGGGTTCTACTTGATTAGAGAGGAGTTTGGATCCTTGGGTATATTCATCGTCTGGGAGCTTGTTCAATATTTGATACTAAACTTTGGGGTAATTCTTGGACAGAGATGGGGTGTAATAAGGTACTAATCTAATTTGATAGTTTAGACGTAGTTAAAGCAATTCAGGAAGGGGATTTAGCTATTTCGAATTCCGTTTTGATTAAGAGGATCATTCAAGCCTTACAACATATGAGCAGTGACATATAAGATATATTCCGAGGGAGAGAAATCTAACTACAAACCGTTTAACTAAGATGGTGAGATTGATATGAGTATTTACCGAAACTCCCATGAAACTTTTAATAATTTTACAATTTAATAGAGCTAGCGACTTTTACGATCTTGAATTAATTTTTCTTTTGTTTTTATCACAAAAAATTAATATCAAATTTCCATTTATATGGGTTTTAACTTTTAAGTCTCAAATTGCGACATGGGAAAGTGGAATTTGTATATTGTTTTCCTTTCATACCTTTGAATTACTGTGCAATAAGTTATGGGCATATTGATGATGCTAAGACTTCAGAATTTGAAAAGTCCGCGATGATGAAGTAGCGTTGGCAAAAATGGAAGATTTAGGATCTTAATCATGAGTATATGTAGATTTTTATTTCATATTTTATTGTGGTTTAACGTGTTGGTCGTTTTTTAATTTATTTTAGTTTAGATTCAAATATATTTTGATTATTATCTTTCTATTTGTGCATTATAATAATTGGATTATGATTATAGTTATGTAAATACAATGATTGTAATTGTAATTCGCTTATGTATTATATAGATTAATTCTAATTGTCATTATATTGATGCATTACCAGTAATTACAATTTAGTTATCTCGACGATTGCTTGTTGTGTGATTTTTATGAGGTGATATTGTTTTAGTTCAATCGGGTATTTTACATCTTTTAAATCGTCCATTATAATTTAGTTTGGCTCGATTTGATTTTTGGTTTTGTATTTTGATTTATTTTGTCAAAATGAACTTTATTTTATGAATTTATTATATTATTCAAAAAATAAAAAATTTAATAAATATTTTTAAAAGTATATAAATTTTCAAGAATTTTTAATTTTTTTACTATTTTAAATATAATATATTTATTTTTATATCATAAAATTAAAATTAATTTAATTTCAAAATCGTAATTTTAAACTTTCATTTCATAAATCTTCCAAACACTGAACAATTTTTGAATTTTCTTATTCAGATTCAAGTGTTATAATTATATTTTTTGAGAAATTCTAAAATGAAAACCGTTTTAAGTGAATATTTTTCTTTGCCAAATTTATTAATTAAAACAAAAGGTTAAAATATGGTTCAAGTATTTGTATTCTTTAGGTAATTGAAACTTAGTCTCCATAATTTTATTTTTCAAGATTTTAGATTTTTATTTTTAAGATTTAAAATTTAAATCCAATTGCTAATCTTATTAAATTCTTTTTGTTTTTTAATTTATTAGTGTGATAATTTAAAATAAAAAAAGTATTTGATAGAAATGGAATTATAATGGACTTAAATTTAATAGAAAAAACTTTAATAGTGTTAACAATGAATTTACATTTTAAATCTGAAAAATAGAAAAACTCAATTGTTATAAAATAAAAGATGACTAACTTTGAAAGTGCATAAGAAAGAATGGCAGCCATTGTTGTAAAATGTTGATAGCTTTGAAAGAACATGGAATGAGTCGGTGTAGTTTGAGTTTTGAGTTTAGTTATTTCTTAATATTTAACAAAATATCATTACAAAGAAAAAACTTAAACAAGGAGGTGCTGATAACGAAGGAGAACATGTAGCAATCATCAAATATTTAATATTACATAAAATCATACTAAAATATTGAATAGTATTATATAGAATTAAAAAACAGGCTAATTCTTGGAGCAATCAGTGGGCTTAAACGAGACTGTCTGCTTTTGAGTATCATATCCAATTAAGAAATCCATCTGTGACAAGTTACCATAAATTGCAACATCATCCAGGGGATTGAAAGTGAAGCATATAGCTGTGTCGGAAACCCTGATGAAGGTGTTCAATGGCTTTAACTTCACATCAGCATTAGTAAAATGCACTGTAACATCAGGGATTTTAAACTCGTCTTTAGCATTATAGCATAAACTCAAACCCTCAGGACCTTCAATCCTTTTAGCACTAATCTGGCTAGTCATGGCGGATTCAACTTCTGAGTAAAAATCTGATGGGAGAAGAGTCAATGTAGTGCCTGAATCAATGATTATGTTGCCTTCTTCTGATCCCAAAGAAGAGCCTGTGAACTTTATTCTTTTGGTTCCAACAGTGATGGTTTCAAGTGTAAGGAAGTAAAAGGTGTCGGGGGATTTTTTAACCAATGGTGTTGAAACAACTCCAGGGCCTGAAACTATTGCATTGGAGCCAAAGTTAATTTTGCT
Source organism: Gossypium arboreum (assembly GCF_025698485.1). Classification (NCBI taxonomy): domain Eukaryota; kingdom Viridiplantae; phylum Streptophyta; class Magnoliopsida; order Malvales; family Malvaceae; genus Gossypium; species Gossypium arboreum. The sequence goes on along the minus strand of NC_069077.1, from coordinate 3,507,078 downwards.
GGAATTACCTGCTTGGGAAATTGGCAACAAGCAGTAGGAGAATTTGCCAGCTACGGAAGTTCTCAATTGGGAAATTAGTGAAACTTGACCACCTCCAAGGCCGATAATGCCAGATGTCTTCTCATCGAATGTTCCACCATTGAAGGTTCCACATCCAATGACTGTTTTCGGGAAAGCTACGGGTCGGCCGGTTGTCGAAGCCAAGGTGAGTGTATCAGCAGCGAGATCACCGTCTGAGAAAGAGCTATCACCGTAAGAGACGGCATATTGACAAGAATGATCAGTAGAACAAGAGGTGCGTTCAAGATCAATGCATTGACTTGCACTGCAAGAAATCTTTCTGTAAGTTGACGATTTACTAGGGTCAAAAAATGGAGCGTCTTGCTTGAAACACTGAGAACAAGGCTTGCATTGAGTCCAACTAAGATCACTTCCTGTATCAGCTATTGCAACAATATCAAACCTTGGGGTTCCAAGTGATATTTTCATCAAATATTCACCAGAATCGGCAGTGAGATCAGATTCTGCTGCCGTTGTTGGAACAGAATTCGTCTTGAAGCGATGAACACGATTGAAGGAACGACGCAAGGCATTGGTGACACGATCAGAGGTGGTTTCTAAAGGATTGTAAAAGGGAGATTTACTGGAGTCACGGTGGATTAATTCAACACTGAAGCCATCCTTTTGAGCTTCAATAGAGCAAAGTGTAGAGAGAGCAAGGATAGCCAAAACTATAGCTGCCATTGTTGTAAGAATTGCTTGGTTTGGGGTGACCATGAACTTGATGATTTATATATTATAGTGTTGAAAGGATAATCCAATTAAGATTGTGAAAATTAATGAATAATTTAATAGAAAAAAATATAATCAATTAATTTTCCTTTGTAATACAAAGTATAATTGGAAAGATACATTTAACATTCATTTCCTATCCCATTCAATATTCTTTTGCCATTCTTAGAATCACAAAATCTTGAAAAGGAAGGAAAAAAAAATTATTTCTCTTCTGGAGCAATAACTTTCCATCTTTAAACTGGGCACAGCACATTAATTCTGTAGATTTTATTATTTACAAATTACATTGTGTACATATTTAATGACACAATTAATTTATTAAATTTCCATATTTGATGCATGAAGTTTTAGCTTAATATTTTGATTAATTTACTACAGTAAAAATATTATATATGAAATTGTTCTTTGTATCAAAACTTTTAATATTTGAAATTTGATGTTACTATAGGGAGCTTTTGATTTGGCAAAATTAAAATTTTGATAATAAATATTAGACCGATGATATATTTTGAAAATCTTTTTTATGTTAAATACATTTGTATGAATTTTCAGCGTTAATATTTAATATATTTAAATAATTTTAGAATATAGTTCTTGATTGTATGACTGAAATGTGTTTATGACTATTCCTTAAGCCTGATGCTTTTTTAAGATCTCAACTTTAGTTAAGGAGATATTACAGTTGGATAGTTATTTTCTCAACGGAGTTGTCTAATTTTATTGTTTTTACTTAATGAAAAAAAAAAAAACAGCAATCTTTCCTCCAAAATGCAAGAAGGAGAAGTGAAATTTATATATTTTTCCGTTCATACCTTTAAATTAATGTGCAAATTAGTTACTCAAAATTTATATCAATTAAAAAAAATAAATAAAGGCTTGACACTATTGATGAAGGTTGTAACTTAGGCATGACAAATATATATATTTTAATAATTGAGAGTATAAATGAAATTGTTAAGAATTGAATCTAAACTTTCATGCCATAACACAAATGCTCTGTAAACTTAATACTTGAAAGTCATACATACTTTATATAAATTTATATTTCTAATTTTTTAAGTATATAATTTTGAAGATAATCATTTTGATAAATAAATTATTTATAATAAACAAAATAAATTAAAGCTCGTGACAATTACACACCATATATATTATAATAATATGAGGTTACAGAAAAAGGAAATAACAATCGTGCTCACATTATAATTTTTGACACATAGACACTTTTTATTTGAAGCACTTATTTATAATTTGAGTAAATTACTCATTGCTTTTTAATTTTTAAGTTATTCCAGCTTTTTGTTTAATTTTTTTATAATTTTTATATCTTAAATATAGAGTTGACTTTAAATGATTTATGTCTTTATTTTAATATTTTACTTAATCGAATTAACTTTTAATGTTATCATAGTAAAATTAATGAATATTAATTTATTAAGTTTAAAATATAGTTAAAAATATATTAATAGCATTTATTAAATTAAATTTATATTTTCAAATATAATAATTACAATTAAACACATAATAATTACATTGATTGATTAGAGTAGAGTAAAGATAATTATAGAATTACAAAAAATCAAATTTTAACAATTTTAACATTAAAATAAAGTAATGTAACAATATATAAAAAAATAACCCATAAGAAATTATTAATCATATTATTTAAATTATAATATATTAATATTAGTATCCAAATTATGATGTTTTTCCATTATTTTAAAATTAAATAAAATTAATATAACTGATTCTAAATTAATTAAATATTTCTAAAATATTTTCTAACTACATTATCTTTTTCATTTTATTAATGATTTTTAATAAATTCATTAAAACAAAAACTAACATTATAAAATATTATAAAACTACAAAACATAATGACATAGGTTAATCATTTTGATATTTTTGGAGTAAAGATATAAAATTAGTTTTTAATTAAAATATTTATTTTAAAATTTTTGAAAAATAATAATTACGTTATTTTATCTAAATCTAAATAAAATCAAAATTAGATAACAATTTTTTTTTATCCAGTGAAATTGAATTCAAATTGTGCTAATCATTTTATCTAATTATTTATTTTTACTTTTAATTTATTTTCCTCTTTTATTATTTTTATTTATTGAAAATTTTAAAATAAATTAAAAAACAAGACAAAAAAATTAAACCATTATAAGTATGACAATAAAAAAGTAAATAACATATTTAAAATTTGCATTGGATTATTTTCATTTCAAAATTTAAATTTTATTAACAAACAATTGATAAGTTTGTTATGGGGTTTCTTGCTATATATATCTCACTTTTTTACTAGTTATATGCATTACAAGATTACAATCTACTTTCTTCACTTTTGTTTTCATTAATCTTTCTAAAGTTTTATCGTGATGAATAGTGTATTGTTAATCTCGTTATTTGTTTTGTCCTTCTCAGCCATATTGTTCAACCAAAGTTTTTCAATCCGTGATAATTATGCTTATGATAATTGTAGCGACGTAAAAAAAAAATTATTTGTTTTGGGTAGCTAATTGTGGCAATTTATTGAGAACTTTAAAACTGAAGTTTGATTTTTTTGAAACATAAACTGAAAAAAACAGAAATAAAGATGGGAGTCGCCACCGATCCTTTTTATAGGTATGATCGGACACCTAATAAATTTAATTTTTTTTTTAAAAAGAAGGCCGAGTTTAGGTCTACGTTAAAACCAGAGAAAAAGTAGGGTTCGGAGTCGATTCTGAGGAAGGTATGAGCACCCTCGTGACGCCCAAAATTGGTATCTTTTAAACATGTGTTGTCTTAATTTTCAAAAATGCTAGTTCAATTTAAATTCCAATCGTGATCCAATTTAAAAGACGAGAACTTTCAATTTTTGATTTTTGAGAAGGATATACCGTTTTAACACGAGCCGACAAATTCCATCCAACATAGCGATGAAATTTACGACTTAACGTTAAATCGGTGTATTGCCTCGACTAATAATTAAAACATGAAAACTATTCATGAAATAAGAATTTGAAATAAATCAAATATGCAAACAATGACATTTTCAAATGAAAAATATTAACATAATACTAGAGCAGTAGCAAAACAATAATAATATTTAAAAGAGAAATAAAAACCAAACATAAACAAATATAAAGTACATTTAGTAATAATAATATAAGGTAATATATACATAAGATAATATGCAAAAATATAATATATGACATATATACATGATGTGTATATTTTTTGTATATTTTTGTATATTTTTTATGTTTTAATATATATAGGTTAAAAAAACTTAAAACCGAATTTAAAATAGAAAGAAAAAGAAATCACCTTAGGTTTTTTTTTTTAAGCTTTCAATCCTTTGATCTTGGTATTTTTTATACTTGAATGCTATTTCTGTATTTAAACGCTGATTGAATCACTATATTGAATCTGAGATTGGATGTTTCACTTTCTTGTTTTTGTGCTCATTTCTCACTGCAAAAAATGAAAGAGAAAAAAAGAAGAAGAGTCCCCTCCTTACAATCTTTTTCATTCGGCTTTTATAGCCTTATTTACAAACTATTTTTTTTACTATTTCTACTATTGTTGTATGTTTGCTTCCTTCCTCTGTCTTTGCAAAGCGGTGGGAGTGTGTGATGGTGTTGGTGGCGGGCAGCATGGGAGAATGGGAGTGGTCTTGGTGGCGAAAGATGGGAGAGTGGGAAGAGGCAAGTGGGAGTCTAGGGTTTTGGGATTGGGCTTGGATGCTGGGCTAGGTTAATTTTAGGTTTTGGGTTTGAGGATGGGTTAAATGGTTTAATGGGCCTGGGTATTTTGTAAACGGGCCAAAATTGGCCTACAACAATAATCATCCAGCTGTACAAGCTAATAATTTTTCGTCATTGTTCCCTTGTTTATGGTTAATAGATACAATTTTGCAACCATTACTTAATTTTCCACCTTTTTTCAGCTCACCACCACCATCAGAACCTACAAGGTCTCTAGCAGAGGATCGTAGACTTGATGAATGCCGACAAATTCTTTTCAAGAATGTTGACACGAACTGCTACGTAGAATTGTTAAAATCTTTTGATGCCCCTAAGATTTTACTTCGATCGGATTGTTGCTGTAAAATTATGCTAGTTCCGGATGATTGTTTCAATAAAATTCCTTTTACTTCAGATCATAGTGTGACTTCCAAATTAAAAAATTATTGTTCTAAGAAATTAGCTGCAGCACCATCAGCTTAGATTAGATTTTTCTATTTATTATGATTATGTTTTAATTAGACTTTTTTTTAATAAAGTTACTATCTTGTAGGTTCTTTTATTTTTAATAAACGATTTTTCTGCTTTAAATTGAAAGTTTAAAGTATTGAATGTCTATGATATTAGTTTTTTATTTATTATTATTTCTTCCAAGTTTTATAGTTCTTTTCTCTTTTGATACAATTGAGTATTGGATTAATATGAAAGTAAACTTTATTATAGATATTTAACAATATTTGAAGTTAATCACTTTTGATAAATAAATTGTTTGTAATAAATAAATAAATTGAAGTTTGTGACAGTTACATATAGTATATACTATAACAATACAAGGGTACAAAAAAAAAAACAGTCATGCTCTCTCATAGGAAAAGAATTGTATAAAATAGTGACATAATATCATCTATATCTTTTTTCAATAGTTTAATGTCACATTAGTAATAATTTTATCCTAAATTTTATGATTTTTATCTTGAAAAAATTAAATTGAAATGAAAATCTTGAAATTTAAGATAAATTTGTTTATGTGGTATTAAACAAAATGAATAATATCTCTGTTTCATACTTTGATGCTCACATTACAATTTTTGACGACACTTTTCATTTGAAGCACTTATTTACAAATTGAGTAAATATATCTTTTACTCATTGCTTTTTAATTTTTAAGTTACTCCATGTCTTTTGTTTAAATTTTTCTTTATAATTTTTATATTTTAAATATAAAATTGATTTTAAATGATTAATGTCTTTGTTGTAATATTTTACTTAATTGAATTAATTTTAATGTTATCATTTAAAAATTAATGAATATTAATTTGTTAAGCTTAAAATATAATTAAAAAAGACACATATTGAAAGCATTTATCAAATTAAATTTATATTTTTAAATATAATAAGGGTTAATTATTTTATTAAAATATAGTAAAATAAATATAGAATTACAAAAATCAAATATTAAAATTTTGACATTAAAATAAATTGATTTAACAATATATAAAATAAATAATTCGTAATAAATTATTAATAATATTATTTAAATTATAATATAATATTAATATTCAAGATATGATGTGCTTTTATTATTTTAATATTAAATAATTTTAAAAATTAAATGAAATTAATATAACTGGTTCTAAATTAATTAAATATTTTTAAAAATATTTTGTAATTATATTACCTTTTCAATTCATTAATGATTTTTCTGAATAAATTCATTAAAAAAATTCTAAACAACTAATATTATAAAATATTATAAATTTTATATATACAACTAGCCTATTAGACTACAAATTAATTTATAAAACTATAAAACATAATTAAATAGGTTAATGATTTTGATACTTCGGAGTAAAGATATAATATTAGTTTTTAATTTAAATATTTATTTTAAATTCTTTGAAAAGTAATGATTATTTGATAATGTTGTTTTATCTAAATCTAAATAAAATCAAAATTAGAGAACAAAATTTATCAATTTTACTAAAATAGACATTCAAAAGAAATATTGGATCTGAAATTTTTTTTATCTAGTGGAATTGAATTCAAATTGTGATATATCATTTTAACTATTTATTTATATTTTTACTTTTAAATTATTTTCCTCTTTCATTATTTTTATTTATTGAAAATTTTAAAATAAATTAAAAAGACCAAAAAAAAAAAAGAAGAAGGTTAAAACATTATGAGTATCACATCTTTAAAAAAAAAACAGTCAGAAAAATGTTACAAGAGCATGCAACTAGAATTAAATGGCTACACACACATATTGATATTATTCAATTTTTATTAATTAATTTTTATTTTATAACAGATAACATCTTTAAAATTTGCATTGGATTATTTTCATTTCAAAATTTAGGTTTTATTAACAAACAATTGATAGGGTTGTTATAGCGTTTTCTTGCTATATGTATCTCACCATTTTACTAGTTACATGCATTACAAGATTTCAATCTACTTTCTTCACTTCCATTCTCATTAATCTTTTCCACAGTTTTATCATGATGAAGGGTGTATTGTTAATTTCATTATTTGTTTTGTTTTTTTCAGCCACATTTTTTAATCAAAGTTTTTCAATCCGTGATAATTATGCTCATGATAATCATCCAATTGTACAACCTAATAATTTTTCACCACTGTTTCCTTGTTTATGGTTAATAGATACAATTTTGCAACCATTGCTAAATTTTCCACCTTTTATCAGCTCACTGCCACCGCCAGAACCTATAGAGTCTCCATCGGTAGATCCTAGATTTTATGAGTGCCGAAAAATATTCTTTGAAAAAAATTTTGACATGAACTGCTACAAAGATATGTTAAATTCTTTTGGTTCGCACAAAGTTTTACTTCGACCGGATTGTTGCCGTAGAATTATGCTACTTCCAAATTATTGTTTTAATGGAATACTTTTTCCTTCGTATCAGGATGTGACTTCCAAATTTAGAAGTTATTGTTCTAAGAAATTAGCTGCAGCACCATCAACTTAGATTAGATTACTATCTTTTAGTTAGAATTTATTTTTCAATAAAGTTAGTATCTTGTAATTTTTTATTAATAAAATTGGTTTATGATTTTTCTGTATTGAATGTTTATGAGATTAGTTTTTATTTCTTCCGAGTTTTATAGTTCTTTTCTCTTTTCATACAATTGAGTATTTGGATTAATATGAAAGTTTATTATTTATGAGATTAGTGTTTATTATTGCCAAGAAAAATAAGAATATGAATTTTTATTATAGATAATTTTGTTTGGATTCTGCAACCTTTTAGTAACTTTTTATTAAAAATTAATTATGAATTTTAAGTCTAAGTCATAATATACTCAATCGTTTTGATGAATCTATAATATATATATATATATATATATATATATAATGAAATTAGTAAATATTGTATCCTGAAATAGATACAAATTGGTAAAATTATTAGAGAGATAATTACATAAATTAAATCACTTTTAATATTAAATTAATTTTTATTAAAATAATATTTTTTAAATAATATTGGTTAACTGTTAATGTTTTTTATCTACCTCTAATAAATTAAAAAATGGCATATTTTGAGGGTGGAGAAAGTATATTAGTGTGCTGATTCGTGTATTCGTCCTCGAGTTTGATTCGATTAATATGGCTATAACATAAAAATAGAGTGTGAAATATATGTGATAATAAAATGAAAAAAAAATATAATGAAAATGAAAATCAATTGTGATATAAGAAACAAGATTCAAATACCTTGAGAGTGCATCGAGATGTATCATAAATGTTTATAATGATATGATAGTATGAAACAATGATATATGTTTATGTGATTATGTATGCTGAAATGAAATTTGGACACTATGCATCTTATTGTTATTTTACTTGTTTATCTGTTTAATAAGTATGCTTGAATTTAAATTATTTTAGCATCATTGGGTACTCAATAGTCAACATAAGAATTTGTTTGTTTTTGTGCGCAGGTTTTGAGCAAGTTTGTGCTCTTTTGTTTATATATTGTTAATGATATGTACTTAGATAGAGTCATGTTTATATGTTGTTTTAAGTCTTTTGAAATATTTCAGTACTTTGTTGCTTTGATATATAATTTTGATGGATATATGCATGAGTTTACTTGCTGCATTAGATGTTAAATCATAGCTAGTATGAAGTACTGAATGTCATGTTTGCATGTGGATTAAATGTGTTTCGGCATGTTAAATGTGTGGATTGGTATGATATGATGTTAGGGTATTTTAGGTGACATTTAGAGATGAAATTCATGCTTGAAATATTGTATTGTAGGTGAAATCGTCGTTTAGTCTACATTTAAATTATGTCTGGAGACATTAAGAATAAAAATAATCAAATTGTGCATTTTTTAGTATAGATCTTGAGACTTATCAAACAAGTTTCAAGATATCATGATATAAGTCTCAAGTCATAATGGCCTATGTGTCTCATCTAAGCATGTAAGGTAGGGGTCTGAACCAGGGGTGTTGTGTATTGAGACATAAGGAGCTAAGTCATTGATTAATTTAGTGCGCTTAGTAGTCATTGATTAATTTGGGTGTGGATGTTTGTCGAGGGGTCCTTGATGTAGGTGCTTTTGGAGGATGGTTTGGGTTGTTGGTTCTGATGGGTTCTAGTTTGCTTGATTATTCTAGGTCTGTTTTTGTGTTAGTGGTGAATTAGGAGTGATTTCCTAAAACTGTTTCTGAAGTTGTGGTGTCATAGATGGCTAATGACCATGAAGGTTTTGATCTACTCGTCATGGTGTTTGTTAATAAGAAAGATTTATATTTTTTTATGGATGGCCTCTAGGAGGATTGAAACTTTTGAATTTGTGTTTGTGTGACAAAGATGGAACGACTACTGAGGCAATAAAGTATGTGATGGAAAAGAAGAATTTTACAGCAAGTGGGCGTGGAAGATGTGAAAGAGTAAACCTAGATCTTTCTTTTGCAGGTGTTTCGTTTTAATAATGTGTATCTGTTAGTGGCATAAGTTTCATTTAATTAATAATGTGTGCAATGAAAAATTAAATATCATCATAATTTACATGTCTAGGTTAGGTGAAGCATGTAAGATAATACTTTTAAGAAGATGAAAAATATAATTAAGTGTGATAAAAGTTAATAAATTCAACTTATGCCACTAGCAGCTACATTCTCAGGCTCTTCTCAATTACCCCCCAAAAATGAAGTTTGTGGCTCTGCTTATTCCTTTTGCAATTTTGCTTTCTATGGTTAAGGGTCAACTTGTTCCTGCCATGTTCATATTTGGAGACTCAATTGTTGATGTAGGAAACAATAATGATCTGGTTACGCTTGTAAAAGCTAACTTCCCTCCTTATGGGAGGGATTTTGCTCATCATGAACCGACCGGAAGATTCTGTAATGGAAAGCTAGCGATAGATATTATTGGTTAAACCTTGTTTCTTTTTCTTTTTATAATCATGTTTATCTTGTATATTTATTAAACAGTTTCTTTTTTCTGCATTTGTAAACACAGCTGAGGGACTTGGCTTCACTGACCATCAGCCCGCTTACATGAGTGACAAGGCTAACGGGGAAATGTTGTTGATTGGAGTCAATTTTGCATCAGCTGCTTCCGGTTATTATAATGCTACAGCAATTTTATACGTAAGCCAAAAAGTTGTTTTTATTTCTCTATGTACTTTCAAATATTCATTCATTTATTTATTTTTACAGAATACATTCTCTTTAAGTCAACAATTGGAAAATTACAAAGATTACAAGAATAAATTAACAGCTATAACGGGAAAATCGAATACATCTTCAATCATATCGAACGGAATCCATCTTATTAGTTCTGGGAGCAGCGACTTTCTTCAAAACTATTACATTAATCCTTTATTATTCACATCCTATACACCTAATATGTTTTCAGATATTCTCATTGAATCATATGATAATTTCATTCAGGTTTTCCTTAATACTTTTTTCACTAAATTAATATATATATATATATATATAATTTCATGATTTTCTAAATTTTCTTTCAGAATTTATACGAGCTTGGAGCAAGAAGAATAGGAGTCACAACTTTACCACCACTTGGGTGCTTACCGGCAGCCATCACAGCTTTTGGGCATGGTAGCAATCAGTGTGTGGCTAGATTAAATAACAACGCAATTTCATTTAACAACAAGCTCAATCACAGATCTCAAAGGTTAAAGAGAAGGTTTTCTAAGCTTAAGTTAGTTGTCCTAGACATCTATAGTCCTCTTTACACCATTATCACAAAGCCTGATGAGAACGGTAAAAATACTAAATATTATTTCTTAAAATGTTAGAAGCATGAGTAAGGCTTAACTTCTAAGCAAGCAATAATAATTTAAACATGTGAAAATAGGTTTTGCAGAGGTAAGAAGAGCTTGTTGCGGGACTGGATTGCTTGAAACATCCATACTATGCAATCAACATTCCATTGGAACTTGCTCAAATGCGTCACAATATGTTTTCTGGGATAGTTTCCATCCAACAGAGGCTGCAAACAAGATTTTAGCTACTAACCTCTCTAATAGTGGAAGCTCTTTAATTCAACCATAGTTAAAATTTATAATTTATGGTTTAGCTTAAATTTAAAAAATTAAATAAAGACCCTATAGCTGGTTTTTATCATGTATTCACTTTATATTTTATGAATTTTCTTATAAGGATTTTGTTGAGCTAATGTCTATTTTAGTCTTACATTTAATTTTTCACCTTTTTAAAACTTTGAACTTGTATTTTTGTCGAACACTCCAAAATCGATGAAAAAGATAATGTTTGTTAATTTTGCTGACATGATATATATGTGAATTACGTAGATAATGGTCAATATTTAATTATTTTTTAACATTTAAAAATATTTTTATATTTTAATAATTTTAATTTTTAAAAATAGTGTTATAATTTTTGAATTTTAAAATTTTAAAAAACTAATTAAATGATGATTTGTTATCCACATGACAATATACATGTATGTAAGTTAAAATATTTAACTTTTTCATTTATTTTGAGTGATTTAAAAATATATATAAATTTTAGAGCTAAAAAACACAAAATTAAATATTATAAATTTTAAAATACAAATAAAAATATAAAAAAACACATATAACATGATTACAAGCTCAATAAATTATAACCGTTAGAATTCCGCACAGAATATCCCCATTTAAGATTAGGGGCAGAAGAAAATTATTAAAATTAGTTTATAAAATTATAAGAGATAATTAAATAGGTTAATGAGTTTGATTTTAGGAGTAAATATATAAAATTAGTTTTTAATTAAAATATTTAAAATTTGAAAAGTAATGATTATTTGATAACATTCTTTTATCTAAATCCAAATAGAATCAAAATTAGAGAACAAAATTTATCATTTTTACTAAAATAGCCATTCAAAATAAATATTGGATCTAAATTCTTTTTATCTTGTGGAATTGAATTCAAATTCTGCTATATCATTTTATCTATTTATTAATTACTTTTAATTTATTTTCCTCTTTTATTATTTTTATTTATTGAAAATTTTAAAATAAATTAAAAAGCCAAAAAAACATTGAGTATGCAACTAGAATTAAATGGCTTCACACACACACATATTGATATTATTCAATTTTTATTAAATTTTTTTTATAACAGATAACATTTTTAAAATTTGCAATTCAATTATTTTCATTTCAGAATTTAGGTTTTATTGTTAGGTTTTATTGACAAATAAGTGATAGGGTTGTTATAGTGTTTCTTGCTATATATATATCTCACCATTTTACTAGTTACATGTATTACAAGATTACAATTTACTTTCCTCTCTTCCATTCTTATTAATCTTTCCAAAGTTTTATGGTTAATAGATACAATTTTATAACCACTGCTAAATTTTTCATCTTTTATCAACTCACCGTCATCGTCATAACCTATAGAGTCTCCATCGGTGGATATTAAATTTTATAGGTGTCGACAAATCTTTGAAAGAAATTTTGACATGAACTGCTACAAAGATATATTGAATTCTTTTGGTTCGCACAAAATTTTACTTTAACCTGATTATTGCTGTAGGCTTATGCTACTTCCAGATTATTGTTTTAATAGAATACTTTTTCCTTCAGATCGTGATGTAATTTCCAAATTTAAAAATTATTGTTCTAAGAAATTAGCTGAAGCTCAAGTCAACTTAGATTAGATTATTATCTTTTAGTTAGACTTTATTTTTGGATAAAGTTATTATCTTGTAGTTTTTTAAATAAAATTAGTTTATGATTTTTTGCTTTAAAATTTTAAAGTATTGAATGTTTTTGAGATTAGTTTTTATAATTTGTAATGTTTAATTTTTAATTTCTTCCAAATTTTATATTTATTCTCTCTTTTGACACAATTGTCTAAAAATTAAAAGAGATAATTACATAAGTTAAATCACTTTTAATATTAAATTAATTTTTATTAAAAATATAATTTTTTAAATAATATTAAATCTTAGGGATTGTTTGGAAACTAGATTTATTAAATCTGGGGGTTGAATCGATCTGTCATGCCTAAAATTTAGACTATTTTTTAAATCAAATTGGATCCAAATTAATAGACTTGAAATTTTATTACATCTTGAATCCGACCCGATTAATGATTGTCTTATGTTAGTTTAACAAACTTTTTAACTCCACTAGAATGTTATAGTACTGGCTAGCAGAATTTGTTTTTCTTGTTCTTTGTTTCGTACCATAACATTCTTCCCTTAGTATTCCCTTCTTGACAAAAAAAATTATTCAAAAATAAAATTCCGGCGAGAATGGCTTCGGGTTTGACGACGGCTGATTCGACGGCGAAGCTTCTCTCCGACCTCAAAATCGACGCCGGAGATTGGCCTCCTAGTCTTGTCAAGAATCTCCACCTCCTTTCTCCGGATCAGGTCTTGCATGTTTCAGATTCCGTACTTTTGTAAAAAATTAACGGATATTTATGTGTTTATATATATAATATTTAATCGACTATGTAAATTATGCGTTTTTTTTTTTTTTTGTTTTGTCAGATCCAATTGGGGAAGATGTTGTTGGAGATGGGACAGAGTCATTTGTTTCAGCATTGGGCAGAGCCTGGCGTCGATGACGACCAAAAGAAAGCTTTCTTCACTCAGGTCTCTGATATTTTTGAAGCTATTGAGTTCTACAGTATTCTACTATGATTTTTTTTCTTAATTAGAAATGTTTTTGGTTACTAAGGAAAATTAAGGCATTCAAGGAGTGGCTGTTTATTTTTACCGTTTACGTTTGAATTGTACTTAAATGATTTTCAGTATTGTACATCTTAATAGTGTACTGCTTTTTTCTTCCCTTTAATATAGTTATCTAAGCTGAATTCGAGCTATCCTGGGGGTTTGGCATCATATATTAAAACCGCTAGGGAGCTCTTAGCCGACTCGAAAGCTGGGAAGAACCCATATGATGGCTTCACACCTTCGGTAATGAAATTACCTCACTCGAAATTTTCTAAATTTTTATACAAATTGATGTAATCAATATTCAGTTGTCTTAGTTAACATGATTCGTATTATTATTAGTTTAATTTGACATATAAAAAGTTTTCTTTACTTGTGTATGTTCTTATCTTCACTCTCTTCTATGCAACTGTTTTAAACATAGTAATTCTTTTTGCAGGTCCCAACTGGAGAAGTTCTCTCTCTTGGTGATGACAATTTCATCAAATTTGAGGATGTTGGTGTCAAAGAAGCCAAAAACGCAGCATTTGTTCTTGTTGCGGGTGGGCTTGGTGAACGTCTAGGATACAATGGAATTAAGGTATATAACCTATAGACCAACTGTTAATATTTTTCTTTTCTTTGCCCCTTTCTGAAGAGGATTAATCACATTTTTTGCATCGTTTTGGTTAAGCCTGTTCCTACACCCTTGACTACTTTTGCTCTACAAACAACATATTTGACTAGCTACTCTTGACATCTTGTAGGTGGCACTTCCTGCAGAGACCACAACTGGAACATGTTTCTTACAACTCTACATTGAGTCCATTCTGGCTCTTCAAGAAGCTAGCAGTCGTCTCACACAAGGTAGGCATGGTATCTCAGTTGTTAGGAGGCGTTCCACATTAAATATAGCCTTTTTGAACTTTTTGTATATTGAGTCTATTCCGGTTCATCAGGAAAGCTAGTAGTTGGTTCATACAAGGTTTGTGTGATATCTCATTTGTTAGGAGGCCTTCCGCATTAAAAAGCCTTTTGAGCTTTTTGTCCTTGACTTAATCATGAAAGATTAAGTGTTATTTTCCTTCAGCACTGTTGATTGCAGCAGCCAATGGGAGATTATTGAGCATCATCAGAAAAGCCACTTTCAAATAAGACAAGAATTTACCACTTTACCTGTAAAATGGCCATCATTTTATTAGGAAAATTGATAGAGTGAACAAGTAGAAAAGAGTTCCAAGTCAGGCTGTATTGTTTTCTTTGTAACCAACTATAGCTAATGAACTTATTTATTTAACCAGTCTCTTTCATCTCACTAGCATAAGCAGTTCATATTCTTACAACCATTTTCTTATGTTTGAAGTGCCTAGGTCAACATATTTGCCTCAATAAGTAAAAAGAAAAACAATTAACCTTGAAGCCTTCAGAAAATATTTTATTGATTGTTGCATTTTACAACTTATTTGCTCTCTAACTCCTGAGTGTGTCTTAAATTAAGGTACATGTCAAAAGGAGATTCCTTTTGTTATCATGACATCAGATGACACACATACCTCTACGGTGGACCTTTTAGAATCAAATTCTTATTTTGGGATGAAACCTTCACAAGTTAAACTTCTTAAGCAGGTATGTTATCTCTCATTGATGTGTGGTTGGTGACAGCTGTTGTTAGGTGCTTTATCTTGTGTATTTGCTTGCAGGAAAAAGTTGCATGCTTAGATGATAATGATGCTAGGCTTGCTTTGGACCCTCATAACAAATACAAAATTCAGGTAGTCCCAATAAACGCCGTATAAAAACATGCTTATATTTTGATTGCTAAAGCCATTAGGTTCTTCTCTTTTCTCTTTTCTGGTCTTTTTAGACAAAACCTCATGGCCATGGTGATGTACACTCACTTCTTTATTCTAGCGGCCTTCTGAATGTATGGTATGTCTCTCAAATACTCTTCTCATGCCTTTGCAAGTTATCTTTACATTTAGATTTGCCTGTTGTCAAAAACTTATTTCTTAATGCACAGAAACTCCTTATATGATGCCCTTGTCCTTGCATCTCTTTATGGTAGTAAGACTAAAACAATGTTGGTCTCAAACCCACATTAAGCTATAACATCCATGTGGCTCTCTTAACTAGCTACCATACACTTATAAATAATCCATTTTCTAGTGCTTCTTGACCTTAATCGTCTCAAATTTTATTTATACTAGGTCAGTGACATCGCATAGAAAAGTCAACTATCAGTCTCTGGAAATTGGTTTAATGTATAATTCTTTTTATATTCCACCATGTTAAACTTTTATCTTCACTTTTTGTTAGGCATGATTCCGGATCGAGATGGGTTATCTTTTTCCAAGACACAAATGGACTGTTGTTCAAGGTTAGAATCTCGATTTCCATGATTTTATCTATAATTTTCTTATGTCAGCAGTGTAAAACTGGTAGAAATAAAAAATTACTATTTCAATGTAGGCAATTCCAGCTTCCCTTGGAGTCAGTGCAACTAAAGAGTACCATGTCAATTCTCTTGCTGTTCCACGGAAAGCAAAAGAAGCTATTGGAGGAATTACTAAACTCACTCATAGTGATGGTATTTATATACAAGACTGAAACTTCTATAACTATTGGAAGCTAGAATTCTTTATATGCTTATAACCTATTTCTCTAGGGATGATGGCATTCAACTAAAAAAAGGTCTACATTTCAGTAATTTTTTATTTTTCTAGTGCCAACTTCTTCTTTGTGCTTGTACATGTTAAAGTTCTTTTACAATATATAGGATAATGCAAATTATGTCTTTTCCTCCCCCAAAATCTCCTTTCATTTTCTTGTATATGATATATTATACATGTCTATATGAAAACTGTTCTATGATTGGTATTTTGGGCGTCAAAGACCCTAATGCTTCATTATTAGTAATGCACCATGAAATTAACTTCAGGGAGATCAATGGTGATCAACGTGGAATACAATCAGCTTGATCCTCTGCTTAGAGCCACCGGACATCCAGATGGAGATGTTAATTGTGAGACCGGTTATTCTCCTTTTCCAGGAAATATAAACCAAGTAATTTTCCAGCTCAAATTCATTATTTAGATGTTTCACTTCTAGGAAGATGTCTAGTGTTATAACGAGGATTCTTTACTTTTGTAATTGATATGGTTGGAAGTGCAAAGAATCAATATATTTTACACCTGCTGAAATCTTCATTATCATTGTGATATTCATTAAATTTGATCTGGTTTTTGCTGTGGAACCTCTCATACATATGTAGAAAATGTTCCGTTCATTTTCTAATTGAAAATGTTTCATTCATTGTCTAATTGCACTCTCCCTCCGTATCCTGTTCTTTTTTTGTTTCTGTTTACCAGTTGATTTTGGAGCTTGGTCCATACATTAAGGAGCTCACCAAAACAGGAGGTGCTATTAAGGAATTTGTTAACCCCAAGTAAATTGTTCACCAAAACCTTATAATTTCTGTTTTCATATATTTTGTTCCTTCTAAAGAAGAAAGCGAGTGAATATGTCATCTGTTTTGCCCTATGTTACTGCAGGTATAAAGATGCTAGTAAAACATCATTTAAGTCCTCAACTCGACTAGAGTGTATGATGCAAGACTATCCTAAAACATTGCCTCCATCAGCAAGAGTCGGATTTACGGTAATTGGTGGTTTGAATCCTTTCTTATAATTTCACTTGAGTCTTTTTAGTGTTAATAGGCCTCACTTCCTGTCTTACGTCAGATAGGATCCTACTTCTCTTGTGGTTCTGTGAATGAATTTGCTACTAATGTAAATATATGCTCATCATTTACCTGATGTAATGTGACTGTGTAGGTAATGGATACGTGGCTTGCTTATGCACCAGTGAAAAACAACCCTGAAGATGCTGCTAAGGTACCAAAAGGAAACCCATATCACAGTGCAACTTCTGGAGAAATGGCCATATATCGTGCGAACAGTCTCATCCTTAAAAAGGTGAGCATGTTGTTCTGCTAAAACTCAGATATAAATTTTCTCGTTCTTTAGCATGTTTTTCACTCTAATTCTGTCTCTCATCTTATTTTTAATAATTTTTGTCCGTTTGCTAGGCGGGGGTCCAAGTGGAGGATCCTGTGCAACAGGTTTTCAACGGCCAAGAGGTGGAAGTGTGGCCACGGGTTACTTGGAAGCCTAAATGGGGGGTCACTTTTGCTGAGATCAAAAGCAAAGTTAGTGGAAGTTGCTCTATTTCTCAAAGGTCTACCATGGCCCTTAAGGGGCGTGATATCTTTCTTGAAAACCTAACCTTGGATGGAGCTCTTATCATCAATTCAACTGATGGTGCAGAGGTATGCCATTGACGATAAATTGACAGTTGACAGTTGTTTAATCCATTCCCTTGCACTCTTTTGCCACAATGTTTATTAGATTTGCTATTCAATTCCATGTTTTGGATGTTGTTCATGACTTCAATTTTCTTACATTCTTCTTGCTTGATAACTCTGACTTGATCAGTGCTTTCCCTGTCGCTTCATTATTTATGCCGTTCACCCATTGTCATCATTAGCTCAAATCCTTCTCTGCTTGTAAATGTGCAAGTAAACTATTTGTGTTGGATGGACAATTTAGTTCAGTTGAACAATATGGTAATAACAGTGTGGTTTTGGAAATAGGTAAAAGTTGGAGGATCAATAAAGAACAAGGGCTGGCTGATTGAGAGAATCGACTACAAAGATACAGCATTCCCGGAGGAACTGAGGATCCGAAGTTTCAGAATGGAGAAAAAGGAGCAATTGGAGGAAACCTACAGTCAACCTGGCAAGTACACCTTAAAGCCATGAATTTTGATTCTTGTTTTCAGAAAGTTTTAATGTGGCAATTATTAGGTAATAATTGATATCAGAACAAGTCATTTTCCATTCTCTTTCATTTATTTTTTTGGGAATTGAAATAAAACTGTTGTTCCATATTTAAATTAGATTGAAAGGAGGTTTTCAAAGCTAGCATATTGGGTTTACAAATTTTAACATTTGGTACGAACTAAATTATTATTTTTACACTAATTACGGACGTGTTATATAAGATGGAAATATGTAAATTTTAATGTATTACTCTACAGTTGCAAGTCTTGCTTTTATACTATTGAAATACTATTAAATTATATAATTCAAAATTTAAAATTCTTGTAAGTATAATATAATTTAGAAGGTATAAATAATGTAATTTTAAATTTAATAATAAAAATGTAAAATATTTTTAAATATTAATATAGTAATTTTTTAATTTAAAAGTTTTTTAATAAAACTTCTATTGTAATTACATAAAGGCATTAAAATTTATAACAATTATATTAATAAAAAATATATATTTCAAAAACTAATTATTATCAAATTGGAATGACCCATTAAATTTATATTAATAAAACTTCTATTTGGAATGACCCACCAAATTGTTTATTGTAGATTTGAGTCACAAATTGGTTTAATATTTATCAATTTTGAAATTTAGTAATTAAAACTTTAATATAATATTATTTTATTAAACAAAGATCTTTAATTTTATGTAATTTTATACATAAAATTTTGATTTGATTAAATTCTTATAAATTATTGATATAACATTATTTGATATTTATATATTGTATACATAAATAATTATATTTATCCAATAGAAAAATAAATTGATGCATTTATTTTTTGAATGTGTATGATTAAATCAAAATTAAAGTTTCAAATATATATTTGAACCCTAATTAGAGTTTCACTTACAAATTCATATATACAGATTGCACTTTAAATCAAAGTTTATATATAATTTTGAGATTTATCCCTTTTAAAACAAATAAAACTTTCAAAAATTAAAAAAATCATTAAAAAGGAAAAGTAAATCAAATAAATAGATAGATAAATAAATTGATATAATCATGTTGAGGAAAATTTGTAAATTTAATTCCACTGACCAATTTAAAAATAAATATTATCGTCTAATTTCAAGTTTATTAAATGTTGTTGTCTAATACTTATAATTGCTAAAGTGTTGTATTTGGACTAAAAGAACATTTGTTTTGGTCCTTTATGAAATTTATAATAATTTCTTAATTGAGTAAAAAAATTAAACCATCCACTTTTATCAATCATAGAAGACCTATTTAAGCATGAAAACAAGCATTGTAAAATTCCAACCATACTTGTATCAATCATAAAGTACCTAAGCTTCTAACCATCCACTTTTATAAATAATAGAATATCTATTTAGACATTAGCCATTTATAATTTAAATACCATTAAAGCCTCTTTAATTAAACCTAAAGAATAAAACTTTAGTTTGTAACAATATAGTATTTTTAATATAGTATTTTAATATAATAAAAGTAAAGTGTTATTTAAATATTAATATAGTATATTTTTTCAATTTAAAAGTTTTAAAAAAAGCTAATTATTACATAAAGGCATCAAAACTTATAACAATTATAGTATTAACAAAATCTATATTCCAAAAATAATTATTATCAAAACTAAAATAAATATATAATATTTTAAATACTTATTGATTGCAAGTTGTGAGACTATTTAGAATGGCCCACAAAATTGTTTATTGTAGATTTGGGTCACAAATTGGTTACATTGAGGTAAAAAATTCCTCCTCTCCTTTTCAATTTTAAAATTGAATAAATTATTTTTAAAAAATAAAATAATTTAATCTTTATCAATTTCGAAATTAAACAATTAAATATAACAATTAATGATATTAACACTTTTTATCCATTTTTTTGTGAAATGTCCATATTATTATTTAACATAATATAATTAACAACATGGATGGATTTTAATATCTATTTAGACATTAACCATTTATAATTTAAATACCATTAAGACCTCTTCAATTAAACCTAAATAATAAAACTTCAATTTGTAACTTTAGTATGAAATATATTTAATTATGTATGTTTTATTCTGATTTTTTCTTTATTAATAGAAAAAAATAAGAAATTTTTGTAATCCAAATTTTCTAGAGTTTCCTATTTGTTTGATAAGCCCTAATTTATTTTCTCACTGTTGTTCCCAATTCATATATAATTTAGTATGCATAAATAATGTAATTTCAAATTTAATAATTTTAATATTTAAATTTAATAATAATATATTATTCAAATGTCTATGTATTAATATAATAAATAATAAAAGATATTTTAATATTTCAAAATTAATAATAAAAGTAAGATATGCACCCTCTTATTATTACAAGTTTGGGAAAATCAAAAGGAAGGTTATTGAAGTTGCAATAATGTGAGGTTTAATGTTGTGTTTATGTTGAAACAAAATCAATAATAAAGTTGCTTTTTCTCTTAACAAAAATGTTTTTTTCCCTCTTCATTATTACTGGTTTTAGTTTATTTCGTTGAGAATTAGCCACGCAAATTTCACATTTTTCAACTAAATTTCAACCAATCTAAATAGCCTAATATTTTATCGTATTTTCCCAGCCACAAGGGCCACAACAAGAATCATCTCTCTTCAACACTAAACTAGAGATTATAAATAAACGCTACCCAACTCTCTCTCTTTCCATTGCCTTGACCATTTCTTACCAATTTCTCTCTGTCATTGGCTTGTTCTCGCTGGCAATACCTCTCTGTTCAAAATGTCCCTTTAACGAAAGGTTTCCCTTTCCTTTCCTTCTTTTCCTGACCAAAATTGAAGCTCCTGGAACGAGAACGGAAAAGAAAGAAAGAGAGAGAGGTAGACCTAGGCTGAGATATGAAGAACAATTACATTATAGAAATAACCCTCATCTCCGCACAAGGACTTAAGAAAACAACCACCTTCCGTCGCATGAGAACTTATGCTGTCGCTTGGATTGATTCCTCCGTCAAGCTCCGTTCTTGCATTGATTGTGTAGGCGGTGAAAACCCAACATGGAATGATAAGTTTCTCTTCAAGGTTTCATCGGAGTTTCTTTACAGCGAAACCTCCGGCATTTCGATTGAGATCTTCGCTGATGGTATCTTCTTCGATACCCTCGTTGGAACTGTTAGATTGCTCGTCAGTAACCTCCTTCGAGACGGCTCGTCCTACATTGCTATAAGGGTTCCTTCTTTCAGTGCAGTACAAGTCCGCCGACCTTCCGGTAGGTTCCAAGGGGTTATAAACATTGGCGCATCGGTTCTTTCGACTTCGGATGTCCCGGCCATGAGTGGCGTCTCCGCCATGGGCTTCCGTAATCTATTCCAAGAGAACTGTATACCAAAAGGCATGAGGAGATCACATTCTAGTATAGGTATATCTTATGAGAATCGATTCGTTTCTGGTTCGACGTACTCGTCATCCCTATTGACATCAATGGCTTCGAAGGAGCGGAGGAGGATGATTAAGGAAATGGAGAAAACGAAACATGCAAGGTCTTCATCAGATGGTGCTATATTGGGTGTCGGGTTGGGGTTGTCGCCTAAGAAGGCGGCTTATCTCCACCCTTTTGGCCCCAATCAAAGATTTCATGACCGGAAACTGACAAAAGTCCGGTCAAGTCTGACTTCCTAAGCATCTGGTTTGTGATTCATTCAAAAGTTTTACCTAATGTTCAACATTTAAATTCAACCGTTAAAAAGAATACCAAAGTAAGCATTGTTTCTCACTTTCTACTTTCCACCTACATTGGTAAATTATGGCGTTGTTTGTTTTCTATATAAGAGAAATTACGGTGTTGTGTATTATATATAGGAGTTAATTGCAGTATTTTCAAACTGTGAATTTTATTTTAAATTGGTTTTTAACTTAAAATAATCCACATATAATTTAGTATGCATAAATAATGTAATTTTAAATTTAATAATTTTAATATTTATATTTAATAATAAAAGATATTATTCAAATGTCTATGTATTAATATAAAAATAATAAAATAATATTTTAATAACTAAAAATTAATAACAAAAGTAACATATTATTTAAATATCAATATAGTATTTTTTCCAATTTTTAAAAATTTATTATTACATAAACACATCAAAACTTATAAAATTACAATATTAAAAAAATCTATATTCTAAAAATTATTATCCAAACTTAAATAAATATATAGTATTTTAAATACTTATGGATTGCAAGTTGTGAAGCTATTTGGAATGACCCACAAAATCCTTTGATCAAATGATCAGAATCGTTTCTTGTAGATTTGGGTCACAAACGTGTTATATGAGGTAAAAACATTCCTACAATTTAGGAATTTTTTTAATTTAGAAATTGAGTAAATTAATTAAAAAATTACAGTAGTTTAATTTTTATCAATTTTGAAATTGAGCTACTAAACATAATAATTAATTATATTAACACTTTTGTTTATATTATTACTTTAATGTAATATAATTAACAAAATATATGGATGAAAATTTTAATTGAATGACTAATTTATTCTTTTTCTTAAAATAAAAATATACTGCAATTCACCTCTTAATATAAAAGGCTTCAATTTATTCCTTTTGCATGTGTGATTTTCTAATAGCTAGATCATATACAAAAGTAAATAAATAACTCTAATTAAACTTCAATTAAAACTAATCAATAATAACACATAAATACTAAAATCTAATGCTGTAAACAATTCAATTTAAGTTGATTTTTGCATGATTGCACTTATTTACTTTTGGATCCCCTCGTTTTGACTCTATAAGTTATGGTGGTAGCTCTCTATCATCTAGTAGTGATGAGCTAAAAGATGGTAGATGTACAAGCCCAATTTTGGGCCCAAAACCCTTAAACCTACCTAGCCCATAACCCACTAAACCTAACAGAAGCTCAAACAACCAAAACCTACCCAAAACTAATCCCAATCTGACCCAACTAGCTCAAAAATTTAGGGTTTCAGAATTTGAAACCCTAAATCACCTATCCCACCGCCCCCAGTCACATCTCCTGCAAGTGGCCTCTACTCCACCGCCTCTTCACCTGCAACCATTAAATGTGAGAATAGTGTAGAAAACAGAGGGATTGTAAAGGCTTTATAAAAGCCGAATGGATGATTTTGTAAAAAAGGTTTTTAGGTTAGCAGATTTTTACAATAAAATCTCTTAGATTGGAACCACCTATATCAAAAAAGAAGTCTCAATACCAAAACAGAGATTAAAAATACCAACAAATCGCAAGAAGCAAAAAAGAAGCCCAAAGAAGAAATCAAAATCAGAAAACGAGAGGTGTTTTAAAATTTTTGAATCTGTTTCTTTCTTTTCTTTTTTTTTTCTTTTCCTGTCTACATGGACATGCATATATGCTATTAAAATAAAGAAGAAAAATAAAAAAAAATACACCTTTTTCGAAACTTCGGCCACCGCACGGCACCGTCGGCGGAAGGCGCGACGGACGGCGATGAATGCTGGCCTGACCTAGGGTACCTGCAGAGAGAAAAGAGAGGATTAGAAGACCTTTTTTAAAAAAGGGAGAAGGGAAATAAAATTAAAAAAAAATAATTAGTCTATATAGGCCGGAAAAATGCACCGTTTTGCCCGCCCCTTTTAAAACCCAGAAACGACGCCGTTTAGGCACGACCCGAATACCCGACCCGTCTTACCCTGGGATTCGCGTGTTTTTGCTCTTAGGGGCTAATTGCATGCCCGGTCCTTCCGCTTTTTATATGTTTTGCAATCAAGTTTTCAATTCTTTTAAATTAGCCCCGAGGTTCCCCTTGTGTTATTTGCGCTTTCAAATTAGTCCCTTTCCCCGTTATTAATTTTTAAAATCGGCCCCAAAACTTAATATTTGTTTCAAATTAGTCCTTTTTTTAGACTTAATACGGTTTCTATTATTTTTTTTCACTCTTTATTATTTAAATATCATTCATTTTTATATTTTACTATTTTTGTATTATCATCATTAGCATATTTTATTATTATTTAGATATTTTTAGTTTTAATTAATACTTACATATATTTTATATATATTCATATAGTTGTTTTATTATTATTCCTAATATATATTTTATGTATACACATTTAAATACTATATCATACTCTATATTATGCATATACATATTAACATTATACCATATGTATATTTTTTATAAATACTATATATATATATACTTTTAATATATTGTGTATATTGTGTTCATACTTCTAATATTATCATGTATTCATTTTAATACATATGTATATATCTATGTAATATCATTAAAATTTATTTTAAGCATCATTATCATTCTTTAGCATGTATATACTATGTAAATAGTCTAAATATTGCATTTCTATGCATATATTTTTAATCTGGATGCATTTTATATATTACGTGTATATATATTTTAATATTGTATTTTTATGCATATACCTTAATACTATAACATTTATATATTTTTATTTCTCATATTATCTTATGTTTATGTTTTTAAACTATACCATGTATATACTACTATTATCTACTTATATAATTGTTAATAGTTGTTTTCAAAGATTATGATTATTTCTAATATATGTATTATGTGTTTACCTTTAATATTATATATTATATATTCTCATTATTCTCATTACTTTTATTATTATTAATTTTATTATTTGACATATTATTGTTATCATTCATTTTTTTTCTTACTATCATTGCATTATTATTATTACTTTTTTATTTTCTCATTACTTAGTTATTTATGTTTCTTATTCACTCATATTTTCGTTATTATTACGGTGTTAGCATTATGTTTATTCGTTTACTCACATGTGTCTCAATATATTTGCAAATCCACATTATTCGTCATTATTATCGTTATATCATCACCTCTGTTATTATTATGCTTGTTAACCCTGCGATTTGTTTCTCATTTCACCATGTGATTATGATTACGTTGGTCATTCACTCGACACATGTAATTGTGTTTTCTAAAATAAAACAAGTTTCGTATTTAGATAATTCGAGAAAATTGTGCCCTAACTTACTGGGTTTCAGTTTTCCTCGTTTAATCTAAATAACGACATAATCCTCTTAAATCGCAATACGAGTTTTAAAAGAAAAATGCTTATTTTCGGGGATACGAGGTATGGTGCCCTAACTTACTGTGTATGACATTTTGTTACCTCGAAATAAGATCTTTTGTAAAATAAAGGCAATGTTCGGTGTTCAAAAATTCGAGGAAACGTGCACTAACTTACTGGGTTTCGATTTTCCTAGTTCACCCTAAATAACCGAACATCCTTTTTAAAAAGGGGGTTAAAATACATGAATTTTATATAAAAGACAAGCTCGCTCTCAAAAATTCAAGATGTCGTGTCCTAACTTACTGGATGTGACATTTCATATTTTGAGACGAGAAGGTCCTTAACACTTGAGCTTTTTTATAAAGAAGGATCGTATTTCAAAAGTCTTTCAAGTTTTCAATCTTCGACACTAAGACACTAATTAATCAACTAGGTACCAATTTTGAGCGTATCGAGAGTGCTAACCCTTCCTCGTAGACCAAAAAAAATTTCGTTTTAGTAAATCTTAACTTTTATTAAAATGATTAATTTAAGGTGACCCGATCACACCTCATCAAAAAGGATTGCTGGCGACTCCCGTTCTTTCATTTTCAAATCTAAGTCGATCCCCGTTCCGTTTTTCCAAAAAATGGTTACTACAGCTTGGCGACTCCACTGGGGACCTAATAAGAGAGTCAAGCCACAAGTTGATTAACTTTTGTCTTTTTGTCAAAAATTGAGAATTTGGTTTTGATATACGATCCCTTCATTGCATTTCACCCGTTTTTCGTGCGATTTTCATCATTTTATTCCCATTTTCTTTAATCGCTTCAAGTTTTCATCATTATATCCTCGCACATTGCATTGCATGACCGTTGTGGTCACACCCTTTAAGTGGGAGTGAGAAACTATTCCTTCGTGAGGTTTTCACCTCCGTGCAGGATAGCGGATCGCTTTTAGGATACATCCGTACCTATGTTTTCGTGAGATTTTCATCTCCGTATAGCCATAGGGAAATGTATTCCCCTGAACTGAACTCGGTCTATATGAACCTATAATAAGTGAAGATCAAGGAATCTGCTGGTTTAGGTACCCTTACTCTAGAACCAAACCATATATAGAGAGACCTAGGAGCCCACCCTAGGTAGAGCCACTCCGAACCCCTAGAGGTTACCCAAATTGCTTTATTTGTTATTTATTTATCCTGTACTAATGTGTTTTGTTTTTTTTTGTTTATAATTGCATTGCATTACATCATCATAGGAATGAGGTGTTGATTCATATTTGATTGTTAAATAGAACAGTTTGTCATAAGAAAACGAATTTTTTGATAAAGTGGATTATAACACGGTTGTCTAAATATGGTCCAAGTAAACACAATGAAAGAAGGCTGATAGTCCGTGAAGAAATACAAGACTTTGCTTCATTGCCTGAGGATGCAAGCCAACAAAGATTATTCAAGAGTCGTCACGTCTTAAAGGAGCTAACGAGTATCGCAGGGACAAGTGATCAATGAGTCGCGGCCTGGATCAAGCAAAAAGGAGTTAATATAGACATCTCTTGGGGAATTTGCAAGACTCGACCATAAGATCCGGATATGAAAAGGAAGTTAGGTGTCTTCACTTGGAATATGAGAGAAAGGCCGTATATGTAGTCCGTTTTATGTAAAGGAATTTATTTTCTAGAAAAGTTGTTCTAATGAAATTGAATTCAGAATCAATGCCTTCCTTTCTTTTGCATTCATTTCATGCATCTGCATTGCATTGCATTATCTGCATTAGACTTTCCCTAAAAGAACCTTAATTAGGTAAAATTATTTCAGTTAGCCTGGGAACCGACAAAGGTCAAACGACTAGGCATCTTTATGGTACACGGAAAAGGATAAAAGATATGGATCAAAGATTGGAAAGACTTGAACAACTTCAAAGAGAGACGCAAGACCTGCTACAACTGCAAATGCAAGAGCAACTGGCGAAGATCGAACAAGATATAAGGGACCAAATGCTAGAGGCCTAAAGGAATACGATGAATCAGTTGTCCCAATTACTGACTAAGGGGCTAGGAAAAGGAAAAAACTCCATGATCAATGCTGGGGAGAACAATGAGAAACCTCTATACCCTCCGGGTTTCACCTTGATAAATGATCAGACATGTTCGCAAGATGTACCTATTGCTATCAGATCACAACATCAGGTCGGTACCTCGGCACCCATGAACTACCCGACGGGCTCAGGTCCAATCCAAGGAACAGTCTAACCAATCATGAAGTTCCTGATCTAGACAAAATGGAAGGAATAGAAAAAGAAAAAGGTTGAACTGGCAAGACAACTTGAAGATCGATACAAGTGGTTGGAAGAAAAACTTAGAGTGATGGAGAATACTGATTACCATCGCGGGGTCGATGCCAAGGATCTGAGTTTGGTCCCTGATCTAGTACTCCCGTCAAAATTTAAGACTCCAGAGTTTGAAAAATACAATGGGACTAGTTGTCCTGAA
The DNA here is from genome assembly GCF_025698485.1 of Gossypium arboreum. Taxonomy (NCBI): domain Eukaryota; kingdom Viridiplantae; phylum Streptophyta; class Magnoliopsida; order Malvales; family Malvaceae; genus Gossypium; species Gossypium arboreum. The sequence continues at coordinate 3,478,965 of NC_069077.1, read as the reverse complement.
GCTCACATCACAATGTTCTGTCGAAGGATGACAGGATATGTTAATAATGACCAATTATTAATTCATTGCTTCCAAGACAGTCTGATCGGGTCAGCAACTAAATGGTACAATAAATTAAGTCGTGCTAAAATCAATTCATGGAAAGACTTAGCATGGGCTTTCATGAAGCAGTATGGCCACATGACTGACATGGGACCCTACAGAATTACACTACAGAATATGGAAAAGAAGCAAGGTGAGAGCTTCAGGCAATATGCCCAAAGATGGAGAGAGGTAGCGACGCAAGTCCAACCACCTCTTCTAGAGAAAGAAACTACATCGCTTTTCATCAACACTCTGAAAGCCCCGTTCATTACCCATATGTTGGGAAGCGCTACCCTGAGCTTCTCAGACATAGTAATGTCCGACGAGATGATTGAAAACGCAATCAGAAGCGGGAAGATAGATGCAGGAGAAAACGCCAAGAGGTCAACCTCAAATAAAAATGAAAATGAAGTGAATAATGTAAGCAAAGGGTACCCCAAATTGGTCAACATAGGTCAGCCGAGGCAGGAATCCAACTCGAGGCCGAATACAGAAAGGCTCCGGTTTACACCAATCTCAATGTCATATAATGAGTTGTATCAGAATCTCTTTGATGTACATGTAGTGTCACCGTTCTACTCAGAACCAGTGCAACCTCCGTTCCTAAAATGGTATAATGAGAATGCTCAATGCGAGTACCACGCTGGAATAACGGGACACTCAATCGAAAACTGCACTACTTTTAAAAAGTTGGTCGAAAGGTTCATTGAAATGGGAGTTGTAAGGTTTGACGATTCCTCAGAACCAAATCACTCTGACGATGCAGTAAATACGATTTGAAAGTGGGGGCAAGAGAGTTGTAATGCCTTGAACAAGTCAAAAGCCTGGAAGGAATATCAGGGAATCTGAATGACATATCCAAAGAGGGAACTGGAGAATAATAGTTTCCAAACCCTTGCGTACTTGGGGATGTTTTGAATAATGGGACTGTAGAAGAAATCCCTGTATTTTTAGAGCTAATCTAGAGTAATATTCAAAACACGCTTGTTGCTTTAAGCCTTGAAGCAATTAGACCCCTTTTGTGAAATAGGCTTGTGTCCTAAGTCTTTATTTCAATAAAATGCATCTTTTTTGAGTAAATATTCTTTTATTTCATTTCATACTATACAAATAATTGTTCATAGATTCTTTTGTTCTTTGGACTTTCTTTCAAATATTCATGTATACTTCATCCATGATCATAGAATCATTTATTCTTTGGAATCACTACAGCAAAATAGGTTTTTAGCGGCGTTTGAATGAAAAATGCCACTAATGCTCGATCTTTAGAAAAACGCCGCAAAAGAATTTTGCAAAATGGCGTCGTTTTGTATTGAGCTTTTAGTGGCTTTAGCGGCGCTTTTTAAAAAAGTGCCACAAAAAACATTTCATCTGTCTACTTACAGTTTAACTGGTTTATTTTATTAAAATACAATTTATTTTAATTAAATATTTAAATTCTTCAGAAAAAAATAATGACACAGAGAAAAAATTTGAAAGTAAAAACATAGAAAATATTTATTAAAAATGAAAAAATGAAAATACTATTATTTAAAATAATTTTAAAGATTTTGGTATATGACTGATTGTTTTTAATTTATATGTTAAATATTTTCTTATATAATTTTAAAAGAGATATTATTAATTTTAAAATATTGAATTAATTATCATTATAGTATAGTGTTTACGGTATACGGTATACGATTAAGGGTTTAATGTTTATGAGTTACTATTTTAAGGTTTATGGATTATGGGTTTAGGGATCATGGTTTAAGGGTAGTTTAAGGTTGGGGTTTAAGGTTTCACTACAGCAAAACAGGTTTTTAGCGGCGTTTTTTGAAAAACGGCACAAAAAATGAAAAAAATTAAAATACTATTGTTTAAAATAATTTTAAAGATTTTTTGTATATGACTAATTGTTTTTTAATTTATATGTTAAATGTTTTCTTATATAATTGTAAAAGAGATAGTGTTAATTTTAAAATATTGAATTAATTATCATTATAGTTTAGGGTTTACGGTATTTGGTTAAGGGTTTAATGATTATGAGTTACTATTTTAAGGTTTATGGATTATGGGTTTAGGGATTATGGGTTATGGTTTAAGGGTTGGGGTTTAAGACTTAGGGGTTATGGGTTAAGTGTTAGGTTTTTAGGGTTTATAGATTATGGTTATGATTTAGGGTTTAGGGGGTAGGGATTAGGGGTTTAAGGCTTAGATTAATTAATGCTTTGTAATTTATATATTAAATAATTTATTATATAATTGTAAAAGAGATAAGATTAATTTTAATATATTAAAATTATGATTATAGTTTAAATTATAGGTTAAGGTTTGGGGTTTATGGTCTAGGATTTATGATATAGGGTTTTGGGTTTAGGGGGTTAGGGGTTGGGGTTTAAGGGTAAATATAGTGAACTACTTAACTTGTATATCTTAGATTTTTTTATAATATAAATCTAAATAAGATAAATATAAATTATTATTTTAAAAATATATATATCAAAATGGGTTAAATCCCAAACGCATAAATTATGAACACAATTATTGATATAAATCATTTTATATTTATATATTGCATATATAAATGTTTATATTTATTCAATATAAAAATATATTGATGTATTTATTTTTTAAAATGTGTATGATTAAATCAAAATTAAAGTTTCAACTATACATTTAAACCACAATTAGAATTTCACGTCTATAATTACACATTAAACTGAAATTCATATATAATATTGAGATATATCTCTATCAAAATTTAGGTATATACATATAATTAAATATAGTTTAAATTATTTAAGAGATAATGATAAAATTTATATATATTAAAATAAAATAAAGAATTTTTAGCAGAGCAAAAGGTGAGAAAATGACTTTTTGTGGCGTTTTTATTAAAAATGCCGCAAAAAGTAAGTAATAGTGGTGTTTTTTTTATAAAAAACGCTACAAAATTTTTTACACAAAACGGTACCGTCTTGTTACTCAAAATGCATTAGACTTTTTCGTTCCCCCCTTCCCCCGAAATCCCAAAATTTGACAAGAAATCTTTCTTTTTTTCCCTCCTTTCTTTTCCCAAAATCGGTTCCCTCCCCCATCCCTAAAGAAATCCTAAAATTTCACTTGAAATTTCTTCTCTTTTTTTCCCCATTTTATTTTTCCCAAACCATTTCTCCCCTACCCCGATTCCCTTTATTTTTCCCCCAATTTCCTCAAATCGGCAGCCCTCTGCATCTTCGTCGGTAGCCCGCTGCTGTATCTCTGTCAACATCTGCTGTCGGTAGCCCTCTCTCTCTTTGTTTACTATCACTATTTTTACTTGTAATTTTCATATTAATAACTATCTCTTCAAATGGGTTTTCTTTTCAATTTATATGCCATCGGGAATAGACCTCTTTAGTCTTCAAAAACACTTTCCCTGATTGTTAATTTTACTACAGTTGACAGTGTTCTAAGGGTTCAGACTCGAGAGTGTGCTATTGGTATGCTTGAAAAAGCTATAAAGTAACTTCATTTGTTCAATTCTCCTTGTGCTCAGAGATAAATCGATTCTTGTTTTTTTGAATTTTGCAATTTGAGAAAACAAATACTCTTGTTCTTCCCTCTGTTGTTTGCTCCCTCTTGAATATTCACTGAAATCCCAAAAATCCCATATTGTTCTTGTTTTGTTTTGTTTTTGCTCCCTCTGTTGTTTTTGAATACTCTCATCAACTTCGTTTAGCTTTCTTTTTATTTTTGTGTGTGTTTTTATATGGCTGCTTACTATTTCAATGACAACATTTTTTTTTCTGGGAATTGTTATTCTGGTTTCCTCGATCCCTTTTCCCGTGATTTGGGTCCATGCAATGGGATTTCACAATCCTTGTTTTGGATAATGAGAAAAGTGAGCTGGTGGTGAAGTCGCCGGTGAAGGTTGGGAAGAAAAGCGTGGCGGAAGAGAAAGTTATAGCGGCTTTAAAGAGTCATAGCGAAGCTGAGAGGAGGAGGAGAGAAAGGATTAATGCTCACCTGGACACCCTCCGTACTCTCTTTCTATATAGAGAAAAAGGTTCTTCTTACAACCTTCTTTATATATGTTAGATGGATAATATAGTTCATTTAAATTGTTTGCTTATATTATGTGCCTGCTAGGATTCTGAGTCTTAAAACTTTTGTTTAACAGTGATCATTAGATGTAATTACCAGGTTGTCCAGGTAGAGTATAAGGTAGAATATGAAGGGTAGCTATGAACCTGAAAGGATCTTTGTCGACCGTAAAATGAATATTTGGATATTTTAATTATAACAAAAAAAAAATTGTTGTAAGGTCATTTGCTGCATCAATTTTGCACTTGGAAGGTCAACTCTGAATTTCATAAATGCTGGAGTCAACTAAGGGGATGCATCATTCTTTTTAGCAGATGTTTTACAATTTGACAATTACGAGATTAAGGTTTATTTAGGATCCCAATTTCAGACCTTCAGTTCTAGATAATGGCCTGCCTTTGAAGCTGTAACTGCTTCCATTGGTGGAGATATTATCTGCAAAATTTATAGGAGAAGTTTTTATACAGTGTGTGATTTTGAGAAATGCACTGCAATGTATTGATTTTATTTCTTCCTCTGATGATGAAATCTGTGCAAAATGGTTAGGAATAAAAGTGGTTCAATAGGGGAAAACCTTCTGATTTTGCTCTTGCTTACTACTTGGTATCACTCATTTTCACATTTCACCTTGTGTATATTTTAGCATTTATCTTTCCTGTCTTCTAATCTGCACCACCTTTTCTATCCTTCACCCATTCCACACGACACACATATAACCCCCTTCTCTCTCTGTTCAATTGCAGTGCGGATGGTTCATCTTTTATCGTTTACTCTCTCTTTGTTTCCTTTTGAAGAGATTTTTAAGTTGTTTATCTTTTCTCTTGATAATAAGCTCTAACGGCAGAAAAACAAAAGGAGGGATCTTTTGAAGTGGAAAAAAAGAGAATAAGATCAGATTAACATCTTTGTTGGTTTTTTTTTTTTTACTTTTTATTTATTTGGGTTTGGGAAATGAATTGTGAGTTTTTGATTTGTTCTTCACAAGGATCTGTTTTAAGCTTTTGGGTTTTGTTTTTGAGTGTTTAGAGAAAGAGAAATGGCTGGAAGTAATGAAATCAACCTCAACGAGTGCAAGGTACAATATTTTCTCCTTTTTTTTTTTCGTTTACTCATTGTGTATATTCTTTCTAGAATTGGGTTGTCAAAGTTGAGTTCTATAATGAATTCTTCATATATTTTCGAGGTTGTTTTGGTTAATGAAGCTGAGTTTTAGCTTATTTTTTTGTTAGAGTTGATGGTCTTATCAATCTTATTTATTGAACTTTTTTCCATATTTGAATATCTAGGGTTATGGGTTGTGGAAAGTTGATTCTTTTGCTGTTTTTGGGGTATGGAACAGTTTAGTTTGATTTTTAAGCTTCAACGTCATATATGAGTTTATGTATTATATTGTTGTTTTAATTATATAATTGAATAAATATTGTTAATTGAGGTGTTAAACTGCTGCAAACTGAAGTGTTTGAATGCTGTAAATTGAAGTGTTTGAATGCTGTAAATTGAAGTGTTTAAATGCTGTAAATTGAAATGCTTAAATGTTGCAAATTGAAGTGTTTAAGTACTGCAAATTGAAGTGTTTAGTTGCTGGATATTGAGATGTTTTATCGCTGTAATTGAGGTGTATAAATGTTGTTAATTGAGATGTTAAAGTGCTGCAAATTGAAGTGCTTAAATGCTGTAAATTGAAGTGTTAAAGTGTTGCAAATTGAAGTGTTTAGTTGCTGGACATTGAGATGTTTTATCGCTGTAATTGAGGTGTATAAATGTTGTTAATTGAGATGCTATAGTGCTGCAAATTAAAGTGCTTAAATGCTGTAAATTGAAGTGTTAAAGTGCTGCAAATTGAAGTGTTTGAATGCTGTAAGTTGAAGTGTTTAAATGCTGTAAATTGATGTGCTTAAATGTTGCAAATTGAAGTGTTTAAGTACTACAAATTGAAGTGTTTAGTTGCTGGACATTGAGATGTTTTATCGCTGTAATTGAGGTGTATAAATGTTGTTAATTGAGATGTAAAAGTGCTATAAATTGAAGTGCTTAAATGCTGTAAATTGAAGTGTTAAAGTGCTGCAAATTGAAGTGTTTGAATGCTGCAAATTGAAGTGTTTAAGTACTGCAAATTGAAGTGTTTAGTTACTGGACATTGAGATGTTTTATCGCTATAATTGAGGTGTTTAAATGTTGTTAATTGAGATGTTAAAGTGCTGCAAATTGAAGTGTTAAAGTGCTGCAAACTGAAGTGTTTGAATGCTGTAAATTGAAGTGTTTAAATGATGTAAATTGAAGTGCTTAAATGTTGCAAATTGAAGTGTTTAAGTATTGCAAATTGAAGTGTTTAGTTGCTGGACATTGAGATGTTTTATCGCTATAATTGAGGTGTTTAAATGTTGTTAATTGAGATGTTAAAGTGCTTGAAATTGAAGTGTTAAAGTGCTGCAAATTGAATGTAGCTGTCTTATATTTTGAACAATTATTGGAGCTAATGTTTGACCCTTAATTTCTTCATTATCTTTTTTTTTTATTCGATTAATGTTATTGTTTCGTTAATTTAAATTCATTAATTTTTATATTTAGTTTTGAAGTTTAAATTTTAATAGGAAATTTAATTTAATTAATATTTTTATTTATCCTTAAAAGTGTATAGTTTAAAGTTCAAAGTTCAATTTTAAATTTTAAACATAATATAATATTTAATTAAAATAATTTTTTTAAAGGTTATATTCTTTAGCGGCGTTTGTCGAAAAAGCGCCGCTAAAGGTCTATTTATTAGCGGCGTTTGTGGGAAAAGTGTTGTTAAAGGTTATGACTTTTAGCGGCGCTTTCCCAACAAATGCCGCTAAAAGCCATAACTTTTAGCTGTGCTTTTCCCACAAACGCCGCTAAAAATCATGACTTTTCGCTGTATTTTTTTGAATAAACGCCGCAAATTTTTGCGACGTTTCTTATATCGGTTTTTTTTGTGGTGCTAGTAAAAATGCCGCAAATAGTTTTAGTGGCGCTTAAAAACGCCGCTAAAGGCTAAAAAAAGCGCCACTAAAAGTCTATTTTCTTGTAGTGAATCTACTTTCAGCGGGTCCCTAGATATCCATGATGTGAGTAACGCTGTCATTGACTCCGAGTCTCCTTTTAGGCAAAATATGGGCCTAAAGGGATCTCAACACTTTGAAGATGACAGAGATGTAGACTACTCTCTGATTTGTTAAGGATGGTAGAGTAAGATGAAAACAGATCCTCTCTTACAAAAAGACAGTGGACAGTAGGCCTAGGTCAAGAGAAAGAGGCAAACATCGAAGTCTGCATCACCACAAAGGCAAAGCAAGATGTCGTTGAGTCACTTCCAAGAATTTAAAGATTTTTTGCACGATCGTATCAGGATACGCCTGGTTACTAAGACATGAGGATGTTGCAGGGTTTTGAATGACATGCTGGCCAGGCTAATCATGAGATTTGGGTTCTGCTGGTCCACCATAGAAAAGGATTGCATCAGTATGCCGTAAATGCCAAATTTATGGAGAGAAAATTCATGTGCCTCTTCATTCTTTCGACTTTCTCTATATGGGGCATGGAGGTTATTGGGCCGATCTCGTCAAAAGCTTCCAGCAGGCATCAATTACTTTGCTAAGAGGGTGAAAGTCACTTCATATGCCAATCATCAAATCCTAAAAAAAAAAGAAAAAGAAGAAGAAGAAGAAGAAGAAGATCATGGAAAGATGACTGAGACTTGTAAAGATCGGCATAAGAAGTCATCATGTACCCTTTATGCTCATCGAACGTCGGCTAGGACCTTAGCTGGGGCAACACATTGCTCGTTGGTTTATAAGATAGAATCGGTTTTGAATATGAGACTCCTTTCCTCCGAGTCTCGTTAGAGCTGAAGTTAGATAAGGCAGAATGGATTCAATCCTGATAGGATCAATTGAATTTGAAAAGAGAGGGTCGAAAGCTATCTGTCGAAATCTAATGCACCGAAAATGACTGATGCGAGCTTACGATGAAGAAGCTTATCCTAGAAAATTCCACGAAGGGAACTTGATGTTAAAGAATATCCCTCCTATACAAAAGGACTTCTAAGGAAAGTGGATGTCAAACTAGGAGGGACTTTATGTAGTAAAAGGCCCATTCTGGAGGAGCGTTGATGGCGAAGATTTTTCCAATCTGGTGAATTCAAATCCAATCAATGAGCATTCTACCTAAAAGGAAAGAGGCCAAGGTGAAAACCCGCAAAGGGCGCCTTGAAACAAAAAAAAAAGAAAGAAAAAGGAGAGGCCAAGGCGAAAACCAGCAAATGGCGCCTTGAGACCAAAGGGGATTTGAGTTGAAAACCTGAAAAGGGCAGCTCAAATTTGGATCAAAGTGGGGCATACATTAGTCTTGCTATGCCTGAATTAACAATGAAAAAGTATGCTACGTCTTGGGGCATCGACAAAGTATTCCGGATCCTTTAAACACATATTGAGCTCAGAAAGGTCCTCAAGAAGTTGGTACAGAGAAGCTCAAGCCGCGATATCTGGGGCATCTAGCTTCCATTTTGCCCATTTTGAATTTGTTATCTTTGATTCTTTTTAAGATATGTCCGAATGAATTTTATTCTTATTGCATTGCTATCTTTGATTAACTTATTCATTTTAAGTTAATTCCCTTCTTATTGCATTTGCAATCTTTGATTAATTAATTTATTTCAAGCTATGCTCCCAATCAATTTTCTTCTTATCCATTGTTTTGATATTTTTCAAGCATTTTGCATTGAAATAACGATTAATGGACCAATAATACTTTCACAAAAGAAGTTTTGCATATTACTTTAAGAGCTTCTAAATAGTACAGGAGGCTGAAACAGGACCATTATTCAGAACTCACCAAGCCTAAGGTTTGGAAATATTTGAGCCTAAATTGAAATTATCTCATCAAGTTTCCTGTTAAAGATATTGGTTGGGTAGAAAAATCACATTGGTGTTACAATCCCGGCAAAGAACAAGCAATATGATTATTCTCAAGAAAAGGAAAATGGTATTCTGCATTCATACAGATATCAGGGACATACATTTGTTCATTACACCTAAGGAATGGTGTAACAGATCAAATTGATCGAAGATGATACAAATCCTATACCTTTGAGTTGCAACAAGATGGATGGAAGAAACCAAATGTTGTTCCTCTGAAATGACAGTAGGAGGCACAAACTTTATGTCCCAGAAGGTACAGTAGAAGGGACTCTGAAATTATAGCAGGACAAGCTTACTAAGCAAAATGTGATTGTTTTTCTGACTCTTCTGTCAAGAATACCAGCCGAACAAGATAGCGGCGTAATACGTCAGTGATAATGTCCTGATGAACAACGAGTGATGATACCTTAAGCCTTTTTAAAGGGATCATTTTCATTCATATATCATTCATAACACATCTAATTAGGAGCATTTGATTCATTTCGATCATAGCATCCTAATTATTTGACACATTCATAACACATCTAGTTAGGAGCATTTGATTCATTTCAATTAGAGCATCCTAATCATTTGGCATAAGTACATGAAACTGATTTTACAGATCTTATCCCCCTAAGCAGTAGGGAAACAGATCGAAGGTGACAAGCCTTAACCCCTTAAGTAGTAGGGTAACAGGCTGAAGATTTACAGATCTTATCCCCTTAAGCAGTAGGGAAACAGATCGAAGGCGACGAGTTTTAACCCGTTAAGCAGTAGGGTAACAAGCTAAAGTTCATAGATCTTATCACCCTAAGCAGTAGGGAAGCAGATCAAAAGACGGCGAATCTTGCCTTCCTGAAGTTACAGTGAAGCAGATTCAAACCACTAAGCCTTAATCCCCTAAGTAGTAGGGTAATAGGTTGAAGATCTACAGATCTTAATCCCCTAAGCAGTAGGGAAACAGATCGAAGATGATGATCTTATCACCCTAAGCAGTAGGGAAACAGATCAAAGAAGATGGGCCTTAACCCCTAGCGGTAGGGTAATAGGTTTGAAAATCACGATTTTGCCTCCCGAAGTTGCGATGGAGCGGATCAAATACATCGAATTTTGCCTCCTTGAATGCAGTGAAGCAGATTCAAACCACCAAGCTTTAACCCCCTAAGCAGTAGGGTAACAAGCTGAAGTTTATAGATATTATTGCCCTAAGAAGTAGGGAAACAGATCGAATATGATGGGCTAAACCCCTTAAGCGGTAGGGTAACAAGCCAAATTCTGGACCTTGAATCCTAGCGGTAGGGAAACAGATCGAAGGCGACGAGCTTTAACTCCCTAAGCAGTAGGGTAACAAGCTGACGTTCATAAGATCTTATCACCCTAAGCAGTAGGGAAGCAAATCAAAAGACGGTGAATCTTACCTTCCTGAAGTTGCAGTAAAAAAGATTCAAACCACCAAGCCTTAAACCCCTAAGCAGTAGGGTAACAGGTTGAAAATCAAATGTCTTCTCCCTGAAGCAGCATGTGGAGTTGACCCAAGCCACGATAGATCTCCTTGAAGTTTCAGTTGAGTTAATTGAAGTCACAAGTCTTATCTACATAGAGTTGAAGCGGAGTGGAGTAACAAGATTGGAATGAAGCTACTTGGAGAAAAGGAACGCTAAATAAGTCCAGACATGGTGAGACCGGGCAAAATTGGTCTTTCTTAAGTCTTTGCTCTATTCTCGTTACACGAAAACAAGCAAAGAGAGGCGGCTGTATAAGCCCAATTTTGGGCCCAAAACCCTTAAACCTACCTAGCCCAAAACCCATAACCCACTAAACCTAACAGAAGCCCAAACAACCAAAACCTACCCAAAACTAATCCCAATTTGACCCAACTAGCCCAAAAATTTAGGGTTTCAAAATTTGAAACCTTAAATCACCTATCCCACCGCCCCCAGTCACATCTCCTGCAAGTGGCCTCTGCTCCACCGCCTCTGCACCTGTAACCATTAAATGTGAGAATAGTGTAGAAAACAGAGGGATTGTAAAGGCTTTATAAAAGCCGAATGGATGATTTTGTAAAAAAGGTTTTTAGGTTAGCAGATTTTTACAATAAAATCTCTTAGATTGTAACCACCTATATAAAAAAAGAAGTCTCAATACCAAAACAGAGATTAAAAATACCAACAAATTGCAAGAAGCAAAAAAGAAGCCCAAAGAAGAAATCAAAATCAAAAAACGAGAGGTGTATTAAAAATTTTGAATCTGTTTCTTTCTTTTCTTTTTTTTTTCTTTTCCTGTCTATATGGACATGCATATATGCTATTAAAATAAAGAAGAAAAATAAAAAATACACTTTTGAAACCCCTACCATGCAGACGACACCCGTGCGGAAGGAAGCGAAGACAGACGATGATGAATCTTTGGTTGGACCCGGTACTGTAGAGAGAAAGAGAGGATTAGAAGACCTTTTTTAAAAAAGGGAGAAGGAAATGAAATTAAAAAAATAATTAGTTTATATAGTAAGCAAAAGCAGCTTTTTGCCCGCCTTTAAAAACCGAAGCTTGGCTGCAGATTTAGGTGCGACCCGAAGACCCGACTCGTCTTATTCTGGGATTCGCGTGTTTTTTCTCTTAGGGGCTAATTGCATGCTCGGTCCTTCCGCTTTTTATATGTTTTGCAATCAAGTTTTCAATTCTTTTAAATTAGCCCCGAGGTTTATCGCATTTTGCAAGTTGGTCCTCTCTTCAACGACACCGTTTCAAGGGCTCAGGTAAATTGCCCTTTTGGACCCCTGTGTTATTTGTGCTTTCAAATTAGTCCCTTTCCCCTTTATTAATTTTTAAAATCGGCCCCAAAACTTAATATTTGTTTCAAATTAGTCCTTTTTTTAGACTTAATACGGTTTCTTTTATTTTTTCACTCTTTATTATTTAAATATAATTCATTTTTATATTTTACTATTTTTGTATTATCATCATTAGCATATTTTATTATTATTTAGATATTTTAGTTTTAATTAATACTTACATATATTTTATATATATTCATATAGTTGTTTTATTATTATTCCTAATATATATTTTATGTATACATATTTAAATACTATATCATACTCTATATTATGCATATACATATTAACATTATACCATATGTATATTTTTATAAATACTATATATATATACTTTTAATATATTGTGTATATTGTGTGCATACTTCTAATATTATCATGTATTCATTTTAATACATATGTATATATCTATGTAATATCATTAATATTTATTTTTAAGCATCATTATCATTCTTTAGCATTATATACTATGTAAATAGTCTAAATATTGCATTTTTATGCATATATTTTTAATACGGATGCATTTTATATATTACGTGTATATATATTTTATTATTGTATTTTTCGCATATACCTTAATGCTATAACACTTATATATTTTTATTTCTCATATTATCTTATGTTTATGTTTTTAAACTATACCATGTATATACTACTATTATCTACTTATATAATTGTTAATAGTTGTTTTCAAAGATTATGATTATTTCTAATATATGTGTCGTAACCATTTTTTTGTAAAACGGGAATCGACTTGGATTTTGAAAATGAACAAAAAACTGGAGTCGCCACCGATCCTTTTTGACTAGGTGTGATCGGGTCACCTCGTTAAAGTGGTTGTTTTTAATAAATAACTTGATTTATTTAAACAACAATTTTGGTCTACGCAAATCAAGAAAACAGGTTCGGGAGTCGGTTATGCACGAGGAAGGATTAGCACCCTCGATATGCCCAAAATTGGTACCTAGTTGATTAATTAGTGTCTTAGTGTTGAAGATTGAAAACTTTGAAGACTTTTGAAATACGATCCCTCTTTATAAAGAAAATGCTTAAATATTAAAGACCTTCTCGTCTCAAATATGAAATGTCATATCTAGTGAGTTAGGACATAACATCTTGATTTTTCGAGAGCGAGCTTGCCTTTTGTAAAATCTGTGTATTTTAAAGGGTATTCGATTATTTAGAGTGAACGAGAGAAATCGAAACCCAGTAAGTTAGGGCACGTTCTCTCGAATTTTCAAACACCGAATATTCCTTTATTCCAAAACAAATTCTTATTTCGAGATGACAAAATGTCATACCCAGTAAGTTAGGGCAAAACACCTCGCATCTTCGAGAATAAGCATTTTCAAAACTCGTATAATGATTTAAAAAGAATATATTCCGTTATTTAGGTTAAACGAGAAAAGTTGAAACCCAGTAAGTTAGGGCACAATTATCTCGAATTACCTAATACAGGATATTGCTTTTATGAAAGAATTGTTTGAATATATTGAGTGACAAAATATAACGTGATTTATAAAAGTAAATTTTGGTATTAATAATAATGTATAATAATGAGCGTGACGATATCAAAATAATAATGTGAGCAATTACATAAAAAATGAAATAATAGCAAGCCTAGTAATGTGTAAATATAGACAAACGCATGAGGAAAATAAAACCATCGAATAAAAATGCATATAACATGACAAAAGAAAAATGGCAAAGATGACGAAAACAATAATAATAGCAATAGTATAAAACAATAATAATACATATGGTATTGAAATATAAATAATAATGGAAACAAAAGAAACAAAAGAAACAAAAAAATATATGATATATTAAAATATACGGGATATATATATATGAAATGAGTACATAATAGTCATAAAATATACATAATAGATTGTACAAACAATATGATATTTACAATGTATATGTACATAATATATATGATATGTATAATATTAATATACATGTGCATAATATGGAGTATTATATATATATATATATATATATATATATTAGAAGGATGTATGTATGATATACAAATGCATTAACAAAACAATAATACCAAAAATTAATAATAATATATAAATGTGGACGTATATGTATAGGTTAAAGATATATACACATATAATAATACATACACTAACATTATTATTAAATATAATGGGGAAAAAATAGATATAACATATACTGCGTATAGTATGGTATTTAAATGCGTATACATGAAATATATATTAGGAATAATAATAATATATAAACATATAAAATATATATATGAGTGTTAAATGGAAAATAAAAGATTACTAAATAATAGTATAAACATGCTAATAATAACAATGAGAATAATAAAAAAATGATAAATAATATTTAGAAAATAAATAAAAAAGGGCAAAAATAATATAAAAAGCGTATTAAATATGAAAAAGGGATGAATTGAAACAAAATGAAGTTTGAGTGATTAAAAAATAATAAAGGAGAAATGGACTAATTTGAAAGCATAGCGACTACGGAGGGTAGAAGGGAAATTTTCCGAGCCCTTAAAACGCATCACCGAAGGGAGGGCCAAATCGCATGTCTGCGACAAACTTACGGGTTAATTTAAAATAAATAAGAACTTGATTGCAAAATGTCTGAAGCGAAAGAATTGTGCAAGCAATTAGACCATGCTTGCAAAACACGCGGATCCCTCGGGCGGGGCAGGTCGGGTTGTGGATCGAATCATTAAGCACGTCGTTTGGGTCTTGAATGCACGCCCCAAAACGACGTCGTCTGGGGGCCTTTAAAAGTCAAGTTTTTTTTGAAACTTCATTTTCATTCCTTCGACAAAAAAAAAAGGTGAAAACCTCTCTCCTCTCTCCTTTCTCTGCGGCGAGCCCAGAACCCAGGGAGCTTCTGGTCGTGACCGTCGTGTCATCTGACGTCTGGTGGCGAAATCGCTCGGTATGATTTTTTAATATTTTTTGCTGTATTTTAGTGCTTATGAATATGTATGTATACATTATTTTTAGTGTAAATCAAGCGAAAAAAATACTTAGAAAATAGATCCGAAGAGAATAGTTAAACCTTGCCTTGCGCTTTGAACTCCCTTGATTTTTCGTTCGACTTTATGCTTATGTTTTCAATCTGTTTTTGTTTTTGGTCTAATGTTGCTTATTATTTTCTTGAAAAATGCCCGAATCGATTACATGGTTTTTGGATTTGGCTTTTAAATAGCCATTACATTTCTTTGTTTTGCTTTATGTCATTTCCCGTTTAATGCTTGCAGGAGCGCAACTTGGATGACGGTGGGGCGGTCTTTGCGCGTCGATGAGATAGGACGAGGTCGAGAAATTTGAAACACTAGGGTTTTAGTTTTTCTTTCATTTTTCTTTTTCTATTTTGTGTTTGGGCTATGTGGGTTTAGTGGGTTTTGGGTAGGTTATTTGTGTTGGGTTTGGGATTCTGTTAGGTTTATTGGGTTATTTAGTGGGTTTTATTTGGGCCCCAAAATTGGGCTGTACAGCTGCCCCTCTTTGCTTGTTGTCGTGTAACGAGAACAAAGCAAAGACTTAAGAAAGACCAATTTTGCCCGGTCGCTGAGTCTAGACTTCTTTGGGTGCTCTTATTCTTCAGGTAGCTTCATTCCAGTCTACTGTGGCTCGTCACTTTACTCCGCTCCATTGCAACTTCGGAGAAACAATACTTGTGATTTGTAGTCTCAATCTGTTCCTTTGCAACTTCAAGGAGATAAGATTCGCTAGCTTCAGTCTGCTCCACTGCAGTTTCAAGGAGGTGAGACATGTGACTTTAATCTACTCCGTTGAAACTTCGAGGAGATCTGTTGTGGCTTCTAACCTCTCCAGTGCCATTTCAAGGAGAAGAGGTTTGTAATTTCTAGCCTGTTACCCTATGGTTTAGGGGGTTAAGGCTCACCGTTTTTTATCTGCTCCACTACTGCTTAGGGAGGTAAGATCTATAAATTCAGCCTGTTACCCTACTGCTTAGGGGTTTAAGGCTCTTTTACCTTCGATCTGTTTCCCCATTGCTTAGGGTGATAAGATCTTCAAAATTCAGCTTGTTATCCTACTGCTTAGGGGTTAAAGCTCGACCTGTTTCCTTACTGCTTAGGGGTTTAGATCTGTAAATTCAACCTGTTACCCTACTGCTTAGGGGTTTAAGGTTTGAAAATTTGGCTTGTTACCCTATTGCTTAGAGGATTGAAGCCCATTACTTTCGATCTGTTTCCCTACTGTTTAGGGGGTAAGATCTGTAAATCTTCAGTCTACTCCACTGCGACTTTAGGGAGATGAGACTTGCTGGATTCGATTTGTTCCGCTGCAACTTCAGGGAGACAAGATCCGTAATTTTCAGCCTATTACCTTACTGCTTAGGGGGTCAAGGTCTGTAAATTTAACCTGTTACCCTACTGCTTAGGGGTTTAAGGCTTGGTGGATTCACTGATTCTAGGGACATGACCTGTAGAATCAGTTCCATGTATTTATGCTTATGCCAAAGAATTAGGATGCTATGATTAAAGTGAATCAAATGCTCCTAATTAGATGCATTCGAATGATCTATGAATGTATGAATGCAAGATGTTGTGGCGTGAATCCTGTTTAGGTTGCCATTGCTCTTTTTTCATCAAGGTTCCTTCACCGAAATGGTACCTGTCTTCTTGTTCACTCAAATTTTGAGCAGAAACCCAAGAGAGTCCCAATCTAAACTCTTTTTCTCGAGATGCTTCCAATCTTTGAGTTTGGTTAGTTCTAAAAAATAGTCTGTTTGAGTTCTGTACTATTTAGAAACTTTCAGAGTAATATGCAGAACTCTTTTTGCGAAAATGGCTTTAGTCCATTAATCATCATTTCAATGCAAAATGCTTGAAAAAGAACATAACAATGACAAAACTGAAATTTATCCGAAACAACATTTGAAGGGAATAGATTAATCACAGTCAACAAACATTGCTGGAATACAAAATGAATAAAGGGAATAGGTGCCCCAGATATTGCAGCGTGAGTTTCTCTGTACTGACTTCTTGAAGACTCCTTTTTGCCCAATATGTGTTTAGGGGATCTAGAGTACTCTTGCAGATGTCCCAAGATGTAACATCTCTCCTCCTTGTTAATTTAGGTGCCCTAAGACCATCGCATACCCCACCTTTGATCAAAATTTGAATCGCCCTTTACGGGTTTTCAATTCAAAATCCCTTTGATCTCAAGGTGCTCTTTGCGAGTTTTCACCCTGTCCTCTCCTTTTTTCTTTTTTTTTAGGCGAAGTATTTCTTAACCGAATCCGAATTCACGGGATTGGATAAGGTCTTGCCATCCATTTCAGCCAATATCAATGCTCACTTGAAAAAGGCTTTCTTCACCACATAAGGCCCTTCCCAATTTGGCATCCATTTTCCTCTGAAGTCCTTTTGTATGGGCAGGATCTTTTTTAGTACTAGGTCTCCATCGTGGAACTCTCTGGGACGAACCTTTTTTGTTGTAAGCTCGCATCATTCGCTTTTGGTACATCTGACCATGGCGAATAGCCCGTAGCCTCTTTTCTTCAATCAAATTCAACGATCGTTATCGGAATTTGGATCCATTCGCTTCATCCAACTTTACTTGACAAAACTCGAGGAAGGAATCTCGACCTCGATCGGTAAAACTGCCTCCATTCCATAGACTAATGAGAAAGGCGTTGCCCTAGTAGAAGTTCTGATAGACGTTCGATAAGCATAGAGGGCGAATGGTAGCTTCTCATGCCAATCTTTATAAGTTTTGTCATCTTTCCTACAATCTTCTTGATGTTCTTATTGGCTACTTCGAGTGCACCGTTCATCTTGACGTCTGGTGACGAGTTGTGGTGTCGATCTTGAATCGACGCGGACATCCGCTATCGTGTTGTTGTTCAAATTCAATGCGTTGTCAGATATGATCCTTTTCGGCATTCCATATCGACAGATGATTTCCTTTTTCAGGAACTTGCTAACTGCTGATTTAGTGACATTGGCATATGAAGTGGCCTCTACCCATTTGGTGAAATAATCGGTGACCACAAAGATAAAACGATGCCCATTTGAAGCTTTTGGTGAAATTGGCCCAATCACATCCATGACTCACATCGAGAAAGGCCATGGCGAAGTCATGACATGCAGAGGTGAGGGAGGTACATTAATCTTGTCTCCATAGATTTGACACTTATGACATCTTTTGGCGTAGTTAATACAGTCTCCTTCCATGGTGGACCAATAATAACCGAACCTCATAATTTGCCTGGCCATTGTAAAACCATTAGCATGTGTCCCACAGATGCCCTCATAGACTTCTTCCAAGATTTTCTTAGCCTCAATAGCGTCTACACATCTTAATAGTACCTGATCCTTCCTTCTTTTGTACAGGATCTCCCCATCTAAGACATAGTCACTGGCCAGTCTTCTCAACATTCTCTTGTCGTTCTCAGTAGCTTGGTCGGGGTACTCATGATTCTTCACATATCGTAGGATATCGTGGTACCAAGGGTGATCATCATTTTCCTCTTCTTCTTCGAGGTTGTAACAATGAGCCGGGGCCTCGTAAATGCTCATTTGGATTGGTTTCACATTCTCTGGTTGGTTCACCTTAATCATAGAAGCTAAAGTTGCTAAGGCGTTAGCCATCTGATTTTCTTCTCGTGGGAGGTAGTAGAAGATAATATCATCAAACTCTTTAATTAACTCAAGGATCAACCTCCGGTAATTGATCAATTTGGGGTCTCTTGTCTCCCATTCACCTTTGAGTTGATAAATCACTAGGGCAGAATCTCCATATACCTCTAACACCTTGATTTTACGTTCTATGGCCGCACGTATTCCCATGATGCATGCTTCGTATTCTGCCATATTGTTCGTGTAGTCAAAATTCAATTTACTAGTGAATGGATAATGATCTCCGTTCGGGGACACCAAAACTGCCCCGATTCCGTTACCCACGGCATTTGATGCTCCATCAAATTTTAGCTTCCAAAGGTGACCTTCTTGAGGGTCTTCTTCAGTGGTTGCTATGCACATTAGATCTTCATTTGGGAAATCAAAGTTCATAGGCTCGTAGTCCTCTAGGGCTTTGCTGGCTAAGAAATCTGCTATCGCACTCCCTTTTACGGCCTTCTGGTTCACATAGATTATATCGAATTCAGAAAGTAGAATTTGCTATCGGGCCATTCTCCCGTTCAAGGCAGTCGACTCCATCAAGTACTTCAGAGGATCCATTTTAGAGATCAGCCAAGTTGTATGGTACAACATGTATTGTCTTAGTCTTGGGTTGTCGAGATCAAGGCACAAAGACAACTTTTCAATGAGCAGTATCTCGTCTCACACTCGGTAAACTTTTTACTGAGGTAATATACCGCTCTTTCTTTCCTTCCCGATTCATCGTGTTGGCCAAGCACGCATCCCATAGAATTTTCAAATACAGTATCAGTGGCTTATCTGAATTAGGTGGTGTCAACACTGGGGCATTAGACAAATATTGCTTAACTTTGTCGAAGGTCTTCTGGCATTCCTCGTCCCAACCACCAGGGTTGTGTTTCTTAAGGAGACAGAATATGGGGTCACATTTCTCGGTTAGTTGTGAACTAAACCGAGCGATGTAATTTAGTCTTCCTAGGAATCCTCGAACTTCCTTCTGAGTGCGTGGTGGAGGTAACTCTTGTATGGGTTTGACTTTACCGGGGTCAATCTCAATCCCTTTTCCACTGACCACGAATCCTAGCAGTTTTCCAGACCCGGCTCCGAAGGTACATTTTACGGGATTGAGTTTCAACTGGAATTTTCTCAACCTCAAAAATAATTTCCTAAGACTTGCACATGCTCTTCTTACATCCGAGATTTGGCGATCATGTAAATCGACATAGACTTCAATTTCTTTATGCATCATATCATGAAATAGGGTTACCATGGCTCTCGATATGTTGCTCTGCATTTTCAATCCGAATGGCATTACTTTATAGCAAAAGGTTCCCCACATGGGCACAAATGTGGTTTTATTCATGTCTTGAGGATGCATCTTGATCGATTGTACCAGAAACCATCCATGAAGGAGAAGAGTGAGTAACTGCCGTGTTGTCCACTAAGGTGTCGATATGAGGCAACGGAAATTATCTTTCGGTGGCCTTGTTTAAGTCTCTGTAGTCTACACACATCCATACCTTTCCATCTTTTTAGGGACGGGGCGATGTTGGCTACCCATTCCGAGTACTTAACTACTTGTAAGAAACCAACATCAAATTGCTTCTTGACCTCCTCTTTTATCTTCAACGAGCAATGGGCGCATCCTTGAAGCTTTTCTTTGAACTGCTTGCATTCTTCTTTGATGGGGAGTCTGTACCACAATGTCAATACTTAGCCCGGACATATCCTGATATGACCATGCAAAGACATCTTTAAACTCTTGGAGTAACTCAATAAGGTCCCGCTTTGTCTCTGTGGTGATGCAAGCTCCGATCTTTACTTCTCTCCTTTCTAGTTCATCTCCCAAGTTTACGACTTCTACGGTCTCTTTGTGGGGTAGAATCTATTTCTCCTCGTATTCTACCATTCTTAACAAATCAGGGGATAAGTTACAGTCTCCATCATCCTCAAAGTCTTGGGATCCCTCCAGATACATATCTCGCTCAAAAGGAGATTCTGAATTAGTAGCAACGTCACTCGCATCATTGATATCTGGAGACCTGTTGTAGGTGTGAAGGAAGATGCAAAGAACAAGAGAATCTAAGAACAATGATATGTTTGATATGATCATGAATGAAAGAATAAAAGAATATTTGCACGGAATAAGTCAAAAGGATGCATTTCATTGAAATAACGATTTCGAACATAAGCCTATTTCACAAAATGACACTTGTTGCTCCTAGGCCTAGAGCAATAAGTGTGTTTTGGACATTACTCTAAGTTAGTTCTAAAGACTACGAGGAATCTCTTCCAGATCCAATTATTCGAACACTTCCTACTCATAGGGCGAATGCCTGACAAATTCTCTACCCCGTCCCTTCTTCATATGTGGCGTTGATGTCCAAACTCTCCATCATTCCTTCCAAGATTTCCTTTCCCGACGTCTTCCGCTTGGAGTGAATGACCCCTCCAGACACAAAAGTCTTCGATATATGGGGGAAGATCATTGGTTCCCATTCGATTTCTCCCCCGCTCAATCGCGCTCTCCTTCTTTCTTGCTTCTTCTCAAGTTCCTTCTTTATTTGTTTCATGTCCGGCTTAAACCCTAACCCAAAACGGTCTTGTTTGTCCTTCATCATTGGTACATTAATCCTTCCCTGGAGGTATTTCCCGAGTCCTCTTCCGGATAGAGCCCTCTTTCCCACAGTTAACCGTAGTCCCATTCTTGTAGTCTCAGATAACCTGGGCATTGGAATCTTATTTCTTTCGATGATGAACGTCGCGTTCACAAACTCCAAAGATCGAAAAGAGCACTCGATCGCTTCATCATTTGTCTCCAGATATGGGGCATCACTGGTTATTACCGCGATGATGTCCTCTTCAGCATTGATTGTTACTAACCGACCTTCGGTCACTAATTTTAACTTTTGATGCAACGATGAAGGGACTGCCCCCGCTGAGTGTATCCATGGCCTCCCCAATAGGCAATTGTACGAAGGCTTAATGTCCATGACCAAGAAATCTACCTCGTATGTACTCGGCCTGATTAAGAGGGGTACTTCAATTCTCCCCATTACCCTCCTTTCCGTGCCATCAAATGCTCTCACTACACTTTGGCATGTCTTCATATGGGAACTATCCACTGGCAACATACTCAGCGTAGATAGGGGTAGGACATTCAGTGCAGACCCATTGTCAATCAATACCCCCGGTAACGTGTACCCTTTACAGCGAGTCGTGATATGCAAAGCTTTAGTTGATCCTCAGCCCCCTGGCGGTACCTCATCGTCATTGAAGAATATGAAGTTGTCGGCACTTATATTGTTGACTAAGTGGTCTAGTTTGTTTACAGAGATATCGTTAGCAACATAAGTTTCATTCAGCACCTTCATCAACGCGCTGCGATGAGTTTCGAAACTTAAAAGTAAGGCCAGTACCGATATACGCGCTGGCTATTTGTGCAACTATTCTACGACACTATATTCGCTGTGTTTTAGGAATTTTAAGAATTCCTTGGCTTCTTTTTCAGTCACTGATTCATTAACAGTTAGTTAATGCCCCGCCGGCTTCTCTTTCTTTTGCTCAATTGCTAATGATTTTTCTTTAACCTGCTCGAATTTTGTATTTGGGGTATAACGCCTTCCGCTGCGCGTATAAAAACCTTCGTCTTGAACTTCCTCTGATGCATTAATCGGGGTCTCCTCTCCCGGGAATGTCACATTGCAGCTATAGTTCCACGGTACCCTTTTGCTATCTTTATAAGGAAAAGCAACTGGCTTTTGGATCACGACCTTTGGCGCAACTCGTGCCCCAGCTTCATTAATTCTCGGACGTGATATGATAACCACTGGGTGGTTGACTTTGTGAACATCCTTCATCGACTCCTCTTTTGAGGCACACACATCTGTTTCTCCTGGGCTCCCGACATATTTGAAGAATTCCAGCTCTTTATTATCCATCAATCCTTGTATTAAAGCCCTGAATTGGCTGCATTTTTGGATCTCGTGATCCTCTTGATCGTGGAACTCACAATAATTCTTCGCTTTTCGAGGCCTGACCCCCAAATTCGGTGCTATCAAACCTCTTTCTACCATTTTCTTCCATAATTCTTTCAACGGGGTATTCACTTCTGCAATATTCATCTTAATTTTTTTCCCCGAACTCTCAATTATCGCATTTATTCCCTTATCCCCATAGTTAGGTAATGGATTCTCTGCACTGGATGTATCATCAAATTTCACAATCCCCATGTTGATGAGTCTCTCAACCAATTTTTTGAAAGTGGTACAGTTTTCTATCGAGTGTCCTGTGGCTCCCGCATGGTATTCGCATTGGGCATTTGCGTCATACCATTTGGGGTATGGAGGTTGCATTGGCTTTAGATAAAAGGGAGACATGACATGTGCATCAAATAAACTCTGGTATAACTCCTTATACGTCATTGGAATGGGCGTAAATTGAAGTTTCTCCCTATTTTGTTTTGTGTTGGGCTCTTGTCGGGGTGGGCCCTGCTGTCCAGTAGTTGTCGACCTTGGTTGGCTTACGGTGATCGACTTCGAATATGAGCTCACATTATTCACCTCGTGCTCTTTTTTTCTCGGTGCTGTCCTCTTAGTATTTTCCCCAGCCTCTATTTTCCCACATCTTATGGCATTTTCTATCATTTCTCCAGATATTACTATGTCTAAAAAACTCTTGGTTGCACTATCCAGCATGTGGTTAATAAAAGGTGTCTTCAGGGTATTGATGAAGAGCATAGTGGTTTCCTTTTCCAATAGAGGGGGTTGGACCTGTATGGCCACTTCTCTCCATCGCTGGGCGTACTGCCTAAAGCTCTCATTATGCTTCTTCTTCATTTCTGTAAAGTGATTCTATCAGGGGCTATGTCTGCCACATGACCGTATTGCTTCATGAAGGCTTGTGCTAAATCTTTCCATGAACTGATCTGGGCGCAACTCAGCTGGTTGTACCATCTAGAAGCGGCCCCAACCAGACCTTCTTGGAAGCAGTGAATTAATAGCTGGTCATTGTTGACATGGCCCGTCATTCGTCTGTAGAACATAGTGATGTGAGCTTCGGGACAGCTAGTCTCGTTATATTTCTCAAATTCCGGAGTCTTGAACTTGGGAGGAGTACCAGGTCCGGAACCAAACTTAATTCCTTAGCGTAGATTCCACCACGATAGTCGGTGTTTTCCATTTCTTTAAATTTTTCTTCCAACCATCTACACCTTTCTTCAAGCTCTCTCGGGAGTTCTACCCTTGTCTTTTCTGCTTCTATTACTTCATCGAGATTGAGGACCACAGGGTTGGTTGGATTGTCCCCCGGATTAGAGCCTGAACCGGCCTTATAATTCATCGGCGCCGAAGCACCGGCCTAAAATGATTGGGGCCTAATCGTGACCGATGGCCTTCTTGGGTACATGTCAGGTTGTGTCTGAATGTCTACTGGGGCAAAACCCGGAGGGTAGGTAGGATCTTCATTATCTTCTTCCGCATTGACCAAATGGCTTTTCCCTTTTTCTAATCCGCCACCAATAGACGAGTTAATTGGTCCATCATGCTTTTACGGGACTCTAACATGTGGTCCTCTCATATCTTCTTGGATTTTGGCAAGTTTGTTCTTGCATACGTGCTTGTAATTGATCCTGCATCTCTTTTGCATTTGTTCCAATCTCTCTAACCTTTGGTCCATTGCCCTTGTTTTTCCCTTGTACCGTAACGATGTTCCGAGTAATCGCCATGATTTTTAGGGTTTCTTGTGAGTTTTAGTGCATATGATGCAATCTTGATGCATGAATGCGATGAATGCGATGAATGCAAAAAAAGCGTTGATTCCAATTCGATTTCATTAGAGTAACTTTTGTAGAAAACAAGTTTCTTTACATAAAATAGATTACATATAAGGCTTGGCCCTGATGCCTAAGGCCTTGACCTGCCTAAGAAGCCAAGCTAGTTTTTTTCCTCGGTTCGATTCTGACTTGTATTTTAAACTCAGCACATCGGCTTGTACTGCTAATGTTTGCAAGTGATCAGCCACTTCTCGCACTTGAGTCAAAGCTTCGCTCATGATGTAGTCCCTGCTTCTGACTTGGTCTTGAGATTGATGAAGTTGCTCCTTCCATCGCTCGTTATTTACCTCGAGGAGTTCTATCTGAAGTTCACAATTTTATAGCGCTGTTTTGAGTTCTTCTATATTCTCTTTTAATTCTTCGATTCTGTTCTGACTAGCTTTCAACTCGATTGCAGAATTACGCGAGCGATACTGATACAATGACCTTTCTAACTTTGATACCCGGATCTTTAACCCTTCTTTCTCATTCTGGCTTTCTACCAAGCTTCTTTTCAGAGCACTTTCTCGAGCTTGAGCACCGCAAAATTTTTCCTCCCACTGGTTGGCTTTGCTTTGTTCTTCTCTAACTTCATGTCGCCATTGTTCGGATGTTTTTCCTAACCCAGCGGTTCTCATTGATTTGTGCAGCTTCTTATAGTCCGTTTTCAAACTGTCTAAGTCCTCTTCGGCCTTGTTTTTCCCTTTTCTGAGTTTTTTAGCTTCTAGTTTCTGAACATCGACATCTAACCCTAACTGCATCTTTTCTTCTTCCAATTGCTCGATCCTTTTTTCTAGCTCCAGACTCTTTCTCTTGAAATCTTGCCTGATGATTTTTAGCTCAGATGGGATTACTTTCAGGTGCTCTTCTATCGACTGAGGATTCCTTGGATCTGATGTAGGGATGTTGTCGTTAATCCTCTAATTCCACCATCGGTCGTACTCAGGAGTAGTCATGGGATTGGCAGCAAACTTCTTCATTCTCTGAGTCAGTTCCGGGCATTTGATATCTCGCGAACTTTCTTTTTGTAATTATTCCCTGTGAACACGAACTCGCACTGGGCTAACCCGTATGTTGGCGGTGTAAACTGTCTGGATCTGTATTGTCGCAATGCAAGCAGAGGAGCATACCCGACGGCCCCCTATACTCCTAACAAGGGAACCCAATCGAAGTCTCCGCATCGGTATAATATTTCATTAGGAACCATCACGGGGCTCTCCATTCAACGTCTTCTTCTTGCAGATTCTGGAGCACCGTCATCCAATTTTCTTCACATTACGTCATCTCGCCTCGGTGTAGCCACTAACTCTTTCGGCGGAGTAATTTTCGAGAGAAAATGCGATCTGAGACCTTTTCCACTTTCCAAAATGGTCGTGGAACCAGGATAACAAGAGTCATGCACATCCAATAAATCTCCCTTCGCCGCTCTTCTACAAACATTTAATGATCTGAAAGTTTTAGCCAAGATTGCGAATGCAGTGTGGTTCCTTTACCAAGCTCAGTCGAAAGGTCGAAACAACGACCTCGTCTACATGCCCCAAAGCCTTGGGAAGATGACCGATCCATAAATGCTCAAGGCGAAGACATCTACCCTTTTCTTCACGTCGAGTGCGCTAAGACTAGATCCTCGAGTTCCTCCAAGGAATGCATTCTGATCTCCTTTTGTTTGATCCGGGTTGTCACGCCTTTGTTCGCTCATCCCAAAGTGAGGTTCATTAGCTTTTTTGAAAATGTTGGGACGTTAGCAGGTTTGGCATAAATTCTGTCAACCTGAATCTTTGGGCAATGGAGCAAGGTCGTGTATTCTTCTATAGTAGGTACCAAATCTACTTTCCCAAAGGTGAAGCTCTTGTGGCGAATTCCAATATTGGGCAAGGGCTCAAAGCAGTGTTCATCTACCTTAACATCGAAAGCGGATAAGGTAAATCACCGTAATGACAATAGAATAGTATCGACCTCATCATCCCATCGACCCCAAATTTTTTCATCTCTTGGAGATTATTCGAGTTACAACGATCCGAGTAAAATTCCACAATTGACACGTACCCTCGGTAAGACTGTCACCTTTCTCTTGTTGTGTTGTCTCAAATTTATATCCAGGACAGTAGCGTTGTCTTCTACTTTATCAAAAACCCTTTTCCATGATAAGCTATCTATTTAGGAACCGAATGTGAATCAACACCTTTTACAATGAAAATGCCATGCAAATGCAATCAAAGTAAAACAAAGCAAGTCGATAATTTATCGCAGTTCAAAGCAAACAAAGAATAATAAATATAGCATTTGCTCGGTGATCACTAGGGTTTGAATGGCTCTACCTAGAGGCGGGTTCTTAAGGCTCGCTACATGGGGTTTAGTTCTAGAGTAAGGGTACTGAACAGTGATTCCTCGATCTTCACCCATTATAGGCTCATACAGATCGAGTTTAGTTCGGGAATACATTTCCCTATGGGTGCCGGAGATGAAAATCTCACGAAGACATAGGTACGGATGTATCCCGAAAGCGATCCACTATCCTGCACGGAGGTGAAAACCTCACGAAGGAGTAGTTTCTCACTCCCACTTAAAGGGGTGTGACCACAGCAGCCATGCAATGCAATATGCAAGACTATTTAAAGACTCGAAACAACGCAGCAGGTATTGTACCACAAAAATAGCTGATGAAATGTAATGAAGGGATCGTATTTCAAAATCAAATTTTCAATTTTCGATAAAAAGACAAGAGTTAATCAACTTGTGGCTTGACTCTCTCATTCGTGTCCCCAGTGGAGTCGCCAAGCTGTCGTAACCATTTTTTTGTAAAACGGGAATCGACTTGGATTTTGAAAATGAACAAAAAACGGGAGTCGCCACCGATCCTTTTTGACTAGGTGTGATCGGGTCACCTCGTTAAAGTGGTTGTTTTAATAAATAACTTGATTTATTTAAACAACAATTTTGGTCTCATAAATCAAGAAAAGCAGTTAAGTTCGATTACATACGAGGAAGGATTAGCACCCTTGATATGCCCAAAATTGGTACCTAGTTGATTAATTAGTGTCTTAGTGTCGAAGATTGAAAACTTGGAAGACTTTTGAAATACGATCCCTCTTTATAAAGAAAATGCTTAAATATTAAAGACCTTCTCGTCTCAAATATGAAATGTCATATCCAGTGAGTTAGGACACAACATCTTGATTTTTCGAGAGCGAGCTTGCCTTTTGTAAAATCTGTGTATTTTAAAGGGTATTCGATTATTTAGAGTGAACGAGAGAAATCAAAACCCAGTAAGTTAGGGCACGTTCTCTCGAATTTTCAAACACCGAATATTGCCTTTATTCCAAAACAAATTCTTATTTCGAGATGAAAAAATGTCATACCCAGTAAGTTAGGGCACAACACCTCGCATCTTCGAGAATAAGCATTTTCAAAACTCGTATAATGATTTAAAAAGAATATATTCCGTTATTTAGGTTAAACGAGAAAAGTCGAAACCCAGTAAGTTAGGGCACGATTATCTCGAATTACCTAATACAGGATATTGCTTTTATGAAAGAATTGTTTGAATATATTGAGTGACAAAATATAACGTGATTTATAAAAGTAAATTTTGGTATTAATAATAATGTATAATAATGAGCGTGACGATATCAAAATAATAATGTGAGCAATTACATAAAAAATGAAATAATAGCAAGCCTAGTAATATGTAAATATAGACAAACGCATGAGGAAAATAAAACCATCGAATAAAAATGCATATAACATGACAAAAGAAAAATGGCAAAGATAGCGAAAACAATAATAATAGCAATAGTATAAAACGATAATAATACATATGGTATTGAAATATATATAATAATGGAAACAAAAGAAACAAAAGAAACAAAAAAATATATGATATATTAAAATATACAGGATATATATATATGAAATGAGTACATAATAGTCATAAAATATACATAATAGATTGTACAAACAATATGATATTTACAATGTATATGTACATAATATATATGATATGTATAATATTAATATACATGTGCATAATATGGAGTATTATATATATATATATATATATATATATATTAGAAGGATGTATGTATGATATACAAATGCATTAACAAAATAATAATACCAAAATTAATAATAATATATAAATGTAAACGTATATGTATAGGTTAAAGATATATACACATATAATAATACATACACTAACATTATTATTAAATATAATGGGGAAAAATAGATATAATATATACGGCGTATAGTATGGTATTTAAATGCGATACATGAAATATATATTGGGAATAATAATAATATATAAACATATAAAATATATATATGAGTGTTAAATGGAAAATAAAAGATTACTAAATAATAGTATAAACATGCTAATAATAACAATGAGAATAATAAATAAAATGATAAATAATATTTAGAAAATAAATAAAAAAGGGCAAAAATAATATAAAAAACGTAATAAATATGAAAAAGGACCAATTGAAACAAAATGAAGTTTCGGGGCCGATTAAAAAAATAATAAAGGAGAAATGGACTAATTTAAAACGCAGCGACTCTGAGAGGGCCAAAAGGAAATTTTCCGAGCCCTTAAAACGCATCATCGAAGGGAGGGCCAAATCGCATGTCTGCGACAAACTTCTGGGTTAATTTAAAATAAATAAGAACTTGATTGCAAAATGTACAAAAGTGAAAGGACTGCGCAAGCAATTAGACCATGCTTGCAAAAACACGCGGATCCCTCGGGCAGACGGGTCGGGTCGTGGATCGGGTCGCTAAACGACGTCGTTTTGGGTGCTGAATGCAAGCCCCAAAACGACGTCGTACCGGGGGCCTTTAAAAGTCAAGTTTTTTTTTTGAAACTTCATTTTCATTCCTTCCAGCAAAAAAAAAGGGCTGAAAACCTCTCTCCCTCTCTCCTTTCTCTGCAGCGAGCCCAGAAATCGGCGAGGAGTCGACCGTCGGCCGCCGTGTCGTCGTCGCGTCTTGCCACCGTGTCTGTGGCGGAAATCTCCGGTATGATTTTTTTAATATTTTTTTGCTGTATTTTAGTGCTTATGAATATGTATGTATATATTATTTTTAGTGTAAATCAAACGAAAAAAAATACTTAGAAAATAGATCCGAAAGAGAATAGTTAAACCTTGCCTTGCGCTTCTTTGAACTCCCTTCGATTTTTCGTTGCGACTTTATGCCTATGTTTTCGATCTGTTTTTGTTTTTTGGTCTAATGTTGCTTATTATTTTTACTGAAAAATGCCCGAATCAGTACATGGTTTTTGGATTTGGCTTTTAAATAGCCATTACATTTCTTTGTTTTGCTTTATGTCACTTCCCGTTTAATGCTTGCAGGAGCGCAACTTGGACTGACGGTGGGGTGGTGCTGCAGGCGTCGGTGGATGGGACAGGGGTCAGAGGCTGAACGGCTAGGGTTTTAGGTTTTCTTTCATTTTTCTTTTTCTATTTTGTGTTTGGGCCATGTGGGTTTAGTGGGTTTTGGGTATGTTATTTGTGTTGGGTTTGGGATTCTGTTAGGTTTAGTGGGTTTTGGATGGGTTTTATTTGGGCCCCAAAATTGGGCTGTACAATATGTATTATGTGTTTACCTTTAATATTATATATTATATATTCTCATTACTTTTATTATTATTAATTTTATTATTTGACATATTATTGTTATCATTCATTTTTTTCTTACTATCATTGCATTATTATTATTACTTTTTTATTTTCTCATTACTTAGTTATTTACGTTTCTTATTCACTCATATTTTCATTATTATTACTATTGTTAGCATTATGTTTATTCGTTTACTCACATGTGTCTCAATATATCTACAAATCCACATTATTCGTCATTATTATCGTTATATCATCACCTCTGTTATTATTATTATGCTTGTTAACCCTGCGATTTGTTTCTCATTTCACCATGTGATTATGATTACGTTGGTCCTTCACTCGACACATGTAATTGTGTTTTCTAAAATAAAACAAGTTTACTATTTAGATAATTCGAGAAAATTGTGCCCTAACTTACTGGGTTTCGGTTTTCCTCGTTTAATCTAAATAACGACATAATCCTCTTTAATCGCAATACGAGTTTTAAAAGAAAAATGCTTATTTTCGGGGATACGAGGTATGGTGCCCTAACTTACCGGGTATGACATTTTGTTACCTCGAAATAAGATCTTTTGCAAAATAAAGGTAATGTTCGGTGTTCGGAAATTCGAGGAAACGTGTACTAACTTACTGGGTTTCGATTTTCCTAGTTCACCCTAAATAACCGAACATCCTTTTTAAAAAGGGGGTTAAAATACATGAATTTTATATAAAAGGCAAGCTCGCTCTCGAAAATTCAAGATGTCGTGTCCTAACTTACTGGATGTGACATTTCATATTTTGAGACGAGAAGGTCCTTAACACTTGAGCTTTTTTATAAAGAAGGATCGTATTTCAAAAGTCTTTCAAGTTTTCAATCTTCGACACTAAGACACTAATTAATCAACTAGGTACCAATTTTGGGCGTATAGAGGGTGCTAACCCTTCCTCGTGCGTAACCGACTCCCGAACTTATTTTCTGATTTTTCGTAGACCAAAAAAAATTTTCGTTTTAGTAAATCTTAACTTTTATTAAAATGATTAATATAAGGTGACCCGATCACACCTCATCAAAAAGGATTGGTGGCGACTCCCGTTCTTTTATTTTCAAATCTAAGTCGATCCCCGTTCCATTTTTCCAAAAAATGGTTACGACAGTAGAAATTTTAAGAATGGTTGCAAAAATTTGTTTATTAACCATAAACCATTATTAGGTTGTTTTGTTGGATGGCAAATATTAATAGAAAATCTTTGACTGAACAATGTGGCTAAGAAAGATAAAACAAATAATAAAGTTAAAAGACATCATTCATATCGATAAAACTTTGAAAAGATTAATGCAATTGAAAGAAAATAGAATATAATTTTGTAATGCATATAACTAATAAAATAAGAAGATATTTATAGCAAAAAAATTATCTTATTTTTAAAATAATTATACACTAAATTAGATATATAACAAACTTATCAATGGATTGTGAATTTGAAAATGAAATAATTTAATGCAAATCGTAACCTTTCTTTTTATTATCTATTATCAACAAAATTTGAAAAAATTATATTTATAAATTTAAAAGATTTTTTCCAACTAATCAAATAAAATTTATTAATATCATATGTGTGAATACAAAGGAAGAATTTGTTTACCATTGTTTATGCTAGTTGGCTAGTTGCAAGTTTCCTTATCATTTATAGTTGCATTGTATTTTCCCCATCATCATTATCATCATAATTATTGTGAAGAAACGTCCACAATAATTAGTCTTGGGCAGTTTATTTATGAAAATGTATGTATAGCCAAAAGCTGATCACGTTTAAAATCGAGTCAAATTTTTATTGTTCAAGTTAATTTTATAGTAATAAGATCGACTAAGCCTTATTTGGCAACTCCAAGAGCAACTATCTATGAGCATTATGGAGAAATTCTCTACGAGTGAGATACATCAGTTACATTTATATATGGAAAACCAAAATCTGGTGATATAAGATAAGAAAAGTAAATCAAATGGATAGATAAATTGATATAATCATGATCGGGAAAATTTTTGTATTTAATTTTACTGACGAATTCAAAAATAAATATTCTTCTTTAATTTCAAGTTTATTAAATATTGTTGTCTAATACTTGCCTAAATTATTAGTGCTTGCTTAGAAGTTAATCTTTACCCATGCTACTACATTTTTAAGAAATAATAATATTTGTTACCATTCTCAGCATGATTCGTGATAACGATGTAAAAAGGATTGGAGATGTCTAAGACAACCAACTTAAGCTTATCAAACCTTCTCTTCAACCTTTGAGGCCAATGATTGAATTTGTTGTTAATTGAAATTGCATTTTTATTTAATCTTGCCACACACACTGATTGCTGCAATGCCCAAATGTTGTGATGGTTGCTGGTAAGCATCCAAATGGTGGTAACGTTGTCACGCCAATTCTTCTTCCTCCAAGCTCCTACAAGTTCTATACTAAATTTTAGCTTTTAATAAAAAATCATGAAATTATATATATTTTTAAAATTTAGGAAAAAGGTATTAAAATAAACTTGAATGAAATTATCATACGATTCAATGATAATATTTAAGAACATGTTATAAGATTTAAATAATAATAAAAAAATATAATAGTTGTGAAGAAAGTCATTGCTCCCAGAACTAATAATATGAATTTCACGAGATGTTATTGAAGAAGCATTGAACTCCCCAACACTAGCCACTAACTTTTATTTATTTATTACGAAAAAAACTATTAGATTCAGCAATGGAAAACTAGCCTTGGATTTTATTGATATACTAATGAAGTTTAAGGTTAATTTTCTATTGTTGAATCTTCTAGTTAGTTCACGATTAGAAAAATTATTCCAATAAAACTTCTATAAGGATGATACGGTCGTTGTTGTCTCCTACATCAGTGATTGAGTCTCTAAATATTAACATAGTAAAAACAAGTTTACCCAAGCAATTTTTAGGATGAGAGATAGTTTGGATGGCTTAGATGAACTTAGAAATGGCTTACAAAGCCTAGAAGAAGGTGTAGTTGTGAATTGCGTGAAGTTTAATTTATAAATTTTTTCATTAACCTTTATCATACTTATTATATTTTTTACCTTCATACAAGCATTACTGTTGCAGGCTAATTTTGGCCTACCACAAATTAAACTCATTTACAACAACAAAAAAAAAACTACTTAACTTACCCAAACCTCAATCAATCCACATCCATCTAAATTAACTCAACTACCCAAACCCAAAATTAAAAAAAATATAAAAATCCTAGCCCAATAATATAGCCCAAGTTAGAAAAAAAAGAAGAAGAAGGGAAAATCTAACCCTAGCCTCAACTTTCGGTGCCACTTGGCTCTGACAATCCCACCAGTCACTTCCATACCTTGCAAAAAGTAAAGCAAACAAGCAAGACAAAAAAAAAAAAAGCAAAAGTAGTAATAAAAAACTTGTAAAATGGCTATAAAAAACCAAGCAAAATATTGTAAAAAAGGGGGAAGATTTTTTTAGTTTTGATTTCCTTTGGCTGTTGTTCTGTTTTGAAAAAAAAAGAAAAAGACTGTTAGACAAATGTATTGAAAATCAAAAAGCAAAACAACAGAAGAAAAAATATGGATTTTAATCTCTATTTCTCTTATTCCTTTAGTTTATTTCTTTCCTTTTTTTTTTGTTTTCTTTCGATTCAATCTCATAGTTTTTCATTATAAATCGTTTTTAAATAAAAAGAAAAAAGAAAAATTTACCTGGATCTTGGTGGCCCTGACCACTGTCGACGGTAGAAGCCCCGACGGCTTCAAAGAGCCACAATGACGGCGACAAAAATGGGTTTAGAAATCTTAACCGAAAAAGGGAAAAGGAGGTGGGGTGTTCTTTATTTGCTTAAACAAAAAATGAAGTAAAGAATAAAAAATAAAAAAATAACAAAGATGAAATGGCGTCACAAATACTAGGCCAAGCATGTTTCTGCTTTTGGGACAAATTGTGTAAATGGTCTCTCCTCCTTTTTGGTCCTTTCAAATCAGCTCATTGTTACTTTTAAATTCCGCCCAAAATATTATTTTAATTACATTTTAGTACTGGTTAGAGTGGCACCGTTTTGATGGTATGGGAATATTCCCAATTCGGGCTTCCACTTTTGCGCGTATTTCATTTCAGTCTCTTTTTTTTTTTGTTTATTCATCTGTTTTTTACATTATATCCCTCACATATATATTAAGGACTTTAATGCTTGCTTTCTAAATATTTGCTGTTCTTATTATCTTCATTTAAATATTTGTTATTTTATCATTTTCACGCTGCTAATATTTATTTATTTGTCTATCCATCTATTATTTATTTCCTGTAACGCCCCAATTTTCGGGAATTCTGTGAATGTTGACAAAATTTCATGCTTTGATTTTGTCATTTGTGAGTGAAATTATGAAATAGGACCTATGTGAAAATGTTTGAAAATGATATAGGCTAAATTGAAGTGGCCAAATAAATAGGAGTGCAAAATAGGGGGATTTGCATGACAAACCTCCCATTTTACATGAAGTGGCCAACCATCATGTTGTTGTAGACAAAATGTACACTTGATATCCATAATTTATGGTACAAATTGATACAAATTGATAATAGGTTAGGTAAATGTTCCATGATAATGGGTTAGGTAAATGTTTCATGATAATAGGTTAGGTAAATATTCCATGATAATGGGTTAGGTAAATGTTTCATGATAATGGGTTAGGTAAATGTTTCATGATAAGAATTTCATGTCTTTTGTATTAAAGAATTAAATGGATGAAATATGAAGTTTTATTAAAAGAAAAAGGAGTGAAAAGAACAAAGTTTTGTCCATCTTTGTTCATCATAGCTGAAAGTTAGAGAACAGAAAAGAGAGGAGAAAGCTCTTGAGTATTTGGTCATTAGGAGGAGGAAAATTGAAGGTAAGTTCTTGGTACCTTGCTTCTATTTTGAGGTTCATGAGTTCTTCTTGATTCTACCTTAACTCTTGAAGTATATTTTGATTTTTAGTTGTGTTGTGAGCATTTGGTCATGAATTAAAATGAAGAAAATGGTTGTTGTTTCATGTTCTTTTGATGAAAAATGGAAGATATGTGAAGTTGAGCCAAACAAATGAGCATGCATGTGCCTTAGATGTTAAAGGGAAAAATCAGCTAATATGTTGTGCTTTAAAATGATGAAATGGAGATTATACTTAAGTAAAATCATAGATATGTGATGATTGATTGGTGATATACATGTTTAAATAACAAGCATGCAAGTTAGGTGTGAAAGAGTGATTTGGTAATAAATCTGCTTTGGACAGCAGCAGTAACGTGACTTTGGAAAATCACCATAAATTATGGGAGATGAATTAGAAGCTGAATAAATTATGTAATTAAATCTTAATGAGTCTAGTTTCAAATGGAATAAACGAGAACATATTTTAAATTCTGTACAATGAGAAATTTGATTCGTAATGAAGAGTGGTCAGATTAGTCAAACAGTGAAACATGGGAAACTTTAAGAAAAATCTGGTATTGATTGGCCATACCAAAAATTCTGAAAATTTTATGGATAAAAGATATATGAGTCTATTTTCAGGGAAAATTAACGGCACTTGATTTGGAGTTTCGTAGCTCCAGTTATAAATGATTTAGTGACTGTTGCTCAGAAAGACAGCTTGCAGTGAAATTATGATTATGTGGTAAACATTGACAAAATTTGTTAATGAGTTGCTTATTGATTTCTTATAAACTTACTATGATCTGTAGGTGTGGTTGACTGAATATTGTAAGGGGTTAATCGTAGTTCGTATTTGAATAGTTAGGATTAACGGTTAGTAATCCAATTGTAGGCAGTTCGTGTGTGGATCTCGTCAAGATATCGTCGCAAAACCAGTGTGTAACTAACACCCTCTTTCTTAGTCTAGATCGGTAAAAGCCGAAAAGCCGAAATGCCAAAAATCGGTATTTTGTAGATTTGCGAAAAGCGAATGCTCGTGAGGTAAATCGATTAATGTTTTTGGTAAGCTGCAATGTTTGGACAGCAAAGTGCATGATTTTTGTGCCCTCGATATTTTTTGGGCTTAATAGGCCAAAATTGGAATGATGGGCCAACGGGCCCAATTCGGTAAGAACCCTCGGTAGTGATTACATTAGTACGTGAAAGGTAGGAATATGCATGAAAACCCTAAAATGGATAAATTACTGAAATACCTTTAAAAGTGGAAATTTTACGTTTACCCCTAGGAGATAAATTACCAAATACCCCTAGGTTAAATTTACCTAAATGCATGTTTGATTGTTGTTATTTATTGCATGCCATGTTGTTATTATCGATGCATGGGACTGGGATATTGACGGAGGAAGTACTGAAAGTGGCTTGTCCACGTCTTGGAGGCTTTGCCTCAATTCTTCGATAATCGAAGCAAAGGTCGCAAGCTGTGGAGTGTTGGGTTGGGTGGGTTGAGCTATTCCCACATGGAGTGTATGGTGGTAGGGTGGAGTGTAGTGGTTGGTGGGTTGAGTAGTCTCCCAAATGGGCTTGCATATGTTATTGATGTTGCATGTATTTTGAAATGGGCCTATGGGCCATCTTGTTATCTGAATAAGGGCTAAGGCCCGTTTATTATAATCTGAAAGGGCTCGGCCAAGATACCACTATTACCCAAATGGGCTTGCATATGTTATTGATGTTGCGTGTATTTTGAAATGGGCCTATGGGCCATCATTATTATCTGAATAAGGGCTAAGGCCCGTTTATTGTAATTTGAAAAGGGCTCGCCCAAGACCACCTGCTATACTGAATGGGCTTAGGCCCAATAGGCTTGAGTGACTTGGGCTTTGAAGGGTTTTCCTTACACAATGAGTTTCGCCAAACTCACCCTTTTATTTTCATCCACGCAGAAATCCCCAACCATAGTGGGCTTGGAGTTATGAGGAATTGGAGTGGCCACCCGCTCGAAAGTTTGATTTTCTTCGGTGAACTGGACATCCTTTTATTTATATTTGAAGTTTTGGGCTTTTAAATGTAATAAGGCCGCTTAATTAGTTTTGATGGTTTTAATATGTATTACTAAGATAGGTAATACTTATATTTAACTGTTGAAACTGGATAGCTTTAGGCGTTTTCAAAAACAACAGTTGATTTCAAAATAACACGACAACAAGCAAAGCTTCCGCAATGAAAGTATTTTTCCAAAATTAATCACTTTTCCTAAAATGACTTAATCAAATCGGTTTTCCTAGAAATATCCATGACATTAAGGTGTGGCAATGGCGGTATGCATGTCTAGGATTGGATCTGAAGGAGCTTGGTACTTAGCGGTCCGATGGACTCACCACCTCTTTTCCGGTTTCCTACCTGGTGCATAGCTTCCATTCACTTTAACCCTTAATGAATTAATCTTTTGAACATCAAGTACGATTTTCTGGACTTAGAAAGGAAATTTTTTTTTTTACGTTTTTGATGTGGCATGTCGGATCCGGCCATAACTTCTGGGCCGGGTTTGGGGTGCTACATTTAGTGGTATCAGAGCCTAGGTTGCAACAACTCGGTACATGGAATGGGTTTACAAAACAAAGATTTTCGAAACGAAAATTTTCTAAAGAATGCAAAAACTCGATTTTCAAAATTTAGATCTTTAGAAGGTGGCATTCAATCTCCACTCAAGTCGTAAGTATTCGAATTTTTCTCAATATTTTCTGAATTATCTGTGCATCTTTGAAACCCTACTAGGACACTCTAGATAGGATGATCTGAAACCATAGGAAAATCGATAAGAGATTGAAACGTAGCTAGACTTCGATTCGCAAAAACAAACTCGAACTCTTATGCGATTCATAAAACATCGTAATAAACACCGGAATATTGAATTGATGCATAAAATTCGTAATCAAGATAAATCGATATGAGTACGAGAGCTACTCGGGGAAGAGGCTGTGGTCGAGGCCGAGGTAGTACTCAAGCTGGAACTTCGTCTTCTGAACACATACCCACTGGAGTAGCACGACCACCACCGACGGATGAGAATGGGCCGTATGATAGGGCCGCCGAGGATGATGCCTTGTCACAGGCAATGCTTCATGTTCTGAAAAGGGTTGCCGGAGCAAGTTCGGGCAACGAAATTCAGAGATCTATTTCTGAATGACTTCGGGACTAACGGAACGGAGATCTTTAAGGGATGTCTGGTATAGCCCCGAATGTGGCGGAATATTGGTTGGAGGCCACAGAACGGATTATGGACGGCTTAGACGCTCTGAGGAGATTGTGAGTGGGGTATCTGCACTAAGTCCTTGGGTCACTTTCGGTTAGGGTAGACAAAGCGTATAGGAATGTACTCTTAGAAACTCAAGGCAAGGTTTTTCCTGGAGATCGATGGAGTTACCGTTTGGAAAGTTTGATCTTATTTTGGGAATGGACGGCTTGTTAAGCATAAAGCGACTCTGGATTGTCTTTGTTAAGCGAATGGCGTTAAGGACCACAAAGGATGAGGAGGTTATGGTGATAGGTGAGCGAAGGGATTATTTGTTCAATGTGGTGTCGGCATTAAGAGCCGAGAAGTAGATTCGGAAAGGTTGTGAGGCCTATTTGGCATTTGTAAGTCAGTTGGAAGAGGAGAGACTGACAGTGGATAAGGTTAGGACTATAAAGGAGTTCCAAGATGTTTTTCCGGAGGAGCTTCCAGGATTGCCTCCGAATCGAGAAGTTGAGTTTGGAATAGACTTGTTGCCTGGAACGGCGCCCATGTCCATCGCACCGTATAGGATGGCACCGAAGGAGTTAGTGGAGTTAAAGGCTCAAATTCAAGAGTTGTTGGATAGGGGCTTCATTAGGCCAAGCGTGTCTCCATGGAGAGCACCAGTGCTATTCGTGAAAAAGAAGGATAATACGATGCGGATGAGCATTGATTATCGCCAGTTGAACAAACTGACGATTAAGAATAAGTATCCACTACCAAGGATTGACGATCTATTCGACCAACTTAGAGGAGCTTCTGTATT
Organism: Gossypium arboreum; assembly: GCF_025698485.1. NCBI lineage: Eukaryota > Viridiplantae > Streptophyta > Magnoliopsida > Malvales > Malvaceae > Gossypium > Gossypium arboreum. The sequence continues at coordinate 3,440,031 of NC_069077.1, read as the reverse complement.
TTCCAAGATCGACCTTCGATCTGGATATCATCAGTTAAGGTTTAAGGAGGCAAATATCCAAAAGACGACATTCAGGACTCGGTATGGTCATTACGAGTTTCTGGTTATGCCATTTGGACTAACGAACGCTCCTGCAGCGTTTATGGATCTGATGAATCGTGTGTTCCAACCATTTTGGATCAGGTTAGTAGTCGTCTTTATTGACGATATCTGGTATATTCTGGCTGAAACGAAACATGATGAGCATCTCCGTATAGTCTTTGTAAGTATTAAGGGAGAAGGAACTCTTTGCGAAGTTCAGCAAGTGTGAATTTTGGTTGAGGGAGGTAACCTTCTTAGGACATGTGGTCTCTGCTGAGGGGATTAAGGTAAACCCTCGGAAAATTGAAGCGATTTTGGAGTGGAAGCGCCTAGGGCGGTGTCGAAAATATGGAGTTTCCTAGATCGGCGGGATACTCTGAGAAGGTTTGTAGAAGGTTTTTCCGTGATGGCATCACCTCTAACAAAACTCATAAGGAAAGGAGTACCATTTGTATGGACTAAGAAGCGATAGAAGCTTTTGAGAAGTTGAAGAAAATTACATTGAAGCACTGTGTTAATTCAACCGGAGTTTGGGAATGATTTTCTTGTGTCTTGTGACGCATCACACGTGGGTTTGGACTGCGTGTTAATGCAAGAGGGTAAGGTGGTTGCATATGCATCACGATAGCTTAAGCCTCATAAAGGAAACTATTTGACTCATGATTTAGAGTTGGCAACAGTGATATTTGCACTTAAGATTTGGAGACATTACTTGTACGGAGAAAGGTGTATTGTATACACTGACCATAAGAGCCTTAAGTATTTGTTGACTCAGAAGGAGCTGAACCTTAGGCAAAGGAGATGGATTGAGTTGCTTAAGGATTATGACTGTACAATCGAGTATCACCCAAGCAAGGCTAATGTGGTAGCCGATGCTCTAAGTCGTAGAGTTGTATCTGATCTGAGAGTAATGTTTGCTCGTCTGAGTCTGTATGATGATGGAAGTCTGTTGGCTGAGTTGCAAGTGAGGCCAACCTGGGTGGATCAGATTAAGGAAAAACAGTTGAACGATGAGTCTTTGGTCGCTCGTTTTCAACAAGTTAAGGAAGGGGGAACTTCTGAGTTTGGGAGCCAGAAGAGACGATGCAACAGCAATACCCTCATCTGTTTGGATTAGGTAAATTTCGAGGACGAAATTTCTTTAAGGAGGGTAGAGTTGTAACGCCCCAATTTTCGGGAATTCTGTGAATGTTGACAAAATTTCATGCTTTGATTTTGTCATTTGTGAGTGAAATTATGAAATAGGACCTATGTGAAAATGTTTGAAAATGATATAGGCTAAATTGAAGTGGCCAAATAAATAGGAGTGCAAAATAGGAGGATTTGCATGACAAACCTCCCATTTTACATGAAGTGGCCAACCATCATGTTGTTGTAGACAAAATGTACACTTGATATCCATAATTTATGGTACAAATTGATACAAATTGATAATAGGTTAGGTAAATGTTCCATGATAATGGGTTAGGTAAATGTTTCATGATAATGGGTTAGGTAAATGTTTCATGATAAGAATTTCATGTCTTTTGTATTAAAGAATTAAATGGATGAAATATGAAGTTTTATTAAAAGAAAAAGGAGTGAAAAGAACAAAGTTTTGTCCATCTTTGTTCATCATAGCTGAAAGTTAGAGAAGAGAAAAGAGAGGAGAAAGCTCTTGAGTATTTGGTCATTAGGAGGAGGAAAATTGAAGGTAAGTTCTTGGTACCTTGCTTCTATTTTGAGGTTCATGAGTTCTTCTTGATTCTACCTTAACTCTTGAAGTATATTTTGATTTTTAGTTGTGTTGTGAGCATTTGGTCATGAATTAAAATGAAGGAAATGGTTGTTGTTTCATGTTCTTTTGATGAAAAATGGAAGATATGTGAAGTTGAGCCAAACAAATGAGCATGCATGTGCCTTAGATGTTAAAGGGAAAAATCAGCTAACATGTTGTGCTTTAAAATGATGAAATGGAGATTATACTTAAGTAAAATCATAGATATGTGATGATTGATTGGTGATATACATGTTTAAATAACAAGCATGCAAGTTAGGTGTGAAAGAGTGATTTGGTAATAAATCTGCTTGGGACAGCAGCAGTAACGTGACTTTGGAAAATCACCATAAATTGTGGGAGATGAATTAGAAGCTGAATAAATTATGTAATTAAAGATTAATGAGTCTAGTTTCAAATGGAATAAACGAGAACATATTTTAAATTCTGTACAATGAGAAATTTGATTCGTAATGAAGAGTGGTCAGATTAGTCAAACAGTGAAACATGGGAAACTTTAAGAAAAATCTGGTATTGATTGGCCATACCAAAAATTCTGAAAATTTTATGGATAAAAGATATATGAGTCTATTTTCAGGAAAATTAACGGTACTTGATTTGGAGTTTCGTAGCTCCAGTTATAAATGATTTAGTGACTGTTGCTCAGAAAGACAGCTTGCAGTGAAATTATGATTATGTGGTAAACATTGACAAAAATTTGTTAATGAGTTGCTTATTGATTTCTTATAAGCTTACTATGATCTGTAGGTGTGGTTGACTGAATATTGTAAGGGGTTAATCGTAGTTCGTATTTGAATAGTTAGATTAACGTGTTAGTAATCCAATTGTAGGCAGTTAGTGTGTGGATCTCACAAGATATCGTCGCAAAAGCAGTGTGTAACTAACACCCTCTTTCTTAGTCTAGATCGGTAAAAGCCGAAAAGCCGAAATGCCAAAAATCGGTATTTTGTAGATTTGCGAGTGTGCGAATGCTCGTGAGGTAAATCGATTAATGTTTTTGGTAAGCTGCAATGTTTGGACAGCAAAGTGCATGATTTTTGTGCCCTCGATATTTTTTGGGCTTAATAGGCCAAAATTGGAATGATGGGCCAACGGGCCCAATTCGGTAAGAACCCTCGGTAGTGATTCTGTTAGTACGTGAAAGGTAGGAATATGCATGAAAACCCTAAAATGGATAAATTACTGAAATACCTTTAAAAGTGGAAATTTTACAGTTTTACCCCTAGGAGATAAATTACCGAAATACCCCTAGGGTTAAATTTACCTAAATGCATGTTTGACTGTTGTTATTTACTGCATGCCATGTTGTTATTATCTGATGCATGGGACTGGGATATTGACGGAGGAAGTACTGAAAGTGGCTTGTCCACGTACTGGAGGCTTTGCCTCAATTCTTGATAACTGAGCAAAGAAAGGTCAGCAAATGTGGAGTGTTAAATTTGGGTGGGTTGAGCTATTCCCCACATGGAGTGTATGGCTGGTAGGGTGGAGTGTAGTGGTTGGTGGGTTGAGTAGTCTCCCCAAATGGGCTTGCATATGTTATTGATGTTGCATGTATTTTGAAATGGGCCTATGGGCCATACTGTTATCTGAATAAGGGCTAAGGCCCGGTTTATTATGTCTGAAAGGGCTCTAGCCAGTACCATGCTACCCAAATGGGCTTGCATATGTTATTGATGTTGCGTGTATTTTGAAATGGGCCTATGGGCCATCTTTTATCTGAATAAGGGCTAAGGCCCGTTTATTGTAATTTGAAAAGGGCTCGCCCAGACCACCATTATTACTGAATGGGCTTAGGCCCAATAGGCTTGAGTGACTTGGGCTTTGAAGGGTTTTCCTTACACAGAGTTTCCCCAAACTCACCCTTTTATTTTCATCCACGCAGAAATCCCCAACCATAGTGGGCTTGGAGTTGTGAGGAATTGAGTGGCCACCGCTCGAAAGTTTGATTTTCTTCGGTGAACTGGACATCCTTTTATTTATATTTGAAGTTTTGGGCTTTTAAATGTAATAAGGCCGCTTAATTAGTTTTGATGGTTTTAATATGTATTACTAAGATAGGTAATACTTATATTTAACTGTTGAAACTGGATAGCTTTAGTAGCGTTTTCAAAAACAACAGTTGATTTCAAAATAACACGACAACAAGCAAAGCTTCCGCAATGAAAGTATTTTTCCAAAATTAATCACTTTTCCTAAAAATGACTTAATCAAATCGGTTTTCCTAGAAATATCCATGACATTAAGGTGTGGCAATGGCGGTATGCATGTCTAGGATTGGATCCGAAGGAGCTTGGTATTAGCGATCCGATGGACTCACCACCTCTTTTCGGTTTCCTACCGGTGCATAGCTTCCATTCACTTTAACCCTTAATGAATTAATCTTTTGAACATCAAGTACGATTTTACGGACTTAGAAAGGAAATTTTTTTTACGTTTTTGATGTGGCATGCGGATCCTACCATAACTTGGGCGGGTTTGGGGTGCTACATTTAGTGGTATCGAGCCTAGGTTGCAACAACTCGGTGTGGAATGGGTTTATAAAACAAAGATTTTCAAAACGAAAATTTTTAAAGAATGCAAAAACTCGATTTTCAAAATTTAGATCTTTAGAAGGTGGCATTCGAATCTCCACTCAAGTCTGTAAGTATTCGAATTTTTCGAATATTTTCTGAATTATCTGTCATCTTTGAAACCCTACTAGGACACTCTAGATAGGATGATCTTGAAACTATAGGAAAATCGATAAGAGATTGAAACGTAGCTTGACTTCGATTCGCAAAAACAAACTCGAACTCTTGTCGATTCATAAAACATCTGTAATAAACACCGGAATATTGAATTGATGCATAAAAATTGTAATCAAGATAAATCGATATGAGTACGAGAGCTACTCGGGAAGAGGCGTGGTCGAGGCCGAGGTAGTACTCAAGCTGGAACTTCGTCTTCGAACACACACCCACCGGAGTAGCACGACCACCACCGATGGATGAGAATGGGCCGTATGATAGGGCCGCCGGATGATGCCTTGTCACGAGCAATGCTTCATGTTACGAAAAGGTTGCTTGAGCAAGTTCGAGACAACGAAATTGAGGATCTATTTCGAATGACTTGGGACTAACGGAATGGAGATCTTTAAGGGCATGTCTGGTATAGCCCCGAATGTGGCGGAATATTGGTTGGAGGCCACAGAACGGATTATGGACGGCTTAGACTGCTCTGAGGAGATTGTGAGTGGGGTATCTGTACTAAGTCCCTTGGGTCACTCGGTTAGGGTAGACAAACTGTATAGGAATGTACTCTTAGAAACTCAAGGCAAGGTTTTTCCCTGGAGATCTGATGGAGTTACCGTTTGGAAAGTTTGATCTCATTTTGGGAATGGACTGCTTGTTAAGCATAAAGCGACTCGGATTGTCTTGTTAAATGAATGGCGTTAAGGACCACAAAGGATGAGGAGGTTATGGTGATAGGTGAGCGAAGGGATTATTTGTTCAATGTGGTGTCGGCATTAAGAGCCGAAAGTAGATTCGGAAGGTTGTGAGGCCTATTTGGCATTTGTAAGTCAGTTGGAAGAGGAGAGACTGACAGTGGATAAGGTTAGGACTATAAAGGAGTTCCAAGATGTTTTTCCGGTGGAGCTTCCAGGATTGCCTCCGAATCGAGAAGTTGAGTTTGGAATAGACTTGTTGCCTGGAACGGCGCCCATGTCCATCTCACCGTATAGGATGGCACCGAAGGAGTTAGTGGAGTTAAAGGCTCAAATTCAAGAGTTGTTGGATAGGGGCTTCATTAGGCCAAGCGTGTCTCCATGGAGAGCACCAGTGCTATTCGTGAAAAAGAAGGATGATACGATGCGGATGAGCATTGATTATCGCCAGTTGAACAAACTGACGATTAAGAATAAGTATCCACTGCCAAGGATTGACGATCTATTCGACCAACTTAGAGGAGCTTCTGTATTTTCCAAGATCGACCTTCGATCTGGATATCATCAGTTAAGGTTTAAGGAGGCAAATATCCAAAAGACGACATTCAGGACTCGGTATGGTCATTACGAGTTTACGGTTATGCCATTTGGACTAACGAGCGCTCTGCGGCGTTTATGGATCTGATGAATCGTGTGTTCCAACCATTTTGGATCAGTTCGTAGTCGTCTTTATTGACGATATCTGGTATATTCTCAAACGAAACGAAACATGATGAGCATCTCCGTATAGTCTTTGTAAGTATTAAGGGAGAAGGAACTCTTTGCAAGTTCAGCAAGTGTGAATTTTGGTTGAGGAGGTAACCTTCTTAGGACATGTGGTCTCTGCTGAGGGGATTAAGGTAAACCTCGAAAAATTGAAGCGATTTTGGAGTGGAAGCCGCCTAGGGCGGTGTCGGAAATATGGAGTTTCCTAGGACTGGCGGGATACTACGAAGGTTTGTAGAAGGTTTTTACGTGATGGCATCACCTCTAACAAAACTCATAAGGAAAGGAGTATCATTTGTATGGACTAAGAAGCGAAGAAGCTTTTGAGAAGTTGAAGAAAATTACATTGAAGCACTGTGTTAATTCAACCGGAGTTTGGGAATGATTTTACTGTGTATGCGATGGCGCATCACACGTGGGTTTGAACTGCGTGTTAATGCAAGAGGGTAAGGTGGTTGCATATGCATCACGATAGCTTAAGCCTCATAAAGGAAACTATTTGACTCATGATTTAGAGTTGGCAATGTGATATTTGCACTTAAGATTTGGAGACATTACTTGTACGGAGAAAGGTGTATTGTATACACCGACCATAAGAGCCTTAAGTATTTGTTGACTCGAAGGAGCTGAACCTTAGGCAAAGGAGATGGATTGAGTTGCTTAAGGATTATGACTGCATAATCGAGTATCACCCAAGCAAGGCTAATGTGGTAGCCGATGCTCTAAGTCGTAGAGTTGTATCGATCCGAGAGTAATGTTTGCTCGTCTGAGTCGTATGATGATGGAAGTCTGTTGGTGAGTTGCAAGTGAGGCCAACTTGGTGGATCGATTAAGGAAAAACAGTTGAACGATGAGTCTTTGGTCGCTCGTTTTCAACAAGTTAAGGAAGGGGAACTTGAGTTTGGGAGCGAAGAGGCGATGCAACAACAATACCCTCATCTGTTTGGATTAGGTAAATTTTGAGGACGAAATTTCTTTAAGGAGGGTAGAGTTATAACGCCCCAATTTTCGAATTCGTGAATGTTGACAAAATTTCATGCTTTGATTTTGTCATTTGTGAGTGAAATTATGAAATAGGACCTATGTGAAAATGTTTGAAAATGATATAGGCTAAATTGAAGTGGCCAAATAAATAGGAGTGCAAAATAGGAGGATTTGCATGACAAACCTCCCATTTTACATGAAGTGGCCAACCATCATGTTGTTGTAGACAAAATGTACACTTGATATCCATAATTTATGGTACAAATTGATACAAATTGATAATAGGTTAGGTAAATGTTCCATGATAATGGGTTAGGTAAATGTTTCATGATAATGGGTTAGGTAAATGTTTCATGATAAGAATTTCATGTCTTTTGTATTAAAGAATTAAATGGATGAAATATGAAGTTTTATTAAAAGAAAAGGAGTGAAAAGAACAAAGTTTTGTCCATCTTTGTTCATCATAGCTGAAAGTTAGAGAAGAGAAAGAGAGGAGAAAGCTCTTGAGTATTTGGTCATTAGGAGGAGGAAAATTGAAGGTAAGTTCTTGGTACCTTGCTTCTATTTTGAGGTTCATGAGTTCTTCTTGATTCTACCTTAACTCTTGAAGTATATTTTGATTTTTAGTTGTGTTGTGAGCATTTGGTCATGAATTAAAATGAAGGAAATGGTTGTTGTTTCATGTTCTTTTGATGAAAAATGGAAGATATGTGAAGTTGAGCCAAACAAATGAGCATGCATGTGCCTTAGATGTTAAAGGAAAAATCAGCTAACATGTTGTGCTTTAAAATGATGAAATGGAGATTATACTTAAGTAAAATCATAGATATGTGATGATTGATTGGTGATATACATGTTTAAATAACAAGCATGCAAGTTAGGTGTGAAAGAGTGATTTGGTAATAAATCTGCTTGGGACAGCAGCAGTAACGTGACTTTGGAAAATCACCATAAATTGTGGGAGATGAATTAGAAGCTGAATAAATTATGTAATTAAAGATTAATGAGTCTAGTTTCAAATGGAATAAACGAGAACATATTTTAAATTCTGTACAATGAGAAATTTGATTCGTAATGAAGAGTGGTCAGATTAGTCAAACAGTGAAACATGGGAAACTTTAAGAAAAATCTGGTATTGATTGGCCATACCAAAAATTCTGAAAATTTTATGGATAAAAGATATATGAGTCTATTTTCAGGAAAATTAACGGTACTTGATTTGGAGTTTCGTAGCTCCAGTTATAAATGATTTAGTGACTGTTGCTCAGAAAGACAGCTTGCAGTGAAATTATGATTATGTGGTAAACATTGACAAAAATTTGTTAATGAGTTGCTTATTGATTTCTTATAAACTTACTATGATCTGTAGGTGTGGTTGACTGAATATTGTAAGGGGTTAATCGTAGTTCGTATTTGAATAGTTAGATTAACGTGTTAGTAATCCAATTGTAGGCAGTTCGTGTGTGGATCTCGTCGACATATCGTGCAAAAGCAGTGTGTAACTAACACCCTCTTTCTTAGTCTAGATCGGTAAAAGCGAAAAGCGAAATGCCAAAAATCGGTATTTTGTAGATTTGCGAGTGTCGAATGCTCGTGAGGTAAATCGATTAATGTTTTTGGTAAGCTGCAATGTTTGGACAGCAAAGTGCATGATTTTTGTGCCCTCGATATTTTTGGGCTTAATAGGCCAAAATTGGAATGATGGGCCAATCAGCCCAATTCGTAAGAACCCTCGGTAGTGATTACATTAGTACGTGAAAGGTAGGAATATGCATGAAAACCCTAAAATGGATAAATTACTGAAATACCTTTAAAAGTGGAAATTTTACAGTTTACCCTAGGAGATAAATTACCAAATACCCCTAGGGTTAAATTTACCTAAATGCATGTTTGATTTGTTGTTATTTACTTGCATGCCATGTTGTTATTATCGATGCATGGGGCTGGGATATTGACGGAGGAAGTACTGAAAGTGGCTTGTCCACGTCTTGGAGGCTTTGCCTCAATTCTTGATAATCGAGCGAAAAGGCAAGAATGTGGAGTGTTAAATGGGTGGGTTGAGCTATTCCCCACATGGAGTGTATGGCTGGTAGGGTGGAGTGTAGTGGTTGGTGGGTTGAGTAGTCTCCCAAATGGGCTTGCATATGTTATTGATGTTGCATGTATTTTGAAATGGGCCTATGGGCCATCTTTATCTGAATAAGGGCTAAGGCCCGGTTTATTATGTCTGAAAAGGGCTCGGCCCAGACCACTATTACCCAAATGGGCTTGCATATGTTATTGATGTTGCATGTATTTTGAAATGGGCCTATGGGCCATCTTGTTATCTGAATAAGGGCTAAGGCCCGTTTATTGTAATTTGAAAAGGCTCGGCCCAAGACCACTTTATTACTGAATGGGCTTAGGCCCAATAGGCTTGGTGACTTGGGCTTTGAAGGGGTTTTCCTTACACACTGAGTTTCCCCAAACTCACCCTTTTATTTTCATCCACGCAGGAAATCCCCAACCATAGTGGGCTTGGAGTTGTGAGGGAATTCGGAGTGGCCACCCGTTCTGAAAGTTTGATTTTCTTCTGGTGAACTGGACATCCTTTTATTTACATTTGAAGTTTTTGGGCTTTTAAATGTAATAAGGCCGCTTAATTAGTTTTGATGGTTTTAATATGTATTACTAAGATAGGTAATACTTATATTTAACTGTTGAAACTGGATAGCTTTAGGGCGCGTTTTCAAAAACAACAGTTGATTTCAAAATAACACGACAACAAGCAAAGCTTCCGCAATGAAAGTATTTTTCCAAAATTAATCACTTTTCCTAAAAATGACTTAATCAAATCGGTTTTCCTAGAAATATCCATGACATTAAGGTGTGGCAATGGCGGTATGCATGTCTAGGATTGGATCCGAAGGAGCTTGGTATAGCGGTCAGATGGACTCACCACCTCTTTTCCGGTTTCCTACGGTGCATAGCTTCCATTCACTTTAACCCTTAATGAATTAATCTTTTGAACATCAAGTACGATTTTCTGGACTTAGAAAGGAAATTTTTTTTTTTACGTTTTTGATGTGGCATGCCGGATCCGGCCATAACTTCTGGGTAGGGTTTGGGGTGCTACATTTCCTTTTATATATTTCCCCGTATTTCCCTTTCATTATTTTCCTTTTACTTTACTATTATTATTATCATATTATTAAATTAATTAGCTTTGCATTATTATTACTATTACTATTATATTTCTTTTATATTTATTTATCTATTCCTTTTTTTACATACATTTATTTTACTTTGTTTTACCATTTATTTATATCCTTTATGATTTTAAAACATTGGTTATTATTATATTATTATTTTCTCAACCTTCACATATTATTATTATTATTGTTATTATTATTATTTTACTATCTAATATATTATTATACTTATTTTTACCCTTGTTATATTTATTATTAATATTAGTATATATTTTATTATGCGTATATATATACTTTTATATATAGTATTATTTTTATATATCATTATATTTATTATTATGCTTATTATTTTCACTATTGCTACTTATTATTTTATTTTAGTATTATTATGTATTATTTGGTATACATACATCTTTACTGTACATATTGTTATTATACATATATTATTTTATTATGGTATTAATACATTTTCACTTTTTTTTCTTTTATTGTAAATATTATTTGTTATTACTCTAATATCTTAATATTATGTTATAATGTTTTTATTAATCACTTTATTATATCATGTTTGCACGTTTATTTATTTATGAATTTTTATTTTGAAAAAATAGTTTATTCATTTTTTTCTTCTTCTTTTTATTTATAAATAAGGCAACGTGCTGATTTAATTTTAAGCCATTGATTTCATCGCTATGTTGGGTGAATATCATCGGCTAGTGTTAAAAATGGGACGTCCTTTTTAAAAAAAATCAAAAAATTTAAAAATTCTCGTGTTTTGAAATAGGATATTTATTTTTGTGATTATTGGTAAGTGATAAAACTTTATTTTTAAAATGTAGATGAGGATATGTAATTTGTCAAAATTCTAATGCTGTAAACTTTTCGCGTTTCCAAAATTTTTCGTGTTTTAAAAAAAAAAATTGGATCCCAAAAATTTTCGTGTTTTCAAAATTTTTGTGTTTTAAAAAATTCTTGTTTTTCAATCAGATCACGGTTAAATGGCAAATTGAATTCGTATTTTTGAAAATCAAGACAACATGTGTTCAATAAATATACCAATTTTGGGCGTCATGAGGGTGCTAATACCTTCCTTGTGCGTAACCGACTCCCGAACCCTATTTTTCTCAGGATTTTCGCGTAGACCCAAGTTTGGCCTTCGTTTTTGTTCAAGAATAAACTTTCTTTTCTAAAAAAGATGATTTATTAGGTGTCCGATCACACCTAGAAAAAAGATCGGTGGCGACTCCCTTTTTTTAAAACCGAAATTCCATTTTCAAATTTTCAAATAATCGCCTCAATTAGCGACCGAAAGCGAAATTTTTACGTCGCTACAGCTGGCGACTCCACTGGGGACGTCAGTTTTTGAGAGTCGAGTCACTTAAACGCGTGTTATCAAAATTTTCAAAATTTCTTGTTCGAATTAATATTTAGTCGTGATCCCAAAATTGTGTTTTTAAAGTGTTGTATATATTCTCCCAACTTGTTTTATCCGATTGTTATTCAGCTTTAAATTTTTATGGTTTTAGTTTTGGTCTAGTTTTTTAAATAAAACGTAAAGGTTTGTGAGTTTCTCCCACACACCGTGCACTTGCATTTTGCATAACATGAGCTCTCTACCCGGGCCTCGTCCTATTAAGTAAAAGTAAACGCTACGCCTTCGTGAGTTAACTCGTCCCTCCGTACAGGCTAGTGAATACTTTCGAGTTACATATGACTTATGCTTTCGTGAGTTAACTTGTCCCTCCGCATAGGCATAAGTAAATGTAACCCTCGAATTGAAATCGTGAGCCTGTGATGGGCTATGACCGAAGCGTCGTACTAATCTTAGCAAATGACAGTACGGACAATTCAAGTACCTATCTAGAACCAAAATCGCATATAGTGAACCGTACGAGCCATTTAACTAGAGCTATGCCAAACTTCCGTCCGTTTAGTAGTCACCAAAATAAGTGCATGGGAGGAACGCCTCTTATCTTTTGCATCTTCACTTTCTATACAAGGGGACTGGGTCTGTTTAATAAACTAGATTTGGGTAGTTCGATTTGTTAAATTTTCCATGTTTTTCTGCCTATACTTAATTACTAATCAAGGTTGTTTGTCTTTGCCTTATTTCTTTTTCCATCATGCATTATAGGCATCATATTAGGAAGGTGTTAACTAGAGATCGGTTGCCAAAAAACGGGTTTCTAATGGAAGAGTCAATTATACAAATAACCGAGAGGAATGCCATAGTTCGAGATTGGTCTCTAAAGACTCAAAAAGAAAGAGGGGATAGTCTAGTAGAGGGATGTATTGCCAATTTACCCGAGCACATAACTGTGAAGGTTCACCAGAATAACCTTGAAGATTTGGTTCGAGTTTGGAATCAGTGGGACTTGGACACTAGGGGTATCTTCACTGAAAAATATGGGGACATAGCTAACTTGATTACTGTCAACATAGACGAATGATTGATCCAAGCCATGGTCAGATTTTGGGATCCGGCCTACCAATGTTTTACTTTCAATCAGGAAGACATGACCCCGACTATAGAAGAGTATGCTACTTTGCTTCGTGTCGAAAACGTACAACCTTATAAGATATATGTGAAAGAACCTAAGCTAATGACCTTCAACAAAAAGTTAGTGAGATTGACAAACATGACTGACGCGTGGGCCGAAAAACAGATAAAGAAGAAGAATGAAACCATTTGCATTCCATGGTCTTCCCTACGAGACTTGGTTCTAAACCATCCCGACATGTTGAAAAGGGTAAATCTATTTGCTCTAGCCATTTACAGTTTGATCATCTTCCCGAAGGTCTTTGGATATATAGAAATTGCGGTGGTAGATTTCTTCGAAAGGTTAAAACAAGGAATCAACCCCGTCCCAACTATCCTGGCCGAAACCTTCAGATCACTAAGTAGTTGTAGGAAGAAAGGGGAAGGTCGTTTTATCGGATGCGCGCAGTTACTCAATGTTTGGATTCTGAGCCACTTCTGGAAAATAGAGCGCACACCGTTCCATATGTTTTCTAAAACATTCTCTCCGTTAGAAGCTTATCTCAAGAAAGAATGGCCGAAGGAGGTCACTGAACAACACTGGGTCTCAGTCTTTCAGAATCTTCGCGCCGATGACGTAACTTGGAGAGCCCCGTGGATACGCCCGTCAATTCTGCTATACAAGGTCGGAGATCAAGATTGGGTGCCAGTACTAGAGTTATGGGGAGGAGTTGGATATGCTCCGTTAATGGTCCAAAGGCAATTTTCTTCACGATAATTCGTACCCGCGACCGGAGGATTAGCACAATCAGAGTTTGCTTTTGCGGGTGAAGGATATATGAAGAGGGTCCGAGATACTGTAAAGTCTTGGAAGAGAATTCATCACATGGAATTAGCTCTGTATGCTGATACCCTCGCCCAAGATTACGACATATGGAGAAAGAAACGGGTGAACAGCCTGCAAATCTCGTCGACAAATTACACCGTCTAGAATCCTTTCTCGGTAGAAGTGCCATCTGATCTAGAAATAGCAAGACAGGAATTTGAGCGCCAAAAGGTCAAAATGTTGCGGGATATTAGTATTCTTCAAGAAGAAAATTACCATTTGAATAGCGACATCCAGATCGAAAGGTCTAAAACCGAAAAAGTACAAAAAGAAGTTGAAGTCATAAGAAATGACTTAAGGGACCTTCATCTGGAAAATAAAAAGTTAAGAGTCACTATCAAGAACAGCGGGTTGGGTAAGTCGTCAACAGAGTGGAGAGAAGAATTAAAAAATGCTAAAGGCGGGCTGAAATTTTGGAAAAAGAGGGCAGAGAATGAGGAGGAAAAGGCTACGCGGGTTATGATAGAATTAAGAAAGAAAGCGCTGAACACGAAGCTATGTCTACCAAATGGACAACCAGTCAATCTGAACGTCAAAGCTTAAAAGAAAGAGTACGAGATCTAGAAGATGCGTTGCGAGCTTGTCAGCAACAATTGGATACTCTCTTAAAAGCCTTGGAAGAAAAGAATGATCAATATGATAGAGACACTCACGCTTATAAAACGGACCTCCAAGAAAGAGAAATGCAACTGGGCTTTTTGATCAACAAAATCCGTCAAGCGGCTGTGCACATGGTACAACTATTAGATGAAACAGAGGATCTCAGTTGCCAATTCCCGCTGAGCCAACAATTGAGCATATCGGAGTTCTTAGAGCAAGTAAAGAAATATAGCGATATAGCTAAGAAGTTTGTGTAATGGCTGAATCAAAAATGGCGAAATGTTTTGTAATGAACTCTTTTGATGAATGAAATGCCTAATAGGGACTATCTCGAGATCAATACCAATTTCTCGCATTTCTTTCATGACTGACATTCATTCAACATTTATTCATTCATTCATTGCATATACATATCCCATAATCATTCGCTAAGGTTAGAATCATATAATTCACATTTGCAACACTTCAAATCTGGAACCACACCATTCGTATAAAACGCGTCGACAAGCTAGAGCAATGGAGGCTGAGTTCAATGAAAGAATCGAAAGGATGGAAAGAATCCAGAGGGAATTACAAGAACAACTGGCTAAATCACAGTAAGAAACGAGGGATTTGATAGTAAGATCTTGAGAGGAATCACTTGAACAGAAGGATCAAATGGCTAGAATGATGGAGATGATGTCAGTTTTGGTCAAAGGAAAAGGACCCATACAGAACCCCAATAGTATGGAACCTCAATCAAGAATTAATCATGACCATGATCCACTCTATCCCCCAAGATTCACTCCACCGCATTCCCACATAGCACAAAGAGGGTATACTCAAGGGGAATCCACAAGCTTGGAACAACGACCTATGCTATTTGCTCATCTAGGGCAAGGAATATTTATGTCAAATCCCGGAGCAACCCCTGCCAATCCTGTAGTTCCAGATTTAGATGATCCAGCTGAAATAGCCAAGTTGAAAATAGATGATCACGAGGCTCAAGAGAGGTATATGAGCTTGGAGGAAAAACTTAAAGCAATAGAAGGCACTGAAGTCTTCTCTGCACTAGGTGCTAAAGAACTCAGTTTGGTACCTGACCTAATCCTGCCTCCGAAGTTCAAGGTGCCTGATTTCGAAAAGTACGATGGGACAAGATGTCCAAAAGCGCATCTTGTCATGTTTTGCATGAAAATGACCGGTTACGTGAACGAAGATAAGCTACTCGTACATTGTTTTCAAGATAGTCTAGTAGGATCAGCTCTTCGGTGGTACAACCAGCTCAGTAAGGAAAGGATCCGATCCTAGAAAGACTTGGCGTCGGCATTCTGTGAGCAGTACAAGCATGTATCAGATATGGTGCCTAATCAGATGACTTTACAAATGATGGAGAAAAAACCGTCAGAAACTTTTAGACAGTATGCGCAGAGATGGAGGGACGTCTCAGCCCAAGTGGAACCCCCACTAACAAAAGCGGAGATAACCGTCCTCTTTATCAACACCTTAAAGGCGTCGTTTTATGACAAACTAGTGGGAAGTGCCACGAAAGATTTTGTGGATATTGTAATATCCGGTGAGCTTATAGAAAATGCCATGAAGAGCGGTAGAATGAAAGGTCAAGAAAGTTCAAGAAGGGTAGCGCCCGTGAAGAAGAAAGAACCAGAAGCCCATATGATGGAAATTGGAAGCCGCTATACCCCGAGTCCATATCCAAACCAATCCTGACCTCGAAATTATCCACCTGCGAATTTCTATTATCCTCTTCAAACCCCTTACTATCAAACATCACTTACTTATTCTTCTTACCCCGTTTACGCTACAAGTAACCTGAGACCAACCGCCACGTTCCCATAAAATACAATGCCCATCCAAAGCCAACCCAAAAACGAGCAAAGGCCAGCAAAACTCAATTCCGAGATACCACAATTTACCCCTATTCCCGTGTCATATAGGGAACTGTACCCAAAAATTTTGGAGAAGCAATTGATATCCCCACATTATATGGCACCCCTGAGGCCCTCATACCCGAAATAGTACGACCCAAACGCTAGTTGTGCATACCATGTGGGAAACCAGGGACATTCCATAGGAAATTGCCTAGCCTTTAAGAGGAGAGTTCAAGGACTAATTGATGCGGGTATCCTACGATTCGATAGTGCCAGTAATGCAACTGGGAACCCGTTCCCTAACCATACTGAAGGGAATGTGAGCACAGTAGGGAAAGAGGACGAATGGCAAGTCAAAAGATGTGTTTCAGAAATAAAAACGCCTCTGCAAAAAATCTGGGAGGTACTAGTTAAGAAAGGATTGCTTTGTCACCCCGATAGATTTCTCGGGGAAGAAGGTCAAAGTTTTTGCAATTTCCATGGAATTGTAGGACATGACATTCAGTCGTGTGAGGAATTTAAAAGGTTGCTTCAGGACCGAATGGATAATAAGGAGATTAAGGTCCTTAACAAGAGGGAAGAGACCAACGAAAGAGAAGTATGCAACTCTGATAACCGTTAGTAATTTATTACGACGCGATGAAGGAGTTGGTGAAATCAAAAATGATAATCGAAGTACCGTCTCATTTCTCGTACAAGGACGACAAAGCCGTACCATGGAAATACGACGTCAATATCGTCACACCTGAAGATGAAAAACCCAAAACCATAACTGGAGATGTTGGAGAGGTAGGTCATTTTACCCGAAGTGGAAGATGTTATTCGAAAGAGGTCGAACCAGTGAAGAAGAACAGTGACTGGAAGCAAAAAAGGAAAGCAGTGATGCATGAGGCCAAAGTCGAGCAAGAAATTCCACCCGTGCAAGAAACTAAAAAGCCTGTGGATGAAGAGGAAGCACATGAGTTCTTGAAATTTATCAAGTACAGTGAATACAATGTAGTGGAACAATTGAATAAGCAACCAGCACGAATCTCGATTTTATCTCTGCTATTAAATTCGGAGCCACACCGGAACGCTTTGCTGAAAGTGTTAAATCAAGCTTATGTGGCAAACAATATATCCGTAGAGAAGCTTGACAGATGGGAGAACAACTTGATTGCGGATAATTTTATCTCTTTTAGTGATGATGAAATACCACCCAATGGTAGAGACTCAGTGAAAGCACTGCATATTATGACTCGCTGCAAGGGATACATAATACCGAACGTGCTCATCGATAATGGGTCGGCACTCAACGTCATGCCTTTGGCCACACTTTCCAGAATTTCGATGGATTTGTCCTATTTAAGGCCCTGTCATTCCATGGTAAGGGCATTCGATAGGACAAAGCGTGAAGTCATGGGGAAGATTGAGATCCCTCTAGAAGTGGTTCCCTACATATATGATGTCAAGTTCCAAGTCATGGACATTACACCCTCATATAACTGCCTTTTGGGAAGACCCTGGATCCATTCCACTGGAGCGGTCCCATCATCCCTCCATCAAAAGGTGAAATTTATCATGGATAGCTGTTTGGTCACTGTCGAGGGAGAAGAAGGCATTTTCGCATCTATCTCTACTGATGTGCCATATCTTGAAGTAAGCAAGGACGCAGTGGAATGCTCCTTCCGATCCCTTGAATTCGTCAATGCCACTTTTGTCACCGAGGAAAACAGAATCCCAGTGCCAAAATTATCGAGAAATACTAAAATGGGTGTCAAGTTGACTGTAGAAAAGGGAGCTCGAGCGAGAAGAGGTTTAGAGAGATATCTGCAAGGAATAGTCAAGGCTGTAACGCCCCAATTTTCGGGAATTCTATGAATGTTGGCATAGGTTTAATTATGTTAGTGGCCCTCTAGAAAGCCCAAACTTAAGATAGAACCCGACAATTTTAGTTAATTTTTTCTCCATAAGAAAAAGGGGGTGAAATTATGAAATAGGACCTATGTGAAAATGTTTGAAAATGCTATAGGCTAAATTGAAGTGGCCAAATAAATAGGAGTGCAAAATAGGAGGATTTGCATGACAAACCTCCCATTTTACATGAAGTGGCCAGCCATCATGTTGTTGTAGACAAAATGTACACTTGATATCCATAATTTATGGTACAAATTGATACAAATTGATAATAGCTTAGGTAAATGTTCCATGATAATAGGTTAGGTAAATGTTCCATGATAATGGGTTAGGTAAATGTTTCATGATAATGGGTTAGGTAAATGTTTCATGATAAGAATTTCATGTCGTTTGTATTAAAGAATTAAATGGATGAAATATGAAGTTTTATTAAAAGAAAAGGGTGAAAAGAACAAAGTTTTGTCCATCTTTGTTCATCATAGCTGAAAGTTAGAGAAGAGAAAGGAGAGGAGAAAACTCTTGAGTATTTGGTCATTAGGAGGAGGAAAATTGAAGGTAAGTTCTTGGTACCTTGCTTCTATTTTGAGGTTCATGAGTTCTTCTTGATTCTACCTTAACTCTTGAAGTATATTTTGATTTTTAGTTGTGTTGTGAGCATTTAGTCATGAATTAAAATGAAGGAAATGGTTGTTGTTTCATGTTCTTTTGATGAAAAATGGAAGATAGGTGAAGTTGAGCCAAACAAATGATCATGCATGTGCCTTAGATGTTAAAGGAAAAATCAGCTAACATGTTGTGCTTTAAAATGATGAAATGGAGATTATACTTAAGTAAAATCATAGATATGTGATGATTGATTGGTGATATACATGTTTAAATAACATGCATGCAAGGTATGTGTGAAAGAGTGATTTGGTAATAAATCTGCTTGGGACAGCAGCAGTAACGTGACTTTGGAAAATCACCATAAATTGTGGGAGATGAATTAGAAGCTGAATAAATTATGTAATTAAAGCTTATTGAGTCTAGTTTCTAATGAAATAAACAAGAACATATTTTGAATTCTGTAAAATGAGAAATTTGATTCGTAATGAAGAGTGGTCAGATTAGTCAAACAGTGAAACATGGGAAACTTTAGGAAAAATCTGGTATTGATTGGCCATACCAAAAATTCTGAAAATTTTATGGATAAAAGATATATGAGTCTATTTTCAGGGAAAATTAACGGCACTTGATTTGGAGTTTCGTAGCTCCAGTTATAAATAATTTAGTGACTGTTGCTCAGGAAGACAGCTTGCAGTGAAATTATGATTATGTGGTAAACATTGACAAAAATTTGTTAATGAGTTGCTTATTGATTTCTTATAAGCTTACTATGATCTGTAGGTGTGGTTGGCCGAATATTGTAAGGGGTTAATACATAGTTTGTATTTGAATAGTTAGATTAACGTGTTAGTAATCCAATTGTAGGCAGTTCGTGTGTGGATCTCACAAGATATCGTCGCAAAGCAGTGTGTAATCGACACCCTCTCATAGACTAGATTGGCAAAAGCCGAAAAGCCGAAATGTCGAAAAGTCGTTATTTTGGGAATTTGCGAGTGTGCGAATGCTCGTAAGATAGTTGGGTTTGTATATTTGGTAATCTAAAGTAATAAACTGCAGTACGCGCGATTGGGCTTAATGGGCCAAAGATCGGGTTCATGGGCCAACGGCCCAATTAATAAGTATCTTGTGGTAAGTGTTACGATAGTACGTAAATAGTTAGGATATGCATAAAACGCTAAAAGTAGCTAAATTACTATAATACCCCTATGTATGAAAAATTATTTATTATACCCCTAGGTGTAAAATTACCGTTATACCCCTAGGGTTAATTTTGACCGAAAAGCATGACGATCGATTACGTATGATGTATGCCATGATTATATATCATTGCATGGGGACATGGGTTATATTATGGAGGAAGCGTTCGGTGGCTATGCCACAAATAATCGATCTGGTGGCTCGCCACAAATATCGATCTGGTGGCTCGCCACATATATCTCGATTCGGTGGCTCGCCACGATTATCTCATATCTGGTGACTCTGTCACATTATTCGCTCAGCAGCCATGCTGCAAATTACGTGGTGTGTAGCGGTTGGGTGGGTCGAGTTGTCTCCCCACACGGTGTAAGGTTGGTACGGGATGTATACGGTTGGATATGGTTGGGTTTCGCATAAACATGTAATATCTGCTACGTTACATTATGGGCCTATGGGCTTTATTTTGAATTCATTCGGGCTAAGGCCAACTTATTCTATTTCGTGGTTTAAGCCGATATAGGCTATGGTTGGGTTAATTTACACACCGAGTTTCCCCAAACTCACCCTTTTATTTTCATCCACGCAGTAATCCCCAACCATAGTGGGCTTGGAGTATGAGGGATTCGAGTGGCCACCTATTCGAAAGTTTGATTTTCTTCGGTGAACTGGACATCCTTTTATTTACGTTTGAAGTTTTGGGTTTTAAATGTAATAAGGCCGCTTATTTATTTTTGATGGTTTTTTATATGTATTACTAAGATAAGTAATACTTATTTTAACTATTGAAATTGGATAGCTTTAGGCGCGTTTTCAAAAACAACAGATTGATTTCAAAATAACACGACAACAAGCAAAGCTTCCGCAATGAAAGTATTTTCCAAAAATTAATCACTTTTCCTAAAATGACTTAATCAAATCGGTTTCCTAGAAATATCCATGACGTTAAGGTGTGGCAATGGCGGTATGCATGTCTAGGATTGGATCCGAAGGAGCTTGGTATAGCGATCCGATGGACTCACCACCTCTTTTCCGGTTTCCTACGGTGCACGACTTCCATTCACTTTAACCCTTAATGAATTAATCTTTTGAACATCAAGTATGATTTTCGGACTTAGAATGGAAATTTTTTTTAACGTTTTTGATGTGGCATGCCGGATCCGGCCATAACTTCTGGGCCGGGTTTGGGGTGCTACAAGGGCTCTAAAGCCAGTATACCACAAGGCCCTATACGGTTTAGGGTTCCAGCCAGACATGCGTCAAAGAAGAAAGCAGTGGAAGAAAGATCAGGAAAGAAGGATCGCGAGAACATTAGGCCGAGAACCAGAATGGGAGCCCATGGAATTCCCTCATTTGTCAAGAATATTTACGTCTGCGAGAATGATATACCCAGGGCAGTATAGTGCACAAAGTACAATGTTAATGATCGAAGAGGGTTTTCAGAATATCAGTATAAATGTCATTGACAAAGGAGCTAACGCGAGTAAAGACGTCTCAAAGATACGCTCTTGTCCCCCGGGTTTCATGTTGAACAATTGGACTGCCGAGGATCTTCTTGTAGTTTATAAGTCTTCAGAGTAATGCTGAAACGTTAACATTCTGTTATGTCCTTAGATATAATAGAATTCTTTTGTAAGAGCTTTCATTCGCTCTTTATCATTTAAATGAATATCAATGAAGATGCATTTTGTCACGATTTTTCGCATTATCACTAATTCCATAATCATTTCATATCCTATCTTTACAATTGCCTCATGCCATACCATAACATTCAGTTTGTTGGTTTCAATACTTAGATGCCCATCTATAGTTTCCTTTTCCATTCAACTTTCAGGTGCTCAGATATCAATTGCATGAATAAACCCATTACGAGTCCTGAAATCAATTTTGAGAAGGCTGTTTGTTTAGGAAAATTCGAAGCCGAAGAAAATGTTGAAGACTATGTCTCATCTCCTGACTTGCTAAAAATGGTGGAACAAGAGGATAAACAGATTTTGCCTCATCAAGAATCTGTTAAACAATAATGTAATACCCTGAAAATTTTTACAGTAAGATATTATCCTTGATATAGTAAAATAAGGAAATAAAGTGACATAAAGGGAAATTTTGAGTTATGTCAATATTAAGAAGTATATTATGATATATTAATTCAAGAAAGGACTAAATTGTAAAAGTGAGAAAAGTTTTGTTGCACAAGAGTAAATACTCAAAATTTAAGGGGTTAAAGTGTAAATATGAAAAAATTTGAAGGACCAATAGTGTAAATATTTTAAGAGTGGAATGATCTAGAAACTAAGGAAAATGGATGAATTAGGACCAAATTGAATAGGTGAAGAACTATGAGGGACTAAATTGCAATTTTACCAAAATTAAATGATGACTCAAGGATGTAATTTTAAAAGATAATAAAGGGCAAAATGGTCAATTGGAAGAGAGAGAAATCTAGAAAGTAATGATGATGTTGATGATATTTTATGACTATTTAATTAGATATATATTATTTTAATGAGATATTTTATTATTATTTCATTATTAATTATTTAGTATAAAAGGAAGGAAAGATGAAGAATTTTCATCATCTTTCCATGCATGCAGCCAACGTTAGAAGAGAAGGAAAAGAAAGAAATTTTCTTTTCTTTACAATTTGGTCCTTCCACCAAAAATTCACCATTTTCACCTAGAAATCAAAAGAATTTCCATTGCTACTAAGAGAGAGAAATGTTAAGGAGGCCATGGGGAGTTAGAATATCAAGTTGGATTCAAGAAATAGAAGCTGGAGGAGAGAGAAAATCAAGTTAAAGATTAGTATCAATAGAACAAGGTAAGTATATCAAGATTTCAATATGTTTTTAAGTTTGTTATTATTGATAAAACATGGAAATGATGTTATAGTAGAGTTTTCTTACATAAGGTCTTATGTTCTTGATATGTTAGTGAAGAGAAAATAAGAGAAAGTGATGAGAAATGGTGTAGAAAAAGAAAATAAGGATGTTATAACATGGTAATTAATATCTTGTACTAAAATAGTATTAGACAGCAGCAGTAGACTAACTTTGAAAAATCACCATAAATTGTATAAATCGAATTAGAAGATGAAAAAAATATTAAATTAAAGATGATTGAGTCTAGTTTCTCATAGAAGAAACGGTGTAAGCAATAGATTTGTAAATCATGAGATATAATAAATTTTGTGAGACAACATCAGAATGATTTCGGGTTCCCCTGTTCTGACTTTGAAAAATCACAAAAAATTGGATAATCATAATTATGGGCTTAAATTTATATTTTTAGAATCTTGAATGAGTTTAGTTTCAATATAAATAAACGGGAACATCATTCGAATTCTGTACGAGAAGATAATTAACTTTTAGTGAAGAAGGTTCACAACTGTCAGACGGCAGAATAGGGGTAACTTTAAAGAATAAACTGTACTTATTGAATGAAGCAAAAATTCTGAAAATTTTATGGTAAGAAGATATAGGAGTCTAGTTTCAGGGAAAATTATCGGATCTTAATTTAGAGTTCTAGAGCTCCAGATATAAATAATTTAGTGACTATGACATAGATGGACAGCTTGAATATTCATAAAAGTAAATAATAAAAATTATGGATAATGTTACTTACAAGTGTGTTATCTACATTAAGGATGTGGAATGGAAAGGAGGAGGAGGAAAAATATGTATGAATATTCATCTAGCATGGGTAATTTGCATATTTTAGGCTCAGGGACTAAATTGAATAAAAATAAAACTTTATGGGCAATTTTATAAAAATGTCAGAAATGACCAAATTGCATGAAATAGATTATTTTATTATTTAAATTACAAAATTGAATGAAATTATTAATTTAGTTCAAGATCGGGGGAAAACATGTTTTAGGGATTAAATTGAAAAGTGTTGAAATTATGGAAAATTCTGATATTTTATAGAATTCATGGACTGTTATCAATATATATATGAGAATAATAGCTGGAAATAAGGATTAAATTGCAAGAATTTTATTTTCCTGACCCTAAGGGCGAAATCGTCATTAATTAAAAGTTAAGGGCAAAATGATAATTTTACCTAGAGCATTAATTAAATGCATTAGAATATGAAATGAATGAAAATGATGATCAAATTTATTTATAAAGATCCGGACGACTCAAATATGAGACTTGATCGTGGAAAAGAAAAGATATCGGATTACTGAAATTATAAACACAAACAAGCAATGAGGTAAGTTCATGTAACTTGAATTATATTCTTAAATGCTTGAAATGCATGTTTTTGATATGAATATGATTTGAATGTTCAGTATATGAAATTTTATGAAACATTGACATATTTGATAAAAGAAGAAGAAATTTCGGTTGAATGAAAGGAAAATTCGATGGATCTCTGAAAAGGAATTGACGGTAAAAAGGATCTAGCCCGGACGGGTGATCCTATCCTATTATAGCTCTCCCGAAGAATACGTGTAAATGGATTTAGCCGGACGGGTAATCCGAATTAGGTCTGAATTTAGCTTTGGATGGTAATTGGATCCAAGCTCATTAGAGTAATTGTCGTTGCGAGGATTTAGCCTAGACCGGTAATCCCGACAATACTCCATGAGTTTATATTACAGGGGATTTAGCCTAGACTGGTAATCCCACTGTAAGGATGAGGTTCACTGGAGTGTGCTCTTTGATATGAAATGTGTAAGACCATGGTTGAAAGATACCATGGCAGCCTGATATGAAACGTGTAAGACCATGGTTGAAAGATACCATGGCAGCCTGATATGAAATGTGTAAGACCATGGTTGAAAGATACCATGGCAACATGACGGGAAATAAATAAGACCATGGTTGAAAGATACCATGGCAGTGTGACATGAAATGAATAAGACCATGGTTGAAAGATACCATGGCAACATGACAAAAAATGAGTAAGACCATAGTTGGAAGACACTATGGCATCATGTCAAAGATAAATAAGACCGTGGATGGGAGACGCTATGACATCTGTTGAAAAATTGATATTCAGGTAATATGTATCAGATGGCGAATGGTTATATGAAATAATTATAAAGATAGATAAACTAAATAAGTATAAGTACATGGAATATAATTTATGTTAAGTTTGATATAAACTATTACCGGAATAAATATACATAAAATATATGGAAATGATAGAGCATGAAATATTGATATAATGAAATGAATGATATATGCTTATGAAGAAACGGTAAGAGCATGATATGTTTCATGACATGTACATATATGATTATCTTTGATATGTTGATACAAGGAAAATAGATATATCAATGTTGAATTTATATGAGATATGTGCAAGTATACTAACAATGCTGCTGTTTGATGCTTATACAAGTGTCAAAACTGTTGACTGAATGGTAATATATTTATTTATATGATGCATTGAATCGGTAAGTATTTAAATTTTTTTTAGTGATCTGTAAATGGTAGTAAGGCTCTGAAACCCTGTTCTGGCAGCGGATACGAGTTAGGGGTGTTACATTTAGTGGTATCAGAGCTACGGTTTAGTCGGTTCTCGGACCAAACGTAGTATATGTGAAGTCTAAAAACACATGTCATTATAAATGTGATAGTATGATATCTCCCGACTCTGATGAGATTTGTTTTACTTATAAAATGATATGCTTTCTAACCCAAGATAATTCTGATAATGCTAAAAAGCGATACTCGGTATATGAGTAAAAAGTTGATTAGAATGAATTGGAATTCATAAAGGTATGAATAAATACATGTTGATGATGAATGTTATGTGTATTATTAAAAGTAAATTATATTGCTACACGAAATATTGTGCTGATGACTAAATTACAAAATATATAAAAGTCGTATATGAAGTACATGATAAGGATTATTAGTAAATTATGGATGAATAAGAGAATTTCAAAAAAATATTACATGTATTAAAGGTAGAAGACATAAATAAACGGATTATTGGTACAAGGATTAAATTATAAAGCATGTAATAGTATTATGCGAAAGGTGTAAAAGTGATATGCGTGCATGAAATAATTTGCCCAAGTAGACAAGATTAGAACTACCAGGATATTAAGGGACCTCAACATGTTCTTTGATTTTCTAGCACGTTAGTGCTCTCTGATTATTAGCACATTCAACACATTCGTACTCTCTGTATAGCACTTCAGTGTTCTCTGTTTAATAGTGCATAATAATGCACCTCTATATAAGTCTCGTATATCCGAAGTATTGTATCTAGTCTACTGGGCCTCTGCTAAGTAAAAAGTAAACAATTTTCGTTATGAGGAAAATGATTATCTCTGAGTAAAAATGTTAGTTATGATGAAGCAGAACTCGTAAAAGTACGGATAAATGTTTTATAGTACTTGAGAATGATAAATGTTATATGAGTAAATACATGGAAATTAAATTATGAGGCTTTACGATCTATACTCCTTTACTAATACAGTTATATGCAATGAAATGCATAATATTTATATTGATTAAGTTCAGAAGCGGAAAGTGAAAAGCTCAATGGTTGAACAATTGATAATGCAGTCGGAACTGAGAATGAGTTAATAAGTAAAGATGGGTTCTGAATAAAGATATCAGATTTTTCTTAAACTAGTTAAGATATACAGTGTCACTGTTAAAGAAAGAAGTTATTTATGGGAAAATTGATTTATTTAAATATGGTATTTACAGAATAGTTAACTGAAAATTTCTTCCGAATTATTTTTTTTTAGTGAAGTAAATGATGTGAAATTATTGATGACTATACTAGTCAATAGATTGGTGAATAAATTGCAAAAATATTTGAATATAGCCGTTATAACTGGGTATATTATAGTAAATTTTTGGGATTTTATATGGGTATCTTATATATACTGATATTTTCAGAGACATATGGAACTGTTCATGTTTGGATGCTATAATCAATATATGAAAAGGTTGGATAAATATGCTAATAGAAAGAAATTATCGCAAGTCTAATTGATTCACAAGTGGTACTACTTTATCTTTCTTTGGTTTTCCAAGCCAATATATGTGATAGAACACTTGAGAATAAGATTCATATGATATTATTTTCTATTTCTGTTGGTAGAAGCTCTGAAAGGCAAATGTGAAATATTGTATTGAAAATATATTGTGAATGAAAGGATAGAGAATGGATATAAATGATAAACTGGGCAAATATGTACAGAAAGAAACTATAGAACTATAGAAATAATGAAATTCATGATCAAAAGAAAACAAGGAAATTTCGAGGACGAAATTTATTTTAAGGGGGAGAGAAATGTAATACCCTGAAAATTTTTACAGTAAGATATTATCCTTGATATAGTAAAATAAGGAAATAAAGTGACATAAAGGGAAATTTTGAGTTATGTCAATATTAAGAAGTATATTATGATATATTAATTCAAGAAAGGACTAAATTGTAAAAGTGAGAAAAGTTTTGTTGCACAAGAGTAAATACTCAAAATTTAAGGGGTTAAAGTGTAAATATGAAAAAGTTGAAGGACCAATAGTGTAAATATTTTAAGAGTGGAATGATCTAGAAACTAAGGAAAATGGATGAATTAGGACCAAATTGAATAGGTGAAGAACTATGAGGGACCAAATTGCAATTTTACCAAAATTAAATGATGACTCAAGGATGTAATTTTAAAAGATAATAAAGGGCAAAATGGTCAATTGGAAGAGAGAGAAATCTAGAAAGTAATGATGATGTTGATGATATTTTATGACTATTTAATTAGATATATATTATTTTAATGAGATATTTTATTATTATTTTATTATTAATTATTTAGTATAAAAGGAAGGAAAGATGAAGAATTTTTATCATCTTTCCATGCATGCAGCAAACGTTAGAAGAGAAGGAAAAGAAAGAAATTTTCTTTTCTTTACAATTTGGTCCTTCCACCAAAAATTCACCATTTTCACCTAGAAATCAAAAGAATTTCCATTGCTACTAAGAGAGAAATGTTAAGGAGGCCATGGGGAGTTAGAATATCAAGTTGGATTCAAGAAATAGAAGCTGGAGGAGAGAGAAAATCAAGTTAAAGATTAGTATCAATAGAACAAGGTAAGTATATCAAGATTTCAATATGTTTTAAGTTTGTTATTATTGATAAAACATGGAAATGATGTTATAGTAGAGTTTTCTTACATAAGGTCTTATGTTCTTGATATGTTAGTGAAGAGAAAATAAGAGAAAGTGATGAGAAATGGTGTAGAAAAAGAAAATAAGGATGTTATAACATGGTAATTAATATCTTGTACTAAAACAGTATTAGATAGCAGCAGTAGACTAAATTTGAAAAATCACCATAAATTGTATAAATCGAATTAGAAGATGAAAAAAATATTAAATTAAATATGATTGAGTCTAGTTTCTCATAGAAGAAACGGTGTAAGCAATAGATTTGTAAATCATGAGATATAATAAATTTTGTGAGACAACATCAGAATGATTTCGGGTTCCCCTATTCTGACTTTGAAAAATCACAAAAAATTGGATAATCATAATTATGGGCTTAAATTTATATTTTTAGAATCTTGAATGAGTTTAGTTTCAATATAAATAAACGGAACATCATTCAATTCTGTACGAGAAGATAATTAACTTTTAGTGAAGAAGGTTCACAACTGTCGACGGCAGAATAGGGGTAACTTTAAAGAATAAACTGTACTTATTGAATGAAGCAAAAATTCTGAAAATTTTATGGTAAGAAGATATAGGAGTCTAGTTTCAGGGAAAATTATCGGATCTTAATTTAGAGTTCTAGAGCTCCAGATATAAATAATTTAGTGACTATGACATAGATGGACAGCTTGAATATTCATAAAAGTAAATAATAAAAATTATGGATAATGTTACTTACAAGTGTGTTATCTACATTAAGAATGTGGAATGGAAAGGAGGAGGAGGAAAAATATGTATGAATATTCATCTAGCATGGTTAATTTGCATATTTTAGGCTCAGGGACTAAATTGAATAAAAATAAAACTTTATGGGCAATTTTATAAAAATGTCAGAAATGACCAAATTGTATGAAATGGATTATTTTATTATTTAAATTACAAAATTGAATGAAATTATTAATTTAGTTCAAGATCGGGAAAACATGTTTTAGGGATTAAATTGAAAAGTGTTGAAATTATGGAAAATTCGATATTTTATAGAATTCATGGACTGTTATCAATATATATATGAGAATAATAGCTGGAAATAAGGATTAAATTGCAAGAATTTTATTTTCCTGACCCTAAGGGCGAAATCGTCATTAATTAAAAGTTAAGGGCAAAATGATAATTTTACCTAGAGCATTAATTAAATGCATTAGAATATGAAATGAATGAAAATGATGATCAAATTTATTTATAAAGATCCGGACGACTCAAATATGAGACTTGATCGTGGAAAAGAAAAGATATCGGATTACTGAAATTATAAACACAAACAAGTAATGAGGTAAGTTCATGTAACTTGAATTATATTCTTAAATGCTTGAAATGCATGTTTTTGATATGAATATGATTTGAATGTTCATTATATGAAATTTTATGAAACATTGACATATTTGATAAAAGAGGAAGAAATTCCGGCTGAATGAAAGGAAAATTCGATGGATCTCTGAAAAGGAATTGACGGTAAAAATGATCTAGCCCGGACGGGTGATCCTATCCTATTATAGCTCTCCCGAAGAATACGTGTAAATGGATTTAGCCAGGACGGGTAATCCGAATTAGGGTCTGAATTTAGCCTGGACTGGTAATTCAGATCCAAGCTTATTAGAGTAATTGTCGTTGCGAGGATTTAGCTTTGGTGGTAATCCCGACAATACTCTATGAGTTTATATTACGGGATTTAGCTTGGACCGGTAATCCTCTTGTAAGGATGAGGTTCACGGGAGTGTGCTCTCGATATGAAATGTGTAAGACCATGGTTGAAAGATACCATGGCAACTCGATATGAAATGTGTAAGACCATGGTTGAAAGATACCATGGCGACTGATATGAAACGTGTAAGACCATGGTTGAAAGATACCATGGCAGCCTGATATGAAATGTGTAAGACCATGGTTGAAAGATACCATGGTAACATGACGGGAAATAAACAAGACCATGGTTGAAAGATAGCATGGCAATGACATGAAATGAATAAGACCATGGTTGAAAGATACCATGGCAACATGACAAAAATGAGTAAGACCATAGTTGAAAGACACTATGGCATCATGTCAAAGATAAATAAGATCGTGGATGGGAGACGCTATGACATCTGTTGAACAATTGATATTCAGGTAATATGTATCAGATGACGAATGGTTATATGAAATAATTATAAAGATAGATAAACGAAATAAGTATAAGAACATGGAATATAATTTATGTTAAGTTTGATATAAACTATTACCGGAATAAATATACATAAAATATATGGAAATGATAGAGCATGAAATATTGATATAATGAAATGAATGATATATGCTTATGAAGAAACGGTAAGAGCATGATATGTTTCATGACATGTACATATATGATTATCTTTGATATGTTGATACAAGGAAATTATGTAAGTTGAAACTATTATTAAACTCAAGTGCGATATGTCGAGAAAATAGATATATCAATGTTGAATTTATATGAGATATGTGCAAGTATACTAACAATGCTGCTGTTTGATGCTTATACAAGTGTCAAAACTGTTGACTGAATGGTAATATATTTATTTATATGATGCATTGAATCGGTAAGTATTTAATTTTTTTTTAGTGATTTGTAAATGGTAGTAATGCTCTGAAACCCTGTTCTGGCAGCGGATACGGGTTAGGGGTGTTACAAATAAACTTGGAAACTGAAGAAAGGAAGCAAGAAGTGAAGATTGGGACCTCTATTTTAGGGGGCACCAGGCATAATTTGGTTGCTTTGCTCTGTGAGTACAAGGATGTATTCGCATGGTCATATCAGGACATGCCAGGGCTGGATGAAGATTTAGTGGTCCATAAACTCCCATTAAGGCCAGAATGCAAACCCATTCAGCAAAAGCTGAGACGGATGAGACCTGAGATGCTATTGAAGATAAAAGAAGAGGTCAAAAAGTAATTCGATGCGGGTTTCTTACAAGCTTCCAAATATCCAGAATGGGTGGCTAACATAGTCTCGGCACCAAAGAAAGATGGCAAAGTACGAATGTGTGTGGATTATCGTGACCTGAATCGAGCAAGTCCTAAAGATAATTTTCCCTTACCACACATTGATACGTTGGTGGATAACACAGTAAAACATTCATTGTTTTCTTTCATGGATGGATTCTCGGGGTATAATCAAATCAAGACGGCCCCTGAGGATATGGAGAAAACTATATTCATAACAATATGGGGAACATTTTGCTACAAGGTAATGCCGTTCGGATTAAAGAATGTTGGGGCAACATATCAGAGGGCTATGGTGACGTTATAGAGGTCTACGTCGACGATATGATTACTAAATCTCGAGGGCAAGAAGAGCATGTAGTGAACCTGAAAAAGTTGTTCGACAGACTGATAAAGTTCCAGCTAAAGCTCAATCCGGCCAAATGTACGTTAGGGGCTACCTCGGGAAAATTGCTAGGCTTCATTGTCAGTGAAAGAGGTATCGAGGTTGATCCAGATAAAATAAAAGCCATTCAAGAGTTACCACCTCCGCGCACGCAAAAGGAAGTCAGAGGATTTTTAGGGAGGTTAAACTACATCGCCCGATTCATCGCTCAACTTACCAACCAATGCGACCCAATCTTTCGGCTTCTTCGAAATCATAACCGGGAGAATGGAATGAGGAATGCCAGGTGGCCTTTGATAAGATAAAACAATATTTGTCTAGTCCTCCAGTGCTAGTACCGCCAACTCTAGGAAGACCATTGATATTGTATTTGACTGTGTTTGAAAATTCAATGGGCTGCGTACTGGGGCAACGCGATAAGTCAGGAAAGAAAGAAAAGGCGATTTACTACCTCAGTAAAAAGTTCACTGAATATGAGGCAAAGTATTCATCCATTGAAAAATACTGTTGCGCTCTGGTTTGGGTAGCTCGGAGACTCAGGCAATACATGTTGTATCATACGACATGGTTAATTTCAAAGATGGATCCAATAAAGTACATAATGGAATCACCTACACTCTCAGGAAGAATGGCACGGTGGCAGATCTTACTATCGGAATACGACATCGTCTATATGAGTCAAAAGTCAATAAAAGGAAGCGCAATAGCTAACTTATTGGCAACTCGAACAATGGATGAATATGAGCCATTGAGATTTGATTTCCCGGATAAAGATTTGATGTGCATTACAGAAAAAGAGGGCGAGTCATCAAAAAAGAAGTCATGGAAGATGAGCTTTGATGGTGCATCGAACGCATTGGGGCATGGGATTGGAGCAGTCTTAGTATCGCCAGAAGGGAACCATTACCCACTCACTGCCAGGCTAAACTTCTTCTGTACCAATAATATAGCGGAATATGAGGTATGTATCATGGGACTTCGTGCAGCTATTGAACGAAACGTCAAAACTTTAGAGGTATACGGAGACTCAGCCTTGGTGATTTACCAAATCCGTGGAGATTGGGAAGTGAGAGACTCGAAACTGGTTAAATACAGTGATCTAGTGGCAGAGTTGATTAAAGAATTCGAAGAAATAACTTTTAATTACCTCCCACGAGAAGAAAACCAATTGGCTGATGCCTTGGCCACTTTGGCTTCAATGTTCAAAGCAAATAGAGAAACAGAAATAATGCCTCTTCAAATGAGCATATATGAAGTCCCTGCATATTGTTTCAGCATTGAAAAAGAGCCAGATGGACGGCCATGGTACTATGATGTCTTAGAATACATCAAGAATCAAAAGTATCCCGAACAAACAAATGAGAACGACAAAAAAACAATCAGAAGAATGGCAGCAGGATTCGTTCTTGATGGGGACATCCTGTACAAAAGAGGAAAAGATCAGGTACTCTTGAGATGCGTGGATGATGTTGAAGCCAGAAAAATACTTGAAGATGTCCATGAGGGAATTTGCTGGACACATGCCAATGGTTTCACTATGGCCAGGAAGATTATGAGACTCGGTTATTACTGGCTGACGATGGAAAGCGACTGCATTAATTTCGCATGAAAATGTAACAAATGTCAAATTTATGGTGATAAAATTCATGTAGTCCCTTTGCCCCTTCACGTCATAACTTCTCCGTGGCCTTTTTCTATGTGGGGCATGGATGTTATAGGGCCAATTTCCCTAAAAGCTTCTAATGGACACCGATTCATTTTTGTGGTTGTTGATTACTTCACAAAATGGATAGAAGCCACATCGTTTGCCAATGTGACGAAGACTGCAGTTTGCAGGTTTTTGAAAAAGAAAATCATTTGTCGATATGGTTTGCCTGAAAGAATCATTTCAAATAACGCATTGAATTTGAACAACAAGATGATGAAAGAAGTGTGTGAGCGATTCCAAATAAAGCATCATAGCTCCTCGCCCTATCGCCCAAAGATGAACGGAGCTGTTGAAGTGGCCAACAAGAATATTAAGAAGATTATTGGGAAAATGACCGAGACATATAAAGACTGGCACGAAAAGCTACCATTTGCTTTGTATGCATATCGCACATCTGTACGGACATCTACGGGGGAAACTCCTTTCTCTCTGGTCTATGGAATGGAAGCTGTGCTACCTATCGAAGTTGAGATCCCCTCTCTACGAGTCTTAATGGAGTCGAAATTAGAGGAAGCAGAATGGGTTCGAGCTCGATATGACCAGTTAAACCTCATCGAAGAAAAATGTCTAAAAGCAATTTGTCATGGACAGATGTACCAGAAGAGAATGATCGCGGCTCATGATAAGAAAGTACGGCCAAGAGAATTCCACGAAGGAGAACTCGTGCTGAGAAAGATTCTCCCAATACAAAAAGACTTCCGAGGAAAATGGGCGCCAAATTGGGAAGGTCCATACATCATAAAGAAGACATTCTCGGGCGGAGCTTTAATTCTCACCGAGATGGATGGGAAGGAGTTACCGAATCCAGTGAACTTAGATGCTGTAAAGAAATATTATGCTTGAAAAAGGAAACCAAGATGAAAACCCGAAAAGGGCATCTTAAAAAAAATAAGAAAAAAGGGTGATCAAGGTGAAAACCCGAAAAAGGGCGTCTTGATTAAACACAAAAGATTAGGATGAAAACCCGAAAGGGCATTCTAATGAAGCAAGCACTGGCTTAAAAAGCAAGGCGTTTTGAACGGTGGGTCAAATAGTGAGACTACAGTATTTGAAGTATTTCTGAAAGCTCGAAATCTTCTACGCAAGAAGCCATGCTCAAAAAGATTCTTGATTGAGGAACGTGGAGGAATTCATGCATTGAATATTTAGAGCATTTGTATTCATTGAATGCAATCCCTTTTCTTTTTATGACACTTTTTTTTACTATCATTGGTTAACTTTCTTTGTTTGCTACATTTGAAATGAATAAATGTGAGGTATCCTTTTGTCCCTACCTGACCATTTTCATGCATCTCATTATGTGGTTCATTTACATGATAAATAGTGAAATGACATACTCTAAACAAAAGAAATGTTAAGCATTACCCGGGTAAGAATTTGAGCCTCAACGCAAGGACAAAGCTCAACCAGGGGCTAAAGAGCGATATCTGAGAAACACAGATTATTCGTGAAGCTTGAGGACGGGTACAGGGCCTGAAGAGAAAGTCAAGAGTCAAAGCAATGAACACAGATCATCAAAAATCATGACGGAAAATGACATATGACAAACAAGCCCAAGGCGCATAGCATAATCATGTAGGCATAAAGGCATTAAGACCAACATGTACATATCATGATAACATCAGGCATGACATATACAGGTATTCCAGCAGAGCAAGAGGATATGATGTTAGCTGTACTGAATCAATGAAAGACACCTGAGTTCCACCAGACGACATGTTCTGGTATTTTGATGTTTATTTCTGTTTTAAAAAAACAAACTCATATTGCAAGAGGTGAGTTGAGCCTCGGGTCATACGCTGAGGTATTTTCCATTTCTGTTCTTTAATTTTTAACGTTCAAAAAAATCAGCTCATATTGCGAGAGGTGAGTTAAGCCTTGACTGACATGTTGAGGTATTTTCAATTTCTGCCTTTCAAAAAAATCAACTCATTTTACGAGAGGTGAGTTGAGCCTCAGGACACGCTGAGCTAATTTCAATTTCTGTCTTTCAAAAAAAAAATCAACTCATATTGCGAGAGGTGAGTTGAGCCTTGGGACACGCTGAGATAATTTTTATTTCTGTTTCAAAATTCAACTCATACTGCAAGAAGTGAGTTGAGCCTCAAGAGACATTGAGGTATTTTCAATTTCCGTCTTTCAAAAAATTCAACTCATACTGCAAGAAGTGAGTTGAGCCTCAAGACACGTTGAGGTATTTTCAATTTCTGTCTTTCAAAAAATCAACTCATATTGTGAGAGGTGAGTTGAGCCTCAAGACACGCTGAGGTAATTTCAATTTCTGTCTTTCAAAATAATCAACTCATATTGTGAGAGGTGAGTTGAGCCTCAGGACACGCTGAGGTAATTTTGATCTCTGTTTTCAAAAATCAACTCATATTGCGAGAGGTGAGTGGAGCCTCGGATCGCATGTCGAGGTATTTTCAAATTCTGCTTTTCAAATTAAGTTTCAAAAACCAACTCATATTGCGAGAAGTGAGTTGAGCCTCGGCACACACGCTGAGCTATTTTCAATTTCTGTTTTTAATGTTTATTTTTAAAGAGTCAATTCATATTAGTGCGAGAAATGAGTTGAGCTCAGGATCACATGCCGAGTAAAGAATAAATATTGGAGCTGATTGAAGACACTAGATTTTATATCCCTGAAGTTACAAGTAGAGCTAATCGAGGATACGAGATCTCATCTCTCGAAGTTCTGAAGAAGCGAGATCACACGAATTTTATATCCTTGAAGATGCGAGTAAATTGAAGCTACAAGTCATACCGAAAGATGCAATGGATTGAACCAAAGCGACAATATGGTGGACTGGAAAGAGACTACCTGGACAAGAAGAGCACCAATGAAGTCAAGAGTCGACAAGACGGAGCAAAATGGCCTTCCATTATGTCTTTACTCTATTCCCGTTATACGATAATGAGCAAAGAGGGGCAGCTGTTATAGGCCAATTTTGGCCCAGTCCATTTACAAATAAACCAAAATAAATAGTCCTTTTTACAATGGCCCGGCAAGCCCAAAACCAAACTACCCATACCCAATTCACAAACCCTAAACTAGCCCATTTACAACCAAAACCCTAGCCCCATTTTCGGCTTCCACTTGTTCTGACACCAGCCATCAGCCCCATACCCTGGCGCCCCAACTCTCCATGCCACCATGTCGGCCACCACGCCCCTCGCATGCGGAGCCACCACACACGCCACCACGCCTCTGAGGGTCATCTGACACCTGCAAAGTGAAGCAAGCACCAAGACAGAAGCAGACAAAAATAGAGAATGACAAAGAAAAACAATATTTTTCTACTATTGTAATCGGCTATAAAGCCAAGAAGAAATCAAAACAAAGGGGGGATTTTGTCTCAATACCAAGGATTCTAATATACAAGCAGATTCAAAAAAATATACAAGGAAAACACAAGAATAGCATTAATCCAGTAATCAAAACACAAGCATCAAACATTAAGGTGAATTTTTTTTTTCTATTTTTAATTTTCGTTTTCAGACCCTTTTTTTACCTATATATATATATATATATATATATATATATAGAACATATTAACATAAAAAAAAATTTTCAAAAAAAAAATTACCTTTTGAACTTCCAGACACTGCGCGCGGTGGCCGACACCGACGACGCACGGTGGTCTGGTGACCGGACCGGTGCCCCCCCACGCCGGAATCCCTCCCCTCTCCCTCTTCTCTCTTCTTCTCTCATTTTCTCTTTCTTTTTTTTTCTCTCTTCCCTTCAC
Organism: Gossypium arboreum; assembly: GCF_025698485.1. Classification (NCBI taxonomy): domain Eukaryota; kingdom Viridiplantae; phylum Streptophyta; class Magnoliopsida; order Malvales; family Malvaceae; genus Gossypium; species Gossypium arboreum. The sequence continues at coordinate 3,403,296 of NC_069077.1, read as the reverse complement.
AAATGATTTTTTTTTCTAAAATTGGGCCTATTTATAGCCCTCCAAAACGACGTCGTTTTGGGGGCTATACTTAAGCCCCAAAATGACGTCGTTTTGGCCTAACCCGATCCGACCCGACCCGTCTTACCCTAGGATCCGCGTGTTTTTTGTTTGATGGTTTAATTGCGCAATTGGCCCTTCTGCCTTTTCATGTTTTCGCAATTGAGTTTTTAATATTTCCTAATTAGGCCCCGAAATTTGTTGCGCTTTGTGATCTAATCCTCTACCATGCGTGGCGTTTTAGGAGGAGGGAATATTGCGCTTTTGGTCCCCCAGAGTTGCCCGCGTGTTCATTTTGGTTCTTTTCCCTTTATTTCTTTTTAAATTTGCCCCAAAATTCTGTTCTTAGTTCGATTTAGTCCTTTTTTTCGTTTATTTTCATTTCTTTTTTACATATTATTAATATTATTACTATTATTTTATTTCTATTATCTTTATTATTCTTTGTTAGTATTATTTTCATTATTGTTATTTTTATTAACATATTAATTATTTTCTAATGTATTATAATTACTAATTATTATTATTTCTAGTTTTATTATTATTATTAATATTAGTGTATGTATATTATATATGTATGTATATATGTTTATATATAGTACTATTTTAATTACTTTATTTTAATATTACTATTATATTATATTTGCTTTTTATATATTTCATTATTATTTTTAATATTATTATTACTATTAGTCGTTATTTATTTCTAATATGTATATATAATGTAAATGTTTGAATATTATATTATATATTCTTCATATATGTTATATATATATGTTTTCAATATTATGTTTTATATATTATTATATATTTTAGTATTATTAGTTATATATATTTTATACTATTATATGTATATTTATAATATTATATTGTATATTTCTAATACTATTATTTATATATGTATATATATGTGTGTGTATATTTGTGTAGTGTACAAAGTAGTTTTTATTGTTATTATCATTTCTAAGGTATGTATATATTGTACATGTTTTATGTATGTTATGTATATATTTTAATATTACTAATTATATATATTTCTTATACATTTCCATGTACATGTTTTTATACCATCTTATGTATATATTTTAAATACTATATTGTGTATATATATATATATATATATATATATATATTCTTAAAACCATATTGTACATATATCATTATTACATTTATTTTATTCCTACTATGTTTGTTATTAATATCAAGACATATATTTTATTATACTTGTATGCATATTTTATATATAGTATTATTTTCAGTATATCATTATAATTATTATACCCATTATTTTCACTATTATCACTTATTATTTTATATTACTATGTATATATTTTTCATATACGTCATGTGCACACATTTTTCATATGTATATATGTATATATTATGTATATATTTTAACATTATTAGTTATATTCTTACCATCAAACATTATATATAGTTTACATACATACTCTTAATATCATGTATCTACATTCATTATTTCCATTTCATATTTAATTCTAGTATCATATATATCTTTATTGTTTATAATATTATTGTCACATTTATATTCGCTTCAATGTACCTCTAGATTTGTCTTTTATTTATTTTTATTTATTAATTTGCTTTGCATTACTTGAAAACCATATTCTTGTTTTCTAATTAATTTCAATAATCAAGGCAACGCATCGATTTAACATTAAGCCATTGATTTCATCGCTATGTTGGGTGAAAATTAATCGACTCGTGTTAAAACGGTATGTCATTCTCAAAAATCAAAAGAATTGAAATTTCTCGTCTTTTCAATCGGATCACGATTAAATCTTACTTTGAACTTGCAATTTTGAAAATTAAGACAACGCTTGTTTAATAAGATACCAATTTTGGGTGTCGCGAGGTGCTAACACCTTCCTCGCACGTGAATCGACTCGAACCCAACTTTACTCGGCTTTTGACGAGACCTAAATTCGACCTTCATTTTGTGCAAGAATAAGTTTTCTTTTCTAAAAAAGGAGGATTTATTAGGTGTCCGGTCACACATCAGAAAAAGATCGGTGGCGACTCCCTTTTTTTAAAATCGAAAATTGGTTTTCAAATGTTTAATAAATCGCCACAATTAACGAATCGAAAGCGAAAATTTTACGTCACATATATATATATATATATATATATATATATATAGTATTTAAGAATATATACACAATATATATGCTAGGAATAATAATAATAGTGAAAACCATTAATAATACATAAATAGATATAAAGTAACAGTATATACATATATTAGCAATAAAATAAACTATAATACAATACATAAGTACGCATATATATAAATAATAATGGTATTAAAAGTATATAATATATAGTATTAGAAATATATACACAAAACATCATAAAAGACATATAACTAATGACATTAAAATATATACATAATAATATATATAAAATATTAGAAGACATGTATACCTAACATATATAAAAATATATATAATACAAGATTAAAATATACACATAATATATGCTTATTAGAGATAAATATAATGTTACAAGACAATTATTGATAAAACTACATAAATATATACACACACATATATATATATATATAATAACATTATACAAGAATATTAATAATAATAATCAATTAATTTTAATCATAAAATAGTAAAAATAACTAAAAAGGGGTTAACTTGAACATAAGCAAAAGTTCAGGGCCAATTTAAAATAAAAATAAAAGGAGAGGACCAAACAGAACACGCGAATGAAGTGGAGGGACTGATTGCGCAAATATGCCTCATCCCTGAAACGACGTCGCTCCAATGTCCCTTCCCCATATGGTCAAATGACCAAATTGAAGCGGAGTTAAAATTAAAAGACAAAATTAAGAAACAGGAAATGATTAGATTAGAACATGATAAAAATGCGGAGGGGCCGCGTGCGAAATTACCCCAATACCAAAAATCACGCGGATCCTTCTAATGGGTCTGGTCGTCTGCGCTGGTTTGGCTTGAAACGACGCCGTTTAGGCGTCTATTCCCTGGGCACAAAACGGTGCCGTTTTGCCATGCTATAAAAATCAAGTTTTTCTGAAAAAAATTCATTTCCTTCCTTCCATAAAAAAACAAAAACAAAAATCAACCCTTAAAATCCTCTCAAACCTTCCCCCCTTCGGTGGAATCCCGGTCACCGAGCCACTGCTGTTTGTCGCGCCGTCGCCATCGTTCGGTGGCCGGAATTCCCAAAAGTATTTAATTTTTTTCTATTTATTTATTTTTTGTTTATTAATCTATTTATATATGTGAAAAGAATAGGCCAGAAAAAAAAAACGAAAAGGAAGTTGAAATCACCTTATGCTTTTGTATTTTCGGTTCTTCGATCTCTGATATTGGGTTTGATTTTTTTTGTGCTATTCTTTTACTTAGATGTGGATGGAATCACTATTTTTGCTCAAAAATCGAATGTTTTTCTTGTATATATATTTTTTAAAAGTTGTCAAAGAAGGAAAAAGTTTTAGACTTGGCTCTCTTTTATAGCCATTTACAATGCCCTAAATCTTGTTGCTTGCGTGTTTGTCTGATTTTGCAGGTCGGTTGATGGCCGGTGGAGGTGACTGTGGGGCAAGTGGGGCTAGGGGATGGGGCTGCAGTGGGCAGGTGGTGGCAGAGGCAAGTGGGGACTAGGGTTTCAGGATTGGGCTAGCTTAGGTGGGCTTTTGTTGGGTTTGGGTAGGTTTAGTTATGGGTTTGAAAATGGGTTAAATGGGTAATTGGGTTTGAGGATGGGTTAATGGGTTTAGGTTAAAATGTTGTAAACGGACTTGGCGAATTTTGGGCTTCTACATGATGCATTGATAGATAGGGGCTTGGTGTTGGAGGGGATTTTGCTACTAGGGACAGAAGAAACAAACAAACAAACAAAAAAACTTTGGAGAGGAAAACTTAAGGAAAATAGAAGTTTAAGAACAAGCTTTGAATGTATTTTCATTGCCTTGAGTAAAATATCTTCCACATATTTATACTATAGTGAACCATATTAAACCATATCCTAAGTGCCAATCTTTTTTTATCAATATCGTTATTTTTATCATTTTATCCAAAATGTATAATTTAGAATTGAATTAATTATAGAACAATATTTTAATCCAATAAATGGTTTATTAATCGAGAAGACAAGTAAAATAACAAAAAAATGTTTATCTATTAAATTTTTTATTCGATAAGCATAACTATTGAGTTAACATCTAAGATAATTTTATTAAAAAAGTACCCTAATTAAGAACTAATAATAACATATAAATAGTAAAATTTAATCTAAGTCGACGGTGCTTCAGATGATTCTTTAGAACAGTACCCCTTGAATTTGGAAGTCACATTACGCTAGGCAACATATACTACTTCTTTAAAGCAATAATCTGGAACTGCCATAATTCCAAAACAACATTCTTTTGGAATTAAAACCTTGTGGGACCTAAAAGATTTTAACATATCTGTAAGGCATTCGCCGTAAACATTATCTCCCAAGAATTGATTGCATGTATCTAATATCGAATCCCCTGTTGGTGACTCTTCCGGTGGCGGCTTTGTATCATTTGATGGTGGTGAGCTAAAAAATGGTGGAAAATTTAACAATGGTTGCAAAATTTGGTCTATTAACCATAGACAAGGGAACCGTGGCGAAAAATTATTAGGTTGTTCAGTTGAATGATAATCATTGATAAAAAATCCTTATCCCGACAACGTGGATAAGAAAGACAAAATAAGTAACGAAGTTAACAAAACACCATTCATATCGATGAAATTGTGAAAAGATTAACAAGATTGAAAGAAAGAAAATAAAATATAATTTGGTAATGCATATAACTAATAAAATAAGCTGGTATTTATAGTAAGAAAATTTTATCTTACTTTTAAAATAATTATACACTAGATATATAACAACCTTATCAATTAATTGTAAATAAAAACTAATTTTTGAAATGAAATAATTTAATGCAAATCATAACCTCTTTTATCTATTAGCAACAAAATTTGAAAAATTTGAAAAAATACATTTATAAATTAATTAAGTTTGTTTTTTTCTTATTGAATAAAATTTATCAATATAAGAGGTATGAATACAAAGGAATTAAGAATTTGTTTGCAATTGTTTATCCTAGTTGGCTAGTTGCAACGCTTCCTTATCATTGTTTGATGTCATTGTACTTATAACATTAGTCCATCTAATTTTTTCCTGTGTGATTGTTAATCTATTTTAAAATTTTCCTTTTTAAAACAAATAAAATTTTCAAAAATTTAAAAGGAAATGTAAATCAACTAAGTAGATAAATAAAATGATATAATTAGGGCAATGCCAATTTTTAATATAATTAAATTGACGAATTCAAAAATAAATATTATTTTCTAATTTCGAGTTTATTAAATTTAGATAACAACCATTATCAATTATTCATTATTATTCAATAATAATAATAGAATAAATATTTTGATTAAAAGTAATTTTTATCTTTACTTCAAAAAATTTAAATGATTAACTTAATTTGTTCATAATTGGTGAGGATATTTAGTCAAATAATGATATTTTAAAGAGTTTACTTAACTGTTTTAAAGAGATATTACATTCAAAGTAGTTAAAGTGAGAAGTATTTCTTTTATTTTGTACTATAACAAGAGCAAAATTCAAGTGATTTACAATCCTCTTTATATTGAAAACTTGTTTTTTTTTAGTGTGTAAATTAGAGAGTTCAATTTAGTTCATTGAAAGGAACATTCATGAGTATTTTTATGTGATAAACAGTCATTATGAAAAGATTTAGTGAAAAAGTTGAATTTAGATAATTGTATAGGAAGTGAGGAAAATAGGTTGGAAAATGGGTTGATTATCTGAGATCTTATGTCAATTATTGACAAAGTATGAAAGTAATGGGAGGTTGTGAATTCTAAGTTTTGAACAAAATGCATCTGATTACTTAGAATATCCGTGGGACAAGAAAATCGGTGAAGAGAAGACTTCAGACGGAGATGGTCTAGAAAGCTAGGTTTGGTATGATCATAATTCAAGAATTGAAATTTGAAGAGCTTCCAAGTAATTAGGTTTAGAAGGTATGGATGGCCAAATGACTTTTTTTGACTTTATTTTTTCTCTTTTTTTAGTATTTCAGGAGAGATAATTGTTATCCTGTATAAATATTTAATCTCATACTCTTTAGAATTAATCGGAATAAATGATTGTTCGGATACAAATTAATTTGAATATTGTCCAAATTAATTCTAAATATGTATTTTATTATTTATAATTATAATTTTATTGATTGCAATAAAATAGAAAGAACATGCATGATAAAATAATACCTTTTTCTTTCGACCTAAGCTAAACTATAAATTATAAAATTTGCTAGGGTTGAATAAGAGAGCTTCCACTATTAAAGAGTTTATGGGCTAAAATCTGGTTTGCCGCCTCTGTAGGATGAAAGCTATCCCAGAAAACATATTGAGATGCATTGGAGCATGTTCCAATGGAGTGTTGATTGCATAGTATTGACGTTTCAAGCAATCCAGTCCCACAACAAGCTTTATTTTTTCAGTACATATCTGCAGTTAAAACTAATCTCATAAACTCTCATCTTTATTTTTTTTCTGTACATAACTTTAATTAAAGCAAAATAATATGAAATTTTCAATTTAAAGCAAAAAGTCATAAATCAATTTTATTAAACATAAAACTATTAAGTTTTTTATTCGATATACATAACTATTGAATTAACATCTAAGATAAATTTTATTGAAGAATGTACCCTAATTAAAAAACTAAAATAACATATAAATAGTAAAATCTAATTTAAGTTGATGGTGTTGCCGCTAATTCTTTAGAACAATATTCCTTGATTTTGGAACTCACATCACGCCAGCCAACAAATATTACTTCTTTAAAGCAATAATCTAGCATTGCCATAATTCCAGGACAACATTCTGCTGGAATTAAAACCTTGTGAAAATAAAAAGATTTTAACATATCATCAAAGCATTTGCCGTGAACATTTTCTACCAACAATTGATTACACTTATCTTCTCTTGGATCCCCCATTGGTGATTCTTTCGCCGGCGGCTCTGAATCATCTGGTGGTGGTGAGCTAAAAAATGGTGGAAAATTTAACAATGGTTGCAAAATTTGGTCTATTATCCATAGACAAGGAAACCGTGGTAAAAAATTATTAGGTTGTTCAGTTGAATGATAATCATTAATAGAAAATCCTTGATTGAACAATGTGGCTGAGAAAGATAAAACAAATAACGAAGTTAACAAGACACAATTCATATCTACGAAACTTTGAAAAGATTAATGAAATTGAAAGAAAGAAAATAGAATATAATTTTGTAATGCATATAACTAATAGAATAAGCATATATTTATAGCAAGAAAGTTTAATCTTATTTTTAAAATAATTATACCCCATATGAGATTTATAACAACCTTATCAAGTAAATAAAACCTAATTTTTGAAATGAAATAATTTAATGGAAATCATAACATCAACAAAAATTTCAAAAATTATATTTATAAATTAAATAAGTTTTTTACTAATTGAATAAAATTTATTGTCATCGGATGTGTGAATATAAAAGAAGAATTTGTTTACCATTGTTTATTCTAGTTGGCTAGTTGCAACATTTTCTTATCATTTACTTATTGTAACGCCCCAATTTTCGGGAATTCTGTGAATGTTGACAAAATTTCATGCTTTGATTTTGTCATTTGTGAGTGAAATTATGAAATAGGACCTACGTGAAAATGTTTGAAAATGCGATAGGCTAAATTGAAGTGGCCAAATAAATAGGAGTGCAAAATAGGAGGATTTGCATGATAAACCTCCCATTTTACATGAAGTGGCCAGCCATCATGTTGTTGTAGACAAAATGTACACTTGATATCCATAATTTATGGTACAAATTGATACAAATTGATAATGGGTTAGGTAAATGTTTCATGACAATGGATTAGGTAAATATTCCATGATAATGGGTTAGGTAAATGTTTCATGATAATGGGTTAGGTAAATGTTTCATGATAAGAATTACATGTCTTTTGTATTAAAGAATTAAATGGATGAAATATGAAGTTTTATTAAAAGAAAAAGGGGTGAAAAGAACAAAGTTTTGTCCATCTTTGTTCATCATAGCTGAAAGTTAGAGAAGAGAAAGAAGAGGAGAAAGCTCTTGAGTATTCGGTCATTAGGAGGAGGAAAATTGAAGGTAAGTTCTTGGTACCTTGCTTCTTATTTTGAGGTTTATGAGTTCATCTTGATTCTACCTTAACTCTTGAAGCATATTTTGGTTTTTAGTTGTGTTGTGAGCATTTAGTCATGAATTAAAATGAAGGAAATGATTGTTGTTTCATGTTCTTTTGATGAAAAATGGAAGATAGGTGAAGTTGAGCCAAACAAATGAACATGCATGTGCCTTAGATGTTAAAGGGAAAAATCAGCTAACATGTTGTGCTTTAAAATGATGAAATGGAGATTATACTTAAGTAAAATCATAGATATGTGATGATTGATTGGTGATATACATGTTTAAATAACAAGCATGCAAGTTAGGTGTGAAAGGGTGATTTGGTAATAAATCTGCTTGGGACAGCAGCAGTAACGTGACTTTGGAAAATCACCATAAATTGTGGGAGATGAGTTAGAAGCTGCATAAATTATGTAATTAAATCTTAATGAGTCTAGTTTCAAATGGAATAAACTAGAACATATTTTGAATTCTGTACAATGAGAAATTTGATTCGTAATGAAGAGTGGTCAGATTAGTCAAACAGTGAAACATGGGAAACTTTAAGAAAAATCTGGTATTGATTGGCCATACCAAAAATTCTGAAAATTTTATGGATAGAAGATATATGAGTCTATTTTCAGGGAAAATTAACGGCACTTGATTTGGATTTTCGTAGCTCCAGTTATAAATGATTTAGTGACTGTTGTTCAGGAAGACAGCTTGTAGTGAAATTATGATTATGTGGTAAACATTGACAAAAATTTGTTAATGAGTTGCTTATTGATTTCTTATAAGCTTACTATGATCTGTAGGTGTGGTTGGCCGAATATTGTAAGGGGTTAATCGTAGTTTATATTTGAATAGTTAGATTAACATGTTAGTAATCCAATTGTAGGCGGTTCGTGTGTGGATCTCACAAGATATCGTCATAAATGTGTGTAACTAACACCCTCTTTCTTAGTCTAGATCGGCAAAAGTCGAAAAGTCGAAATGCCGAAAACCGTATTTTGTAGATTTATGAGTGTGCGAATGCTCGTGAGGTAAATCGATTAATGTTTTTGGTAAGCTGCAATGTTTGGACCGCAAAGTGCATGATTTACGTGCCCTCGTTATTTTTGGGCTTAATGGGCCAAAATTGGAATGATTGGCCAACTGCCCAATTCGTAAGAACCCTCAAGAGTGATTCATTAGTACGTGAAAGGTAGGAATATGCATGAAAACCCTAAAATAGATAAATTACTGAAATACCTTTAAAAGTGGAAATTTTACGCTTTACCCGGGAGATAAATTACCAAATACCCTAGGGTTAAATTGACCTAAATGCATGTTTGATCGTTGTTATTTATCGCATGCCATGTTGTTATTATCGATGCATGGACCGGGATATTGACGGAGGAAGTACTGAAAGTGGCTTGTCCACGATTGGAGGCTTTGCCTCAATTTATCGTTAATCGAGCGATAAAAGTGCAAGCGTGGAGTGTTGGGCTGGGTGGGTTGAGCTATTCCCCACATGGAGTGTATGGCTGGTACGGGTGGAGTGTAGTGGTTGGTGGGTTGAGTAGTCTCCCCAAATGGGCTTGCATATGTTTACTGATGTTGCATGTATTTTGAAATGGGCCTATGGGCCATACTGTTATCTGAATAAGGGGCTAAGGCCCAGTTTATTGTAATCTGAAAAGGGCTCGCCCAAGACCATTGCATTTGAATGGGCTTAGGCCCAATGGGCTTGAGCTGACTTGGGCTTTGAATGGGTTTTCCTTACACACGAGTTTCCCAAACTCACCCTTCTTTAACCTTGCGGTGAGTCTTGATGTGGGTGACTTGGAGCCGGAGGGGATTCAGAGTGGCCATTGTGAACACTTTTGGGTTTGAAAAAGAGACTGGTTTTCTTAAGTTATTTTTAATTACTATTTAAGTTTTGGGTTGTAATAAGGCCATTTTAACTTTATTTTCTTCTTTGATTTTCTGAGATTATATTATTTTAAACAACTTTAAATTGATGGATAATAATAATTCAAATGGGCTAGACTTAGGGCACGATTTCAAAACGCTATTTTTTTAAATAACACGATGACACGAATATTCAATTTACCAAAGATAACCACTCAAAGAAATTTCAACTTGTTATAACCAAGTGTGGCAATGGATGTGGACATGTCTAGGATTGGATCCAATCGAGAGCTTGGTACTTAGCGACCTTCATGGCTCACCTCTTCGTTATGGATACCTACCGGTGCCCACTTCCATTCACTTGGTTAGTTTGACAAAATTCGGCTTTTTTAAAACACTAAAAAGGAACACGGGTTTTGACTTCAAAGTGGCATGTCGGATTCGCCTTAACGTCTGGCGGGTTTGGGGTGCTACACTTATAATATCATCCATCTAATTTTTTTTCCTTTGTGATTGTTAATCTATTTTAAAATTTTCCTTTTTAAAACAAATAAAATTTTCAAAAATCAAAAAATCATTAAAAGAGGAAAAGTAAATCAAATAAGTAGATAGATAAAATGATATAATCATGGTAATGACAATTTTTTAATTTAATTCAATTCACGAATTCAAAATTAAAAATTGTTTTCTAATTTCAAGTTTATTAAATTTTGATGACAACTATTGTAGAAGCCCAAATTGCCCGGGTCCGATTATATCAAAACCCAACCAAACCTCTAAATCTACTAAAACCCTTAACCCATGACCCATTTACATCTACCCAAACCCATTACAAAACCCAAATATTAAACCCAATTCAAAAGCTCATTAAGCCCCCCAAAAACCTAACCCCTCCCCCCCAAAAAAAAAAAAACCTAACCCCCCAAAAAAAAACCAAGAAACCCTAACCACCTAGCCACTTTTCCACTTGCCCCATTTTTCCTCCCATTTTTGATATCCATTGTCTACCACCACCACCTACAAAATAGAAAAACAAATAATAGAAAATCATGTAAAAGATGGCTATAAAAGGCCATTCGAAATCATGTAAGGAAGGGATTTTTAGAAAGATTGAAAAAGGAAAAAACACAAAAATCCCTTCAAATTTTGAACACAAAAAAAATATCAATAAAAATGTTGCATTTTTTCTTTTTTCCTCTTCTTTCGAATCTTTTTCTTTCTTTTTTGTATTGTTTTTTCTTTCTTTATATATACATATATTGTTAAGATTTTTTTCCGCCACCGTAGTGGTGGTTTGGCGCCGGTGTTGGCGCCGGTGATTTAGCGACGACCGACAATCGGCCATGATCGCCCCCTTGGCCGGATTTCCTTTCCCCCCTCTCTTCTCTCTTCTTTCCCCTTCTTTTTTTTTAGGTATTTTATATATATTATGTATATATTTTTTAATGCCATTAGTTATATATTTCTTATGTATATATTCTTAAATACTATTATATATACATATATATATATTTTAAATACCATATTGTGTATATATTATTATTACAAATTATTACTATTGCTAGTATTATTATAACTATTATTATATTAGTGTATATTTTATTTACATATGTATATATATATATATATATATATATTTGTACATATCATTATTTTATATTATTATTGTAAATTTTTATGTATATATTTTTTATGTACGTTTCCTAATATTTTCTTTTATTGTAGATATTATTATTATTATTATTACATACTTTTATTATATGCATATATATATATATGTATTTTTATGTACATATTATTATTTTATATTATTATTACCAAATATATCATTTTTCTATTTTATTATTAGTACATGATTTGTTTTATTTTGTAAATATCATTATTATTGTTATTCTAATATTCTAGTATTCCATGTTAATATTTTTCATTAATGATATCATTTTTTTAGTCCTTTATCTATTTTTAATTTCTCACTTTAGGAATATTTTTCTCATGTTTTAATTAATTTCAAAAATAAGGCAATGTACCGATTAAATATTGAGCCATCGATTTCATCGCTATGTTGGGTGAAATTCGTCGGCTTGTGTTAAAAAACGGGACACCCTTTCTAAAAAAATCGAAAACTAAAAATTCTCATTTTTCAATCGGATCACGATTAAATATTATATTGAACTCGTATCTTTGAAAATCAAGTCAACACATGTTTATGAGATACCAATTTTGGGCGTCGCGAGGGTGCTAATACCTTCCTCGTGCGTAACTGACTCCCGAACCCCAATTTTTCTCTAGACTTTCACGTAGACCTAAATTTGGCCTTCTTTTTGTTTTAAAATAATTTTATTAGGTGTCCGATCACACCTATAAAAAAGGATCGGTGGCGACTCCCCTTTTAAAAAAAAAACGAAAGTCGGTTTTTCAAATTTCCAATAAATTACCTCAATTAGCGACCGAAAGCTAAAAATTTTTTTTACGTCGCTACAGCTGGCGACTCCACTGGGGAGCCTTTTTGAGAGTCGAGTCGAATTAAACTCGCGTTGTCAAAATTTTCAAAGTTCCTTGTTCAAATTAACATTTAGTCGTGATCTTCAAATTTTTTGTTTTCAAAAAAATCATGCATTTGCATCGTGTTGTATATATTCTAACTTGTTTTATCCGGTTGTTTTTCAGCTTTAAATTTTTGTGATTTTAGTTTTGGTTTAGTTTTTTAAATAAAACGTAAAGGTTTGCAAGTTTCTCCCCACACACCGTGCACGTGCATTTTTGTTGCATAACATGAGCTCTATACCCGGGCTCCGTCCCTGTTTAAGTGAAAGTAAACACTACGCCTTCGTGAGTTAACTCGTCCCTCCGCACAGGCTAGTGAATACTTTCGGGTTACATATGACTTATGCTTTCGTGAGTTAACTTGTCCCTCCGCATAGGCATAAGTAAATGTAATCCCTCGAATTGAACTCGTGAGTCTGTGATGGGCTATGACCGAGGCTTCGTACTAATCTTAGCAGATGATAGTACGGACAATTCGAGTATCTATCTAGAACTAAAACCGCATATAATAAACTATACGAGCCACCTAACTAGAGCCATGCCGAACCTCCGCTCGTTTAGTAGTCACCGAAATAAGTACACGGGAAAAGCACATCTTACCTTCTATTTCTTTTACATTTGTGCTTCCTAAGCAAGGGAATCGAGTCCACTGGACCAAGTAGCTTAATTTGTTAGATTTTCCACAGTTTTTCTCTGTTTATATGTGTTGCGCTAACCAATGTCGTTTGTCTGTATTTTTATTTTTCATCATGCATCGAAGGCATCTTGTTAGGAAGGTGTTGATTAGAGATTGGTTGCCAAAAACGGGTTTCTAATAGAGGAGTCAATTATACGAGTGACCGAAACGTTGTGTAATACTCCTTTGATTAAGGAAATGCCTAAATAGGGGCTATCTTGAAATTAACACCAAATTTTTGCATATTCATTCATGACTGACATTCATTTGACATTCATGCATTCATTCATGCATTCATTCATACATTGCATATCCCATACTCGGTCGCCGAAGATAAAATATATAATTCGCAGTTGTAATACCACAATACTGGAACCACGTCATCCGTATAAAACGCGCCGACAAGCTAAAGTAATGGAGGCTAAATTCAATGAGAGAATTGAAAGGATGGAAAGGGCTCAAAAGGAATTACAAGAGCAACTGGCCAAATCGCAACAAGAAACGAGAGACCTAATGGTGAGATCTCGAGAGGAATCACTCGAGCAAAGAGATCAGATGGCCAAAATGATGGAGATGATGACAACTTTGGTCAAAGGAAAAGGACCCGTCAGAACCCCGATGTTATGGAACCTCACCAAGAATTCACCACGATCAGATCCACTCTATCCCCGGATTCACTCCACCACCCGCATATACAACACAAAGAGGGTATACTCAAGGGAACCCACAGTCTTGAAACAACGACCTATGCCACCTGCACCACCCACTAATCTGGGGCAAGGATTATTCGTGTCGAACCGAGGGCAAGCCCCACGATCCACTAGTTCCAGATCTGGACGACCCAACAGAGGTAGCCAAGTTGAAATTGGATAATCATGATGCAAAATATAGAAGTCTAGAGGAAAGACTCAAAGCAATAGAAGGCACTGAAGTCTTCTCCGCACTAGGTGCCAAAGAACTCAGTTTGGTACCTGATCTAATCTTGCCTCCGAAATTCAAGGCGCCTGATTTTGAAAAGTATGATGGGACAAGGTGCCCAAAAGCACATCTCATCATGTTCTATCGAAAAATGACCGGTTATGTGAACGAGGATAGGCTACTCATACATTGCTTTCAAGATAGTCTAACAGGGTCAGCTCTTCGGTGGTACAACCAACTTAGTAGAGAAAAGATTCGATCCTGGAAGGACTTGGCATCTGCATTCTGTGAGCAGTACAAGCATGTATCAGACATGGTGCCAGACCGGATGACTGTAGCACCCCAAACCCGGCCCAGAAGTTATGGCCGGATCCGGCATGCCACATCAAAACGTAAAAAAAAAAATTCCATTCTAAGTCCAGAAAATCGTACTTGATGTTCAAAAGATTAATTCATTAAGGGTTAAAGTAAAGGAAGTCATGCACCGGTAGGAAACCGGAAAAGAGGTGGTGAGTCCATCGGATCGCTAAGTACCAAGCTCCTTCGGATCCAATCCTAGACATGCATACCGCCATTGCCACACCTTAACGTCATGGATATTTCTAGGAAACCGATTTGATTAAGTCATTTTTAGGAAAAGTGATTAATTTTGGAAAATACTTTCATTGCGGAAGCTTTGCTTGTTGTCGTGTTATTTTGAAATCAACTGTTGTTTTTGAAAACGCGCCCTAAAGCTATCCAATTTCAACAGTTAAAATAAATATTATCTATCTTAATAAACATATAAAAACCATCAAAAATAAATAAGCGGCCTTATTACATTTAAAAACCCAAAACTTCAAACGGAAATAAAAGGATGTCCAGTTCATTAGAAGAAAATCAAACTTTCAGAACGGGTGGCCACTCCGAATTCCCTCACAGCTCCAAGCCCACTATGGTTGGGGATTTCCTGCGTGGATGAAAATAAAAGGGGTGAGTTTGGGGAAACTCAGTGTGTAAGGAAAACCCATTCAAAGCCCAAGTCAGCTCAAGCCTATTGGGCCTAAGCCCATTTAGGTAACAGTGGTATTGGGCCAGAGCCCTTTTCAGATTACAATAAACTGGGCCTTAGCCCTTATTCAGATAATAATGATGGCCCATAGGCCCATTTCAAAATACATGCAACATCAATAACATATGCAAACCCATTTGGGGAGACTACTCAACCCACCAACCACTACACTCCACCCGTACCAGCCATACACTCCATGTGGGGATAGCTCAACCCACTCAGCCCAACACTCCACAGTTGCAGCATTGCTGCTCAGTTAATAGTAAATTGAGGCAAAGCCTCCAGTACGTGGACAAGCCACTTTCAGTACTTCCTCCGTCAATATCCCAGTCCCATGCATCAGATAATAACAACATGGCATGCAGTAAATAACAACAGTCAAACATGCATTTAAGTCATTTAAACCCTGGGGTATTTCGATAATTTATCTCCTAGGGGTAAAACTGTAAATTTTTCACTTTTAAAGGTATTTCAGTAATTTATCTATTTTAGGGTTTTTCATGCATATTCCTACCTTTCACGTACTATAGAATCACGTATCGAGGGTTCTTACCGAATTGGGCCCGTTGGCCCATCATTCCAATTTTGGCCCACTAGGCCCAAAAATATCGAGGGCACAGAAATCATGCACTTTGCAGTCCAAACATTGTAACTTCCCAAAAACATTAATCGATTTACCTCACGAGCATTCGCACACTCGCAAATCTACAAAATACCGGTTTTCAACATTTCGGCTTTTCGACTTTTGCCGATCTAGACTAAGAAAGAGGGTGTTAGTTACACACTGCTTTGCGACGATATCTTGTGACGAGATCCACACACGAACCGCCTACAATTGGATTACTAACACGTTAATCTAACTATTCAAATACAAACTACATATTAACCCCTTACAATATTCGGCCAACCACACCTACAGATCATTGTAAGCTTATAAGAAAACAATAAGCAACTCATTAACAAATTTTTGTCAATGTTTACCACATAATCATAATTTCACTGCAAGCTGTCTTCCTGAGCAACTGTCACTAAATCATTTATAAATGGAGCTACGAAACTCCAAATCAAGTTCCGTTAATTTTCCTTGAAAATAGACTCATATATCTTCTATTCATAAAATTTTCAGAATTTTTGGTTTAGCCAATCAATACCAGATTTTGCTTAAAGTTTCCCATGTTTCACTGTTTGACTAATCTGACCACTCTTCATTACGAATCAAATTTCTCATTGTACAGAATTCAAAATATGTTCTTGTTTATTTCATTAGAAACTAGACTCAATAAGCTTTAATTACATAATTTATTCAGCTTCTAATTCATCTCCCACAATTTATGGTGATTTTCCAAAGTCACGTTACTGCTGCTGTCCCAAGCAGATTTATTACCAAATCACTCTTTCATACACCTATCTTGCATGCATGTTATTTAAACATGTATATCACCAATCAATCATCACATATCTATGATTTTTACTTAAGCATAATCTTCATTTCATCATTTCAAAGCACAACATGTTAGCCGATTTTTCCCTTTAGCATCTAAGGCACATGCATGCTCATTTGTTTGGCTCAACTTCACATATCTTCCATTTTTCATCAAAAGAACATGAAACAACAACCATTTCCTTCATTTTAATTCATGACTAAATGCTCACAACACAACTAAAAACCAAAATATGCTTCAAGAGTTAAGGTAGAATCAAGAAGAACTCATGAACCTCAAAATAGAAGCAAGGTACCAAGAACTTACCTTCAATTTTCCTCCTCCTAATGACCGAATACTCAAGAGCTTTCTCCTCTCCTTTCTCTTCTCTAACTTTCAGCTATGATGAACAAAGATGGACAAAACTTTGTTCTTTCCACCCCTTTTCTTTTAATAAAACTTCATATTTCATCCATTTAATTCTTTAATACAAAAGACATGATATTCTTATCATGAAACATTTACCTAACCCATTATCATGAAACATTTACCTAACCCATTATCATGGAACATTTACCTAACCCATTATCATGGAACATTTACCTAACCTATTATCAATTTGTATCAATTTGTACCATAAATTATGGATATCAAGTGTACATTTTGTCTACAACAACATGATGGCTGGCCACTTTATGTAAATGGGAGGTTTGTCATGCAAATCCTCCTATTTTGCACTCCTATTTATTTGGCCACTTCAATTTAGCCTATAGCATTTTCAAACATTTTCACATAGGTCCTATTTCATAATTTCACCCCCTTTTTCTTATGGAACAAAAATTAACTAAAATTGTCGGGTTCTATCTTAAGTTTGGGCTTTCTAGAGGCCCACTAACATAATTAAACCTATGCCAACATTCACAGATTCCCAAAATTGGGGCGTTATAACTCTACCCTCCTTAAAGAAATTTCGTCCTCGAAATTTACCTAATCCAAACAGATGAGGGTATTGTGTTGCATCATCTCTTCTGCTCCCAAACTCGAAGTTTCCTTCCTTAACTTGTTGAAAACGAGCGACCAAAGACTCATCGTTCAACTGCTTTTTCCTTAATCTAATCTACCGTGTTGGCCTCACTTGCAACTCACCAACAGACTTCCATCATCATCTGACTCAGACGAGCAAACATTGCTCTCGGATCGACTGACTTTCACGACTTAGAGCATCGGCTACCACATTAGCCTTGCTTGGGTGATACTCGATCGAGCAGTCATAATCCTTAAGCAACTCAATCCATCTCCTTTGCCTAAGGTTCAGCTCCTTCTAAGTCAACAAATACTTAAGACTCTTATGGTCGGTGTATATAATACACCTTTCTCCGCATAAGTAATGTCTCCAAATCTTAAGTGCAAATATTATCGCGCCAACTCTAAATCATGAGTCAAATAGTTTCCCTCATGAGGCTTAAGCTATCGTGATGCATATGCAACCACCTTACCCTCTTGCATTAACACGCAACCCAAACCCACGTGTGATGCGTCCATCGCACACAAAAAATCATTCCTGCACTCATTTGAATTAACACAGTGCTTCAATGTAACTTTCTTCAACTTCTCAAAAGCTTCTTGCTGCTTCTTAGTCCATGCAAACGGTACTCCTTTCCTTATGAGTTTTTTCAGAGGTGCTGCCATAACAGAAAAACCTTCTACAAACCTTCTGTAGTATCCTGCCAGTCCTAGGAAACTCCGTATTTCTGACACCGTCCTAGGTGGCTTCCACTCCAAAATTGTTTTAATCTTTCGAGGGTCCACCTTAATCCCTTCAGCAGAGACCGCATATCCTAAGAAGGTTACCTCCCTCAACCAAAGTTCAGACTTGTTGAACTTCACAAAGAGTTCCTTCTCCCTTAACACTTGTAGCACTATACGGAGATGCTCATCATGTTTCGCTTCAGTTTCAGAATATACCAGGATATCGTCAATAAAGACGACTACAAACTTATCCAAAAATGCTTGGAACACACGATTCATCAGATCCATAAACGCTGTAGGAGCATTCGTTAGTCCAAATGGCATAACCAGAAACTCATAATGACCATACTGAGTCCTGAATGTCATCTTTTGGATATTTGCCTCCTTGACCCTTAACTGATGATATCCAGATCGAAGGTCGATCTTGAAAAATACAGAAGCTCCTCTATGCTGGTCGAATAGATCGTCAATCCTTGGCAATGGATACTTATTCTTAATCGTCAGTTTGTTCAACTGGCGATAATCAATGCACATCCGCATCGTACCATCCTTCTTTTTCACGAATAGCACTGGTGCTCCCCATGGAGACACGCTTGGCCTAATAAAGTCCTTATCCAACAACTCTTGAATTTGAGCCTTTAACTCCACTAACTCCTTCGGTGCCATTCTATACGGTGCGATGGACACAGCGCCATTCCAGGCAACAAGTCTATTCCAAACTCAACTTCTCGATTCGGAGGCAATCTTGGAAGCTCCTCTAGAAAAACATCTTGAACCTCCTTTACGGTCCTAACCTTATCTACTATCAGTCCTTCCTCTTCCGACTAACTTACAAATACCAATTAGGCCTCACAACCTTTCCGAATCCACTTTTTGGCTCTTAATGCCGACACTACTTTGGACAAATAATCCCTTCTCTCACCTATCACCATAACCTCATCATCCTTTGTAGTTCTTAACACCATTCGTTTAGCAGCACAATCCAGAGTTGCCTTATGCTTAACAAGCCAATCCATTCCTAGAATGAGGTCAAACTCTCCGAATGGTAACTCCATCAGATCTCCAGGAAAAATCCTACCTTGAGTTTCTAAGGGTACATCCTTATATAGTTTGTTTACCCTAACCGAGTTATCCAAAGGGACTTAGTACAGATACCCCACTCACAATCTCCTCAGAGCAGTCCAAGTCGTCCATAATCCGTTCTGTGGCCTCCAACCAATATTCCGCCACATTCGGGGCTATACCAGACATGCCCTTAAAGATCTCCGTTCCGTTAGTCCCGAAGTCATTCAGAAATAGATCCCTGAATTTCGTTGCCTGAACTTGCTCAGGTAACCCTTTCCAGAACACGAAGCATTGCCTGTGACAGGGCATCATCCTCGGCGGCCCTATCATACGGCCCATTCTCATCCGTCGGTGGTGGTCGTGCTACTCCAGTGGGTATGTGTTCAGAAGACGAAGTTCCAGCTTGAGTACTACCTCGGCCTCGACCACGGCTTCTTCCCCGAGTAGCTCTCGTACTCATATCGATTTATCTTGATTACGAATTTTTATGCATCAATTCAATATTCCAGTGTTTATTACAGATGTTTTATGAATCAGACAGTAATTCAAAGTTTGTTTTCGTAGAATCGAAGTCTAGCTACAGTTTCAGTCTCTTATCAGATTTTCCTATGTTCAGAATCATCCTATCTAGAGTATCCTAGTAGGGTTTCAGTACAGACAGATAATTCAGGAAAATATTCAGAAAAAATTCAGAATACTTACAGACTTGAACCGGAGATTCAGAATGCCACCTTCTAAAGATCTAAATTTTGAAAATCAAGTTTTTCGCATTCTTTATAAAATTTTTGCTTTCAAAAATCTTTGTTTTTGTAAACCCATTCTACAGCCGAGTTGTTGTAACCTAGGCTCTGATACCACTAAATGTAGCACCCCAAACCCAGCCCAGAAGTTATGGCCGGATCCGGCATGCCACATCAAAACGTAAAAAAAAATTTTCCATTCTAAGTCCAGAAAATCGTACTTGATGTTCAAAAGATTAATTCATTAAGGGTTAAAGTGAAAGGAAGTCACCACCGTAGGAAACCGAAAAGAGGTGGTGAGTCCATCGGATCGCTATACCAAGCTCCTTCGGATCCAATCCTAGACATGCATACCGCCATTGCCACACCTTAACGTCATGGATATTTCTAGGAAACCGATTTGACTAAGTCATTTTTAGGAAAAGTGATTAATTTTGGAAAATACTTTCATTGCGGAAGCTTTGCTTGTTGTCGTGTTATTTTGAAATCAACTGTTGTTTTTGAAAACGCGCCCTAAACTATCCAATTTCAACAGTTAAAATAAATATTATCTATCTTAATAAAACATATAAAAACCATCAAAAATAAATAAGCGGCCTTATTACATTTACAAACCCAAAACTTCAAACGTAAATAAAAGGATGTCCAGTTCACCGTAAGAAAATCAAACTTTCGAACGGTGGCCACTCCGAATTCCCTCACGACTCCAAGCCCACTATGGTTGGGGATTTCTGCGTGGATGAAAATAAAAGGGTGAGTTTGGGAAACTCGGTGTAAGGAAAACCCATTCAAAGCCCAAGTCACTCAAGCCTATTGGGCCTAAGCCCATTTAGGTAATAGTGGTATTGGGCCGAGCCCTTTCAGACATAATAAACCGGCTTTAGCCCCTTATTCAGATAATGATATGGCCCATAGGCCCATTTCAAAATACATGCAACATCAATAACATATGCAAACCCATTTGGGAGAATACTCAACCCACCAACCACTACACTCCACCCGTACCAGCCATACACTCCATGTGGGATAGCTCAACCCACCCAAATTTAACACTCCACAGCTTGCAAAGATTGTCGCCGCTATCAAAGAATTGAGGCAAAGCCTCCAAGACGTGGACAAGCCACTTTCAAGACTTCCTCCGTCAATATCCCATCCCATGCATCGATAATAACAACATGGCATGCAGAAATAACAACAAATCAAACATGCATTTAAGTCAATTTAACCCTAGGGGTATTTCGGTAATTTATCTCCTAGGGGTAAAATCAGAATTTTTCACTTTTAAAGGTATTTCAGAATTTATCTATTTTAGGGTTTTTCATGCATATTCCTACCTTTCACGTACTACAGAATCACGTACCGAGGGTTCTTACCGAATTGGGCCCGTTGGCCCATCATTCCAATTTTGGCCCATTAGGCCCAAAAATATCGAGGGCACAGAAATCATGCACTTTGCAGTCCAAACATTGTAACTTCCCAAAAACATTAATCGATTTACCTCACGAGCATTCGCACACTCGCAAATCTACAAAATACCGGTTTTCAACATTTCGACTTTTCGACTTTTGCCGATCTAGACTAAGAAAGAGGGTGTTAGTTACACACCTATTTGCGACGATATGCTGACGAGATCCACACACGAACCGCCTACAATTGGATTACTAACACGTTAATCTAACTATTCAAATACAAACTACATATTAACCCCTTACAATATTCGGCCAACCACACCTACAGATCATTGTAAGCTTATAAGAAAACAATAAGCAACTCATTAACAAATTTTTGTCAATGTTTACCACATAATCATAATTTCACTGCAAGCTGTCTTCCTGAGCAACAGTCACTAAATCATTTATAAATGGAGCTACGAAACTCCAAATCAAGTTCCGTTAATTTTCCTTGAAAATAGACTCATATATCTTCTATCCATAAAATTTTCAGAATTTTTGGTTTAGCCAATCAATACCATATTTTTCTCAAAGTTTCCCATGTTTCACTGTTTGACTAATCTGACCACTCTTCATTACGAATCAAATTTCTCATTGTACAGAATTCAAAATATGTTCTTGTTTATTTCATTAGAAACTAGACTCAATAAGCTTTAATTACATAATTTATTCAGCTTCTAATTCATCTCCCACAATTTATGGTGAGTTTCCAAAGTCACGTTACTGCTGCTGTCCCAAGCAGATTTATTACCAAATCACTCTTTCATACACCTATCTTGCATGCATGTTATTTAAACATGTATATCACCAATCAATCATCACATATCTATGATTTTTACTTAAGCATAATCTCCATTTCATCATTTCAAAGCACAACATGTTAGCCGATTTTTCCCTTTAGCATCTAAGGCACATACATGCTCATTTGTTTGGCTCAACTTCACATATCTTCCATTTTTCATCAAAAGAACATGAAACAACAACCATTTGCTTCATTTTAATTCATGACTAAATGCTCACAACACAACCAAAAACTAAAATATGCTTCAAGAGTTAAGGTAGAATCAAGAAGAACTCATGAACCTCAAAATAGAAGCAAGGTACCAAGAACTTACCTTCAATTTTCCTCCTCCTAATGACCGAATACTCAAGAGCTTTCTCCTCTCCTTTCTCTTCTCTAACTTTCAGCTATGATGAACAAAGATGGACAAAACTTTGTTCTTTTCACCCATTTTTCTTTTAATAAAACTTCATATTTCATCCATTTAATTCTTTAATACAAAAGACATGATATTCTTATCATGAAACATTTACCTAACCCATTATCATGAAACATTTACCTAACCCATTATCATGGAACATTTACCTAACCCATTATCATGGAACATTTACCTAACCTATTATCAATTTGTATCAATTTGTACCATAAATTATGGATATCAAGTGTACATTTTGTCTACAACAACATGATGGCTGGCCACTTTATGTAAAATGGGAGGTTTGTCACGCAAATCCTCCTATTTTGCACTTCTATTTATTTGGCCACTTCAATTTAGCCTATAACATTTTCAAACATTTTCACATAGGTCCTATTTCATAATTTCACCCCCTTTTTCTTATGGAACAAAAATTAACTAAAATTGTCAGGTTCTATCTTAAGTTTGGGCTTTCTAGAGGCCCACTAGCATAATTAAACCTATGCCAACATTCACAGGGTTCCCGAAAATTTGGGCGTTACAATGACCTTGCAAATGATGGAGAAAAAGCCATCAGAGACTTTCAGACAGTATGCGCAGAGATGGAGAGACATCTCAGCCCAAGTGGAAACCCCACTAACAAAAACGGAGATAACCGTTCTCTTTATCAACACCTTAAAGGCGCCATTTTATGACAAACTAGTGGGAAGTGCCACGAAGGAGTTTGCGGATATTGTAATATCTGGTGAGTTCATAAAGAATGCCGTCAAGAGCGGTAGAATGGAAGGTTCAGAAGGTTCAAAAAGGGTAGCGCCTATGAAGAAGAAGGAACCAGAAGCCCATATGGTGGGAATGGGAAACCGTTATGCCCCTAATCCATATCCAAATCAACCCTAACCTCGAAATTATCCACCTCTAAATTTCTATTATCCTCCCAAACCCCTTATTACCAAGCACCACCTTATTCCTATCTCGTTTACGCCACGAACAGCCAAAGACCTATCACCTCATTCCCACAAAACACTATACCCGTTCAAAGCCAACCCAGAAATAAACTAAGACCAGCAAGGCCTAATCCCGAGAGACCACAGTTTACTCCCATCCCTGTGTCGTATGGGGAATTGTACCCAAAACTTTTGGAGAAACAGTTAATATCCCCCCATTACATGGCACCCCTTAAACCTCCATACCCGAAATAGTACGATCTAAACGCTAGTTGTGCATACCATGCCGGGAACCAGGGGCATTCTACTGAGAACTGTCTTGCTTTCAAGAGGAGAGTTCAAGGACTCATTGATGCGGGCATTTTGCGATTTGATGGTACTGGCAGTACAACTGGGAATCCATTCCCAAACCACACTGAAGGGAATGTGAGCGCAGTAGGAGAGGAAAAAGAACGGCAAAGTAGAAGATGGGTTTCTGAAATAAGAACACCTCTACAGAAAATCTGGGAGGTACTAGTTGAAAAAGAGTTGCTCTATCGTCTTGACGGAGTATTCGAAGGAAAAGATGCAAAAGGTCACAGTTTTTGTGAGTTTCATGGCGTTGGAGGGTACGATTTTCAGTCCTGCGATGAGTTCAGAGGATTACTGCAAAGTATGATGGATAACAAGGAGATTTGGATCTTTTATAAAAGCGAGGAGGCCAATAGAGGAGAAATATGCGCTTCTGACAATCAATCATCAGGTTTCCCATATAGCGCTGACCGACCGTTAATAATTTATTATGACGCGAAGAAAGAGCTGGTGAAGCCCAAAATGATAATCGAAGTACCATCTCCTTTCCCTTATAAGAACAATAAAACAGTACCGTAGAGATACGATGTTAATATTTTCACACTGGAAGTTGAAAATTCCAAAGCCATAACTGAAGATGTGGGAGAGGTAGGTCATTTTACCCGAAGTGGACGGTGCTATTCTAAAGAAATTGAACTGGTAAAGAAAAATAGTGACTCGAAGCAAAAAGGGAAAGCAATGATGCACGAAGTCGAAGTCGAGCAAGAAATTCCACCCGTGCAAGAAACTAAAAAGCCTGTGAACGAGGAAGAAGCTCAGGAATTCTTGAAATTTATCAAGCACAATGAGTATAGTGTGGTGGAACAATTAAGCAAGCAGCCAGCAAGAATCTCAATTTTATCTCTACTCTTAAATTCAGAGCCACATCGGAACGCTTTGCTGAAAGTGTTAAATCAAGCTTACGTAGCTAACAACATATCCGTTGAGAAGCTTGATAGGTGGGTAAACAATCTAAATGCGGACAATTTCATCTCTTTTAGTGATGATGAGATACCGCCAAATGGTAGAGGCTCAGTGAAAGCGCTGCATATCACGACTCGCTGCAAGGGCTACATAATACCGAACGTGCTCATCGATAATGGGTCACGTTAAATGCTATGCCATTGGCCACACTTTCCGAATCACCGATGGATTTGTCCTACTTAAGGCCCCGCATTCCACGGTAAGGGCATTCGACGGACGAGGCGCCAAGTCATGGGAAAGATCGAAATCCCTTTGGAAGTGGGCTCTTACATTTATGATGTCGAGTTCCAAGTCATGGACATTACACCCTCTTATAATCGCCTTTTGGGAAGACCACGGATCTATTCTCATTGGAGCAATCCCATCATCCCTCCATCAAAAGGTGAAATTTATCATGGACAGTTGTTTGGTCACTATCGAGGGAGAAGAAGACATTGTCGCATCTGTCTCTGCCGATGCACCGTACTTGGAAGTGAACAAAGACGCATTGGAATGTTCCTTCCGATCCTTTGAATTCGTCAATGCCACTTTTGTTGTTGAGGGAAATAGAATTCCGGTGCCAAAACTGTCGAGAAATACTAGAATGGGTGTCAAATTGACCGTAGGAAGAGGAGCTCGAGCGAGAAGAGGTTTAGGGAGATATCTGCAAGGAATAGTTAGGGCTTTAAAGCCAGTGCACCACAGGGCCCGATACGGTTTGGGGTTCCAGCCTGACATGTGTCAAAGAAGAAGACAGTGGAAAAAAGATCAGGAAAGAAGGATTGCAAGAACTTTGGGCCGAGAACCAGAATGGGAACCAATAGAGTACCTTCCTTTGTCAAAAACATTTACATCTGCGGGAATGATGTACCCGGGACAAGATGGTCCACGAAACACGCTATGGTTAATTGAAAAGGGTCTTTAAAATGTCAGTATAAATGTTATTGACAAAGGGGCTGATGTGAGTAAAGACGTCTCGAGGATACGCCCTTGTCCCCCTGGTTTCATGTTGAACAATTGGACTGCCGAGAAGCTTCTTGTAGTTTATAAGTCTTCAGAGTAATGCCAAACATTAACCTTCTATTGTGTCCTTAGATATAATAGAATTCTTTTGTAAGAGCGAGCATTCGCTCTTTATCATTCAAATGAATATCAATGAAGATGCATTTTGTCACGATTTTTTTCGCATTATCGCTAATTTCATAATCATTTTCTCATTTCATTGCCTATACTCACATTTGCCTCATTGCCATGACATGACATTTCTTTGTTGGTTCCAATACTTGGATGCCCCTCTATAGCTTCCTTTTCCATTCAACTTTCAGGTGCTCAGATATTGACGACATGAATAAGCCCGTTACGAATCTTGAAATTGATTTTGAGAAGGCTGTTCACTTAGGAGAATTTGAAGCCGAAGAAAATGTTGAAGATTACGTCTCGTCTCCTGAATTGTTAAGAATGGTGGAACAAGAGGATAAATAGATTTTGCCTCACGAAGAATCTGTGGAAACAATAAATTTTGGCACTGAAGAGAGGAAACAAGAAGTGAAGATTGGGACTTCTATTTCAGAGAGTACCAGGCATAATTTGATCACCTTACTCCACGAATACAAAGATGTTTTCGCATGGTCATACCAGGACATGCCAGGGCTAGATGAAGATTTAGTGGTCCATAAGCTCCTATTAAAGCCAGAATGCAAGCCCATCCAGCAAAAATTAAGACGGATGAGACCCGAAATGCTGTTGAAAATAAAAGAGGAAGTCAAGAAGCAATTTGATGTTGGCTTCCTACAAGCCTCAAATATCCGAATGGGTGGCTAACATAGTCCCAAAGATCAAGAAAGATGGCAAAGTACGAATGTTCGTGGATTACCGTGACCTGAACCGAGTAAGCCCAAAAGATAATTTTCCCTTACCACATATTGATACGTTGGTGGACAACACAGCAAAACATTTATTTTTTTCTTTCATGGATGGATTCTCGGGGTATAATCAGATCAAGATGGCCCCTGAGGATATGGAGAAAACTACCTTCATAACAATGTGGGGAACGTTACGCTACAAGGTGATGCCATTCGGTTAAAGAATCTTTGGGGCAACATATCGAGGGCTATGGTGACATTATTCCATGACATGATGCATAAAGAAATAGAGGTCTACGTCGATGATATGATTGCTAAATCTCGAGGAGAAGAAGAGTATGTAGTGAACCTCAAGAAGTTGTTCGAAAGGCTGAGAAAGTTTCAGCTAAAGCTTAATCGAGCCAAATGTACGTTTGGGGCTACCTCGGGGAAGTTGCTAGGCTTCATTGTCAGTGAAAGAGGTATCGAGGTTGATCCAGATAAAGTAAAAGCCATTCAAGAGTTACCACCTCCACGCACGCAAAAGGAAGTTAGAGGATTTTTAGGGAGATTAAACTACATCTCCTGATTCATCGCTCAACTTACCAACCAATGATACCCAATCTTTCGGCTTCTTCGAAAACATAACCCGGGAAATTGGAATGAGGAATGTCAGGTGGCCTTTGATAAGATAAAGCAATATTTGTCTAGTCCTCCAGTGCTAGTACCGGCAACTCCGGGGAGACCATTGATATTGTATTTGACCGTGTTCGAAAATTCAATGGGTTGCGTATTGGGGTAACACGACGAGTCAGGGAAGAAAGAAAAGGCGATCTACTACCTCAGTAAAAAGTTCACTGAATATGAGGCAAAGTATTCATCCATTGAAAAATACTGTTGCGCTCTGGTTTGGGTAGCTTGGAGACTCAGACAATATATGTTGTATCACACGACATGGCTAATTTCAAAGCTAGACCCAATAAAATACATGATGGAATCACCGGCACTCTCAGGAAGAATGGCACGATGGCAGATCCTCCTATCAGAATATGACATTGCGTATGTAAGTCAGAAGTCGATAAAAGGGAGCGCAATAGCTGATTTCTTAGTGACTCGAACGACGGGGGAATATGAGCCCTTGAAATTTGATTTCCCAAACGAAGACTTAATGTGCATCACAGAAATGGAATCCGAGTCATTAAAAGAGAAGTCATGGAAGATGTGCTTTGATGGTGCGTCAAATGCTTTAGGGCATGGAATTGGAGCAATCATGGTATCACCAGACGGGAATCATTATCCGTTCACTGCAAGACTGAATTTTTTCGTACCAATAACATAGCGAAATATGAGGCTCAGTATCATGGGACTTCGTGCGACTATTGAACGAAACATCGAAATCTTAGAGGTGTACGGGGACTCACCCTAGTGGTTTACCAAATCCGTGGAGAGTGGGAAGTGAGGGACCCAAAATTGATTAAGCATGTTGATTTAGTGGCTGAATTGATCAAAGAATTCAAAGAAATAACTTTTCATTACTTCCGCGAGAAGAAAACCAATTGGTCGATGCCCGCCACCTTGGCTTCAATGTTCAAAGCAAGTAAAGAAGCAGAAATAATGCCCCTCAAAATGAGCATATATGAGGTCCCTGCACACTGTTGTAGCATTGAGAAAGAGGCAAACGGACGGCCATGGTTCCATGATATCTTATAATATATCAAGAATTAAAGCTATCCCGAATAAGCGAATGAGAACGACAAAAGAACAATCAGAAGAATGGCAATGGATTTGTTCTTGATGGGGATATCCTCAGATAAAGAGGAAAGGATCAAGTACTTTTGAGATGCGTGGATGATGTTGAAGCGAAAAGATACTTGAAGATGTCCATGAGGGAATCAGGGGACACATGCCAATGGTTTCAGATGGCGTAAAGATTATGAGACTCGGTTACTCTTGGTTGACGATGGAAAGCGATCGCATTAGTTTTGCGTAAAATGCCACAAATGTCAAATCTACGGTGATAAAATTTATGTAGCCCCTTCGCCCCTTCACGTCATGACTTCTCCGTGGCTTTTTTCTATGTGGGGCATGGATGTCATAGGGCCTATTTTCCCGAAAGCTTCTAATGGACATCGATTCATTTTTGTGGTCATTGATTACTTCACAAAATGGATAGAAGCCGCTTCGTTTGCCAATGTGACGAAGACTGCAGTGTGCAAGTTTTTGAAAAAGGAAATCATTTGCCGATATGGTTTGCTCGAAAGAATCATTTCGATAATGCCATGAATCAACAATAAGATGATGGACGAAGTGTGCGAGCAATTCCAAATAAAGCATCATAACTCCTCGCCCTATCGCTCAAAGATGAACGGGGCTGTGGAAGCAGCCAACAAAAATATTAAGAAGATCATTGGGAAAATGACTGAGACATATAAAGATTGGCACGAGAAACTACTATTTGCTTTGTATGCATATTGCATATCTGTGCGAACATCTACAGGAGCAACTCCTTTCTCTCTGGTTTATGGAATGGAAGCTGTGCTACCTATTGAGGTTGAGATCCTCTCTCTGCGAGTCTTAATGGAATTAAAGTTAGAAGAAGCAGAATGGGTACAAGCTCGATATGATCAGCTGAACCTCATTGAAGAAAAGTGTCTCAGGGCAATTTTTCATGGACAAATGTACCAGAAAAGAATGATCACAGCCCATGACAAGAAGGTACGGCCAAGAGAATTCCATGAAGGAGAACTCGTCTTGAGGAAAATCCTTCCAATACAAAAAGACTCATGAGGAAAATGGGCACCAAATTGGGAAGGACCATATGTCGTAAAGAAGGCATTCTCGGGAGGAGCTTTGATCCTTACCGAGATGGATGGGAAAGAGTTGTCGAATCCAAAGAACTCGAGATCTTGTGAAGAAATATTATGCTTAAGATGAAAACCCGAAAAGGGCATCTTAAAAAAAAAAAGGGATCAAGGCGAAAACCCGAAAAGGGTGTCTTGATTAGTACAAAAAGATTAGGATGAAAACCCGAGAGGGCGTCCTAATGAAACAAACCTGGCAGTCGAACGATAGGTCAAGCAGTGAGGCTACAGTATTTGAAGCATTTCTGAAAGCTCGAAATCTTCTACGTAAGAAGCCGCGCTCAAAATAATTTTTGATTGAGGAACGAGGAAGAGTTCATGTGTTGAATATCTAGAGCATTTGTATCCGTTGAATACGATCCTTTCTTTCTTTTTGACATTTTTTACTCTCATTGGTTAACTTGCTTTGTTTGCCACATTTGAAATAGATGAATATGAAATATCATTTTGTCCCTATCGACCTTTTCATGCATCTCATTATGTGTTTATTTACATGATAAATGGTGAAATGACATACTCTAAACAAAAGAAATGTTAAGCATTACGGATGAAAATTTGATAAGCACAAGAGTCTCAAAGTAAGAACAAAGTTCAATCGAAGGTAAGAGTGATATCTCGAGAAACGTCGATTACTCGTGAAGCTTGAAGACAGTATAAGGCACGAAGAAAAGTCGAGAATCAAAGCAATGAACACAGATCCTCAACAATCGTGGCTAAATGGACATCTGAAAAACATGCTTAAGGAGCACTTTGCATAATCATGTAAGCATAAAAGCATTTAAGACAAACATGTGCATATCATGATAACATCATACATGGCATATACAGTACTCCAAAGAGCATGAAATCTTGAATGAGAGTCGACCGAATCAAAGGAAAAGACACCCGAGTTCTACCAAAGGATGTGTTTTGGTATTTTGATGTTTTAATTCATGCTTTTCAAGGAAATCAACTCATATTAAGAGAGATGAGTTGAGCCTCAAGACACGTTGAGGTATTTTTAAATTTTTTTCAAAATCAACTCATATTAAGAAGTGAGTTGAGTCTAGGGCACGTTGAGGTATTTTTAGTTTATGTTTTAAATTGACTCATATTGCGAGAGGTGAGTTAAGCCTTTTAATTTTGTTTTTCAAAATCAACTCATATTGCTAGAGGTGAGTTGAGCCTCGGGCACGCTTGAGGTATTTTCAATTTTGTGTTTTAATTTCAACTCATATTAAGAGAGGTGGGTTGAACCTTTTAATTTCTACTTTTTCAAAATCAGCTCATATTGCGAGAGGTAAGTTGAGCCTCGTGTCACGTTGAGGTATTTTCAATTCTGCTTTCAATTTACGTTGTTCAAGAATCAACTCATATTGCGAGAGGTGGGTTGAACCTTTTAATTTCTACTTTTTCAAAATCAGCTCATATTGCGAGAGGTGAGTTGAGCCTCAGGTCACGCTGAGGTATTTTCAATTCTGCTTTCAATTTACGTTGTTCAAGAATCAACTCATATTGCGAGAGGTGGGTTGAACATTTTAATTTCTACTTTTTCAAAATCAACTCATATTGCGAGAGGTGAGTTGAGCCTCGTGACACGCCGAGGTATTTTCAATTTCATTGTCAAAAAATCAACTCAGATTATGAGAGGTGAGTTGAGCCTCGGGACACGCTAAGGTATTGTCAATTTTTCAGATGTTTCAAAAAATCAACTCATATTGCGAGAGGTGAGTTGAGCCTCGTGACACGCCGAGGTATTTTTAATTTCATTGTAAAAAAAATCAACTCAGATTGCGAGGCGAGTTGAGCCTCGTGTCGCACGCCGAGGTATTTTCAATTTCCGTTTTCAATTTCTTCCTTTCAAAAAACAAAATCAACTCATATTGCGAAGGTGAGTTGAGCCTCGTGACACTTGAGGTAATTTCAATTCTCATGTAAAATAAATCAACTCAGATTATGAAAGCGTGAGTTGAGCCTCGAGTCACATGCCGAGGTATTTTCAATTTCCGTTTTCAATTTACGCCTTTCAAAAAAAATCAACTCATATTAAGAGAGGTGAGTTGAGCCTTGGCTCACGCTACTGAGCTATTTTCAATTCTGTCTTTCAAAAAATCAACTCATATTATGCGAGAGGTGAGTTGAGCTTGAGATCACACACTCGAGGTATTTTTTCAATTTATATTTTCAAAAAATCAACTCACATTGCGAGATGTGAGTTGAGCCTCGAGTCACATGTCGAGGTATTTTCAAAATCTGCTTTTCAAAATCTGCTTTCAAAAATCAACTCATATTGTGAGAAGTGAGTTGAGCCTTGGCTCACGTCTTGATCTATTTTCAATTTCTTTTTTTTCAAAAAATTCAACTCATATTAAGAGAGGTGAGTTGAGCTTTTAATTCTCGAGAGTTGAGTTGAGTCTTTTAATTTCTATTTTTCAAAAATCAACTCATATTGCCAGAGGTGAGTTAAACCTCCATCACATATCGAGGTATTTTCAAAATCGCTTTTCAAGTTAAGTTTCAAAAATCAACTCATATTGCGAGAGGTGAGTTGAGCCTTGGCTCACGCGCTAAGCTATTTTCAATTTCTGCTTTTAATGTCTATTTTAGAGAGTCAATTCATATTGCGAAAAATGAGTTGAGCTCGGGATCACATGCCGAGTAGAGAATAAAGATTGAAGTCGATCAAGACGCCGATTCTGTCTCCTTAAAGTTGCAATGGAGTTGATCGAGGCATCGATATTGCCTTTCAAGTCGCAGAAGAAAAGACCACAAACCTTATCTCACTGAAGCGATAGAAGAGCATATTGAAGTTGTAGATCTTATCTTTCTGAAGTTACAGTGAAGCGGATCAAAGCCACAAATCTCATATCCTTGAAGTTACATTGGAACAGATTGAAGCTACAAGGCCTTTCTCCTAATTTGCAGTGGATTGAACCAAAGCTACAAGATGCGGTGGACTGAAAAGGGACTAACTAAACAAGAAGAGTTCTAAAGCAAGTCAAGACCTAGCAAGACCGGGCAACTTTGGTCTTCCTTGAAAGTCTTTGCTCTATTATCGTTGCACGACAATGAGCAAAGAGGGGCAGCTGTAGAAGCCCAAATTGCCCGGGCCCGATTATATCAAAACCCAACCAAACCTCTAAACCCACTAAAACCCTTAACCCATGACCCATTTACATCTACCCAAACCCATTACAAAACCCAAATATTAAACCCAATTCAAAAGCCCATTAAGCCCCCAAAAAAACCTAACCCCCCAAAAAAAAAAAAACCTAACCCCAAAAAAAAAACCAAGAAACCCTAGCCACCTAGCCACTTTCCCACTTGCCCCATTTTTCCTCCCATTTTTGATATCCATTGTCTACCACCACCACCTACAAAATAGAAAAAGAAATAATAGAAAATCATGTAAAAGATGGCTATAAAAGGTCATTCAAAATCATGTAAGGAAGGGATTTTTAGAAAGATTGAAAAAGGAAAAAACACAAAAATCCCTTCAAATTTTGAACACAAAAAAATCAATAAAAGGTTGCATTTTTCTTTTTCCTCTTCTTTGAATCTTTTTCTTTCTTTTTGTGTTGTTTTTTTCTTTCTTTATATATACATATATTGTTAAGAATTTTTTCCCGGCCACTGTGGGTATGGTGGTCAAGCGCATGACTAGCGACGATCGACAATCGGCCGGTGATCGGCCCCCCTTGGTCGGATTTCCTTTCCCCCCTCTCTTCTCTTTCTTTCCCTTTTCTTTTTTTTTTAGGTATTTTATATATATTATGTATATATTTTTAATGCCATTAGTTATATATTTCTTATGTATATATTCTTAAATACTATTATATATACATATATATATATTTTAAATACCATATTGTGTATATATTATTATTACAACTTATTACTATTGCTAGTATTATTATAACTATTATTATATTAGTGTATATTTTATGTACATATGTATATATATATATATATTTGTACATATCATTATTTTATATTATTGTTGTAAATTTTTATGTATATATTTTTTATGTACGTTTCCTAATATTTTCTTTTATTGTAGATATTATTATTATTATTATTATTATTATTATTACATACTTTTATTATATGCATATATATATATGTATTTTATGTACATATTATTATTTTATATTATTATTACCAAATATATCATTTTTCTATTTTATTATTAGTACATGATTTGTTTTTATTTTGTAAATATCATTATTATTGTTATTCTAATATTCTAGTATTCCATGTTAATATTTTTCATTAATGATATCATTTTTTTAGGTCCTTTATCTATTTTTAATTTCTCACTTTAGGAATATTTTTTCTCATGTTTTAATTAATTTCAAAAATAAGGAAATGTACCGATTTAATATTAAGCCATCGATTTCATCGCTATGTTGGGTGAAATTAAATAAACTTGTTAAAAAAGGACACCCTTTCTAAAAAATCGAAAACTAAAATTCTCATTTTCAATCAGATCACGATTAAATATTATATTGAACTCGTATCTTTGAAAATCAAGTCAACACATGTTTATGAGATACCAATTTTGGGCGTCGCGAGGTGCTAATACCTTCCTCATGGCAGAATCGACTCGAACCCCAATTTTTCTCTAGAATTTCACGTAGACCTAAATTTGACCTTCTTTTTGTTTTAAAATAATTTTATTAGGTGTCCGATCACACCTATAAAAAAGGATCGGTGGCGACTCCCCTTTTAAAAAAAAAAACGAAAGTCGGTTTTTCAAATTTCCAATAAATTACCTCAATTAGCGACCGAAAGCTAAAATTTTTTTTTACGTCGCTACAACCATTATCAATTATTCATTATTACTCAATAATAATAATAAAAGAAAAAATATTTTGATTAAAAGTAATTTTCTATCTTTACTTAAAAAAAACTTAATTTGTTCATAATTGGTGAGGATATTTAGTCAAATAATAATATTTTAAAGAGTTCTAGCATGATTTACTTAACTTGTTTAAAGAGATCTTGCAATCAAAGTAGTTAAAGGGAGAATTATATCTTTTATTTTGCACTATAACAAAGGTTTAATTGGAACAAAATTCAAGTGATTTACAATCCTTTTCGGTGTGCAAATTAGAGAGTTCAATTTAGTTCATTGAAGGGAACATTCATGAGTATTTTTATGTGGTAAACAATCATTGTGAAAAGATTTAGTGAAAAAATTGAATTTAGATAATTGAATAAAAAGTGGGGAAAATGGATATCCGAGCTCTTATGTTGATTATTGACAAATATGACTTTAGAAAATATAAAACATATACACAAACACAATACGGATGATCTTGATTCTCTTTCTTTATTGCTTCATATAAAAATAATAAATCATTAAATTAAAAAGCACAATACTCTTAATAACTTCTTAAATTCCAATTAGCACCCCTAAATCCACCCAATCTAGTGTGTTTTCGGTTCATTTTTCTCTTCTTTTAGGTATTATAATGTTCTATAAATGATGCAAGAATAATTCATTTTATTGATAACTTTTAATAATATTTTATAGTTGTTGAATTTTGTTGTGAATTTTAATAATTTTAAAAATATTTATTTTATATTCATCCAAAATGAATCGAGAAAAATGGTTGGTTGGATAAAAATAAATTTAAATATTGTTTAAATTCTTTCTAGATATATATTTTATTATTTATAATTATAATTTTGATTGATTGCAATAAAATATAAAGGACATACATGACAAAATATTACCTTTTTTCTTTCAACCTAAGCTAAACTACAAATTATAAAAATTGCTATGGATGAATAAGAGAGCTTCCATGTAACGCCCCAATTTTAGGGAATCCTGTGAATGTTGGCATAGGTTTAATTATGTTAGTGGGCCTCTAGAAAGCCCAAACTTAAGATAGAACCCTACAATTTTAGTTAATTTTTGTTCCATAAGAAAAAGGGGGTGAAATTATAAAATAGAACCTATGTGAAAATGTTTGAAAATGCTATAGGCTAAATTGAAGTGGCCAAATAAATAGGAGTGCAAAATAGGAGGATTTGTATGACAAACCTCCCATTTTACATGAAGTGGCCAGCCATCATGTTGTTGTAGACAAAATGTGCACTTGATATCCATAATTTATGGTACAAATTGATACAAATTGATAATAGCTTAGGTAAATGTTCCATGATAATAGGTTAGGTAAATGTTCCATGATAATGGGTTAGGTAAATGTTTCATGATAATGGGTTAGGTAAATGTTTCATGATAAGAATTTTATGTCTTTTGTATTAAAGAATTAAATGGATGAAATATGAAGTTTTATTAAAAGAAAAAGGGGTGAAAAGAACAAAGTTTTGTCCATCTTTGTTCATCATAGCTGAAAGTTAGAGAAGAGAAAGGAGAGGAGAAAGCTCTTGAGTATTCGGTCATTAGGAGGAGGAAAATTGAAGGTAAGTTCTTGGTACCTTGCTTCTATTTTGGGGTTCATGAGTTCTTCTTGATTCTACCCTAACTCTTGAAGTATATTTTGATTTTTAATTGTGTTGTGAGCATTTAGTCATGAATTAAAATGAAGGAAATGGTTGTTGTTTCATGTTCTTTTGATGAAAAATGGAAGATAGGTGAAGTTGAGCCAAACAAATGAGCATTCATGTGCCTTAGATGCTAAGGGGAAAAATCGGCTAACATGTTGTGCTTTAAAATGATGAAATGGAGATTATACTTAAGTAAAATCATAGATATGTGATGATTGATTGGTGATATACATGTTTAAATAACAAGCATGCAAGTTAGGTGTGAAAGAGTGATTTGGTAATAAATCTGCTTGGGACAGCAGCAGTAATGTGAATTTGGAAAATCACCATAAATTGTGGGAGATGAGTTAGAAGCTGAATAAATTATGTAATTACAGCTTAATGAGTCTAGTTTCAAATGGAATAAACGAGAACATATTTTGAATTCTGTACAATGAGAAATTTGATTTGTAATGAAGAGTGGTCAGATTAGTCAAACAGTGAAACATGGGAAATTTTAAGAAAAATCTGGTATTGATTGGCTAAACCAAAAATTCTGAAAATTTTATGGATAGAAGATATATGAGTCTATTTTCATGGAAAATTAACGGCACTTGATTTGGAGTTTCTTAGCTCCAGTTATAAATGATTTAGTGACTGTTGCTCAGGAAGACAGCTTGTTGTGAAATTATGATTATGTGGTAAACATTGACAAAAAATTGTTAATGAGTTGCTTATTGATTTCTTATAAGCTTACTATGATCTGTAGGTGTGGTTGGCCGAATATGGTATGGGGTTAATATGTAGTTCATGTTTGAATAGTTAGATTAACGTGTTAGTAATCCAATTGTAGGAGGTTCGAGTGTGGATCTCAAATCAACATATCGTCGCATAGCAGTGTATAACTAACACCCTCTTTCTTAGTCTGGATCGGCAAAAGTCGAAAAGCCGAATGCCAAAACCGTATTTTGTAGATTTGCGAGTGTGCGAATGCTCGTGAGGTAAATCGATTAATGTTTTTGGTAAACTGCAAAATTTGGACTGCAAAGTGCATGATTTACGTGCCCTCGATATTTTGGGCTTAATGGGCCAAAATTGGAATGATGGGCCAACGGCCCAATTCGGTAAGAACCCTCGATGCGTGATTACGTAGTACGTGAAAGGTAGGAATATGCATGAAAAACCCTAAAATAGATAAATTACTAAAATACCTTTAAAAGTGAAAAATTTACGCTTTATCCCTAGGAGATAAATTACCAAAATACCCTAGGGTTAAATTGACCTAAATGCATGTTTGATTGTTGTTATTTATTGCATGCCATGTTGTTATTATCGATGCATGGGATTGGGATATTGACGGAGGAAGTACTGAAAGTGGCTTGTCCACGTCTTGGAGGCTTTGCCTCAATTCTATCGATAATCGAAGCGTGAAGGCTACAAGCTGTGGAGTGTTGGGTGGGTGGGTTGAGCTATTCCCACATGGAGTGTATGGTGGTACGGGTAGAGTGTAGTGGTTGGTGGGTTGAGTAGTCTCCCAAATGGGCTTGCATATGTTTATTGATGTTGCATGTATTTTGAAATGGGCCTATGGGCCATCATTATTATCTGAATAAGGGCTAAGGCCCGGTTTATTATAATGAAAAGGGCTCGCCCAGACCACTTATACCCAAATGGGCTTGCATATGTTTCTTGATGTTGCATGTATTTTGAAATGGGCCTATGGGCCATCACATTATCTGAATAAGGGCTAAGGCCCGGTTATTGTAATCTGAAAAGGGCTCGCCCAAGACCACTATTACCCAAATGGGCTTGCATATGTTTACCGATGTTGCACGTATTTTGAAATGGGCCTATGGGCCATCTTGTTATCTGAATAAGGGCTAAGGCCCGGTTTATTGTAATCTGAAAAGGGCTCGGCCCAGTACCACTATTACCCAAATGGGCTTGCATATGTTTACCGATGTTGCACGTATTTTGAAATGGGCCTATGGGCCATCATTATCTGAATAAGGGCTAAGGCCCGTTTATTGTAATCTAAAAGGGCTCGCCCAGATACCATTTATTACTGAATGGGCTTAGGCCCAATGGGCTTGAGTGACTTGGGCTTTGAATGGGTTTTCCTTACACACTGAGTTTCCCAAACTCACCCCTTTTATTTTCATCCACGCAGGAAATCCCCAACCATAGTGGGCTTGGAGCTGTGAGGGAATTCGGAGTGGCCACCCATTCTGAAAGTTTGATTTTCTTCTGGTGAACTGGACATCCTTTTATTTACGTTTGAAGTTTTGGGTTTTTAAATGTAATAAGGCCGCTTAATTATTTTTGATGGTTTTAATATGTATTACTAAGATAGGTATTACTTATTTTAACTGTTGAAATTGGATAGCTTTAGGGCGCGTTTTCAAAAACAACAATTGATTTCAAAATAACACGACAACAAGCAAAGCTTCCGCAATGAAAGTATTTTCCAAAATTAATCACTTTTCCTAAAAATGACTTAATCAAATCGGTTTCCTAGAAATATCCATGACGTTAAGGTGTGGCAATGGTGGTATGCATGTCTAGGATTGGATCCGAAGGGAGCTTGGTATTAGCGGTCAGATGGACTCACCACCTCTTTTCCGGTTTCCTACCTGGTGCATGACTTCCATTCACTTTAATCCTTAATGAATTAATCTTTTGAACATCAAGTACGATTTTACGGACTTAGAATGGAAATTTTTTTAACATTTTGATGTGGCATGCGGATCCGCCATAACTTCGGGCGAGTTTGGGGTGTTACATTTAGTGGTATTAGAGCCTAGGTTGCAACAACTCATTGTGGAATGGGTTTACAAAACAAAGATTTTGAAAGCGAAAATTTTATAAAGAATGCGAAAAACTCGATTTTCGAATTTAGATCTTTAGAAGGTGGCATTCAATCTCGGCTCAAGTCTATAAGTATTCGAATTTTTACTCAATATTTTCTGAATTATCATGCGTACTAAAACCCTATTAGGATACTCTAAATAGGATGATATCGAAACTATAGGAAAATCGATAAGAGACTGAAATCAGAATGGACTTGGATTCTGCGAAAACAAACTCGAACTCTTCATCGATTCATAAAACATCTATAATAAACACTGGAATATTAATTTATGCATAAAAATTCGTAATCAAGATAATACGATATGAGTACAAGAGGCTATGGACGGAGCCTAGGAAGTGCTCGAGCGAGATCTTCGTCTTCGAGACATATGCCGGCGGTGGATGCACCGGTACCACCGGCAACAAAGGTAGAGTCTTATGACCGCGGTACCGAGGATGATGCCTTGTCACAGGCAATGCTTCATGTTCTGGAAAGGGTTGCCGGAGCAAGTTCGGGCAACGAAATTCAGGGATCTATTTCTAAATGACTTCGGGACTAACAGAACGAAGATCTCTAAGGGCGTGTCTGGTATAGCCCCGAATGTGGCAGAATATTGGTTGGAGGCCACAGAACGGATTATGGATGACTTGGACTGCTCTAAGGAGATTGTGAGTGGGGTATCTGTACTAAGTCCTTTGGGCCACTCGGTTAGGGTAGACAAACTGTATAGGGATGTACCCTTAGAAACTCAAGGTAGGATTTTCCCTGGAGATCTGATGGAGTTACCGTTCGGAGAGTTTGATCTCATTTTGGGAATGGACTGGCTTGTTAAACATAAGGCAACCCTGGATTGTGCTGCTAAACGAATGGTGTTAAGGACCACAAAGTATGAGGAGGTTATGGTGATAGGTGAGCGAAGGGATTATTTGTCCAATGTGGTGCCGGCTTTAAGAGCTGAAAAGTGGATTCAAAAAGGTTGTGAGGCCTATTTGGCATTTGTAAGTCAGTCAGAAGAGGAGGGATTGTCAGTGGATAAGGTTAGGACTGTAAAGGAGTTCCAAGATGTTTTTTCGAAGGAGCTTCCAAGATTGCCTCCGAACCGAGAAGTTGATTTTAAAATAGATTTGTTGCCTGGAACGGCGCCTGTGTCCATCGCACCGTATAGGATGGCACCGAAGAAGTTAGTGGAGTTAAAGGCTCAAATTCAAGAGTTGTTGGATAGGGGCTTTATTAGGCCAAGCGTGTCTTCATGTGGAGCACCGGTGCTATTCGTGAAAAAGAAGGATGGTACGATGAGGATGTGCATTGATTATCTCCAGTTGAACAAACAGACGATTAAGAATAAGTATCCACTGTCAAGGATTGACGATCTGTTCGACCAGCTTAGAGGAGCTTCTGTATTTTCCAAGATCGACCTTTGATCTGGATATCATCAGTTAAGGGTCAAGGAGGCAGATATCCATAAGACGACATTCAGGACTCTGTATGGTCATTAGGAGTTTCTGGTTATGCCATTTGGACTGACGAACGCTCCTGCAATATTTATAGATCTGATGAATCGTGTGTTCCAACCATTTTTTAATCAGTTCGTAGTCGTCTTTATAAATGATATCCTGGTATATTCTGAAACTGAAGCGAAACATGATGAGCATCTCAGTATAGTGCTGCAAGTGTTAAGGGAGAAGGAACTCTTTGTGAAGTTCAGCAAGTCTGAACTTTGGTTGAGGGAGGTAACCTTCTTAGGATATGCGGTCTCTGCCGAAGGGATTAAGGTGGACCCTCGAAAGATTGAAGCAATTTTGGAGTGAAAGCCACCTAGGACGGTGTCAGAAATACGGAGTTTCCTAAGACTGGCAGGATACTATAGAAGGTTTGTGGAAGGTTTTTCTGTGATGGCAGCACTTTTGAAAAAAACTCATAAGGAAAGGAGTACCGTTTGTATGGACTAAGAAGCAGCAAGAAGCTTTTGAGAAGTTGAAGAAAGTTCGATTGAAGCACTGTGTTAATTCAAATGAGTCTGGAAGGATTTTATCAGATACTGATGACGCATCACACGTGGGTTTAGGCTGCGTGTTAATGCAAGAGGGTAAGGTGGTTGCATATGCATCACGATAGCTTAAGCCTCATGAGGGAAACTATTTGACTCATGATTTAGAGTTGGCAGCAGTGATATTTGCACTTAAGATTTGAAGACATTACTTGTACGGAGAAAGGTGTATTATATACACTGACCATAAGAGTCTTAAGTATTTGTTGACTCAGAAGGAGCTGAACCTTAGGCAAAGGAGATGGATTAAGTTGCTTAAGGATTATGATTGTTCGATCGAGTATCACCCAAGCAAGGCTAATGTGGTAGCCGATGCTCTAAGTCGTAAAGCTGTATCTGATTTGAGAGTAATGTTTGCTCATCTGAGTCTGTATGATGATGGAAGTCTGTTGGCTGAGTTGCAAGTGAGGCCAACCTAGGTGGATCAGATTAAGGAAAAACAGTTGAACGATGAGTCTTTGGTCGCTCGTTTTCAACAAGTTAAGGAAGGGGAAACTTCTGAGTTTGGGAGCCAGAAGAGACGATGCAATAGCAATACCTTCATCTGTTTCGATTAGGTAAATTTCGAGGACGAAATTTCCTTAAAGAGGGTAGAGTTGTAACGCCCCAATATTCGGGAATCCTGTGAATGTTGGCATAGGTTTAATTATGTTAGTGGGTCTCTAGAAAGCCCAAACTTAAGATAGAACCCGACAATTTTAGTTAATTTTTGTTCCATAAGAAAAAGGTGGTGAAATTATGAAATAGAACCTATGTGAAAATGTTTGAAAATGCTATAGGCTAAATTGAAGTGGCCAAATAAATAGGAGTGCAAAATAGGAGGATTTGCATGACAAACCTCCCATTTTACATGAAGTGGCCAGCCATCATGTTGTTGTAGACAAAATGTGCACTTGATATCCATAATTTATGGTACAAATTGATACAAATTGATAATAGGTTAGATAAATGTTCCATGATAATAGGTTAGGTAAATGTTCCATGATAATGGGTTAGGTAAATGTTTCATGATAATGGGTTAGGTAAATGTTTCATGATAAGAATTTCATGTCTTTTGTATTAAAGAATTAAATGGATGAAATATGAAGTTTTATTAAAAGAAAAAAGGGTGAAAAGAACAAAGTTTTGTCCATCTTTGTTCATCATAGCTGAAAGTTAGAGAAGAGAAAGGAGAGGAGAAAGCTCTTGAGTATTCGGTCATTAGGAGGAGGAAAATTGAAGGTAAGTTCTTGGTACCTTGCTTCTATTTTGAGGTTTATGAGTTCTTCTTGATTCTACCTTAACTCTTGAAGTATATTTTGATTTTTAGTTGTGTTGTGAGCATTTAGTCATGAATTAAAATGAAGGAAATGGTTGTTGTTTCATGTTCTTTTGATGAAAAATGGAAGATAGGTGAAGTTGAGCCAAACAAATGAGCATTCATGTGCCTTAGATGCTAAGGGGAAAAATCGGCTAACATGTTGTGCTTTAAAATGATGAAATGGAGATTATACTTAAGTAAAATCATAGATATGTGATGATTGATTGGTGATATACATGTTTAAATAACAAGCATGCAAGTTAGGTGTGAAAGAGTGATTTGGTAATAAATCTGCTTGGGACAGCAGCAGTAACGTGACTTTGGAAAATCACCATAAATTGTGAGAGATGAGTTAGAAGCTGAATAAATTATGTAATTAAAGCTTAATGAGTCTAGTTTCAAATAGAATAAACGAGAACATATTTTGAATTCTGTATAATGAGAAAATTGATTCGTAATGAAGAGTGTTCAGATTAGTCAAATAGTGAAACATGGGAAATTTTAAGAAAAATCTGGTATTGATTGGCTAAACTAAAAATTCTGAAAATTTTATGGATAGAAGATATATGAGTCTATTTTCATGAAAAATTAACGGCACTTGATTT
This sequence comes from Gossypium arboreum, assembly GCF_025698485.1. Lineage (NCBI taxonomy): Eukaryota > Viridiplantae > Streptophyta > Magnoliopsida > Malvales > Malvaceae > Gossypium > Gossypium arboreum. Next base: position 3,360,094 of record NC_069077.1, on the reverse strand, counting down.
GGAGTTTCTTAGCTCCAGTTATAAATGATTTAGTGACTGTTGCTCAGGAAGGTAGCTTGCAGTGAAATTATGATTATGTGATAAACATTGACAAAAATTTGTTAATGAGTTGCTTATTGATTTCTTATAAGCTTACTATGATCTGTAGGTGTGGTTGGCCGAATATGGTATGGGGTTAATATGTAGTTCGTGTTTGAATAGTTAGATTAACGTGTTAGTAATCCAATTGTAGGCGGTTCGTGTGTGGATCTCGTCAGCATATCGTCGCAAACAGGTTTGTAACTAACACCCTCTTTCTTAGTCTGGATCGGCAAAAGTAGAAAAGCCGAAATTCCGAAAACCGGTATTTTGTAGATTTGCGAGTGTGCGAATGCTCGTGAGGTAAATCGATTAATGTTTTTGTAAACTGCAAAAATTTGACCGCAAAGTGCATGATTTACGTGCCTCGATATTTTTGGGCTTAATGGGCCAAAATTGGAATGATGGGCCAACAGGCCCAATTCAAGAAAAAACCCTCGATGCGTGATTACGTAGTACGTGAAAGGTAGGAATATGCATGAAAAACCCTAAAATAGATAAATTACTGAAATATCTTTAAAAGTGAAAAATTTACGCTTTTACCCTAGGAGATAAATTACCAAATACCCCTTGGGTTAAATTGACCTAAATGCATGTTTGATTGTTGTTATTTACTTGCATGCCATGTTGTTATTATCGATGCATGGGATTGGGATATTGACGGAGGAAGTCTGAAAGTGGCTTGTCCACGTCTTGGAGGCTTTGCCTCAATTTATCGATAATCGAAAGCAAGGCTACAAGCTGTGGAGTGTTAAATGGGTGGGTTGAGCTATTCCCACATGGAGTGTATGGCTGGTACGGTGGAGTGTAGTGGTTGGTGGGTTGAGTAGTCTCCCAAATGGGCTTACATATGTTTATTGATGTTGCATGTATTTTGAAATGGGCCTATGGGCCATCTTGTTATCTGAATAAGGGCTAAGGCTCGGTTTATTGTAATCTGAAAAGGGCTCGCCCAGTACCACTCATTACCCAAATGGGCTTGCATATGTTTACTTGATGTTGCATGTATTTTGAAATAGGCCTATGGGCCATCTTGTTATCTGAATAAGGGCTAAGGCCCAGTTTATTGTAATCTGAAAAGGGCTCGCCCAAGACCACTTTATTACCCAAATGGGCTTGCATATGTTTACCGATGTTGCACGTATTTTGAAATGGGCCTATGGGCCATCTTATTATCTGAATAAGGGCTAAGGCCCGTTTATTGTAATCTAAAAGGGCTCGCCCAAGACCACTTTATTACTGAATGGGCTTAGGCCCAATGGGCTTGAGTGACTTGGGCTTTGAATGGGTTTTCCTTACACACTAAGTTTCCCCAAACTCACCCCTTTTATTTTCATCCACGCAGAAATCCCCAACCATAGTGGGCTTGGAGTCGTGAGGAATTCGAGTGGCCACCCATTCGAAAGTTTGATTTTCTTCTAGTGAACTGGACATCCTTTTATTTACGTTTGAAGTTTTGGGTTTTAAATGTAATAAGGCCGCTTAATTATTTTTGATGGTTTTAATATGTATTACTAAGATAGGTATTACTTATTTTAACTGTTGAAATTGGATAGCTTTAGGCGCTTTTCAAAAACAACAATTGATTTCAAAATAACACGACAACAAGCAAAGCTTCCGCAATGAAAGTATTTTCCAAAATTAATCACTTTTCCTAAAATGACTTAATCAAATCGGTTTCTAGAAATATCCATGACGTTAAGGTATGGCAATGGCGGTATGCATGTCTAGGATTGGATCCGAAGGGAGCTTGGTACTTAAGCAGTCCGATGGACTCACCACCTCTTTTCCGGTTTGCTACCTGGTGCACAGCTTCCATTCACTTTAATCCTTAATGAATTAATCTTTTGAACATCAAGTACGATTTTCTGGACTTAGAATGGAATTTTTTTTTTAACGTTTTTGATGTGGCATGCCGGATCCGGCCATAACTTCTGGGCTGGGTTTGGGGTGTTACATTCCACTAGTAATGAGTTTTTGGGCTAAAATCTGGTTTGCCGCCTCTGTAGGATGAAAGCTATCCCAGAAAACATATTGAGATGCATTGGAGCATGTTCCAATGGAGTGTTGATTGCATAGTATTGACGTTTCAAGCAATCCAGTCCCACAACAAGCTCTTCTTACCTCTGCAAAACCTGTTTCCACATGCTTAAATTATTAGTGCTTTCTTGCTTAGAAGTGAAGCTTTACTCATGCTACCAGATTTTTGAAATAATATAGAGTAAGTATTTAAGATATATAATAATATTATCTTTACCATTCTCAGCAGGCTCTGTGATAAGGGTGTAAAGAGGATTGTAGATGTCTAAGACAACCAACTTAAGCTTAGAAAGCCTTCTTGTTAACCTTTGAGACCTGTGCTTGAGCTTGTTGTTAAATGAAATCGCATTGTTATTTAACCTAGCCACACACTGATTGTTGCCATGCCCAAAAGCTGTGATTGCTGCTGGTAAGCACCCAAGTGGTGGCAAAGTCGCGACTCCAATTCTCCTTGCTCCAAGCTCGTACAGATTCTGTGACAAACTTCATTTATTAATAGAAAACCATGAAATTGTATTGTTTTTAATTTAAGAAAAAGATGCTAGGGAAAACCTGAATGAAATGATCATATGAGTTAAGGAGAATATCTGAGAATGTGTCTGGAGTATAGGTGGTAAATAATAAAGGATTAATGTAATAGTTTTGAAGAAAGTCACTGCTCCCATCACTAATAAGATGGATTCCACGAGATATTCTGGAAGAAGCATTAGATTTTCCCGTAATATCCACCAACTTATTTTTATACTCTCTGTAGTTCTCCAACTGTTGACTCAGAGAGATGGTATTCTGTAAGAAATAAATATTTAAAAGCCTGTAGGGAAATAGAGAAATAAAGACAAGTTTTTGTTTCATTTTTACTTACATATAAAATTGCTGTAGCATTATAATAACCGGAAGCAGCTGATGCAAAATTGGCTCCAATCAACAACATTTCCCCATTAGCCTTGTCATTCATGTAAGCGGGCTGATGGTCTGTGAAGCGAAGTCCCTCAGCTGTGTTTTTAAAAGCAAAAAGAAAAAGAAAAACTATTAGTTAAATAAATATATATATATAAACAATATAAATAAATAAATAAAAAGTTTATTGAATTAACCAATGATATCTAAAGCTAATTTCCCGTTGCAAAATCGTCCTGTTGGTTCATGGTCAACAAAATCCCTCCCATAAGGAGGGAAGTTAGCTTTTATTAGGGTGACAAGATCATTGTTGTTTCCTACGTCAAAAATGGAGTCTCCAAATATGAATAAAGCAGGAACAAATTGACCCTTAACCTCAAATAGCTGAAAGGTAAGAAAAATAAAAGGAGCTAGAAACTTCATTTTTGACGATAAGTAAGAGAGAAGTAGGTTGGCCTAGAATAGCTTGGAAATGGCTCATAAACAGTAAGTGAGATATAGTTTGAATGCTTAGAAGAATGCTTGTTTGTTGGTGGCATCTACTTTGATTTATAAATTTCTTTCATTAGCTTTTTATCACACTTACTATATTTTTCACCTACTTAAAAACATTATCTTGCATGTTTCACCTAACTTAGACATCTCAATTTTAATGATATTTTGAATACTTTAATTTTAAATATAATTTTTTTCATTAATTTATAATCATAATATTATTCTTTTCACCTACTTAAAAATATTATTATAGTTTTATTTGACGCCATAAATTCTATTTAACATATACATTATAATGTGTGGTTAAGAATAACAAAACAAATAACAAGATTATTAGTAAACCATTCATGACACTGAAACTTTAAAAGTTAAACGAAAGTGAAATTATAATTTCACAATACATATAATTAAAAGAATAGTCTATATAAATATAAAGATAAAATTATCTTATTTTTAATTGAAAAGTAATAGATATTATAATCTAATTTAAAAGGTATATATACAAATATAACAATCTCATCATTTAATTATAGTTAAAAATAATTTTGAAATAAAATAATATGATGCAATTTTTAACTATAATTTATCTATTATAAAATAGATTAATTTTTTTAAATATTAATAAAATTTTATTTATAAATTGACAATTTTTTTCCTAATTGAATAGATCTTCTTAACATCAAAATAGTTTACAACCATAATAAACTCTTTAAGAATTTATTTACCAATGTTTGTTCTAGTTGCAATGTTCCCGTTATCATTTTTGATTCTATATCTATAACGACGACTTTTTAAATAGGACATTATAATATTTTAATTATAATAAAAATCATTAAATAATTAGTTACTACGGACATTATGGATGATGATAATCACCTGAATCATTTGTAAAAAACAAATATAAATATAAACTAACATAAATCTACTAAAATATTACAAATTAGTCGATTGTTGAGCAATTAGTAGGCTTAAACGACACTGTACGCTTTTCAGTATCATGTCCAATCAAGAAATTAACCTGCTCCAAGTTTCCATAAATTGCAAAATCTTCAACAGAATAGAAGCTGAAGCACCTAACAGTGTCTGAAAGCTTAACAAAGGTGTTCAATGGCTTCAACTTAACGTTGACATCAGTGAAATGCACTGTAACATCGGGAATCTCGATGTCGTTTCGAGCATCATAGCATAACAAATTATAACCCTTTAGAACTTCAATCTTTGTGGCATTAATCTGGTTAGACATTGCTGATTCAAGTTGCAAGTATAATTCCGTTGGGAGTAGAGTTAATGTAGTGCCCGAATCGATGATTATGCTGCCATTTTCGGATCCAAAAGAGGTTCCTGTGAACTTTATTCTTTTAGTACCAATACTGATGGCCTCTAGGGTTACGAAGTAGTAAGTGTTAAGGAAGGTTTAGCTGTTGGGGTTGAAACAACACCAGGCCCTAAAACTATGGCATTGGAACCGAAGTTCATGACTTCCCAATTTTGGAATAAGGTAACAAGCAATACGAGAATTTTCCTGTGAATGTTCACCTTGTCCGAGGCCAATGATGCTCGAGGTTTTCTCACCGAATGATCCACTGTTGTTGTGTCCACATCCGATGACTATGTTCGGGACAACTATAGGCCTACTGGTTGTCGAAGCCAATGTGAGTTTATCCGCAGCAATACTGCCTCCAGAGAAGGAGCTATCACCATAAAAGACTGAATATTGGCAAGAATTATGAATAGAACAAGAGCTCCCCTGAAGATTCTTACACTGACGTGCACAACAAGAAATCTTTTTGTAAGTTGATGATTTATGAAGGTTGAAAATTGGAGCATGTTGCTTGAAACACTTAGAAAAAGGCTTGCATTGTGTCCAAATAAGATCACTTCCTGTATTAGCTATAGGAACAATATCGGAATTCGGGGTGCCAAGTGATATATTCATCAAATAAGTATTTGAATCAACGATCAGATCAGCTTCAATTATTTTTGTTTTGACGACACGATTAAAGGAACGATGCAAGGCATTGACTACTTGGGAACAAATGACCGAAAAATTTTTACTAAAATATTTTCTGCCGGCTAAAACGGCTAAACTAAGGAATGATATTTCTTCTTTTGTGCAGATGGATTTAGAAACTCTTTATGACGCATGGGAGAGATACAAAGACTTATTGAGAAGGTGCCCTCACCACGGGTTACCTCTATGGCTGCAGGTCCAGACTTTTTACAATGATGTGAACCCCTCAATAAGGCAACTGATCGATGCAGCCATCAGTGGAACTTTTAAGCTGGTCTCTCATATTTTTACTATATGTAAGCTCAATTCTTGATTATTTCTTGTAAATTTTGTGTTTTCGAGACTTTTACAACTAGGTCCACTTGTTTAATTCATTAGTTTTTTATTTCATGGGTAATTTTGAAAGTTTCCATGAATAAGTGCTGAAATTTTATGATGATTTATCATGGAATTAAGGTTTTAATTTCATTATATGATGATTTTATGAAGAGATTTGCATAAAAATTTATTTTAGGACCTAATTGTGAAAGTTGTTGGAATTAGGGTTTTGTGATGAAGCTTTGAATGTCAAAGGCTGTGAAGTAGTTTGTAGTATTTAGATAAAATGATATTTGAAAGGAATTAGTTTAATTGATGAATGAATTGAATAGGGACTAAATTGTAAAAATTGAAAAGTTTAAGGTAATAGTATAATTTCAAAAATTTAAGGGCATAAGTTTTGAAATAGAATAGAATCGAAATTGATGCTAATGAAAGAATGATTTTATAATTATAGATCAAGAAAACGAAGCGAATCGTAGAAAGGAGAAAATTCAAAAATAGTCCCTAACTTTCTACGACTTTTGCAAATTAGCCCAGGTAAGTTCATATGGCAAATTTAATGTTTTGTTATGAAAATATTATAGTTTTTAAGTATATTATTGTAGATGAATACTATTAAATTGTAAAAAGTATGAAATAGTATTTAAATAAAAATACATATTATTTGGAATAATGGATTTGAGTGCTTCCATTCTGTGACCATAATAAATTGACAGAAAAGATGTGATATGTATTTCCGTATAAGACCATAACTGGGCTATGGCATCGGTACAATGTGATTCGCGTTCCCGTATAAGACCATAACTGGGCTATGGCATCGGTGTGATGTGATAATGTGATTTCGTAAAAGACCATATCTGGGATATGGCATCGGTATGTTATGTGATCTGTGTAAGACCATGGTAGGGCTATGGCTTCAATGTGTGATGTGTGACAATGTGAAAGTCCATAGTTTACAATGGCAATGTGATAATGAAGCACTCAATTCCTTTATTGATCCTTAATTTGACAATGGAAGTAAATGAGAAATGGGCCCAAGGGAGTTAAATTTATGAATAGCAACCTGAAAATTATCCAAATGAGTTTATTAATGAAATTGTGATTTGCAGGATAAATTAGATAAGCTAATAGATATATGATTATGTACAATATTTGGTAAGATTTGTGTAATTATGCCTATGAGCTTATTAAGCTTCTATAAGCTTACTTGTGTATGTTATTTGTTTTGTAGATTAACTTATATACATACGGAGGATCGGATCTACATCAAGGGTCACACCAGATTTGCTCTGGTAGATTTTTTTAAACAACTTTTTGATTTATATGGCATGTATAGGAGTTGATTTGATAATGTAATTGTGTGAATGATTAAATATGTAAAGTATGTTAAATGTGATGTTATGTGTTTGAAAATGAAATATACATATTTTGGATTGAAATAATTGATTGGTTAGGTTCTATTAGTGTATAATTGTGTTTAGGTAAAAGAAATGGATAAAAGAATGTTATTTGATCAAGATTTATAAGTCAATGTTTTGGGCATAAATTAGGTGTGCTTAATATGTGAAAATAGCTTAAAAATAGTGACAAATGAGGTTTTCACACGGCCAAGTCACATGGGCGTGTGCCCAAGCCGTGTGGTAAAGTCAGAATCTGTAACGCCCCAAAAATTGGGCTTAGAAGAGTTGGGCTTTGAGTCTGGGATTCGGATAGAAGAAAACCTGAATAATTAAGAAGTTTTAATTATTATCGTTTAAGAAAGAATTTTTACTACTAGAAAATTTTTACTATATTTATTATTATGGATATTTTAAATTTTTATGAAATTTTAATTAGTATTAAGAGATAAAATTATTATTATTAGAAAAATATTCTTGTAAGTATGTTTGAAAATTTTTTATGAAAATTATTATTATTTATTGTATTATTGATATTTGAAATTTTATAAAATTATTATAATTATTATTATTATATGGAAAAAAAAAGATAATAATTATAAAAGTATTGTTGTTTTGGTGTTTAAACTCTAGGAAAAAATTGTTTTAATTTGGCCTCTTAAGGAATCAAGGCGTGAGGTTAAGGCTGAGTTTTAGCACAAGCAGCATCTGCCCAGTGGCTAAGGACGCTAGGAGGACGCTAGGAGGAGCCTGGGTTCAAGGCGCGTCATTTAATTTGGGTTTTTTTTAAATATGCAGATCGTGGCTAGAATAAGGGTTAAGAGGAGTTGCGGGTATAATTTAACATAACGAGCGCCTGTGGCGCAGTGGCAGCAACGTGCTGGACATATGGAATATAGGCTAAGTGGGCCTAGATGACAAAATCGGCTATGTAGGGCCCATTAAGGGTTTTAGGCCCAATAACTCAATTTCGCTAAAAATGGGCCAGAATCACTGTTTGCACACATGAATTGTTAGTAACCGTTAATGAACATGGAAACCCTAATTTTTGGTAAAATTACAGAATTACCCTTATAATATGAAAATGACCGTTTTGCCTCTAGGTAAAAATGACCATTATACCCCTAGGGTTTAAATATGAATTTAATACATGGGATTTTGATAAACATGGTATGTATGATATGCACATGACATGTATGATATGCACATGATATGTATGATATGCACATGATGTATTCATAAATGCATTGGGTTGGGTTTTTATATGGATGGAGAAAGTGTAAAGGGCTTATGCCCCAGTTATGATAAAGGGCTTATGCCCCAGTTATGATAAAGGGCTTATGCCCCAGTTATTAAAAGGGCTTTGCCCGATTATTAAAAGAGGCTAGGCCTCCAAGTTATATGATAAAGCAACTATCTTGCCAAGGGAGAGTTATGCTTGGGGTGGGTCGAGTTAATCCCGCATGGTGTGTTGGTTGGTACGGGGTGGAGAGTAGCGGATGGTGGGTTGAATAGTCTCCCAAATGGGCTTGCATTCTCTCATTGACATTACATGTGATATTGAAATGGGCCTATGGGCCATACCGTTTCTGATAAAAGGCTTGACCAAGAATATGAAATATAAAAAGGCTTGACCCGTGTTATGAAATATGAAATATGAAAAGGGCTACTGCCCAAGACATGTTGAGATTGGATTTGGGCTTAGGCCCAACAGTGTTGTTGTTTTGGGCTCGAAAGGGCCTTCTTTGCACACTGAGTTTCCAAACTCACCCCCTTTCCTTAACCTCGCAGGTGAGCCTTGATGTGGGGACTTGGGCTGAAGGGGATTCAGAGTAGCCACGGTGATCGTCTTTGGGCTTTTAAACAAGCATTGGTTTTTATTAAATTTCCTTTAATTATTATTTATTTTTGGGTTGTAATAAGGCCATTTTAACTTTTCTTTTATTTCTTTTCGGATTAGTTTATTTTAATAACTTTAAACCAGTTGATAATTATTCAAATGGGCTAGACTTAGGACGTGTTTGCAAAACGATACTTGTTTTCAAAATATCTCAACACTATGATTAATCGATTTATCAAAGACGTCCACTTAAACAAATTTAAACTCGGTATAACAAAGTGTGGTTATGGTTGTGGGCATGTCTAGGATTGGATCCAATTAAAGAGCTTGGTACTTAAGTAGCCTTCATGGCTCACCTCCTCTTTCTCAGATACCTACCTGGTGCCCAGCTTCCATACACCTTGTTAACTCAACAAAATATATGGTTTTTAAAACACTAAAATGGAACGTGGGTTTTCAACTCCAATGTGGCACGTCAGGTTCGGCCATAACGTCTGGGTCGGGTTTGGGGTGTTACAGAATCGTCCACGGGTAGGCCACACGGGCATGTCCCAATCCACACGAGCGTGCGCCCCTATTTTCAAGGAAAATTTTCCAAAGTTCCCGGTTTAGTCCTAAATCACTTTCTAAGCATATTTTGGGCCTCGTAGGTCCATATTAAGGACTTAAAGATGAAATTTGAGAAATTTTTTAATTGAAATACAGATTTATGACTCGGTTTTATACGTTTATTATTGTTTAATTCAGGTAGCACCTCAAACCTTGTTCCGACGTCAGATATGGGCGAGAGGTGTTACAGCCGACCTCCTTGCCCCTTTATCTTTTCCTTTTCTCTTCTTTTTCTTCCCTATTTCTCTCTTAACACATAGCCACCAACCCACTTCCCCAGACGCTCCACTCGCCGTCCACCCATCGCGCCAACCACTAATACTCGGTCATCACCGAGACACTCCAACCAATACTCATCGCACACAATGACAAACACACGAAGCAAGAAGATTGTCGTCCCCTCTTCGAAAAAGCGGAAGGGTCCTGGCGCAACCTCCTCGAGCGTCTCGACTGAAGCTCGTCACCCTCTACTTCGATTCTCCTCCAGCCCACAGGATGACTTGTTCCAACTTCTTTGAGTACGACCATTGGGAATGGGCCGATGTATGGACTAGGCCGCTTTAGAGCAGGTCCACCTTGTTCACCTTGTTCGATTCCATCTCGATACTGCCCCGTGGGATCGGTTCTTTACAATTATCGAGCCCACCTATTCGGAGCTAACCTTAGAGTTTTGCACTACGTTCCATCTATAGCATGTGATGAATGTTGTAGGCCAATTTTGGCCCTTTACATCAAAACCCATTAAACATACCCAAACCCCTTTCAAAACCATTAACCCAATACAACCCACTTATCAGCCCAACATACATCAAACCCAATTACCTAAAACAAACCCCTAACCCATTTAATTACAAATAACCCACAACCCAAACCCAAAATAGAAAAAAAACAAAAATACCTAACCCTAGCCACTTGCACTGACTGTAGCGCCGAACCTCCCCACCTACCTCTGCCAAGGTCACGTGCATCGCCCTCGCGCCTCAAGTGGTATTCGCAAGCAATAAACAGGAAAAGATAGCAAAAATAATAGAAAAAACAGCTTGTAAATAGGCTATAAAAGCCGAATGAACAAACCATTGGAGGGTTCGGTTCTTTTTTAATATCAATAAAAAATAGAAATAGTTCAAAATACAATGATAGTTTTCAATACAAATACTCATAAATCGTGATTCAAGCATCACAAAGATCAAGAGAATATAATCAAAACAACAAAAACGATCCAAAAACAGAATCAAATCAGGAGCAAAAGGTGATTTTTATTTCTTTATATTTTTCGAATTCCTTTTTTTTTTATAGTTCCTCTCATTTTTTGGATTTGTGTATAGATAAATAAAAAGAAGAAGAAGAATTTTTTTTACCTTTTTCTACCATCAGTGTAGTGAGTGGGTAAGGCCAAATACTTATAACAAAGACGATTTTGGGCCTAATCGGAACAGTGGTTTCGAGACCACTATTCCAAGGCCAGAAAAAATTATTTTAGTATTATTTTATGTGTTATAATATGATTTTATAAGTGCATGTTAATTTTGGTATATTAATTTTAGCGATTTCTAGTCCAATTTCGAAAAAGGACTAAATCACGTAAAAAGTAAAAGTTGTATTTTAATACCTAAAGGTGTTAAATTGCCTTGTATCTTAAATTGGGGGTCTTTAAAGTGAAATTAGGCCATTGAAAGTGTGATGGCAGGCCATGGGAGACAAAATAGTTGAAAAGTCAAAATTAGACAAAATAGTTTAATTATTAACAAATAAAAAAAAGAAGAAAAAGCTATCATTTTTCTCTTCCCCTTCACCGAAATATGCAGCAAAGAAAGGGTTTTGAAGCTGGAAAATTTCAGCAACATATTTCCCTTGCTTGTAAGTGATTTTAATGTCTTTGCTTGATGATTTTTGTATTTTTGGAACCCCTAAAGCATAAGCTTTTATAAGAGGGGATTAGTTTGCAAAATGATGAAGAGTCTAGGGTTTTACCATGAGAGTAAATGTGTTGTTTTCTGTGTTTTTATGGAAGATTATGAGTCCTAGTTGTCTAATAAACAACTTTTGTGAAAGAAATTGCATGAAAATACCCTAAAAAGGGCTAAATTGCTAAGTTGTAAAATGAGTTGTAAATGTGTAAAATAGTTGAAATTATGAGTTGCTATAGTTATGAAAATGGTTCATCTAGACTCAAGGAGTAAAGAAATGTGATAAAAATTAATTTACGAGCATTGGGGAAAAAGTGAAAATATGCAAAAGTTTAGGGGTCAAAATGAAAATTTGTAAAAATATGATTTTTAGACCCATATGAATATTGTGACTGATTGGTAGGCTAAATGTGATGTTATAGATGATGAAAATAGAGACTTGGACATAGAACGGAAAGAAATCGATTTATGGACGAGTATGTCCTTTTCACCTTTGTGGTATCGAGGTAAGTTCATGTGTAAATAATGTAGCATAATTGTTATTTTTAAGTTATTGATGTTAAATATATGATATGCTGATTTTTTATCACGAAATATATGCTTTGTGGTTATTTTCGAATAAAATGCAAGTTATGTGTATTATCTGTTAAAATATAAAGTGCTACCGAGTATTGGTTTCGGTATTTTACGGAAGATGGCAAGGATATGTGTTCGAGGAAAATCTCGTTTGAACCTTAGGAATAGATTAGGATACAAGTGACATGTCACTAGGATGGTTGAGCATCCGAACTCGTTGAGTTGAGTCCAAGTTCACTTATGGATGCGAATGTTCGAACTCGTTGAGTTGAGTCCGAGTTCGTGAGATGTAACTAGACATCCGAGCTCGTTGAGTTGAGTCCGAGTTCACTTATGGATGCGAACGCTTGAGCTCGTTGAGTTGAGTCCGAGTTCACTTATGGGCGGGTTACATGGTAGCTTGGCTACATATGTGGCACTTATGTGCAAACTTTCCATATATCCGAATTATATTCCGATGTGTTCAACGGGTAAAATTCTACTCAAATGGAGGAATACTCGAGATGAAAGGGACGTATTGGTAAATGTTGTGAAATGGATACTTTGAACAGGTATGTACTTAACCCTCGGGTTGAAAACTCGACATAACAACAATATGGTAAGATAGTAAATGAAAATGTGATATGAATGTCTCGGTGATGATTATACAAACGATGTTGTATTAATTTTGTGAACAATGATCATGAATGAGTAATTTAGCCTTGACAGATTTGAGTTACTGCAGTAGTGTAACTTTGAAAATACACTAAAAATAGTGGAAAATGAGTTAGAGGCAGAATAAAATAAGAGATTAAAGCTTAATGAGTCTATTTTCACATGAAAGAAAAAGGGGAAGAAAAAGAATTCCATATTGTGTGATATTTGAATTCTTGTGAAACAGGGTCTGAATGAATTCGAGATCCCCTGTTCTGACTTTAGAAATTCACCAAAACTTTTACAAAAATTATTAAGAGTCATACCTTACATGCATGGATTCCTTATTGAGTCTATTTTTAGGGGAAATAAACGGCATGGTCTTTGGTATTTTTTTTATAGGGAGAAATTCAGTTTGTAGTGGACAGGGGTCAGAGTGGTCATACCCTGAAACAGGGGAGACTTTAACTAATAAACTGTACTAATTGGCCCAACCAAAAATTCTAGAAAAAAAATAGTAAGTAGAAATATGAGTCTAGTTTCAAGAGAAATAGACGAGAACATTATTCGAGTCTTGTACTATGAGATAATCGAACTTTAGTACAGAAGGGTTGGAACTGTCAGACAGTGAATCAAGGGTAACTTTGAGGGATAAACTGTACTATTTGGCTTAACCAAAAATTCTGGAAATTTTATGAAAGAAAGATAAATAAGTCTAGTTTCAGGTAAAATTAACGGAACTTAATTTGGAGTTTCGCAGCTCCAGATATAAATAATTTAGTGACTGTTGCTCAGGAAGACAGCTTGTAGTGAACTTGAGAATATGTTGTAAACATTGATAAAACAAGTTAATGAGTTGCTTATTGTTTTCATATGAACTTACTAAGCGAAAGCTTACCCCCATTCTTTCCCATGTTTTTTAGAGTTTCCAGGTTAGCTCGGGTTGGAGGCCGTCAGAGATATTATCACCCTATCGAGTTAACTATATCGGAGTAAGTAAACTCAAGTGATTCGAGTCTATGGCATGTATAGGGTTTTAATGTGAGTATGTAATATTATGATTTAGCCAAAGGCATTGGCTTGTTATTAAGGTAGTATTAGTCATGTAAATTGGCCTATGTCGGCTAATGACGTTATGGGCCCATATGATTATTCTTATGCATGTATGTTATTATCTCTTGTGATGTGGCTTACAACATGTATGCCTAGAGATTGAATTGAGATTCATTGATGAGCTAGTAACTAATGCAGGATTAAGTGATTGGTAAATAGTTAATAATGCTTCATGAATGGTTTGCGATGTAATGATAGTTATGTCTAGTATGTGGTAATGATATGGGCAAATTCTATAATATTTATTGCATAAGAAAATAACTTGAGCATAACATGTTTGTAGATATTTAAGAGCTCATTTATGCCACGTTGTATGTTATTGGATAAGTATGTATCTATGCATGTGGTGTGAGAGTGACAAAAGGCTTGATAATTAGCCTATTTCTGGCCACACGGCCTGAGCACATGGGCGTGTGAAGCCTTAACGCAAGAGATTTTTCTAAGTTTTTCATGAGTTCTCGATTGGGTCCCGAACCGCCTGAATGCATGTATTGGGCCTCGTAAGCTCGCATAAGGGATGATTGCATGTGAAAAAAAAAGTTTTTAATTATTTGAGATTTCATGGCCCTGTTTAGTATGAAAGTGTTAGAAAAAGTCAGGTAGCACCTCGAACCCCGTCCCGGCGTTGGATGCGGGCGAGGGGTGTTACAGCGCCGGCGATGGTCCGATGACCGGACGGTGACCGGCCCTGTGGCCGAAAATCGCCTCCCCCAGCTCCCTCTCTCTTTTTTTTTTTTCTCTCTTCGCTACTGCAAATGAAATTTTTTAAAAAATTTTGGCCTTTTATAGCCTCCCAAAACGACGTCGTTTTAGAGGCTGCCCTTTAACCCCAAAACGGCGTTGTTTAATGCCCATCCAACCCGATCCGACCTGACCCGCTAGAGGATCCGAGTGTTTTTGTTTAAGGGGTTATTTATGCACGCGGTCCTTCCGCTTTTTATTACTTTGCAATTAAGTTTCAATTTATTTTCAATTTAGCCCATAATTTTTCGCGCTTTTTCAATTTAGTCCCCGCTGATACGCTGCGTTTCGATGGAAGGAATAATTTCTGTTTTGGTCCTTCCAGGTTACGCTCGTATTGTATTTTGGTCCTTTTCCCTTTATTTCTTTTAAAATTGACCCCAAAACTTCATTTTTGTTTCGAATTTAATCCTTTTTCCAGATTTAATTTAGTTTTTATATTACTTTTACCATTTTTTATTGTTTTAACATTATTTATTATTATATTTACCATTATCGTTATTATTATTATTATTAATATATTTTTACTATTATTAGAATTATTATTTTAGTTTCAATTAATACTTATATATATATATATATTATGTATATATTATATATTTATAGTTGTTTTTAATATTAATATTATTCCTAATAAATATATGTATACATATTTAAATACTATATTATACACATATTTTAATACCATGTTATATACATATTATTATTATATCTATTTTTTACCCTTATTATATTTGTTATTAATATTAGTATGTGTTTTATTATATGTATATATCTTTAATGTATATATATATATATTTTATGTAATATTATTAATAGTTGTTTTTTAACATTATTATTATTTCTAATATGTATATACTATGTAAATATTTTAATATTATATTATGTATACATTTTTATATATTATGTATATATATCTTTTAATATTGTATTTTTATATGTTATGTATATATCTTTAATACTATATTATTTATATATTTTTTATTTTTCATATTATCTTACGTATATATTTTTAATAACTATATTATGTATATATTATTACTATATATCTATTTATGTAGCACTATTAATGGTTGTTTTACTATTATTATTATTCCTAGTATATATACTATGTATACATTTTTAAATACTATTTTATATATATATATATATATATATATATATTAATACCGTATTATGTACATGTTATTATTATATCTATTTTTATCCCTATTATATTTATTATTAATATTAGTATATATTTTATTATATGTGTATATATATACTTTTTATATATAGTATTATTTTATATATCATTATATTTATTATTATACTTATTATTTTCACTATTTTTGCTTATTATTTTATTTAATACTATTATGTATTATTTGGTATACATATATCTTTTTGTACATATTGTTATTTTTTATTATATGATATTATTTTATTATGGTATTAATACATTTTATTTTTTTTATTGTAAGTATTATTTATTATTACTCTAATATCCTAATATTATATTATAATACTTTTTATTAATCATCTCATTATTTTGCATCGTTTATTTACTTATGAATTTTAGTTACAATAACATCGTCAAATTTTTTTATCATTGTTTTAGAAACATTTTATTTTAATAAATAAGGCAATGTACAGATTTTAACATTAAGTCTGTGATTTCATCGCTATGTTGGGTGAATCACGTTGGCTGGTGTTAAAAACGGGGCATCCTTCAAAAAACCAAAAACTTGAAATTTCTCGTGTTTTAGTCAGATCATGATTAAATGTTATATTGAACTCGCAATTTTGAAATTCAAGACAACGCATGTTTAATGAGATACCAATTATGGGCGTCGCGGGGGTGCTAATACCTTCCCCGTGCATAACCGGCTCCCGAACCCTATTTTTTCTCTGGCTTTTGACGTAGACCTATGCTCGTCTTCTTTTTGTTTAAAAAATAAATTTTCTTTTAAAAAAGGAGGATTTATTAGGTGTCCGATCACACCTAGGAAAAAGGATCGGTGGCGACTCCCTTTTTAATAAAATCCAAAGTCGGATTTCAAATTTTCAATAAATAGCCTCAATTAGTGACCGAAAGCAGAAATTTTTACGTCGCTACAATGAATACACGTGACAAGGCTGGTACTATCATTTTTAGGCTTGGTGGACTCGTAACCACATAAGTGTACCAAAGTTTGGAGCTGCTTTGGGCCTTTACACGGATGAGTTCATGACTTCCGAGAATTTTTTACAACTTCACCGTCACATACACTACTCGCCCTCTTGCTGTTGAACCGACCTTACGGTGAGTACTGTTCCCTATGACGTAAGTCACTCAAAGGTAACTTCTCTTCCTCCAACACTACACTACATTCATGCTATCTTGGCTCATACCTTGACTGGGAGGAGAGAGAACACAGGAGTAGTTAGCACCACCGACGCATACTATCTTTGGAGCATGGCCACTGGTCATGTCTTTGATCTGGCATATTTCGTAGCGCTTGCTTTTCACCATCAGACGGACCGCCACAAGAGGGGCCCCATCTGCCTTGGCCCTTACGTGACTCGCCTCGCTCGACACTTCGGCCTCTTCAACACTTTAGAGATGTCATCGACACTCACACTAGTAGGCCAGATGTCTCATCAAGGAATATCTAGCATGATCCACATGAGGATGATAGATCGACGCCGTGGATTCGACCCCCCTCAGTACAGACTCGTTTAGTCTGATGACCAGGATGAGCCAGAGGACATTACTCATGATGTCCCTCCCCTTCACGAGGACCCACCCCCACCACCACCACCACCGAGTCACTGACCTCCAGCTACCACTTAGACAGATTTATCCAAGCGATTCACTCGCTTTGAGCAGCAGTACTTTGAGCAGTTCGACAGCATCGATGCCACTCTTCGACAGATTTGCCACCTCCACATCTCTCCTTCAGCACCATCGACCCACGAGGCATCTGATGATAAAGACCTTTGAAACCTTTATTTTACTATTATTTTTATTTTTATTTTATTTCAATTTTATTTTGTTTTTTATTTCTTTTTGAAGACTTATGTTTTATATTTTGACCGATGTTTTTCTTTATGATTATTATCGAGTGACGCCTTAATTCTCTTCCACAGTTGTGTTTATTTTCTTATTAGTAACTTAGAATCATGCCTTTTATTCGACTTTCTCTACAACTCTTTCTTGCGCTCTTCCAAGGATTTCATTCAAAATTTTAAGGCAGTTTTGCCTCTCTCCCTCTCTTCTGATATTATGCTTATATTGTTATTAACTATCTTTGTACATTGAGGACAATGTACATCTTAAGTGTGGGGAGGTTATTTATGTGATTATCAGAAAAATCCCTGAATTTTTATCTTGTTCTCAAATAATTTCCTCATATTACTATTAGAATGAATCTTGAATGACTTATGATTTTTATTAATATGTTTTGAATTAAATCATAGGCAATTGTGCATTGATTTTTTAAACTTTAAGATATTAGATAATCAAAAATGATAAGTTGACTTTTGAGAAGTAAAATTGCTAGGTTGTTTCCCTGAATTAAGGTATTATCTTGAAATTTTAAATTTACAGGATTGACATCAAATACTCATAATTTTCGTGAGATCTTGAGCCTTTTAGAGCATATATCTTTCTTGCTCACTAATTCTATTGGTTATGAGTGTGTCAACATTGATTTGTTATTCTAGAACTTACATCGATTATACATGTCGAGACCACACCTTTGATTTGTTATACTAAAATGATAAAGACACTTAGGTTTAACCCATTTACCCCATAAAAAGCCTACCCATATAATTGACACCTAGTGAACCCCTTTGGGACTTAACTATTATTTCTTGATTTTTCCCTTAATATTAACCCACAACTTAACCCTTTTTTATTCATTTAGAATTTCTCCCTTTTTATTAACTCCCTTTTTATCAAGATTTAATTTGATTAGTTACTTAATTATGTTCATTCATTCCAGTTGCTGAATTATTTCTTATTATGTATTTTCTATTATTGTACTTGTTCTTGTTCTTACAAAAAAAAAAAAAAGAGAAAGAGAAACTTATATTGATATTCATTCCAATTATATATTGTTCTAAAGAGCTTGGGTAAGTTAAAGTCATTATATTGAGAGAAAGGCTCAATTCATTAGTTTGGGTTAGTGTTAATCCTGGCACTTATTTGTAATTCAGTGATTAGCTTTTTTTTTCTAAGTATGGTAAGCTATTAAATTAATCTCGATTCTAACCCTCTTTTGCAGCCTTTATCCACACCTTTAACCCAAGCCCCATTGCAACCCTGTTAAAGACCTTTTGATTTGTGTATCATTTCATTATAATGGTGGAGATTTGATTTTCATTTAAGCCTATGGTAATAACTTTTCATGTTTGACTATTGAGTGCTTAATTATTAAACCTTAAACACTTTGAGTGATTTGAGTGAACCATTAGTGAGGATGTCAACCTTGTCAATTTGGAATTAAATGTGATTACTTAGATAAAGGGGGATACCTATGATTTTATGATTAAAATGCTCAATTTGAATTGTTTGAAACTTTAATGTTCTTATAGTTAAGCTCTTAACGTATGATTACTTGTGGATTATTTCATACATTATTAATGAGAATTATAAGTTGAGAAGGATTTATTTTATTCGTGAATTGAGGATTTTGCTTGAGGACAAGCAAATGCTTAAGTGCGGGGATCTTTGATAAACCATAATATATACATATTTTTACCCCATGCTTGGCATATTTATGGATGATTTTTCCTTGGTTTCATTGAATTTGATGCTCTTAATCCTTTAATTTCATGTTTTATACTCAGAAAAGCTTAGGATAGCAAAAAGAGTGAGAAACGGGCCAAAAACGGACAAATTGGGCCTAAATCAGTGTTTCACATAGCTTAGGCACTTTCACACGGGTGATCCACACGCCCGTGTGTGACACACGGGTAGACCACACGCCCGTGTGTCATGGCTGTTTCGACATTAATCCAAGTCAGAATTGCACACGGCTTGAGCACCTTCACACGGTCGTGTGCTACGACCGTGTCCCTGTCGAGCCCAAGTCTAGTTCTACTCAAAAAAGGCTAATTTTGGGCTATTTTGGGCATTCAAAAGTCTATATAAACACCCTAAAAAAGAATTTAGGGAGATGTAGAGTTGAAGGCAAAAAATACTCAATGACAGCCATCAGAATCACCTCAGAGGCAGGATCTACATCAAGACTGAAGATTTCCATCTAATTTCCTAGAAGTTCTTGGGGTTCCTTTATGTTTTGTTGTTTTCTAAACTTTGACATATTTTCCATTATTATTATGAACTAAACTCCCTAAATACCTAAGGAAGATAAAACCTAAGACGGATCTCATTATTATTTGAGTTATATGATAAATACTTGTTCTTATTCTTAATTGTGAATTTAACCCTTACTTTAATATTCCAGGATATTAATTCAGGTTTTTGATGTGCTTATTCAGTGGAGCAAAAGTCCTTGTTTAAGATTAGATCATTCATAATTAAGCGGAGTTGCATACAATCCTAGAGATAGGACAACATAAATCTGTAGGATTAGAGTCAAATCTAATAAGGGAATCCATAGATCGAGTTAATGCGGTAATAGGGTTTTAATTAGAAAGAGATTTCGATTAATCAACCTAGAGTAAGTTGTTTTTAGTCTCGAAAGGGATATTAACATAAATCAGAGATTTCTACGGGTTAAATCAAGTGAATAAATCGTCTAATTCAAAGGTAATAAGTGAAGTCTAGGTGGATTCTTCCTTGGGTATTGTCTTCTCCATCGGTTTTCCAAAAAGTATTTTTCCACTTTAATCTCTGTCGCAATCTCAGTTAATTAGATAATTAGTTTTAGATAAAACATTCTCTTAAATTTTAGGCTAGATAATAAGAAGATAGTAATTACTAGTACTTTTAATCCTCGTGGATACGATATTTCCAGTCTCACCATAACTATACTATTGTTCGATAGGTGCGCTTACCTTAAGTCGAATTTTTAGTTAGTTTAGCGACCATCAGATCATAAAACGGAGATTTAATGGAATCACGGTGGATTAGTTCAGCACTAAAACCACCCTTTTGAGCTTCAATAAGGCAAAGGCAAAAGAGACCAAGGATAACAAAAACATTGGCTGCCATTGTTGTACGATGATTGAGATTAAGAAAATTTTTGGTTTGAATTACTTATTTGATAGGATTGAAAGGGTAGTTGAATCAGCACAAAACAAATCAAATTCCAATATTTAAAAAGTAATTAATGGTGAAATAACAACCAAAAAATACAGTGAATTTCTATTTTTTTAATTGAATCTTTTGAGATTCTTTGAATCATATGGCCTCCTTAAATTGCAATTATAGTGAGCATGGAAAAGTATTGTAGCGACGTAAAAATTTTGCTTTGGTCGCTAATTGAGGTGACTTATTGGAAATTTGAAAAACCGACTTTCGGTTTTATTAAAAAAAAAGGAGTCGCCACCGATCTTTTTTCTAGGTGTGATCGGACACCTAATAAATCATCTTTTTTGAAAAGAAAATTTATTCTTGAACAAAAATGAAGGCCAAATTTGGGTCTACGCAAAAATCCAGAGAAAAATAGGGTTTGGGAGTCGGTTACGTGCGAGGAAGGTATTAGCACCCTCACGACGCCCAAAATTGGTATCTTTATTAAAGAAGTGTTGTCTTGATTTTCAAAAATACGAATTCAATTTGGCATCTAATCGTGATTCGATCAAAAAATGAGAATTTCTAGTTTTCGATTTAGAAGGGTGTTCCGTTTTTAACACGAGCCGACGAATTTCACCCAACATAGCGATGAAATCGATGACTTAATGTTAAATCGGTTCAATGCTTTATTTATTGAAATTAATAAAAATGAATAAAAATCTTTAAAGTAGTGAACAGCAAAATGATATAAATGGGCGGGAAACAAAAAATCAAAGGGTTAGAAATACATCGAAACAAAATAAATATGATAATAATTTTAAAGACAATAACAATGTATGCGATATTAAATATGATAACAATAGCGTTAAACGCGAAATAGAGACGAACGTATATACAAACACATAACAACGAGTGAAGTGACGTAAACGTAATATTAAAAATACTAATAATGTTACCTACATACCTACGTATATATATTTAAAATATGAACATAATAATAGTATTACAAAGTATATTCATAGTATGAAAACATATTCATAGTATAATGTTAAAAAACATACATAATATATAGTTATAAAAAATATAATATGTAAGAAGAAAATGATATAGTATTCAAATATATACATGATATATAAAAATACAATATTAAAAGGTATATATATACGTAATATATAAAACGTATATATAATATAATGTTAGAATATTTACATAATACATACATACATAATAATAATGTTGAAAACACATACTAATATTAATTACAATACTAATATTACATAAAGATATACCTATATATATATATATATATATATATATATATATATAAAGATATACACCTATATAATAAAGTATATAAATAATATGATATTTAAAAAATATATATATACGTAATATATAAAAATATAATATTAAAAAATAATATACATAATATAAGAGTATTAAAATAATAAATAATAAATAATAAAGAAATAAGTAAAATAATATACATAATAATATAGTAAGAAAATAATATATTTATAATAAGTACTTAAAAACATCTATATGTATATACGTATAATAATGATAAAAAAATAATAGTGAAAATAATAAATATAATAATAGAAACGATAATACTATATAAAAATTATATATATACATATATAATAAAATATATATACTAATATTAATAATAAATATAATATTATAATACTAATAATAATAATATGAAATTAAAGTAACTAAAATAATATTGTATGCATATATAATGAAAATATACATTAATATATAAAAAATAATAATAATATTGATAATATTAATAATATTAGAAATAATAATAATATTTAATAAAGAAACAAAATAAATAAGAAAGGACTAAAATTGAACTAATAACAAAGTTTTGAGGCAAATTTAAAAGGAAATAAAGGGGAAAGGACTACATTGCACGCGCAAACAAACAAGAGGGACTAGATCAGGCAATAAACCATTCAGCCTCAAACGCACAGCAGCAGAGGGACCAAAATGAAAAAAATAAAATTTTTGGGCAAAATTAAAAATACAAAAAATTGAATTTCAAAACTATACAAAAGCAGAAGGGCTAAAAGTGCAATTAGCCCTTCCGTCAAAAACACGCGGATCCTAAATGGGTATGGGTCGGGATTGACCGGGTCGCATCAAAACGACGTTGTTTTGGGGTTAAAAGGCAGCCCCCAAAATGACATCGTTTTGAAGGGCTATTTAAATCCAATTTTTTTAAAAAAATTCATTCTTCTCCTATAAAAAAAAATTCTCTTCTCCTCTCATCTTCCTCTGCAGAGACCCCCACACCGTGAAGACTCGGCCACCACCACCGCCACCACTGTCACGGCATACCACGCCGCCTTTTTTGCTTCTTTTTTTTATTTTTTTAAAAAACTTATTGATATATCTTATATAGATACATAGAATACAAATAAAAATAAAATATTTATGAATATATGCGTAGTTTCGAAAGAAAAGAAAAAAGAAAAAAGAAAAATCAACAACCTTTCGTGTTTGCTATTTGCTGTCTTGTTTATGTGCTTGAATCTGGTGTTTTGATATTGCGAAGATCGATTTTGTACTCTAGAAATCTACTGTTTGTATTGATGAAAGAAAAATCCGAATAGATTCAGCCCCCCATTTTTACAATATTTTGTTTAGCTTTTTATAGCCATTTTACATCAATTTTTTTCAATATTTGCTGTCTTTTCTTTCTTTGATTTTACAGGTGCAAGTGGTGGTGGAGCAGGTGGCGGTGGGTGGTGGTGGCAGAGTCGTCAGAGGCAAGTGGGGAGAGGGTGGCTAGGGTTTTAGCTTTTTCTGAAACCCTAAGTCTAGAGTTAGGTCAGAAATTGGGCCTCTTAGGTTTGGGCTAGGGTTTAATTTTGGGTTTGGGTAGTTGGGTTTAGTTTATTTATTTGGGCTTCTATTGGGTTTTGATGTAAATGGGTTTAAGTGGGTCTGATGGGTTAAGGGTTTTGGGTTGGTTTGATTCAATTTGGGTTTGGGGTTTGATGGGTCAAAATTGGCCTGTAACAGCTGCCCCTCTTTGCTCATTGTCGTGTAACGAGAATAGAGCATAGACACAAAGAAAGGCCAATTTTGCCCGGTCTTGCCGAGTCTTGACTTCTTTGGTGCTCTTCTTGTTCAAGTAGTCTCTTTCCAGTCCATTGTATCCTGTAGCTTTGGTTCAATCCACTGTATCTTCTGATATATGCCTTGTAGCTTCAATCTGCTCGCATCTTCAGGGGTATGAGGTTCCTAGCTTCGATCTGCTTCACTGTAACTTCAGAAAGATGAGATCTACAGCTTCAATCTGCTATTCTACCGCTTCAGTGGGATAAGGTTTGTGGTCTTCTCTTCAGCAACTTTAGAAAGGCAAGATCTGATATCCTCGATCAACTCCACTACAACTTCAGGGAGACAAAATCTGGTGTCTTCAATCAGCTCCAATCTTTATTCTTTACTCGGCATGTGATCCTGAGCTCAACTCACTTCTCGCAATATGAGTTGTCTCTTTAAAATAGACATTAAAAACAAAAATTGAAAATACATCAGCGTGTCCTGAGGCTCAACTCACCTCTCGCAATATGAGTTGATTTTTTTGAAAAGCAGAATTTGAAAAGTAGAAATTGAAAATACCTCAGCGTGCCCTGAGGCTCAACTCACCTCTCGAAATATGAGTTGATTTTTTTTTTGAAAAGTAGAAATTGAAAAACAGAAATTGAAAATATCTCGGCGTGTGACCTGAGCTCAACTCACTTCTCGCAATACGAGTTGACTTTTTTTAAAAAAAAATAGGAATTGAAAATACCTCAGCGTGTGACCTGAGGCTCAACTTACCTCTCCCAATATGAGTTGATTTTTGAAACATAAATTGAAAATACCTCGGCATGTGACCCGAGGATCAACTCACCTCTCGCAATATGAGTTGATTTTTGAAAAGCATAAATTGAAAAATGGAAATTGAAAATACCTCAGCGTGTCCTAAGGCTCAACTCACCTCTCACAATATGAGTTGATTTTTGAAACATAAATTGAAAATACCTCGGCATGTGACCCGAGGCTCAACTCGCCTCTCGCAATACGAGTTG
The DNA here is from genome assembly GCF_025698485.1 of Gossypium arboreum. Taxonomy (NCBI): domain Eukaryota; kingdom Viridiplantae; phylum Streptophyta; class Magnoliopsida; order Malvales; family Malvaceae; genus Gossypium; species Gossypium arboreum. The sequence goes on along the minus strand of NC_069077.1, from coordinate 3,335,176 downwards.
ATTTTTGACAAACAGAAATTGAAATTACCTCAGCGTGTCCTGAGGCTCAACTCACTTCTTGCAATATGAGTTGATTTTCTTTGAAACATAAATTGAAAAATACCTCAGCGTGTCCTAAGGCTCAACTCACCTCTCGCAATATGAGTCGATTTTTGAAAAACAGAAATTGAAAATACCTCAGCGTGACCTGAGGCTCAACTCACCTCTCACAATATGAGTTGATTTTTTGAAACATAAATTAAAAAACAAAAACTGAACATACCTCAGCGTGCCCTGAGGCTCAACTCACCTCTCGCAATATGGTCGATTTTTGAAAAACAGAAATTGAAAAAACCTCAGCGTGTCCTAAGGCTCAACTCACCTCTTGCAATATGAGTTGATTTTTGAAACAGAAATAAAAATATCAGAATACCAAAACAAATCATCTGGTGGAACTCAAGTGTCTCTTCCTTGATCCAGTATAACTATCATTCAAAATTTCTTGCTCTGCTGGAGTACCTGTATATGTCATGCATGATGTTATCATGATAGGCACATGTTTGCCTTGAATACCTTTATGCCTATATGATTATGCTATGCGCATTGGGCTTGTTTGACATATGTCCCTTTTCGTCATGATTTTTGATGATCTGCGTTCATTGCTTCGACTCTTGACTTTCTCTTCAGTACCCATTCTCTACTTTATGAGTAACCTGCGTTTATCAGATATCACTCTTTTGCCCCCCGTTGAACTTTGTCCTTGCTTTGAGGCTCTTTATCAAATTCTCATCCGGGTAATACTCAACATTTGTTTTGTTTAGAGCATGTCATTTTAGAATGTTCTAGATGTTCAACGCATGAACTCTTCCATATTTCTTAATCAATAATCTTTTCGAGCATGGCTTCTTGCGTACAAAGTTTCAGACTACTGAAAATGCTTCAAATATTGTAATCTTGCTGTTTGCCTCACTTCTTGAATCTTTTTACTCCTTGGGCCCAAACCTGCTTCATTAGGACGCCCTTTCGGGTTTTCATTCTAATTTTTGTTTATCAAGACGCCCTTTTCAGGTTTTCATCTTGATCTTCTTCTTCTTCTTCTTCTTCTTCTTCTTCTTCTTCTTCTTCTTCTTCTTCTTCTTTTTAAGGCGTCATCACTCATTGCCCATCAAGGCTCTATTACTGACGTAGTACGCTGCCCTATTGCTCGGTTGGTATTTCGACCCAAAATCTAAGGAAATAACCGCGTTTTGCTCAACCAGCTTACCCCACCGTAACTTTAGGGTCCATTCCACTATAATTTGGGGATACAAGGTTGGTACTATCTTTAAACCATTCCATCGAAATTCCCGGCTATATGATTTGTATTAACTTTCATCCATCCCACTGTAACTCAAAGGTATAGGATCTGTAACTTGTTCCATCAACTGACCATTCCCCGGGTGACCTGATTAGATGTTTATGCGTGATATTTGCATGGATGCAGAATGTCATTTTTTTTAGAATGATCCCTTTTTATGCTTAGATTGACTTTGCTTGTTTTCATCGAGATTATATCACTGACGCGATATCTTGTTTCTGTTCAGCTAATATTTTTGACAGAAAATCTGAAGAGATAAATTCGATTTACGCTTAAATATTTCCAACTCTTACACTTGGTGAGCTCTTAAACAACAGTCGTGTTTCAGGTTCCTGTACTATTTAGAAGCTTTCAGAGTAATTGTAACACCCCCTACCCGTATTCATTGCCGGAATAGGGTACGAGGCATTACCGGAGTTTACTGAACATTTTCAGATAATTTTGAGTCATTTATTATTCATATTTTGAAATAATCATAACGTCTCTCTATTGGGCTCTCGAAGCCCAAAACATACATTAGAAACCAACTGGAATAAAATTGAGATCATAAAAATTTTTGCAAAATCTTAAATTATATTTTCATCTAAGTACTTACCATTTCAACGCTCCTTATAATTAAACATGTTACCATTCAATCAATAGCTTGGCACTTGTCTAAGCGTCAAACAACAACATTATTAGTATACTTGCACATATTTCATATAAATTCAACATTGATATACCTATTTTCTCAACATATCACACTTGAATTTAATAATAGTCTCAACTTACATAATTTCCTTATATCAACATATCAAAGATAATTATATATGTACATGTCACAAAATATGTTATTCTCTTTATCGTTTCTTCATAAGCATATATCATTCATTTCGTTATGTCAATATTTCATGCACCATCATTTCCTTATATCTTGTATATATTTATTTGGTAATAGTTCAGATTAAACTTAACATAAATTAAATTTCATGTACCCATACTTATTTCATTTATCTATCTTTTAATTATTTCATACAACTATTTTGTACATATATTTCCATATGACCAATTCCTAAACATTTCACACAACCATTTCATATAACCATTCCATCTTATACATATTACCGAATATCGATTGTTCAATAGATATCTTGGCGTTTCTCTTCCTCGGTCTTATTTATCTTCAACATGATGTCATAGTATCTTTCAACTATGGTTTTACTCGTTTTTTGTCATGTTGCCATGGTATCTTTCAACCATGGTCTTATTCATTTTCCCTTCATGTTGCCATGGTATCTTTCAACCATGGTCTTACTTATTTCATGTCAGGTTGCCATGGTATCTTTCAACCATGGCCTTATGCATTTCATATCACGTTGCCATGGTATCTTTCAACCATGGTCTTACACATTTCATATCACGTTGCCATGGTATCTTTCAACCATGGTCTTACACATTCCATATCAGTTGCCATGGTATCTTTCAACCATGGTCTTACACATTCCATATCACGGTTGCCATGGTATCTTTCAACCATGGTCTTACACATTTCATATCACGTTGCCATGGTATCTTTCAACCATTGTCTTACACATTTCATATCAGGTTGCCATGGTATCTTTCAACCATGGTCTTACACATTCCATATCAGGTTGCCATGATATCTTTCAACCATGGTCTTACACATTTCATATCAGGTTGCCATGGTATCTTTCAACCATGGTCTTACACATTCCATATCAGAGAACACACTCCCACGAACCTCATCCTTACAGTGGGATTACCATCCAAGCTAAATCCTCAGAATATAAACTCATAGAGTATTGTCGGATTACCACCCAAGCTAAATCCTCAGCAACAATTACTCTAATGAGCTTGATCTCAATTACCAATCCAAAGCTAAATTCAGACCCTAATTCGGATTACCCGTCCAGGCTAAATCCATTTTCCACATATTCTTCGAAGGCTATATCAGGATAGGATCACCCATCCGGCTAGATCCTTTTTACCGTCAATTCCTTTTCGAGATCCATCGAATTTTCCTTCCATTCAACCGTGATTTTTTCCTTTTTTTTCAAATATATCAATGTTTCATAAATTTCCATATAATGAACATTCAAATCATATTCATATAAAAACATGCATTTCAAGCATTTAAGAATATAATTCAAGTTACACGAACTTACTTGGCGAAATTGCGTAAATATCAAGATTAAGGGACATTCTGGTAATTTACCATTTTCCCAATTTTCACCCGATCTTAAATTGAAAATTTCATTCAATTTATTAATTTAGATAATAAAAAATTCATTCCCTTCAATTTGGTCATTTTTGACATTTTTACAAAATTACATACAAGTTTTACTTTTATTCAATTCATCCTTAAACCTAAAACATGCAAATTAGCCATGCTAGCTGGATATTCATATATATTTTCCTCCTCCTCCTCTCCATTCCACATCCTTAATGTATATAACACACTTGTAAGTAACATTATCTATAATCTTTATTATTTACTTTTATGAATATTCAAGCTGTCCATCTGTGTCATAGTCACTAAATTATTTATATCTGGAGCTATATAACTCCAAATTAAGATCCAATAATTTTCTCTGAAACTAGACTCATATATCTTCTTACCATAAAATTTTCAGAATTTTTAGTTTAGCCAATAAGTACAGTTTATTCTTTAAAGTTACCCTTGTTCTGCTGTCTAACAGTTCCGACTGTTCTTCACTAAAAATTAATTATATCCTCGTACAAGATTCAAATGATGTTTTCATTTGTTTCTATGGAAAATAGCCTCACTAAGTATTCTAAACATATGAATTTAAGCCTGTAATTATTTTTCTCCAATTTTTTATGATTTTTCAAAGACAAAATAGGGGAACCCGAAATCATTCTGACCTTGTCTCATAAAATTTATTATATCTCATGATTCACAATTCCATTGCTTACATAGTTCTTTTATAATAAACTAGACTCAATAATCTTTAATTTAATATTTTATTCATCCTCTAATTCGATTTATACAGTTTTTAGTGATTTTTCAAAGATACACTACTGCTGTTGTCCAAAACAGTTTTAATGAAAAATGTTGATTTCCATTTTGCCCCAAATTTCAAAGTTTATACAATTCAGTCCTTGCTCAATTAACCCCTCAATTGAGCTAATTTTTCTCAATTAACACTTTAGTCTATCATTTTAAACTTCTTCATAACCCCTAAAAATCAAAACTTTAGCATTAGACATTAATTCCAAACTCTTTCTTAATTAGGTCCTAAAATGAATTTTCCATCAATTTTACTTGATAAAATCATCATATACCAAAAGTAAAGCTTCAATTCTATGATTATTCATCATATTATTTCAGCACTCATCCATAAAAACTTTAAAAATTAGCCATGAAATCAAAAACTAATGAAATAGTAAGTTGGACCCAATTGTAAAATTCCAAAAACATAGAAATTTCAAGGAGAAAGCAAGAATTAAACTTACATGAAGCTAGAGCATGAAAACCAGCTTGAACCACCTTCCATGGCTATTTTTCAGCTGATGAATATGAAGAGAAATGAAGAGAATTCTAGATATTCCAATTTAGTCCCATTTTTATTTAGCAAATTTTGACAATTTTCCAATTTTGCCCTTATTTCACCCATTTCCTGATTTTTCTCAGCTATTGCCGCCCAAAATATCTCCTTTGGGCTTATTTTCACTTTAGGTCCTTCCTCATTTGACAATTGAGCTATTTAATTATTTTAGCAACTTTTACACATTTTCCAATTTAATCCCTTTTATTTAATTGACCACCCAAACGTCAAAATTTTCTAATGAAATTTTAATACTATCTTATTGACATTCCGTAAATATTTATAAAAATATTTATGGCTCTGTTTATAATATCGAGATCTCGATACTTTTTTTTCTCAATTTCTTGACCAAATAAATCTTTATAAAACATAATTTACTATTCCAAAAATCTTTTAAAAACTACATTTGGCTCGTAAATATTAAATAATATAATCTACGAGTTCATTTGTCGGATTTGATGGTCTCGAACCATTATTTTCGACATCGTTGAAATTCAAGCTATTACAGTAATATGCAAAAATCCTTTTATAAAAGTATGATTAGTCCATTAATCATTATTTCAATGTGAAATGCTTGAAAAGGATCGAACTGATGGACAAGAAGAAAATTGATTAAGAGCATAGCTCGAAACAAACAAGTTGAACAATGAGAGTAAATGCAAGTTTATTGGAGCCCATTTTGAAAAGAATAAGATAATCAAAGATAAATTCAGAAATGAGTAAAATGGAAAGCTAAGTGCCCCAAATATCGCAGCCTGAGCTTCTCTGTACAAACTCCTTTGAAACCATTTTGAGTTCAGCATGTGTTTAGGATTCAGAGTACTTTGTCGATGCCCCAAGACGTAGCATATTTCTTCACTGTTAATCCAAGTATAGCAAGACTATCATATGCCCCCACCTTTGAACAAAATTTGAGCCACCTTTTTCAGGTTTTCAACTCAAAACCCCTTTGGTCTTAAGGCGCCCTTTACGGATTTTCACCTTGACCTCTCTATTTTCTTTTCTTTCTTTTTCTTTCTTTCTTTTTTGCTTTTGAATGAATGAAGGTCACAAAGCACCCTTTGCGGGTTTTCACCTTGGCCTCTCCTTTTTAAGTATCTCTGGACTGAATTCGAATTTAGGATTGGATCAGTGTTCTTCCGGGGAAAGCCTCATTTACCTCATAAAGTTCTTAAGCATTCATTTTCCTTTGAAATCCTTTTGTATTGAAAGGATCTTCTGCAATACCAAGTTCCTACTATGAAATTCCTTTGGGTGAACCATTTCCGTCATAACTCAGCACCATACACGTTTGACTTTCAAACCCTTTTCTGCAGTCAAGTTTACTGAAGAAATTTACTTCATCCAATTCTTGATTCAATCAAAGCTTGGAGAAAAAGAATCTTAATTTCCATGGACAGAACCACCTCTAATGCCCCAGTGAAGGTCCTGGTCAACTTTAATAAGCACAAAGAGTAAAAGGTAGTTTCTTATGCCAATATTTACAAGTCTCGGTCACCTTCCATAACTTTTCTTTATTTTTTTATTTTTCTTTTGGCAGCCTTTGTTGCATTGTGATATGACATTGTATAGTTACACATTAAAACATGATTCTTTCTGGCATTTGATCTCTCTTTTTTTATTTTTTTTGTTTTTTTTGTTTTGTTTTTTTTTGTTTTTTTTCTTTTCATGACTGTCGACTTTATGATATTGGCATATGAAGCAACATTCACCTTCTTAGTGAAGCAATTGACGACCACGACGATGATGTCGACTAGAAGCTTTTGACGAGATCATCCCCAGAACATCTATGCCCCACGTATTGAAAAGTTTGTGAAGAGATGGAAGAAGCACATGAGTCTTGACGACATAACTGATGCCATTCCCTTCCCATGGTGGACCAACAATATCCGATCCTCATTGATTAGCCTGGCTATTGCAGAACCATTGTCATGTGTTCTTTAGACACCCTTATGGACCTCTTTCAAGATGTTCCTAAGTGCGTCTTAATATGATCGTGCGAAAACATCCTTGAATTCTTGGAAATAACTCCATAGTCTTGCCTTATTTCTGCGGTGAGCTAGGTTTCAATCTTCATCTCTTTCCCAAGCTCACAATGTCAGCTGACCCTTTGTAAGTTAGGGTCTGTCTTTCATCTCATTCTGTCATCCTTCACGAATCGGAAGATAGACACAATCTGCATCTTCAAGTCCCGAGATCCTCTAGACACATATCTTGCTCCAAAGGGAGTTAGTAATGCCGCCGTGACATTGATATCTGGGGACCTAGTGTGTGTACGAAGGCAAATTCCAGAGAATAAATGATTCTAAGGATGATTATTTGTATAGGATGATCATGAATGTAAAATAAAAGAATGAAAGCCCAAATAATAAAAGAATCTATAAATAGAAGAAAATTTACTCAAAAAGATGCATTTCATTGAAATAAAAATTTTGGACCGGGGCTTATTTCTCAAAAGAAGTCTTATCACCTCTAGGCTTAAGGCAATAAGTATGTTTTGAATATTACTCTAGATTAGCTTTAAAAGTACACGGATCTCTTCCACTGCCCCATTGTTCAAAACACTCCCAAGTATGTAAAGTTCGGAGGTGGGTGATATCGAGGTCGTGGTTGAGTTGGGTACGAATTAGAAGTATAGTGGCTTCATGTTCCCACCACATGGGTTTCTGGCTCTTTTTTCTTCATGAGTGCTGCCCTTTTAAGCTCTCGGTGCCTTCCATCCTTCTATTTTTGATGGCATTCTCTATAAGTTCCCCAGATATTACGATATCCGAAAAATCCTTCGTAGCACTTCCCACCAGCTTATCATAGAATGGAGCTTTCAATATGTTGATGAAAAGGACCGTTATCTCAGTCTTAGTCAGTGGAGGCTCCACTTGGGCCGAGATATCTCTCCATCTCTGCGCATACTGTCTAAAAGTTTCAGACGTCTTTTTCTCCATCATTTGTAGAGTCATTCGGTCAGGCACCATATCGGATACGTGTTTGTACTGTTCACAGAATGCTGACACTAAATCCTTCCATGATAGGATCTTTTCTCTATTAAGCTGATTATACCATCGAAGAGCTTATCCGACTAAAATATCCTGAAAATAGTGTATGAGGAGCTTATCTTCATTCACATAGCTGTCATCTTCCGACAAAACATGATGAGATGCGTTCTTGGACATCTCGTTCCGTCGTATTTTTCAAAATCTGATGCCTTAAACTTCGGAGGTAGAACCAGATCGGGCACTAGATTGAGCTCATTGGCACTTAATGCAGAGAAGACTTCAGTGCCTTCGATTGCCTTGAGCCTTTCTTCCAAACTCCTATACTTGTCCCAAACATCATGATCGTCTAACTTCAACTTGGCTATCTCTACTGGGTCAACCAAATCTGGAATATTAGGATCAACAGGATTAACTCTGGGGTTTGATACAGATATACCTTGACCTGGATGAGTAGGTAGTACAGGTCGTTGCTCCAGGCCTACAGGTTCCCATTGAGGACATCCTCTTTGCGTTACATGAACGTGAGGTGGGGTGAATCTTGGGGGATAAAACGGATCCTGATCATGATTAACTCTCAACTGAGGTTCCATAACGTCAGGAATCTGCATAAGTCCCTTCCCTTTAACTAAAGTTGACATCATCTCCATCATTTTGGCTATTTGATCCTTTTGCTCGAGTCATTCCTCTCGAGATCTTACCATCAGATCTCTCGTTTCCTGCTGTGATTTAGCCATTCCAATTTTCTTTGGGCCCTTATCATTCTTTCAATTCTCTCATTGAATTCGGCCTCCATAGTTCTAGCTCTTAGCCGCGTCTTATACGAATGTCGTGATTCCAGACTCGTAGCATCACAACTGTAGATCATATGGTTTCAGCCTCAGTGAATGATTAAGGGACATGTACATACAATGAATGGATGAATGAATAAATGTCAAATGAATGTTAGTCATGAATGAATATGCAAATATTTGGTGTTAATTTCAAGATAGCCCCTATTTAGGCATTTCCTTAATCAAAAGAGTCTATTACACAACGTTTCGGTCATTCGTGTAATTGACTCCTCCATCAGAAACCCGTTTTTGGCAACCAATCTCTAATCAGCACCTTCCTAACAAGATGCCTATGATGCATGATGAAAAATAGAAATACAGACAAACAACCTTGGTTAGCACAACACATATGAACAGAGAAAAACTGTAGAAAATCTAACAAATTAAGCTACTTGGTCCAATGGACTCGATTCCCTTGCATAGAAAGCGTAAATGTAAAAGAAACAGAAGGTAAGATGTGTTTTTCCCGTGTACTTATTTCGGTGACTAGTAAACGGACAAAGGTTAGGCATGGCTCTAGTTAGGTGGCTCGTACGGTTCACTATATGCGGTTTTGGCTCTAGATAGGTACTCGAATTGTCCATACTGTCATCTACTAAGATTAGTATAGAGCCTCGGTCATTGCCCATCATAGGCTTTCGAGTCCAATTCGAGGGATTACATTTACTTATGCCTATGCGGAGGGACAAGTTAACTCACGAAAGCATTAGTCATATATAACCCGAAAGTATTCACTAGCCTGTGCGGAGGGACAAGTTAACTCACGAAGGCATAGCGTTTACTTTCACTTACACGGACGGAGCCCGGGTATAGAGCTCAGGTTATGCAAAATGCAAGTGTACGGTGTGTGGGGAGAAACTTGCAAACCTTTTCGCTTTATTTAAAACTAAAAACTAGAATCGTAAAAACTTAAAGCTGAAAAACGGAAGATAAACAAGTTAGGAAAATATTTACTACACGATACAAATGATTCTTCGAAATTTAAAATTTTAAGGATCACGACTAAATATGTTTTTGAACAAGGAATTTTCGCAAATTTTGACAACACATGCTTAACTCGACTCGACTCTCAAAAAGGATTCCCCAGTGAAGGCGCCAGCTGTAGCGACGTAAAAATTTACTTTGGTCGCTAATTGAGGTGACTTATTGGAAATTTGAAAAACCGACTTTCGATTTTATTAAAAAAAAGGAGTCGCCACCGATCTTTTTTCTAGGTGTGATCGGACACCTAATAAATAATCTTTTTTGAAAAGAAAATTTATTCTTGAACAAAAATGAAGGCCAAATTTGGGTCTACGCGAAAATCCAGAGAAAAATAGGGTTCGGGAGTCGGTTATGTGCGAGGAAGGTATTAGCACCCTCGCGACGCCCAAAATTGGTATCTTTATTAAACAAGTGTTGTCTTGATTTTCAAAAATACGAATTCAATTTGACATCTAATCGTGATTCGATCAAAAAATGAGAATTTCTAGTTTTCGGTTTAGAAGGGTGTTCCGTTTTTAACACGAGCCGACGAATTTCACCCAACATAGCGATGAAATCGATGACTTAATGTTAAATCGGTTCAATGCTTTATTTATTGAAATTAATAAAAAAATGAATAAAAATCTTTAAAGTAGTGAACAGCAAAATGATATAAATGGGCGGGAAACAAAAAATCAAAGAGTTACAAATACATCGAAACAAAATAAATATGATAATAATTTTAAAGACAATAACAATGTATGCGATATTAAATATGATAACAATAGCGTTAAACGCGAAATAGAGACGAACGTATATACAAACACATAACAACGGGTGAAGTGACGTAAACGTAATATTAAAAATACTAATAATGTTACCTACATACCTACGTATATATATTTAAAATATGAACATAATAATAGTATTACAAAGTATATACATAGTATGAAAACATATTCATAGTATAATGTTAAAAATACATACATAATATATAGTTATAAAAAATATAATATGTAAGAAGAAAATGATATAGTATTCAAATATATACATGATATATAAAAATACAATATTAAAAGGTATATATATACGTAATATATAAAAACGTATATATAATATAATGTTAGAATATTTACATAATACATACATACATAATAATAATGCTTTCAAATTCTAAGACATTTGCTCGTATTTTGAAAATCTTAAAAACTTAGGAGGGTACTTGACTATTCGAACTCAACGAGAAAAATTGCAACCCAATAAGTTAGGGCACTACTTTTCTCGAAGCCTCCAAACATCAAGCATTGCCTTTTATTTTTTTTTTAAAAAAACCTTGAAATATTATTTTAAATGACGTTTTAGGATGACATATTAATGCATCATGAAGCATAGATGTACAAAATATTCTAACATTTCCATACAAACATAAATAATATCATTAAGACAAAACTAAATAACATGAACATACATTTAATGAAAAAAATCATACTAGGGTAAATATAAGATAATAAACAAATAAAAATATGAGTAAACTAAAAGAAAAACATAATACATGCAAAATTATACAACAATATATATCATAAAATAGCACATAAAAGAAATAATTAAACATAGCATATAAAAATGAAACTATGCACAAATAAGATAAATGACATACACTAAAAATGAATAAATAGAACATTTACAAATTATAAAAATATAATGCAATAGTTCAAAATACATGAAATGATACTAAAATATATATACATGCATAGAAAATATATATTTGAAAATAAACTATATAAAAGGTTAAATATTATAATATATAAAATACATAATCAAATGTATAAAAGATAGGAATAAATATACATATTTGAAAAATGAAGGAATTAAAATAAAAAAAAAGGTTGAAAAACTAAGATAGACGAAGAATAAAATAAGAACAAACCACAGAGAGTAAGAACGCAAGAGGGGGAGAAATTTGAGTGAATGCTCTCAAGAATTCTTATTGCCTTCCAAAACTTAAGTCATTTACAATGAAGGGAGAGGCCTCTATTTATAGTTGAGCCTCCTCAAATCCAACGGTATAGATCTATTACATCAACGGTTAAGATTAAAGGATATCTACAAATTAAATCTCCAAGATTACAAGATCATTTCTTCAAGATTGCATATCATATCAAAGATTACATATCATATCTAAGATTGTATCATATCTAAGATTGTATATCATATCTAAGATTGCATATCCTTAAAGATTATATTTTCATATGAGTCAAGCTTATAGGACCTTAAATCTTTTCAAGTAATGGGCCATTCCGATTGGGCCAAATTATATATTTGTAATTTGGTACTGGACTTAGACTTTGTTTTATTTTTATTTTTTGGGGGTTTATTATTTTAAATACTGAAATGGGCCGGGCAAAATTGAGTATCTACAGCTGCCCCTCTTTGCTCATTGCTGTGTAACAGGAATAGAGCAAAGACTATAAAAGGACCAATTTTGCCTGGGCTCACCGAGTCTTGAGTTCTTGATCCTTGATCTTCACTGCAACTCAGGAAGACAATATCTGCTATCTTTGATCTGCTCCCCGTCTAATACAGAGACGCCAAATCTGTTATCTTCGATCTGCTCCCCGTCTAATACAGAGATGCCAAATTTGCTTCTTCAATCTGCTCCTTGCAAACTCATGACTGTCATGTTGTTATCTTCGATCTGCTCTCCGTCGAGCACAAAGATGCCAAATCTGTTTCTTCGATTTGTTCCCTGACAATACAGAGATGCCAAATCATCTTAGATTTTCTTTAACATAAGCACGTGAAAGCCAAATCAGCTATGTCTTTGATTTGCTCCTTGTAAGCACAAGGATGCCAAACCATCTTGGATCTGCTTCAGTATAAACATCTGAAAGTTGGATCTGCTATGTGTCTGCCCTCCGTCAAAGTGGAGATGCCAGACTTCGATTTGTTCTCTGACAATACAGAGATGCCAAATCATCTTAGATTTGCTTCAACGTAAGCACGTGAAAGCCAAATCAGCTCTGTCTTCAATTTGCTCCTTGTAAGCACAAGGATGCCAAACCATCTTGGATCTACTTCAGTATAAACATCTGAAGTTTGGATCTGCTATGTGTCTGCCCTCTGTCGAAGTGGAGATGCTAGACTTCGATTTGTTCTCTGACAATACAGAGATGCCAAATCATCTTAGATTTGTTTCAACGTAAGCACGTGAAAGCCAAATCAGCTCTGTCTTCAATTTGCTCCTTGTAAGCAAAAGGATGCCAAACCATCTTGGATCTACTTCAGTATAAACATCTGAAGGTTGGATCTGCTATGTGTCTGCCCTCCATTGAAGCGGAGATGCCAAACTTTGATTTGTTCTCTGACAATACAGAGATGCCAAATCATCTTAGATTTGCTTCAACGTAAACACGTGAAAGCCAAATCAGCTATGTCTTCGATCTGCTCTCCGCCAATACAGAGATGCCAAATCTGGTATCTTCGATCCGCTCTCCGACAATACGAGATGCCAAATCTACTATCTTCAACTTGTTCCCTATAAACACAGGATGCCATGTGAAATCTCGACCGCTTCACCAGAAGCTCGGGAGTGTCGATTTGTTATCTTCGATCCGTTCCCTATAAACACAAGGATGCCAAATCTGCTATCTTCAACTTGTTCCCTATAAACACAGGGATGCCATGCTGAAATCCTCGATCTACTTTGTCAGTAAGCACGAGTGTCGATCTCATTATCTTCGATCTGTTCCCTATAAACACAGGGATGCCAAATCTGCTATCTTCAACTTGTTCCCTATAAACACAAGGATGCCATGCTGAAATCTTCGATCTGCTTCGCTGTAAGCACAGGAATGTCAGATCTGCTATCTTCGATCTGTTCCCTATAAACACAGGGATGCCAAATCTTGTTTCTTTGATCTACATTGCCCCATAAAAGACATAACCTGTAGAATGCATATGAGTTCATGTCTAATAATTAGGATGCTATGATCGAAGTGAGTCAAATTCTCCTAATGCAAAATGTTATGAATATGACCCCTATTTCAGACGTCATTACTTATTCCCTCATCAAAGTTTTATCTTGATGAATCAACTTAGTCCTATTGTACCATTCTCCAAATGTTGTGACCCGCTGGAGATGTTTATGGAATGATCCTTTCTTAAGATCAATATTGCTTAAAACGTCCAACCACCTTTTGGACTGAAGAAGAAATTTCCCCGAGTACATCCGACCCTCAAATATGAAAATTCTTTAAACAATTGTCTTGTTTCAGTTTCTTGTATTATCTAAAAATTTCCAGAGTAATATGCAAAACTTCGTTTGTAAGGATATTTAGTTCATCTATCATTATTTTAATGCAACATACTTTAAGGATAATGGAAGATGAATTTAATCTTGAGAATAATTAAATTTGAATAAATTTGTCAAAGATACAAAGGAAATTAATCTGAAAGCCTATCTTTGAGAAGAAAAAGAATCTAAAGATAGCAAACAGGACAAAAGTTAGATGCCCTAGATATCGCCGCTCGAGCGTTTATATGCCAGCTCCATGAAGACTTTCTTGAATTCAACATGTGTTTAAAATATCCAAAGTACTTTGTTGATGCCCCGATATGCAACGCGCTTCACTCTACGTTGAATCAGATATAGCAAGATTATTGTGTGCTCTTCAAAATTTGAGCTGCCATTTCGGGTTTTCAACTCCAAACCCTTTTGGTCACAAGGCGCCCTTTGCGGGTTTTCACCTTGGCCTCTCTATTTTTCTTTTTTCTTTTTTCTTTTTTTTCTTTTTATATTTTTCTCTTTTTCTTTTCTTTTTTTTTTTTTGAAATAGAAGTCCCAAAGTGCCCTTTGCGGGTTTTCACATTGGCTTCCCTTCTCCTTCAGACAAAGTACTCCTTGACCGAGTCCGAATTCACTGGATCAGATAAATTATTCCTATCCATTTCTTGTCAAAATCAGTGCACCTCTAGAGAAAGCCCTCTTCGCAACATATGGCCCTTCCCAATTCGGCATCCTTTTGCATGGGAAGGATCTCTTTCAACACAAGGTTTCCCTTATGAAATTCTTTTGGACGAACCTTCTTTGTCATAAGTCTGTGTCATCCATTCTTAGTACATTTGCTTAGGATGAATACTTTTAAGTTAAATTTACTAAAGGTATTCAATTCTTGACTCCATCAAAGCTTGGAGGAAAAATCTTGATTCATAAACCCATGAGAAAGGGATTGCCCCAGCAGTAGTCCTGGTTGTTGTTTGTCAAACCCTACAAAAAGATGGTTCAATGATTCTCAGCAGACAAGAATGAAGTTGCTGACTTTATCCTTCAACCTGGAAAGCTGAGGTACAGGGATTACTCCCGGAACATACATCCCACCATGACTCGATGATGTTTCTGAAGCATCCCTAATCTTTATAAATTGCCCCCAACTGTGAAGCTGCCAAATTAGCGTAGCAAATAGAAGCCACAACAAATATGGTTGTTGTACTCCTTTGATACATATAGGATAGAGAATGAACAAACTCTTGCAGATCATCAGCCGAAAACCCAGCCTGGTCTAAGAGAACATAATAGCGGGTCTGCCTCGTGATTCCAATCATTCCAGCATGGGCACCAAGGTAAAAATCATTGTTCTTTGGATGGCATACTTTGTTGTCAATGACAATACCATGTAGCACATTGTCAGGAGATCCCTGTTGAAAAAAACTTGGTATGATGGTTTTTCGTACAACAACAACAACAATCTTTAGGGTTCCACTTCTCGTCAAGAAACTTGCAAGCCTCAATAACTTGATCAAAACTTGATTGAATTGAGACTCGCTAACCCCATTCCTGAAAATAATGATTTGATCAGGCTTTCTCTTTCCTGAACTTGTATAGAAGTCTAAGAGAGCTTCCTTCATGATACCGTCATCCACTTTGTCAGAAACTGGTTTTGAAGAAAGAATCTATCATTTTAAGCTTCAGAGATCGTATGCGGCCCGATGCCCCATAGCCGAAATCAATGGCCACCGCCGAGCTAACCATTACAGCTATTGACGACACATCAGACTGCTCAGGAAAGCCAAACAATGCACCCATTCCAAGGATGATGGTTGGAACCTTTGAAATAACTGGAATTAAAGGTGTTTTCCCCAGCGTAAGCATAGAGAGTAGGCGGTAGTTTCTTATGCCAATTTTTACCAGTCTAGGTTATCTTCTGTAATTTGTTTTTTTTCTTCTTTTTCTTTTCTTTTGGCAACCTTTGTTGTACTGTGGTATGGGGCATTATCTTTGAAAAGACTGCAAACTTTTGGCATTGTGCAGTTATATATAATCTTTTTTTTTTAGAAATGGATGACTTTTGACTTTGTAATATTGGCTTATAAAGCTATCTCCCCCTCTTAATGGAGTAGTTGACGTCTACAAAGATGAATCATTGTCAGGTTGAAACTTTTGATGAGCTCGGGCCCATAACATACATGCCTCATAAGTCTTGACTCCTTTAAATTTGGCATTCATTGTACAACTGATGCGATCCCTTTCCATAGTGGACCAATAGTGCCCCAAAACCTCATATTTATTCTAGCAATTTCAAATCCTCCTGCATGCGTCTTTGGACCACATTTTTGAATTCCCATAATAGTCTCAACAAGGTCTTGTTTTGTCTCCTCAGCTAATTCCAATTTCGCAATCTTTCCTTTCTCTAAGGCTATATTTCCTACTACCACTTCATGGGGTAAAAGCCATTTTCAACAAATTCAGAAACAAGTCACAATTTCTGTCACCTTCAAAGTACTGAGATTCCTCTAAACACATATCGCACTCAAAAAGAACTCTGAATCTGCAGTATTGTTGCCCGTGTCATTGATATCTAGGGATCTATGATAGGCACACAAAAGAATATACAAGGATTTCAAGAATGACTATTTACATGAAATGAAAATTTATAAAGAATGTCAAAGGTAAAAAGAATCAGAGTGAAAGAATATTTACTCGGATAAATAATAAAAGTATGTTTTATTGAAAATAAAAAAGTCTGAACATGAGCTGACTTCTCAAAAGAAATCTCATTACACTTAGGCTTTAGAGTAACAAGAGTGTTCTGAATATTACTACGTAAAATTCCTAAAGATTACAAGAAGTTCTTTTGCAGTCCAATTGTTTAAAGAACTTCCCGATTCGTAAAGGCGAATGCCCTCAAGGTTTTTTTGTTCAGTTCCTTCCTCATGTATGACATTGATGGGATGATTTTCATTTCCAAACACCCCCTTCTCCGGGTAAGCTATCCCTCCTGACACAAAAGTCAGGGATATGTAAGGGAACGTCGTTAATTCCCATTCAATTTCTTTCTCACTCAGCCGTGATCCTCTTCTCTCTCTCTCTTTTTCTTTCACTTTTTAATAACTTTAACTAATTAGGGTCTTTTTATAATTTTGAATGCAAATGATGCAATGAAATGCTATAAGATGCAAATGAATGCAAAAGGTATTGATCTCAATTCAATCTCATTTAGAAAACTTTATTTAGAAAAAGAATATCTTGACATATAAATGGATTACAAATACGCTTTCGCCCTAATGCCCAAAGTTTTAACTCTATCTAATAAAAGGGCTAACTCTCGTCCTATATCCAACGATGATCCGTACATTAGACTCAATGCATCAGCTCGTATTGCCAAATCTTGTACATATTCGGCAAACTCTCAAATCTGGGCTACGGCTTCACCAATGACGTGATCCCTTTCTCTGACATGTCCTCTAGACTGATGAAGCTCTCCTTTTAGATAATCTTCTCGCGCCTCGAGCTACTCAATCCGAAGTTCACCATCATGCAATGCCACTTCCAAATCTTGCACCTTACTTTTTATCTCCTTTAACTCGACCGTAGGATCATGATTTTGATGCCAACGAAGGGATCTTCCAAGCTCAGTTACCTTGGTCTTCAACCATTTATTTTCTTCCTCTAATGCCAAATTCTGCGGCTGCATCTCTTGGCACTTCCACTCCCAATACTCGGCTCTAACTTTTTCCTCTTGGACCTCTTTCTGCAACTGAACCGAAGACCCTCCTATTCTCATTCTCCTCAAGGATTCTTGTGCCTTTTTGTAATGCTCTTTCAAATCATCTCGATCATCCTCGATCTTCCTCTCTTTCTCGACCTCCATCTTTTGAACATCGACGTCTAAGCTCAAGTACATCTGTTCTTCTTCAAGCTTTGCTATCCTTTTCTCAAGCTCTAAGTTCTTTCTCTCGAACTCTTGCTTCATAATTTCTAACTCCGAAGGCATCACTTGTAAATATTCCTCTATCGGTTGAGCTTCTTCCACGTTTGGCTTAGGGATGTTATCATTAATCCTTCTACCTCTCCACTCGACGTACTCCGGAGTCGTAGCAGAGCTAATAACTACTCCCTTTAATCGACAAGTCTTGTTCCAAGCACTAGAGATCTCACTGACTTTCCACTTGTAGTCAGCTCCTCTATACATGAACTCACTCTGAACCAAACTGTAAGTTGTCGGTATGAACTGTCTCAATCCATGTTGCCTCAGCATAAGCAAAGGGGTATAACCAATGGCACCCCAAATTCCCAACAGAGGGACCCAATCAAAACTGCCATATCGGTAAAGAATCTCACCAGGAATCATCTATGGAGCCCTCCACTCTACGTCCTTTAACTGCAGATTCTGAAGTAGCGCTATCCAACTTTTTTCAAGAACATCAACTTTCCTAGTTGAAGCTACTATGTCCTTCAACGGGGAGTAATCCTCGAAGAAGACCCGACAAACCACCCTATCTATCAAACGGAAGTGACTGTAGAACCAAGCTAAAAGTAACTGAACACAACCAACAAACCTGCCCGTACTGGCCCTCCTACATGCATTCAAGGACCTGAATGTCTCCGCCAAAATCGCAGGAATAGGAGTGACCCGCTTGCTAAGTCGATGGAAGAGATCCGTGGTCGCCTTATCCACATATCCCAAGGCCTTGGGGAAAACCATCAATCCGTATCAGTTTAAGGCAAAAATGTCTACCCTCTGTTTAGATCAGATCTTTCAAAGCTCTCCACGGAATGCACTTACTCTCACCCTTTTCCTTAATTCTAGCCATGATCCACTGCTCGCTCATCCCCGTAATGGTCATCAGCTTCTTACCAAAGGTTGGGACACAAGCAGCTCAAGAATAAATCCTATCACACTGAAATCTAAGACACCGAAGTAAGGCTGTGTATTCCTCCACAGTAGGCACTAAATCTACCTCCCCAAAGGTAAAACAACTGTATGCTGGGTTCCAAAACTGAGCGAGAGCTTGAAAAAAGTTCTCATCAACCTGAATATCAAACAAATAGAGCAAATTTCCGTACTTACCGTAGAATAATTGCTTGGTCTCATTGCCCCATTGATCCCAAATCGCCTTAAGCTCTTACAGATTATTCTGTGTGACACTGATGAGAGAGTAGTCTGACAACTCCGACATATATCCCACAGTTATGCTATCCCCTTTTCCTAGCTGAGTTTGTTCAGACCATCTATGGACGTTAACGTTGCCCTCCACTCTATCAAGAAGTCCGGTCTCCATAATAAAACTTTCTAACTTAGAAACTGACCGTGAATCGATACCTTTTAAATGCGAAATGACATGCAATGAAAAAAAGAAACAGTCAGTATCACATAATATTAATAAACTCAAGAACGATATGTGAAGGTAATATCTAAAGTATAATTCTAACTAAGTTGAGCTCTTACGGTTTTTCTATATGAGGTTTTAGTTCTAAAGTTGAGGTACCTGAACCAGCAGATTCCTCGATTCTCACCCATTATAGGCTCATTTGAATCGAGTTCAGTTCAGGGGAATACATTTCCCTATGGCTACACGGAGATAAAAATCTCACGAAACCATAGGTACGGATGTATCCCGAAAGTGATCCACTATCCTGCACGGAGGCAAAAACCTCACGAAGGCGTAGTTTCTCACTCCCACTTAAGGGTGTGACCACAACGGTCATGCAAATGCAATGCGTATCAGAATATATAACATATGCAATAATACAAACACATGTAATGCAAAGAGGATTGAATTTTAAAATTTTTCAAATTTTCGACATTAAGACAAAAGGTAATCAATTATACGGCTTGACTCTCTTATTAGTCCCCAGTGGAGTCGCCAAGCTGTCGAGACCATTTTTTTAAATCGAGTTTTGGAAAATGGGAATCGACTTTAAGAAAAATGAAAATGGGAGTCGCCACCAATCTTTTTAGGTGTGATTGGATCACCTTATAAAATGTTTTGTCTTAAAACATTAATTTTGGTCTACGAAAGTCGAGAAAACGGATTCGGGAGTCAGTTACGTGCGAGGAAGGATTAGCACCCTCGTAACGCCCAAAAATTGGTACCTAATTAATTATCAAATATCTTTAAGATCGGAAATTTAAAAAATTTAAGATGCAATCCTCTTTAAAATATTTTGGTTTTTGAAAATTGGGGTTCACTTGTATCAAAATATTGATACTAAGTTAGCCTTTTTGGAAATCCCTATCTCGAAACTACAAAACGCCACATCCAGTAAGTTAGGACACAACGCTTTGAAATTCTAAGACATTTGCTCGTATTTTGAAAATCTTAAAAACTTAGGAGGGTACTTGACTATTCGAACTCAACGAGAAAAATTGCAACCCAATAAGTTAGGGCACTACTTTTCTCGAAGCCTCCAAACATCAAGCATTGCCTTTTATTTTTTTTTTTAAAACCTTGAAATATTATTTTAAATGACGTTTTAGGATGACATATTAATGCATCATGAAGCATAGATGTACAAAATATTCTAACATTTCCATACAAACATAAATAATATCATTAAGACAAAACTAAATAACATGAACATACATTTAATGAAAAAATCATACTAGGGTAAATATAAGATAATAAACAAATAAAAACATGAGTAAACTAAAAGAAAAACATAATACATGCAAAAATTATACAACAATATATATCATAAAATAGCACATAAAAGAAATAATTAAACATAGCATATAAAAAATGAAACTATGCACAAATAAGATAAATGACATACACTAAAAAATGAATAAATAGAACATTTATAAATTATAAAAATATAATGCAATAGTTCAAAATACATGAAATCATAATAAAATATATATACATGCATAGAAAATATATATTTGAAAATAAACTATATAAAAGGTTAAATATTATAATATATAAAATACATAATCAAATGTATAAAAGATAGGAATAAATATACATATTTGAAAAATGAAGGAATTAAAATAAAAAAAAAGGTTGAAAAACTAAGATAGACGAAGAATAAAATAAGAACAAACCACAGAGAGTAAGAACGCAAGAGGGAGAGAAATTTGAGTGAATGCTCTCAAGAATTCTTATTGCCTCCCAAAACTTAAGTCATTTACAATGAAGGGAGAGGCCTCTATTTATAGTTTAGCCTCCCCAAATCCAACGGTACAGATCAATTACATCAACGGTTAAGATTAAAGGATATCTACAAATTAAATCTCCAAGATTACAAGATCATATTTTCAAGATTGCATATCATATCTAAGATTGTATCATATCTAAGACTGCATATCATATCTAAGATTGCATATCCTTAAAGATTATATTTCCATATGAGTCAAGCTTATAGATGGACCTTAAATCTTTTCAAGTAATGGCCATTCCGATTGGGCCAAATTATATGTTTGTAATTTTGTACTGGACTTGAACTTTGTTTTATTTTTATTTTTTTTGGGGTTTATTATTTTAAATACTGAAATGGGCCAGGCAAAATTGAGTGTCTACAATATATAGTTATAAAAAATATAATATGTAAGAAGAAAATGATATAGTATTCAAATATATACATGATATATAAAATACAATATTAAAAGGTATATATATACGTAATATATAAAACGTATATATAATATAATGTTAGAATATTTACATAATATATACATACATAATAATAATGTTGAAAACACATACTAATATTAATTACAATACTTATATTACATAAAGATATACCTATATATATATATATATATTAAAAAATAATATACATAATATAAGAGTATTAAAATAATAAATAAAAATAATAAAGAAATAAGTAAAAATAATATACATAATAATATAGTAAGAAAATAATATATTTATAATAAGTACTTAAAACATCTATATGTATATACGTATAATAATGATAAAAAAATAATAGTGAAAATAATAAATATAATAATAAATATAATAATAGAAACGATAATACTATATAAAATTATATATATACCTATATATAATAAAATATATATACTAATATTAATAATAAATATAATATTATAATACTAATAATAATAATATGAAATTAAAGTAACTAAAAATAATACCGTATGCATATATAATGAAAATATACATTAATATATAAAATAATAATAATATTGATAATATTAATAATATTAGAAATAATAATAATATTTAATAAAGAAACAAAAATAAATAAGAAAGGACTAAAATTGAACTAATAACAAAGTTTTGGGGCAAATTTAAAAGGAAATAAAAGGAAAAGGACTAAATTGCACGTGCAAACAAACAAGAGGGACTAGATCGGGCAATAAACCATTCAGCCTCAAACGCACAGCAGCAGAGGGTCCAAAATGAAACAAAAATAAAATTTCTGGGCAAAATTAAAAATACGAAAAATTGTATTTCGAAACTATAAAAAAGCGGAAGGGCTAAAGTGCAATTAGCCCTTCCGTAAAAAACACGCGGATCCTAAGCGGGTATGGGTCGGGTCGGACCTGGTGGCATCAAAACGACGTCGTTTTGGGGTTAAAAGGCAGCTCCCAAAACGACGTCGTTTTGAAGGGCTATTTAAATCCAATTTTTTTAAAAAATTTCATTCTTCTCCTATAAAAAAAAATTCTCTTCTCCTCTCATCTTCCTCTGCAGAGACCCCCACGCCGGTGAAGACTCGGCCACCACCACCGCCACCACCGACGCCGGCTGCTGCTTGCCACCGTGATTACTGTGGTGGAAAGGTATTTTTTTGCTTTTTTTTTTTTTTTAAAAAACTTATTAATATATCTTATATATATACATTGAATATAAATAAAAATAAAATATTTATGAATATATGCGTAGTTTCGAAAGAAAAGAAAAAAGAAAAAAGAAAAATCAACAACCTTTCGTGTTTTCTATTTGTTGTTTTGTTTATGTGCTTGAATCTAGTGTTTTGATATTGCGAAGATCGATTTTGTACTCTAGAAATCTATTGTTTGTATTGATGAAAGAAAAATCCGAATAGATTCAGCCCCCCCTTTTTACAATATTTTGTTTGGCTTTTTATAGCCATTTTACATCAATTTTTTTCAATATTTGTTGTCTTTTCTTTCTTTGATTTTGCAGGTGCAAGTGGTGGCGGAGCAGGTGGCGGTGGGTGGTGGTGGCGAGTCGTCAGAGGCAAGTGGGGAGAGGGTGGCTAGGGTTTTAGCTTTTTTTGAAACCCTAAGTCTAGAGTTGGGTCAAAAATTGGGCTTCTTAGGTTTGGGCTAGGGTTTAATTTTGGGTTTGGGTGGTTAGGTTTAGGTTATTTATTTGGGCTTCTGTTGGGTTTTGATGTAAATAGATTTAAATGAGTCTGATGGGTTAAGGGTTTTGGGTTGGTTTGATTCAATTTGAGTTTGGGGTTTGGTGGGTCAAAATTGGCCTGTAACAAGTATAATTTATATATTTTTGCGTTGATGCTGTTGAATTTATATGGAATTATTTATAGTGATATTGATTATCTTAGGAATTTGAACAACCATACCTATTGATAACTGATAATTAATGTCTAACTATTTATCTTAATTCATTTTGGATGACTGTAAAATTATAATATTATTATAAAATTATTTAAGGGTGGAAAATTCAAAATAATTAATAATTTATAATATACATCCGAATTAATATGGACATATAGTTCTCCAAATTCATTTACATCCGAACAATTATTTGTTCAAATTCATTTTGGATAAATACAAAACTATATAATTTTAGAAACTATAATAAATTATAATTTTTAATAATTATTAAGAAAATCTACCTAATGAAATACCCTATACTCGGCTCGGTCGCCAAACTTGAATATCAGGATATCACACCACATTCATACATCACACATATTATAGATTGTGTCCCATTATTAAGCAACACCCTTTTATTTTAGAATATGCATGAGTTTTAAGTCAAACTTACTTTAATCATCATAATACATGCTAAACATACATCAAATAGACCTACAATAATAACTAAACATGCATAGGGACCAGTTAGCAAAATTCCAAAACAAGTCACGTAGGTATCGATACTGAAACAAATGTATCGATATTGAAACAAAGGAATCGATATTTCTTTTAAATGGTATCGATACCAAACAACATTTTGTTTCTCGTCTAAAAATCAAATCATAGAATTTATCAATACCTTTATTTAAGTATCGATTATTTTACCTCAAGTATCGATACTCGAGATAAGGTATCGATACCAAATTACCATACTGACTTCCTGCACATCGAAATATCACAGAGGTGTCGTTTTTAAAAACCGAATATCGATGCCTCTACTCCAGACCACAAAGATACAGTAGTTGAAGGAAAATAACTCATTCTAACTAACAACTATTCAACATGCAAATTTTACCTCATTAAACCATCATCAAAACTACCATAACAACGGTTCAGTCATCGAAGACATGTCTGAGCAAGGAATTAACATAACAAGTTCCAAGTCTATAAATCCTAAGATCAATTAAGCTATGAAAACTTTTAAAACTTCATGGCAATATTTATGCAATAAATCTACAACATTATTCAACGTCTATCGACTATACATACAATTCATGGCACTTCAATATAGTAAATATTCAAACCAAAACAATATCAGTGAAATAATTATAACATCCATCAAAAGTGCTAAAAAACTAAACCCATAAAATGTAACGCCCTAATTTTCGGGAATTCTGTGAATGTTGGCATAGGTTTAATTAAGCTAGTGGGCCTCTAGAAAGCCCAAACTTAAGATAGAACCCGACAATTTTAGTTAATTTTTGTTCCATAAGAAAAAGGGGGTGAAATTATGAAATAGAACCTATGTAAAAATGTTTGAAAATGCTATAGGCTAAATTGAAGTGGCCAAATAAATAGGAATGCAAAATAGGAGGATTTGCATGACAAACCTCCCATTTTACATGAAGTGGCCAGCCATCATGTTGTTGTAGACAAAATGTGCACTTGATATCCATAATTTATGGTACAAATTGATACAGATTGATAATAGGTTAGGTAAATGTTCCATGATAATAGGTTAGGTAAATGTTCCATGATAATGGGTTAGGTAAATGTTTCATGATAATAGGTTAGGTAAATGTTTCATGATAAGAATTTCATGTCTTTTGTATTAAAGAATTAAATGGATGAAATATGAGGGTTTATTAAAAGAAAAAGGGGTGAAAAGAACAAATTTTTGTCCATCTTTGTTCATCATAGCTGAAAGTTAGAGAAGAGAAAGGAGAGGAGAAAGCTATTGAGTATTCGGTCATTAAGAGGAGGAAAATTGAAGGTAAGTTCTTGGTACATTGCTTCTATTTTGAGGTTCATGAGTTCTTCTTGATTCTACCTTAAGTCTTGAAGTATATTTTGATTTTTAGTTGTGTTGTGAGCATTTAGTCATGAATTAGAATGAAGGAAATGGTTGTTGTTTCATGTTCTTTTGATGAAAAATGGAAGATAGGTGAAGTTGAGCCAAACAAATGAGCATTCATGTGCCTTAGATGCTAAGGGGAAAAATCGGCTAACATGTTGTGCTTTAAAATGATGAAATGGAGATTATACTTAAGTAAAATCATAGATATGTGATGATTGATTGGTGATATACATGTTTAAATAACAAGCATGCAAGTTATGTGTGAAAGAGTGATTTGGTAATAAATCTGCTTGGGACAGCAGTAGTAACGTGAATTTGGAAAATCACCATAAATTGTAGGAGATGAGTTAGAAGCTTCATAAATTATGTAATTAAAGCTTAATGAGTCTAGTTTCAAATGGAATCAACAAGAACATATTTTGAATTCTGTACAATGATAAATTTGATTCGTAATGAAGAGTGGTCAGATTAGTCAAACAGTGAAACATGGGAAACTTTGAGAAAAATCTGGTATTGATTGGCTAAACCAAAAATTCTGAAAATTTTATGGATAGAAGATATATGAGTCTATTTTCAGGGAAAATTAACGGAACTTGATTTGGAGTTTCGTAGCTCCAGTTATAAATGATTTAGTGACTGTTGCTCAGGAAGACAGCTTGCAGTGAAATTATGATTATGTGGTAAACATTGACAAAAATTTGTTAATGAGTTGCTTATTGATTTCTTATAAGCTTACTATGATCAGTAGGTGTGGTTGGCCGAATATTGTAAGGGGTTAATACGTAGTTTGTATTTGAATAGTTAGATTAACATGTTAGTAATCCAATTGTAGGCGGTTCGTGTGTGGATCTCGTCAGCATATCGTCGCAAACAAGTGTGTAACTAACACCCTCTTTCTTAGTCTAGATCGGCAAAAGTCAAAAAGCCGAAATGCCGAAAACCGGTATTTTGTAGATTTGCGAGTGTGCGAATGCTCGTGAGGTAAATCGATTAATATTTTTGGTAAGCTGCAATGTTTGGACTGCAAAGTGCATGATTTCTGTGCCCTCGATATTTTTGGGCTTAATGGGCCAAAATTGGAATGATGGGCCAACGGGCCCAATTCGGTAAGAACCCTTGGTAGTGATTAGTACGTGAAAGGTAGGAATATGCATGAAAAACCCTAAAATAGATAAATTACTAAAATACCTTTAAAAGTGGAAAATTTATAGTTTTACCCCTAGGAGATAAATTACCGAAATACCCCTAGGGTTAAATTGACCTAAATGTATGTTTGACTATTGTTATTTACTACATGCCATGTTGTTATTATCTGATGCATGGGACTGGGATATTGACGGAGGAAGTACTGAAAGTGGCTTGTCCACGTACTAGAGGCTTTGCCTCAATTTATCGTTAACCGAGCGAAAAAGGTCAAGAATCGTGGAGTGTTAAATGGGTGGGTTGAGCTATTCCCACATGGAGTGTATGGTGGGTACGGGTGGAGTGTAGTGGTTGATGGGTTAAGTAGTCTCCCCAAATGGGCTTCCATATGTTTACTGATGTTGCATGTATTTTGAAATGGGCCTATGGGCCATATCATTATTTGAATAAGGGCTAAGGCCCGGTTATTGTAATCTGAAAAGGGCTCGCCCAGACCACTGTTACTGAATGGGCTTAGGCCCAATAGGCTTGAGCTGACTTGGGCTTTGAATGGGTTTTCCTTACACACTGAGTTTCCCCAAACTCACCCTTTTATTTTCATCCACGCAGGAAATCCCCAACCATAGTGGGCTTGGAGCTGTGAAGGAATTCGAAATGGCCACCCGTTCTAAAAGTTTGATTTTCTTCTGGTGAACTGGACATCCTTTTATTTACGTTTGAAGTTTTGGGTTTTTAAATGTAATAAGGTCGCTTAATTATTTTTAATGGTTTTAATATGTATTACTAAGATAGGTATTACTTATTTTAACTGTTGAAATTGGATAGCTTTAGGGCGCGTTTTCAAAAACAACAGTTGATTTCAAAATAACACGACAACAAGCAAAGCTTCTGCAATGAAAGTATTTTCCAAAATTAATCACTTTTCCTAAAAATGACTTAATCAAATCGGTTTCCTAGAAATATCCATGACGTTAAGGTGTGGCAATGGTGGTATGCATGTCTAGGATTGGATCCGAAGGGAGCTTGGTACTTAAGCGGTCCGATGGACTCACCACCTCTTTTCCAGTTCAGTCGTTAAGGCCGAATCGACGTGCCACTTTGAAGTCAAAAACCCGTGTTCCCTTTTTAGTGTTTTAAAAAGCCGACTTTTGTCAAACTAACCAAGTGAATGGAAGCTGGGCACCAGGTAGGTATCCATAACAGAGGAGGTGAGCCATGAAGGATGCTTAAGTACCAAGCTCTCTGATTGGATCCAATCCTAGACATGCCCACATCCATTGCCACACTTGGTTATAACAAGTTGAAATTTCTTTGAGTGATTATCTTTGGTAAATCGAATATTCGTGACGTCGTGTTATTTTAAAAAAACAAGTATCGTTTTGAAATCACGCCCTAAGTCTAGCCCATTTGAATTAGTATCCATCAATTTAAAGTTGTTTTTAATAATATAATCCCAGAAAAATCAAAGAAGAAAATAAAGTTAAAATGGCCTTATTACAACCCAAAAATTAAATAGCAATTAAAAATAACTTAAGAAAACCAGTCTCTTTTTCAAACCCAAAAGTATTCACCATGGCCACTCTGAATCCCCTCCGGCTCCAAGTCACCCACATCAAGGCTCACCTCCAAGGTTAAAGAAGGGGTGAGTTTGGGGAAACTCAGTATGTAAGGAAAATCCATTCAAAGCCCAAGTCAGCTCAAGCAAATTGGGCCTAAGCCCATTCAGGTAACAGTGGTACTCGGCCAGAGCCCTTTTCAGATTACAAAATACATGCAACATTAGTAAACATATGCAAGCCCATTTGGGGAGACTACTCAACCCACCAACCACTACACTCCCCGTGCACCCATACACTCCATGTGGGAATAGCTCAACCCACTCATTAACACTCCACGATTCTTGACCTTTGCTGCTCGCTTATCAATAAATTGAGGCAAAGCCTCCAAGATCGTGGACAAGCCACTTTCAAGACTTCCTCGTCAATATCCCATCCCATGCATCGATAATAACAACATGGCATGCAAGAAATAACAACAATCAAACATGCATTTAGGCCAATTTAACCCTATGGGTATTTCGGTGTAAAACTGTAAATTTTTCACTTTTAAAGGTATTTCAAGAATTTATCTATTTTAGGGTTTTTCATGCATATTCCTACCTTTCACGTACTAACAGAATCACTACCGAGGGTTCTTACTGAATTGGGCTGTTGGCCCATCATTCCAATTTTGGCCCATTAAGCCCAAAAATATCGAGGGCACGTAAATCATGCACTTTGCATCCAAACATTGCGTACTTACCAAAAACATTAATCGATTTACCTCACGAGCATTCGCACACTCGCAAATCTACAAAATACCGCTTTTCAAGATTTCAACTTTTCGACTTTTGCCGATCTAGACTAAGAAAGAGGTGTTAGTTACACACATGCTTATGACGATATGTTGACGAGATCCACACACGAACTGCCTACAATTGGATTACTAACACATTAATCTAACTATTCAAATACGAACTACGTATTAACCCTGTAGCGACGTAAAAAAAAATTTGGTTTGGGGTAGCTAATTGTGGCAATTTATTGAGAACTTTAAAACTGAAGTTTGATTTTTTTTGAAACATAAACTGAAAAAACAGAAATAAAGATGGGAGTCGCCACCGATCCTTTTTATAGGTATGATCGGACACCTAATAAATTTATTTTTTTTAAATGAAGGCCGAGTTTAGGTCTACGTTAAAATCAGAGAAAAAGTAGGGTTCGGGAGTCAGTTACGCGCGAGGAAGGTATGAGCACCCTCGTGACGCCCAAAATTGGTATCTTTTAAACATGTGTTGTCTTAATTTTTAAAAATGCTAGTTCAATTTAAATTCCAATCGTGATCCAATTTAAAAGACGAGAACTTTCAATTTTGATTTTTGAGAAGGATATATTGTTTTAACACGAGCCGACAAATTCCATCCAACATAGCGATGAAATTTACGACTTAACGTTAAATCGGTGTATTGCCTCGACTAGTAATTAAAACATGAAAACTATTCATGAAATAAGAATTTGAAATAAATCAAATATGCAAACAATGACATTTTCAAATGAAAAATATTAACATAATACTAGAGCAAGAGCAAAACAATAATAATATTTAAAAGAGAAATAAAACCAAACATAAACAAATATAAAGTACATTTAGTAATAATAATATAAGGTAATATATACATAAGATAATATGCAAAAATATAATATATGACATATATACATGATGTATGAAAATATAATGCCTAATAGACATATATATGCAATATTACTAAATATATACGTACTAGATACAAATATATACGCACGACTTAGAGCTAGCAGCGGTGATCTTTGCGTTGAAAATCTGGAGACATTACTTATATGGAGAAAAGTGTATCATATACACAGACCATAAAAGCCTAAAGTATCTGTTAACTCAGAAGGAGTTAAACCTTAGGCAACGAAGATGGGTAGAGTTGCTTAAGGATTACGACTGTTCGATTGAGTACCACCTAGGTAAGGCTAACGTGGTGGCTGATGCGTTAAGTCGAAGGGTTGTTTCTGATTTGAGAGCCTTGTTTGCACGTTTGAGTCTGTTTGATGATGGAAGTCTGTTAGCAGAATTGCAAGTGAGGCCTATTTGGACTGAACAAATTAAAGAAAAACAGTTGAAGGATAACTCGTTGATTCTTCGGTTTCAGCAAGTTGAGAAGGGTGAGAATGAGGATTTTGGACTGAATACTGAAGGAGTTTTATGCTTCCGAGGAAGAATTTGTGTTCCGAAGGACTCTGACTTGAGAAAGTCAATATTGAAGGAAGCTCATGGAGGACTTTGTGCCATGCATCCTGGAGGGAATAAGTTGTATCACGACTTGCGAGAACTGCATCGGTGGCACTGGCTTAAACGAGAAGTAATCTGAGTTCGTGGGGAAATGTCGACATGCCGCAAGTGAAAGTGAACATCAATTTCCTTCGGATTATCGCAACCGGTGAAAATTCCATTGTGGAAGTGGGAGAGAGTCACTATGGACTTTGTGAGTGGGCTACCTTTGACACCCACCAAGAAAGATTCGTGTGGGTAGTGGTGGATAGGTTAACAAAATCGCCCATTTCATACCAACAGACTGATTACTCCTCGCAAAAGTTGGCTAGGTTGTATGTGGCGTAGATAGTACGACTACATGGAGTGCCGGTGTCGATTATTTCGACCGAGACCCTAGGTTTACATCTCGGTTCGGAAGAAGTTGCAGGAGGCATTGGGTACACGTTTGATTTCAAGATCGCCTTTCACCCACAAAGATGGACAATGGAGAGGGTTATTCAGATTTTGGAGGATATGTTAAGGGTTGTATCATCAATTTTCGTGGGAGTTGGGAGGACTACTTGCCATTGGCGAGTTTGCATACAATAACAGCTACCAAGCAAGTATTCAGATGGCTCCATATGAGGCACTTTATGGGCGGAGATGTCGACGCCCTACGTGTTGGACGAGTTGGGTGAACGACAAGTGCTTGGACCAGAGTTGGTGGTAGATACTGAAAGTAAGGTTAAGTTGATAAGAGATCGATTAAAAGAGCCATCTGATAGACAGAAGTCGTATGCGGACCTAAAGCGCAAAGAGATAGAGTTCGCGGTTGGGGATATGGTTTTTTTAAAGGTTTCACCTTGGAAGAAGATCTTGAGATTCGGCAAGAAAGGCAAATTGAGTCCGCGGTTTATAGGGCCTTATCGAGTTCTTAAGCGAGTAGGGCCAGTAGCGTATCAGTTAGAGTTACCACCAGAGTTAGACAGAATCCATGACGTTTTTCATGTGTCTATGTTAAGACGATATCGATCGGATCCCTCACATGTTGTGCCAGTGGAGGAGATTGAAGTAAGGACTGATTTGACCTTTGAGGAAGAACCCATACAAATTTTAGATCGAGAGGTTAAAGTTCTAAGAAGGAAGTCGGTTCCGTTGGTAAAAGTACTGTGGCGTAATCATGGGAGGGAAGAAGCTACTTGGGAATCAGAAGAGACTATGCGTCAACAATACCCTCAACTATTTGGATCAGGTAAATTTCGAGGCCGAAATTTCTTTAAGGGGGTAGAGTTGTAACGCCCCAATTTTTGGGAATTCTGTGAATGTTGGCATAGGTTTAATTATGTTTGTGGGCCTCTAGAAGGCCCAAGCTTAAGATAGAACCCGGTAATTTTAGTTAATTTTTGTTCCATAAGAAAAAGGGAGTGAAATTATGAAATAGGACTCATGTGAAAATGTTTGAAAATGCTATAGGCTAAATTGAGGTGGCCAAATAAATAGGAGTGCAAAATAGGAGGATTTGCATGACAAACCTCCCATTTTACATGAAGTGGCTAGCCATCATGTTGTTGTAGACAATATGAGTACTTGATATCCATAATTTATGGTACAAATTGATACAAATTGATAATGGGTTAGGTAAATGTTCCATGATAATGGATTAGGTAAATATTCCATGATAATGGGTTAGGTAAATGTTTCATGATAATGGTTTAGGTAAATGTTTCATGATAAGAAATTCATGTCTTTTGTATTAAAAAATTAAATGGATGAAATATGAAGTTTTATTAAAAGAAAAAGGGGTGAAAAGAACAAAGTTTTGTCCATCTTTGTTCATCCTAGCCTAAAGTTAGAGAAGAGAAAGGAGAGGAGAAAGCTCTTAAATGTTCGGTCACTTGGGGAAGAAAATTGAAGGTAAGTTCATGGTAGTTTGCTTCTATCTTGATGTTCATGAGTTCTTCTTGATTCTATCTTAACTCTTGAAGCATATTTTGATTTTTAGCTGTGTTGTGAGCATTTAGTCGTGAATTAAAATGAAGGAAATGGTTGTTGTTTCATGTTCTTTTGATGAAAAATGGAAGATAGGTGAAGTTGAGCCAAACAAATGAGCATGCATGTGCCTTAGATGCTAAAGGAAAAATCGGCTAACATGTTGTGCTTTAAAATGATGAAATGGAGATTATGCTTAAGTAAAAATCATAGATATGTGATGATTGATTGGTGATATACATGTTTAAATAACATGCATGCAAGATAGGTGTATGAAAGAGTGATTTGGTAATAAATCTGCTTGGGACAGCAGTAGTAACGTGACTTTGGAAAATCACCATAAATTGTGGGAGATGAATTAGAAGCTTAATAAATTATGTAATTAAAGCTTAATGAGTCTAGTTTCAAATGGAATAAACGAGAACATATTTTGAATTCTGTACAATGAGAAATTTGATTCGTAATGAAGTGTGGTCAGATTAGTCAAACAGTGAAACATGGGAAACTTTGAGAAAAATCTGGTATTGATTGGCTAAACCAAAAATTCTGAAAATTTTATGGATAGAAGATATATGAGTCTATTTTCAAGGAAAATTAACGGAACTTGATTTGGAGTTTCGTAGCTCCAGTTATAAATAATTTAGTGACTGTTGCTCAGGAAGACAGCTTGCAGTGAAATTATGATTATGTGGTAAACATTGACAAAATTTGTTAATGAGTTGCTTATTGATTTCTTATAAGCTTACTATGATCTATAGGTGTGGTTGGCCGAATATTGTAAGGGGTTAATACGTAGTTTGTATTTGAATAGTTAGATTAACGTTTTAGTAATCCAATTGTAGGCGGTTCGTGTGTGGATCTCGTCAAGATATCGTCGCAAATGTGTGTGTAACTAACACCCTCTTTCTTAGTCTAGATCGGCAAAAGCGAAATGCCGAAATGTCAAAACCGGTATTTTGTAGATTTATGAGTGTCGAATGCTCGTGAGGTAAATCGATTAATGTTTTTGGTAAGTTGCAATGTTTGGACTGCAAAGTGCATGATTTCTATGCCCTCGATATTTTTGGGCTTAATGGGCCAAAATTGAATGATGGGTCAACGGCCCAATTCGGTAAGAACCCTCGACGTGATTACGTTAGTACGTGAAAAGTAGGAATATGCATGAAAACCCTAAAATAGATAAATTACTGAAATACCTTTAAAAGTGGAAAATTTACGCTTTACCCTAGTAGATAAATTACCAAATACCCCTAGGGTTAAATTGACCTAAATGCATGTTTGATCGTTGTTATTTATCTGCATGCCATGTTGTTATTATCGATGCATGGGATGGGATATTGACGGAGGAAGTATTGAAAGTGGCTTGTCCACGATCGGAGGCTTTGCCTCAATTTATCGATAATCGAGCAAAGAAGGTCGCAAATCTGTGGAGTGTTGGGCTGGGTGGGTTGAGCTATTCCCCACATGGAGTGTATGGCTGGTAGGGTGGAGTGTAGTGGTTGGTGGGTTGAGTAGTCTCCCCAAATGGGCTTGCATATGTTATTGATGTTGCATGTATTTTGAAATGGGCCTATGGGCCATACTGTTATCTGAATAAGGGGCTAAGGCCCAATTTATTGTAATCTGAAAAGGGCTCTGGCCCAGTACCACTGTTACCCAAATGGGCTTGCATATGTTATTGATGTTGCATGTATTTTGAAATGGGCCTATGGGCCATACTGTTATCTGAATAAGGGGCTAAGGCCCAGTTTATTGTAATCTGAAAAGGGCTCGCCCAAGACCACTGCTACTGAATGGGCTTAGGCCCAATGGGCTTGAGTGACTTGGACTTTGAATGGGTTTTCCTTACACACGAGTTTCCCAAACTCACCCCTTTTATTTTCATCCACGCAGGAAATCCCCAACCATAGTGGGCTTGGAGCTGTGAGGGAATTCGGAGTGGCCACCCGTTCTGAAAGTTTGATTTTCTTCTGGTGAACTGGACATCCTTTTAATTACGTTTGAGGTTTTGGGCTTTTAAATGTAATAAGGCCGCTTATTTATTTTTGATGGTTTTTAATATGTATTACTAAGATAGGTAATACTTATTTTAACTGTTGAAATTAGATAGCTTTAGGGCGCGTTTTCAAAAACAACAGTTGATTTCAAAATAACACGACAACAAGCAAAGCTTCCGCAATGAAAGTATTTTCCAAAATTAATCACTTTTCCTAAAAATGACTTAATCGAATCGGTTTCCTAGAAATATCCATGACGTTAAGGTGTGGCAATGGCGGTATGCATGTCTAGGATTGGATCCGAAGGGAGGTTGGTACTTAAGCAGTCCGATGGACTCACCACCTCTTTTCCGGTTTCCTACCGGTGCACCGGCTTCCATTCACTTTAACCCTTAATGAATTAATCTTTTGAACATCAAGTACGATTTTCTAGACTTAGAATGGAATTTTTTTTTTTACGTTTTTGATGTGGCATGCCGGATCCGGCCATAACTTCTGGGCCGGGTTTGGGGTGCTACAAGTTATATATTCACATGCATTCACAAGTTAAATGATAATGACCCAAACTACAATTACATACACAATTTACCATGAGAAACGAGTTTTTGGTTGAAAACTAGAAAAACCCACAAACTTGAGAAATGACAAAATCAATTTGTTTTGGGTGTTTTTCTTGAAATTCTATGGAGATTTATGGCTTCGATGATAATAGAAATTAAAAAATGAAGTTTGTAAAATAAAATTGAGAGGGAGAAGCTTGGGAAGAACAAGGGACGGCAACAAAAATATGGAGAAAAACTAACTATAAAGATGGAGGGGAAAAATATGGTATTTATAAAACTTTGATAAATTTGCTTTTTAATTACTCTTAAATTACATTTTTACAAAATGGTCCTTATTTTAACATTGAAAGTCTTTTCAAATGTGTGACACCTAAAACAAAATGAATCTTACATCAAGATTTTAATAAAATTATACTTTTAAAATATACAAAGCTTAACATATACGCAAACACAATATGTACATTTCTTTTCTCTGTTTACTTTGTTGGTTTTTGGGGCAAAACAGAGAATATCTCGATCGGACGATAGAATATAGAAATCTCATATGATTTAATATATTTGACAATTCGCACTATACATCAATCTAAATTGTATTTTTCTCTCCGAATTTCGAAAAAGAACTTTTATAACAACATTTTACTTCAGATGAATGTAAAATATCATAAAAACAATGTTTATCCATGAGCAAATAATGCATGCATTTCTTGGGTTTATAGCCAATTGGATGAGGGTGGAAAAAATTTATGCCCTTTGTAATGGAAACTTTGGGTGAACAACATGGTTGAAATTGATATAATAAAGTTGTCAACGAATTGTTGACGGTGGTCTAAAAAAAACTCTAATTAAAAGCTTTATTTTTTCAGTACATATCTTCAATTAAAACTAATCTCAGAAACTCTCCTTTATTTTATTTTTTACATAAATTTAATTAAAACAAAATAAAATGAAAATTTCAATTTAAAGAAAAATTCATAAATCAATTTTATCAAACAAAAACTAATAATATTTTTATTCGATAAGCATAAGTACGAGTTAATATCTAAGATAATTTTATTGAAAAATATATCCTAATGAAAAACTAATAATAATATAAATAGTAAAATCTAATTTAAGTTGATGGTGCCGCAGACAATTCAATCTAAGTTGATGGTGGTGTTGCAGCTGATTTTTTAGAACAGTATTCCTTGAATTTAGAAGTCACATCACGCCAGGCAACAAATATTACTTCTTTAAAGCAATAATCTGGAACTGCCATAAACCCAGAACAACATTTTATTGGAAATAAAATCTTGTGAAAATTAAAAGATTTTAACATATCGTCAAAGCATTTGTCATCAACATATTTATCCATGTACTGATTGCACTTATCTTCTCTTGGATTCCCCGTTGGTGACTCTTCCGGCGGCGGCGGCTTTGTATCATCTGGTGGTGGTGAGCTAAAAAATGGTGGAAAATTTAACAATGGTTGTAAAATTTGGTCTATTAACCATAAACAAGGGAGCCGTGGCGAAAAATTATTAGGTTGTTCAGTTGAATGATAATCATTAATAGAAAATCCTTGACCGAACAATATGGCTAAGAAAGACAAAATAAATAACGAAGCTAACAAGACACCATTCATATCGATGAAACTTCGAAAAGCTTAATAAAATTGAAAGAAAAGAAAATAGAATATAATTTTGTAATGCATATAGCTAATAGAATAAGCATATATTTATAGCAAAAAATTTATCTTATTTTTAAAATAATTATACAATAGATGAGATATATAACAACTTTATCAATTGATTGTAAATAAAAACTAATTTTTGAAATCAAATAATTCAATGCAAATCTTAACCTTTGTGATCTATTATCAACAATTTTAAAAAAAATTGAAAATTTATATTTCTAAATTAAATATTTTTCTAGTAATTGAATAAAATTTATTAATATCATATGTGTGAATACCTTAAAAGGAAGAATTTGTTTACCATTATTTATGTTTGTTGGCTAGTTGTAAGAGTTACTTATCATTTCTTGATGTCATCGTAGCTATAATATTTTTCCATTTAAATTTTTTCTCTTTGTGATTGTTAATCTATATTAAAATTTTACTTTTTTTTAAAACAAATAAAACTTTCAAGAAATTAAAAAATAGTAAATCAAATATGTAAATAGATAAAATGATATAATGAAAAGTTTTGAATTTAATTTCATTTAGCAATTCAAAATAAATAATGTTCTCTCATTTCGAGTTTATTAGATTTAGGTAACAACCATTATCAATTATTCATTATTATTCAAAATTAAGAATAGAATAAATATTTTGATTAAAAATAATTTTGTATCCTCACTTCAAAAAGATTTTAAATGATTAACTTAATTTGTTCATAATTAGTCAAAATATTTAGTCAAATAATGATATTTTGAAGAGTTTGAGCATGATTTACTCAACTTGTTTAAAGAAATATTGCAATCAAAGTAGTTAAAAGTGAAAATATCTCTTTTATTTTGTGCTATAACAAAGGTTTTAATTGAAACGAAATTCAAGTGATTTATGTTAATCATGTTAACTTGGATTCACAAATTTACAAAAAACTATATATTGGAATATTTTATTTTATTTTCAGTGTGCAAATTAGAGAGTTTCAATTTAGTTTGAAAGAAACATTTATAAGTGTTTTTATGTGGTAAATAATCATTGTGAAAAGATTTAGTGAAAAAGTTGGATATAGATAATTGTATAACAGTGGAAGAAAAGACAGGTTGATTCTCCAATATATTATGTCAATTATTGACCATAATGAAAGCAACGGTAGGTTGTGAATTCTGAGTTTTGAACAAAATACATATGATTACTTGGAATATCTGTGAGGCAAAGAAACTAGTGAAAAGAAGATTTCTGACGAAGATGATCTAGAAAGCTAGGTGTTGATGGCCAAGTAAATAGGTCGAGAAGGTATGGATGGCCAAATGACGTTTTTTACTTTGTTTTTTTTTTTCTCCTTTTGTCAGTATCTCAAGAAGAATAATTGTTGTATTGGGCAAGTCAAAGTTTGGGATTATGTGCAGTGAGGTAGGTAGAAATTTGATTCTTCAAAAAAAAAAATGATGTTATTGTGATTTTTAAGTGTATGATGGCATACATTTATACACTATGTGTCTTAAAACAATAGAAGTGTTTATGGGCGAAGATTATCACTTTGGTGCTTCGATGGATAGTGGCTTGGTGTGTGGGGGATTTTGTTGCTAGGTAGAGAAGAAACAAAAAAGGAAAAAGAAAAACTTTGGAGAGGAAAACTTAAAGGATGAAAGAAATGAATTAACAAACTTTGAATGTATTTTAAATGCCCTAAAACTTTAACCCCTAAACCCTATGCATATCTCTTTCTTTTGTAAAATGCCATATAATAGAATAGCTTGGAATGTATTAGAAACGTTAAGAGCAAGTGTAATTCTAGTGCAAGAAAATTACATTTACATCTTAACTATTGAAAATATTATTTTCGTAACCATTTTTTAAAAAACGGGAATCGACTTGAATTTTAAAAATGAAAACGAAAAACTGGAGTCACCACCAATCCTTTTTTTGATGAGGTGTGATCGGGTCACCTCATAAAAGTGATTGTTTTTAATAAATGGTTTGATTTATTTAAACAACGATTTTGGTCCACGCAAATTAAGAAAACAGGTTCGGGAGTCATTACGCACGAGGAAGGATTAGCACCCTCGATACACCCAAAATTGGTACCTAGTTGATTAATTAGTGTCTTAGTGTCGAAGATTTGAAAACTTGAAAGAATTTAAAATACGATCCCTCTTTGAATTAATGCTAAAAAATGATCGAATAAGTTAAAACGGAGGTTAAGGACTCCCTCATCTCGAAGTAATAAAATGTCACGTCTAGTAAGTTAGGACACGACATGACGAACTTTGAGAATGAGCTTGCCTATATTTGAAATTCATGTATTTTGACCCCTTTTTTAAAAGGGTATTCGACTATTTAGTATAAACGAGAAAAATCAAAACTGAGTAAGTTAGGGCACGATATCTCGAATTTCTAAATGCCGAATATTGCCTTTGTTAACAAAAATCTTATCCCGAGGTAACAAAATGTCATACCCGGTAAGTTAGGGCACAACACCTCGTAACTCCGAAAGTAAGTATTTATTTCTAAACTCGTATTGTGATTTAAAAAAATATTCCGTTATTTAGGTTAGATGAGAAAAATCGAAACCCAGTAAGTTAGGGCACGATTGTTTCGAATTACCAAATACGGAATATTACTTTTATGAAAGAATTATTTTGGGTTGGGTAAAAGTTAGTATAACATAAGTTGTAATAAAATGGGATAATAAAGAATGCATAGGCAAATACAAATTTTGATATTGATAGGCATAACAGAGTAAACATAGATGCGGATGTGAAGGATAATGATAAGAGCAAAAATGAATAAAACGAATAAAAAGGAAATAACGAATAAGCTAGTAAATATTCAAATTAAAAGGAACTAATCATAAATAAACAATCATTATGTAAAACTAAAAATGATAGTATAGCAATGATAATAATAATATTAATAGTAATAATACAAGTAATAAGTATTTTAAGGTTTGGAATGATGTATGAAAAGGTATATATGTATGTGTATATATGAATAAATAAATAATATATAATATGAGTGAGAAATAAAAACAAAATAAATGTATTTAAAGAGTAATGGGTAAAATATAATAATAATAATATAATAGTAGTAATAATAATAAGGTAATAAATAATAACGGTAATAGTAATAATAATATATATAAGTAATAATATAAATGGATACATAGAGAATATATATAATAACATAATAATAGCTATGTAAAATTAATTAATCTAATAACATGATGATAATACTAGTAATAATAATAAGGTGGAAAACAATAATAATAATAAATTAGTAAGAAGAAAAACAATATATTTGTAATAACAATAAATAATAATAATAATAATAATAATAATAATAATAATAATAAGTTAAATTAATTGATAATGAAGTAATAAGTAAATAAATATAAAAAGAAAGTATATAATATAATATTTATATGAAATTATTTAGTTTAATAATAAGATGATAATAATAGGGATAATATTAAAATAAAGGTAATAACAATATGTTAAGTCATAATAATAATAGTAATAATATTTAAAATATATGTATATATAAAACAGTGGTAAAAGGATATGTATATATATATATAATAATAATAATGATGGATATAATAATAAAAATGGCATTAGAATAAAATAAATATAAGTATAAATATAATGATAACAACAACAATAATAATAATACATTAATAAAAATAACAAGAACATGTTAGTAATAACAAATTAATGAATTAATAATAAAATGAATAAATGAATACACATGAAAAAAATCATAATAATAGTATTAGCAAATTAATAATAATAATAATAATAATAATAATAATAATAATAATAATAATAATAAGCTTAATAAAAAATGATACAATGATTACATTAATATTAAAAATAATTAATTTAATGTTGAAGGCATGAAAATGAACAAAAAAAAGGACTAAAAATCGAAACAAAACATAGTTCTGGGGCCAAATCAAAAAATAAAAATAAGGGGAAGGACCCATTTGGAGTGCGCGAATAACATGGGGGACTAAAAAGGAAATTTTTCCTTCTCCCAAAACGCTGCGCTTTAATCAGGACCAAAATGTAAACGAAATAAAATTAAAGGGGTGAATTTAAAAGCATAATAAGTTTAATTGTAAAATGATAAAAAAGCGGAGGGGCCAAAAGCGCAAATAACCCCTCCGCTTCAAAACACGCGGATCCCAAGGTAAGACGGGTCGGGTCTTCAGGTCAGCTCCTAAACGGCGTCGTTTCAGCATTTTAAAGAGGCTGGGCAAAACGGTGCGTTTTGTCAGCCTATATAAGCCATATTTTTTTTATTTCACCTTCTCCTTTCTAAAACAAAAAAAACCTTCAAATCCTCTCCCCCTTTTCTCTCTGCCAACCCAGAATCCGACGAGAAGTAGACCGGTCGCAGTCGTGCCGTCCGCCGTGCCAGCCACCGTGAATCGGAAAATGGTAAAAATTTGAATTTTTTTATTTTCTAAAGTGTATTTATAATATGTGTGTACGAGGGTAAATAGATTAAGAAAAAAAAGAAAAAGAAAGAAAACAACGATAATGGTCAAATGAAATCATCTTGGGCTATTTAGATTTTTTCTCTGTTTAGGCTATTTTCTGCTTTTGATATTGTTGTGGTCTCCGTTCTTGCTCATAGGTTTAAAATCTAATGTTGTTTTTATTTTTACCAATGGCCAATCGATACAATGGTTTCTGCTTGGCTTTTTATAGCCATTAAATGCCTCTCCTTTCTACTTTCTGTCCCTTCTCTATTTAATATTTGCAGGTAGTGGAGCAAGTAGGTGGCTGACGTGACAGTGGCGGTGGAGCAGAGGCGATGGCCAGATTCTGACATGGGGCGGCAGCAGCTAATTAGGCTAGGGTTTTTAGTTCCCCCTTTTTTTGTTTTGTGTATTGGGCTTGGGTTCTTTTAAGCTTAGGGCATTTAGTTGGGTATTAATTTGGGCCTGTAAATTGAACTTGTACAATTATAACTTGATTAAAATTAGTATATGACCGAACATATATTTATACTAGTGAACATTATTAAACTATATCTTAAGCCTCAATCATTTTTATCAATATCATATTTTTATCCAAAACATATAATTTTCTAGTCTTAAAAGGACAAAAAAAAAAGGTATTTAGTAGAAAAATCAATTGAATTTTTTAAATCATGTAGGTTTCTCTAAACGATTTGACGGACGATAGTCACAAAAAAAAAAAAACGTTGCATGCGACGTGGAAGAATGACATGCCATGTCCGCTGGTTATTCCTTACTGGTATCTCGATATTGTGCTTGCTTTCTTTGGTTGGTACAGTTTCTTTGGTTCTAAGCAGCTTTTTTCATTGTCGCTTTTTTATGTGTTGCAAATTCTTTATTCGGACATTTTTTGTGCACCTAGTCTATGTTTTACAATATGTGTTGAGCTTTTTTATTTGATAATGTTTTTTAAGCTGGTTTGGTTATCGCCAAACTGGTTTTAAGAAAATTGCATTGTTTTTATTAATTGCAATAAAATATAAAGGACATGCATGATAAAATATTATCTTTTTTCTTTCAACCTAAGCTAAATGATAAATGATA
Organism: Gossypium arboreum; assembly: GCF_025698485.1. Lineage (NCBI taxonomy): Eukaryota > Viridiplantae > Streptophyta > Magnoliopsida > Malvales > Malvaceae > Gossypium > Gossypium arboreum. Next base: position 3,293,085 of record NC_069077.1, on the reverse strand, counting down.
AAATTTGACTATGGCTGAATAAGAGAGCTTCCACTCCGAATAAGTTCATGGGCTAAAATCTGGTTTGCCGCCTCTGTAGGATGAAAGCTATCCCAGAAAACATATTGAGATGCATTGGAGCATGTTCCAATGGAGTGTTGATTGCATAGTATTGACGTTTCCAGCAATCCAGTCCCACAACAAGCTCTTCTTACCTCTGCAAAACCTGTTTTCATATGCTTAAATTATTAGTGCTTTCTCGCCTAGAAGTGAAGCTTTACTCATGCTACCAGATTTTTGAAATAATATAGAGTAAGTATTTAAGATATATAATAACATCTTTACCATTCTCAGCAGGCTCTGTGATAAGGGTGTAAAGAGGATTGTAGATGTCTAAGACAACCAACTTAAGCTTAGAAAGCCTTCTTGTTAACCTTTGAGACCTGTGCTTGAGCTTGTTGTTAAATGAAATCGCATTGTTATTTAACCTGGCCACACACTGATTGTTTCCATGCCAAAAAGCTGTGATTGCTGCTGGTAAGCACCCAAGTGGTGGCAAAGTTGTGACTCCAATTCTCCTTGCTCCAAGCTCGTACAGATTCTGTGACAAACTTCATCTATTAATAGAAAACCATGAAATTGTATTGTTTTTTATTTAAGAAAAAAATGCTAGGGAAAACCTGAATGAAATGATCATATGAGTTAAGGAGAATATCTGAGAATGTGTCTGGAGTATAGGTGGTAAATAATAAAGGATTAATGTAATAGTTTTGAAGAAAGTCACTGCTCCCAGCACTAATAAGATGGATTCCACGAGATATTCTGGAAGAAGCATTAAATTTTCCCGTAATATCCACCAACTTATTTTTGTACTCTCTGTAGTTCTCCAACTGTTGACTCAGAGAGATGGTATTCTGTAACAAGAAATAAATATTTAAAAGCCCGTAGGGAAATAGAGAAATAAAGACAAGTTTTTGTTTCATTTTTACTTACATATAAAATTGCTGTAGCATTATAATAACCGGAAGCAGCTGATGCAAAATTGGCTCCAATCAACAACATTTCCCCGTTAGCCTTGTCACTCATGTAAGCGAGCTGATAGTCAGTGAAGCCAATTTGCTCAGCTGTGTTTTTAAAACCAAAAAGAAAAAGAAAAACCATTAGTTAAATAAATATATATATATAAACAATATAAATAAATAAATAAAAAGTTTATTGAATTAACCAATGATATCTAAAGCTAATTTCCCGTTGCAAAATCGTCCTGTTGGTTCATGGTCAACAAAATCCCTCCCATAAGGAGGGAAGTTAGCTTTTATTAGGGTGACAAGATCATTGTTGTTTCCTACGTCAAAAATGGAGTCTCCAAATATGAATAAAGCAGGAACAAATTGACCCTTAACCTCAAATAGCAGAAAGGTAAGAAAAATAAACGGAGCTAGAAACTTCATTTTTGACGATAAGTGAGAGAGAAGTAGGTTGGCTTAGAATAGCTTGGAAATGGCTCACAAACAGTAAGTGAGATATAGTTTGAATGCTTAGAAGAATGTTTGTTTGTTGGTGGCATCTACTTTGATTTATAAATTCCTTTCATTAGCTTTTTATAATCACACTTATTATATTTTTCACCTACTTAAAAACATTATTTTACATGTTTCACCTAACCAAAACATGTAAATTATAATGAAATTTTGAATACTTAATAATTTTAAATATAATACTATTTCCATTAATTTATAATCATAATATTTTTCTTTTCACCTATTTAAAAATATTATTATTTCATTGTTTCACGCCATAAATTTTGTTAATATATAAATTATAACATTAATTTTCTTGAACAAACATTGTGATTAAGAAAAACAAAAACACAAAATAAAACCATTCATGACACTGAAAACTTTGAAAAGTTAAACCACAATGAAATTGTAATTTCGCAATGCATATAATTAAAAAATTCTATATAAATATAAAAACAATATGTAATTACATTAAGAAGGTTACCAATATGTAATAATGAAATATTAAAGTTTAAATAAATAAAATTCAAAATTATTAAGAAAAACAAAATTAATAAATATTTTAATTATAATAAAAATCATTAACTAATTAGTTACAAAGGACATTATGGATGATGATAATCACCTGAATCATTTGTAAAAATAAATAAATAAATAACATAAATCTACTAAAATATTACAAATTAGCCGATCGTTGAGCAATCAGTAGGCTTAAACGACACCGTACGCTTTTCATTATCATATCCAATAATCAAGAAATTAATCTGCGCCAAGTTTCCATAAATTGCAAAATCTTCAACAGAAGAGAAGCTGAAGCACCTAACAGTGTCTGAAAGCGTAACAAAGGTGTTCAATGGCTTCAACTTAACATCGGCATCAGTGAAATGCACTATAACATCGGGAATTTCGATGTCGTTTCGAGCATCATAGCATAACTCCTTAAATTCAAATTAGCAGTACCTAAATCCACTCAATCTAATGAGTTTTTGGTACATTTTTTATAATCCAATCTTTACACTTTAAACCATTACTCCAATAATGTATCTCTAATTAAATGCACTTCATTACACTAAGTTACAATTTTTAATAATTTGATTAATCTTTTTAGTAAAACAGAAAATATCTCAATTGGATAAGAATAAAGAAATTCCATTTAATCAATATACTTGACAAATCACATTATCTAAATTACATTTTTTCTCTATATTTCAAAAAGAACTTTCACAACAACATTTTACTCCGTGATTTATTAATAAGAGAATAACGTAAAATATCATAAAAACAATGTTTATCCAATAGCAAGCACCCTTTTGTAATGGAAACTTTGGGTGAACAACATTGTTGAAATTAATAAAACAAATAATAAAGTTTGTTATTTTTACATAAATTTAATTAAAACAAAATAATAATAAAATTTCAATTTAAAGCAAAAATTCATAAATCAATTTTATTAAACAAAAATTAATAAGTTCTTTTTATTCTACAAGCATAACTAAGAGTTAATATGTAAGATAATTTTATTGAAACATATACCCTAATTAAAAACTAATAATAACATATAAATAGTAAAATCTAAGTTGATGGTGTTGCAGCTAATTTTTTAGAGCAATACTCTTGAATTTGGAAGTTACATCATGCCAGGCAACAAATATTACTTCTTTAAAGCAATAATAACAACATTTTGTTGGAAATAAATCTTGTGAAAATTAAAAGATTTTAACATATCGTCAAAGCATTTGTCATCAACATATTTATTCATGTACTAATTGCACTTATCTTCTCTTGAATTCCCTGTTGGTGACTCTTCTAGCGGCGGCTCTGTATTATCTGGGGGTGGTGGGCTAAAAAATGGTGGAAAATTTAACAATAGTTACAAAATTTAGTCTATTAACCATAGACAAGGGAATTATGGCGGAAAATTATTAAGTTGTTCAGTTGGACGATAATCATTAATAAAAAATCATTAATCAAACAATATGGTTGAGAAAGACAAAATAAAAACTAAAGTTAACAAAACACTATTCATATCTATGAAACTTTAAAAGATTAATGAAATTGAAAGAAAGTAAATAGAATATAATTTTGTAATGCATATAACCAATAGAATAAGTAGATATTTATAGCAAAAATTTATCTTATTTTTAAAATAATTATACAGTAGATGAGATATATAACAACTTTATCAATTGATTGTAAATAAAAATTAATTTTGAAATGAAATAATTCAATGCAAATCTTAACCTTTGTGATCTATTATCAACAATTTTTAATAAATTTTGAAAATTATATTTATAAATTAAATAATTTTTTCCCTAATAATTGAATAAAATTTATTAATATCGTATGGGTGAATACCTTAAAAGGAAGAATTTGTTCAAATAAGGCAAAGGCAAGAGAGACCAAGGATAACAAAAACATTGGCTGCCATTGTTGTACGGTGATTGAGATTAAGAAAATTTCTGGTTTGAATTACTTATTTGATAGGGTTGAAAGGGTAGTTGAATCAGCACAAAACAAATCAAATTCCAATATTTAAAGAGTAATTAATGGTGAAATAAGGACCAAAAAATACAGTGAATTTCTATTTTTTTAATTGAATCTCTTGAGATTCTTCGAACCATATGGCCTCCTTAAATTTCAATTATAGTGAGCATGGGAAAGTATAATTTATATATATTTGCGTTGATGCTGTTGAATTTATGTGGAATTATTTATAGTGATATTGATTATGTTAAGAATTTGAACAATCCTGCCTATTGATAAACTAAACATGTTAACTGATAATTAATATCTAAGTATTTTAATAGTGTTAATTAAATTTTAATTCAATTTTAATTCAATTAATATTGTTATCAATAAAGGAGAATGTGGATTTAAATGCGTTGAATTGATGAAAATTTAACATGTATTCCGTTTTTTGCAGAGTTGGCGTCCATAGAGAATGCTCTTCCAGCATCATGAGTCAGATCTCTTGGCAACTATATTGAAAAAATGAATCAGATCTTTTACAGTATTTCCACAGTAAAGTACTGTGTGTGAGTTTTGTGGGCTTTGTAAGCACAAAAACAGTCTCATTCAGCAGATCAGCTCTTCTAATATCTAATCCCCCTTGAACAGAGTTTATCCTAATTATACATGTGCAATTTCTTAATGTTTTGATCATGACCCCACCGGATAACAGGATAGCACATAGAACGAAATAGAGGAAAGAACTGACTTAATAAGTGTGTACCCTTCACCAAGAGATAGACAATCTCAAGCTTAGACAGCATCTTATCAATCATTGATCGGAAAAACCTCTGATCATTCACGCATCTAATCTGAATACCTAAATACTTTCCAGGCAGCCAAAATGCTCGACACCCATCGTTTCTTATTGCTCCGTCCGGCAAGTCGTAAAAAACGATTCAGATTTATTAGTGCTGAAAAGAAAATACGAACATCTGCAAATAACAAATGTGACGCAACAGACACTCTTGATAACATCAGATTCTCCCTCATTAATGCTACAATTTGTCTCTTCTTACCTATACTTAATTCCCACATTAATTCAACCCTTTTTCCTTATTCGTTTGGCTTTTCTCATATTCAGTTTATATCTTTTGACATTTTCCTACATATTTCATACAAAATTCACATTCACTATTCAAAATTCAATCTACTTTTGACTTCTCTTCAGTTTATTTTCGCCATAAAAAGATCCGTAATTTCAATGGCTACCAAACAGATTAATATTCTAACCATTTTTCTGTTGTTTTTCTCACTCTTTCTTCTTAACCTTCCTGGAACCAATGAAGCCGTATACAGAATCCATGATTTAAGCCTGGGAAACAAACAGAAAGATAGTAAAATTATGAACTTTAACCAAGCTTCCATGACTCATCTCTTCGCCAAAGGTTTCCCCCTCCCTCCTTCAGCTCCATCGAGAAGACACAATGATGCCTCCCATGGTTCAGTTGCATGGTCTAAAAGTTTAGCCCCTATGACTGCATAAACAAATCAAGTTGACTGCTTTGAAGCTTGTTCAAGGTTTTTTAAGTAGCTTTTTTGTGTTAATGGGAATTACAACACATGTTTATCTGTAGTTCATGTTTTTTGTTCCCTTGTTTTTAGTTTACTTTGCAATAAGAAAAAGAATTGCAAATACCAGATTTGAAGCCAATGTTACTTAAAAAAACAACACTATGTATGCATCAATTAGAAAAGGAATACAGGATATGCTTTTATCATTTTTCCTTTTTTGTTAAACCAATTAAGGATTTGTTTCTATACATATGGACATGCATTAGGAATTTTAATGCAGTCATTCTTTTTTATTATATTTGTGTGTTATTTAATTTTTTTCGCATTTATTAGATAACGATGAAAGATCATTTAATAATTTAGAGTAAAATAAAATTAAGGGGTTGGCTAAAAAAACACCTCTAACATATTAAAAAAACACCCTAATTCTCCTTTTCCTTATAATTGATTACAACATTTCTCATTTTATTTGATGAGTATTGTAAACGGGCCAATTTACCCGGCCCATTAGAAACCCAAAATAAAATACAAAATAAATAAATAATAAAAAAACCACATAATTAACAGTCCATTAAATGTCCTTTTACAAACATGACCCAAAACCCAATAACCAACCAAAGCCCAAATTAATACCTAAAACCAAATTAACCCAAGACCCAAAATACAAGCCCGATAGGCCCTAAAAATTAAAACTCTAGAACCCTAGGGTTCTCTCCTCGCGCCGCAGCCAAGAACCGGACAACGCCTCCAGCAACCATGCCAAGCCTCCAACACCGCACAACCAGCACACAGCCCTTGCACGCTACGCCCGCGCCTCCGTACGATGCCAACGCACTCCGTACCTGCGAAAGAAAACAAACAAAAGCAACAGTAGAGCAATAGCAAATAGGGAATAATGAAAATTTTGTATTTTGTTTTTCTTTCTTTTTGGCTATAAAGGCCTCAAAATTTCATTGTATTTTGGTTATGAGCACAGGCGATATACGCACACAAAAAAAAACACACACACAGAGAATAGAAAAAAAAAAGCAATCAAATAGCAGAGGTGATTTCTTTTTTTCTCCGAATCTCTTTAGTTTTCTATGCATCGTTTCGTTTTCTATTTGGGCCATTCGCTATTGTTATTTTGAAAAAAAAATAAAAGAACGGTGACAGAGGAGCCTTACCGTGCAAGCAAGCCATGGATTTCTTCTCCCTTCTTCGTTGAAATCGAAGTTGAGGAGGGATTTCGGGCTAAGATTCCTTCAGGCTCGAAGAGCCCCACATGGTGAAGATGAATCAGCATTTAGAAAAGGGGGTTAGGGATTTGAAAAACAAGCAGAATGGGTGCTTGTTGATTCGGTCGGTTTAGTCCATATAAAAGACTAGGAATGGCGCCGTTTTGACCAATTTTAATGGTCTTGATACGATGTAGTGTGGTGGCCTTCACCCGATGACCCGACCCACGCCTGGTTAAGACCCGCGTGTTAGGTCAGGGAGGGATATTTGCACCTTAAGTCCTTTTGTTCGGCGTTGTGTTGTAATTGAGTTTTATCTGCTTTTTCCTTTGTTTTAAATTTATTCCTTTAATTTACAAGTTAAGTCAATTCGATCCGCGCCTAAACGCAGCACTTTGGGATCTGGTATATTGCCAGTTTTAGTCCCTACACATCCGCGCGCGTTAAGCTTTAGTCTTTCTTCTAATTTCAATAACTTATTGTATTTATTAATTGTCCTTTTAGTTTTATTTTTGTTTCAATTTTCTTTTATTTATTCATTATTTTTAGCATGTTTTTGTTCTTTGAAACCCTTTTATTTTTGAAAATTTACTTATTATTCACCATTTAATATATTATCTTGGAGTATTTTATTAAGTTTTGCATGGTCTTAGTTTGTTACTCATGCTTTCATTTATATACATGCACATATATCTATATATGTAACTATATATATATATCTATCTATTTATTTTCTTTTAAATTTGTTTGTTCTTTTATATATATATATATATATATATATATATATATATACACTTTATAATAAGGTTAATTTTATTTTATGCATATTATTAATTTTATATTATTTTACACATATAATTTCTTTTAAATTTATCCTCATCTTTTATTATATAATCTTACATAATATATCTTTTAAATTATTATTATATATATAATTTTATTGACACCTATGTTTGATCTATATGTATATTATTAAATTTATGTATTTTATACACATAGTTTTCTTTATATATATATATAAGCATGTTCTTAAGTCCATTATAATTTATAATAAAAATAATTTAATCTTGTGTGCATTTCTATGATATTTTACTAACAATTATTTCTAAGTTTATTTATATACATATATATACATATGATTTGTAGATCCACCATGTTTTAAAGATTATATTTTATTATACCTTATTATTATTTTTTATATTTTAAGCATAATTTAAAATTTTCTTTATTACGTGTAAATTGTCAAATTTAAACCAATATTCTTCAACACTTTGCATATCATTCGATTTAAAATATTCATCCTATAATATATGTTTTAGTAATTTAGTATATATTTCTAGTTTGTTTTACAAATAATTTTAAATTCACCTATTTACATATTGTGTAAATTACATTCGTCATTATTTTAAAATCGTTTTATACCATATTGGCTTCTAATTGTTATTTTGTTTTTTACATCTTACATTGATTGTTTTATATCATGTTATGTATATTATTTTGGCACATTTTATGTATTGTTTTGTGGTGTTGTATATAATTGTTGTATTATTATTTTTTTATTGTATTACATGTTAATTATTCTCCATGCATGATCGAAATTGAGTACTATTTTTAAGTTAGTTATACTTAATTGTTTGTTTTGCCAATCGATCAAATAAGACACATTATCTCCATTCATCAAATATCGTATCTTATGTGTGTATATTATTCCATATCACTGTTTTCCACTTGGTTTACGGAATTTGGTTTTATAAGGTCCAAATCTTTAAAATTAATTCTTTTTAATTTCAAGTCGAATTATTGCGTTTTAAGCTAGTTTTATAATTATTCATTTAAAAATTCTTTAAGCGAAGGCGATGTTCGATATTTGGCAATTCGCGGAATCGTGCCTATCGTGCTGGGTAGCAATTTCTCGTTTGTTCAAAATAATCGAAGGTCCCTTTAGAATTTCACTCATGTCTTTTAAAAATTCTTTAAACGAAGGCGATGTTTGATTTTTGGCAATTCGCGGAATCGTGCCCTATAATGCTGGGTTGCAATTTCTCGTTTGTTCAAAATAATCGAAGGTCCCTTTTGAATTTCACTCACGTTTTCTAAAAACTCTTCAAAACGAAGGTAATATTCGATGTTTGGCAATTCGGGAATCGTGCCCTATCGTGCTGGGTTGCGATTTCTCGTTTGTTCAAAACAATCGAATATTCCATTGGGATTTCACTCATGCTTTTAAAAATTCTCCAAAACGAAGGTAATATTCGATGTTTGGCAATTCGGGGAATCGTGCCCTATCGTGCTGGGTTGCGATCTCCTGTTTGTTCAAGATAATCGAATATTCCTTTAGAATTTAATTCATGTTCTCCAAATTCTAAAATAAGGCAATGTTCGATGTCTAGAAATTCAAGGAGTTGTGCCCTACTGTGTTGGGTTTCGATTTTCTCGTTGGACTAAATAATTAGACATCCTTTTGCGGTTTTCAACAAATCAACTTTTGGAAGTCGAAATTTATCATGTTTTCGAGGGCATAAAGGATCATGTCCTATCGTACTGGATGTAATGCTATATTCCTCTTAAGCGAGAGAATTTTGATGACCAACTCGGGTTATTCAAATATTATTAAAAGGAACCACATTTCAAAAACATCTTTAAATCTTAGACATAAGGACAGTATCTAATCGATTTGGTACCAATTTTGGGCGTAATGAGGGTGCTAATCCTTCCTCATACGTAACCGACTCCCGAACCCATTTTCTCATATTTTCGTAAGACCAAAATCGTTGTTTTAGTAAAAAGAAATATTTTATTAAAATAACCAAATTTCTAGGTGATCCGATCACACCGAAACAAAAAGATCGGTGGTCACTCCATGTTTTATTTTTAAAAAGTCGATTCCCCGTTTTTCATTAAATTTAAAATCCTGAAAGATGGTTTCGACAAGTGTCTTTCCCAATGAGTCTTTTTCTTAATACAATAATTAGAGTTAAGATCTTAAATTAATGTGGTCCAAAGAAATTAATTAGTACATTTTCCAAATACCTTCATTTTCAACATCTTAAATTAATTAGTGTAATCAATTTAGTCCAAAAATTAGAGTCAAAATCTTAAAAACAAGAAAAATTAATTTTGTTATAATTAGTACATTTTCCAAATATCTTCATTTTCAACATCTTAAATTAATTAGTGTAATCAATTTAGTCTAAAAATTAGAGTTAACATATTAAAAACGGAAAAAATTAATTTTGTTGTAATTAATACAATAAATAGGCAGAGTTATATATATATATATATATATATATATATATGTTTATTTTGATGAACATTAACAACACCTAACGTAAACTCATATTATTATTAACAAAATTAAGTAAGTCCTTCTCACTACACTCTATTATTTGTAATTTTATTTTTATAAATTTGTTCTAAACTATTTTTTATAAAAATCTATTTTTCTAATTTTTTCTTTTTTATTTATTAATTCTTGTATAAATTAAAATCTGCTTTTAAATTTTTATAACTACTGATTTTTTCGTCATAATTTGTAGTGTTCAACAAAAGATGTCAAATTTTTACAGAAGTAACTTAAATGAAGGCAATCAGATCTCTATGGCGACATCACCATTTTTTACCGATCAGGTATGTAACGACCCAAATTTTAAGGTTATCGGAAAATTGAAATTTCGGGTTATAATTTCCGCAAAATAAATTCGTAAATATTTATTAGAAATAAGCTAGTAGTGTAGTTAATTAGACTTTGGTTAAGTGAATTAGCTTGAATTAAGGTTAATTTAGTGAAAGGACTAGATTGAATATAGTGTAAAAGTTTAATTATAGAATAGAGAAAATTCAAGGGATTAAATTAGTAATTAGGCCATAAGGTGAGAAATGTATGATAAAAATAAATAAAATGTGTAAAATATAAATGGTACACATGTAATAAACATGTGTATTTACTTATATTATAAGAAAATAATAATGATTAAAGTATATTATAATAATATAATATAATAAAGTAATTAAATAAAATAAAAGAAACAAATAAAAGAATGAATGAAAAACGAAACAGAGCTGTGAAAGAAAGAAAGAAAGAAAAAAGGGAAAGAAAAAGAAAAGGAAAATTTAGGGTTTTGGAGTTTCAAGCTTGATTGGTAAGTCAATTTGATTTTTTTTTGTAATTTTAATGTCTATGGAATCCTAGGAAAGAATACTACTTGAGTTATATTGAAATTTAGAAAGTTATTGAATTTTTAGATGTTGATTAAGTTGAATAAATGGAAGAATTAAGTGTTAATTTGATGGAAATTCAAGTTAGAAGTGGGAGAAGGATTAAATTGTGAAAGAAAATATAGGTCTTGCAATAATAGAGATTGAATTGAGAAGATGTTATAATTAGTGTTTTATGCTGAAATTTAAGAGTTGGGATAGTTTAAAATGATAATTGAATGAAAATATAGGATTTATTTTGAAGAAAAAGAATGGTTATGGTGGAAGGATTAAATTGGAATTTTAGTAAAAGTTACATGGAAATTAAAGAATGTGTTGTTAAATAATATATATTGATAATTTTAAATGTTAAATTTTATGTAGCCAACGTAGCACTGGAAACATCATCGAAAAAGGGAAAGGTGAAAGTGAACGAGGATATCGAGTAAATTCGAGAAATTCGGTTTGTATTTCTATAAACTATGCTTAATGTTTTAATACAATGTAATTGTTATTTTTATAGTTAGAATGTATATGAATAATATGATGGAAACTGTTACTACTATTGTATTGGAATTGAATTACATGTGAATTATTATGGAAAAGTATTGAAATGAAGTAAAACTAAATTAAGAATGGAAATTTGAAAATTGGAAGTTGACTGAAATCCCTATTAACAATGTCGGGCTAGTCGGATACAGTTAGCATGCCATAGGATTGGAAGTGTTCAGGGATATTCCGACTGTGTGTCGATGAGACACTATAAGTGTCGACTACTGTGACTGTTCCAGATTCGTTCCAAAGAGGTACTCAGACGACTATGATATTACTACTCATTCTCGTTACCTACGGTGTGTTCGGTTTCGGCCGATGAAACACTGTACATTATCCCCGGTGTGTGGGTTGGATCCGTGTATCCGTCCAAGTCTGAGTTATGTTAATAGGGGTAATTGAAAGTACTAAAGACAAAGACTGACTGCTATTGATTATGTGACTGTGACTATTATACAAGTATTGAAAGATATTGAATGATATGAAAAGTATAAAAAGAATTGTTTAAATACATTTAAGAGCTATAAGTTAAAGGTAAGTGATGAAGTTAATAAGATTATGAAATAAAAGTTATGCTACAATGTATATACATAGCATATTATTGTTTTAAGTATTAGTTTATAGAAATACCACTGAATGTATACTCAGCGTACGGTATGTTTCCGTGCGTAAGTTTAGGTACGAAAGAAAGTTAAGAACTCAACATCCAAGCCAATTCCGGACTCAAAGTGGTGAATACTTTTCTTTTGGTAAAATGGCATGTACCTAGGTTGTTAAGGTGTTATTTTGTATATGACAGTGTATAAACATGAAAGTTGTTGAAGTATGGTATAAAATATGCATATTTTGGAAGTTAAACCTACATGAGTTTGACTAGTAAGATAATGTTGTATAATTTTGATACAAATTGTGGTATAATATTCTTAAGAGGTAATGTATAAAGGAATGAATATTTGCTAAGTTTGAATGGTATAATGAATGATATTTGATTTAGGTACTATTAGTAAATGTTTGGGAATGAAATAGATATATTTGGCATGTGAAAATTTCCTCAAAAAGGGGTGGAAAATTGGCTTAAATCAAGCCTATATGGTGCCACATGGTCAGAGGACATGGACGTGCCTTATGGCCGTGTGAGAAACTCAGTAACCTCCTAAATATTACACGGACTTGACACACGGGCGTGTCATTTGGCCGTGGGCTTAAGTCAGTAGCTAGCTATGTACCATACGGCTGCAGCACACGGGCATGTTCCAGGCCACACGGGCGTGTCCCAAGCCACACGGGCGTGTGCCTCTATCTCCAAGGAAAAAATTTCTAAAGTTACCAGTTTAGTCCCGAATCACTTCTAAGACATATATTGGGCCTCGTAGGCCCATATTAAGGACTTTATGTTGAAATTTGATGAATATTGATCCAAAATGTAAAGTGTATGACTAGGTTTTGTATAAATTTTAGTGTTTAAGTCTGGTAATATCTCGTAGCCCTATTTCGGTGACGGCGTGGGGTTAGGGGTAATATCTAGTAGCCCTATTCCAATGACGGCATGGGGTTAGGGGTTGTTACAAGGTATAATAATTATCATGATGTTAATTTTTTTTATCTTCATAACATTTAATATTTGTTAACAAAATTATTTAAATTTTAGGTGTTCGAGTCTCGTGAAGAGCTGATGCAATGGGTGCAAAACATGGCATTCTCTCTTGGTTATATCATCGTCACGAGAAGAACAAAAGCAAAGGAAAATGGTGTGGTGTCTTACGTCACACTTATTTGTGATCGTGGCAGTGAATACAAATTTAAAGAATCAAGTAAAAAGTCTGGCACCAAAAAGACCAACTGTAAATTCTGATTGGTAGGTTCATATTTAAAACAATATGATGGGTGGACGTTGAGGGTGATATGTGATCAACATAACCATCAACCTGCACAACATATGGATGGACATGCTTATGCAAGGCGGTTGAAAGAAAATGAAAACAAATTATTGGTTGATTTGACGAGTAAGAATGTTACACCACGTGACATATTATCGACATTGAAGGAGCAGGACGAGAATAACGTTTCTACACTAAAAACCATATGCAATGCACGACAAAAGCTTCGCTCGTCCCAGAATGTCTGTAAAACTCTGATACAGGTTCTTATGTTGCTTTTGAATGATAAACAATTTTTTACTGAGTTTTCAGTAAATAATATTTCAAATGAATTGGAAAATCTATTCTTCATTCATCCACGATCATTGGATATATGACGTGCATTTCCAAATGTTTTGATTGTAGACGCAACGTACAAAACGAACAAATATGATTTGTCTTTTGTTCAGATTGTTGGCGTGACTTCAACCAACAAGACATTTAGTATAGCTTTTGCCTTTATAATTAACAAAAAGGAGGAGAACTATAATTGGGCTTTAACATATCTAAAGTTGAAACTAGAGGAGTGCATGTACCTACATGTTATTGTAACAGACAGAGAGTTGGCTCTGATGAATACATGCCAACAAGTTTTCCCCGATGCCACTCGGTTACTATACAGATGGCACATTATTGAAAATATTAAAAAGCATTATAGGCAGTCTATCAAGTCACAACATGAGTGGGACTCCTTTTGTGCTATGTGGATTGTACTCGTTGAATCTCCAACGTGGATATTGTACACTGAAAACTACAGAAAACTCCAACCAATGTTGAGCAAATATCCAGGTACAAGCCTCGTTATTCTATAAATAATTGTTTATAATTTTAGAAGACTTTTTATACATAACTAACATTTATATAAATTCAGGTGTTTTAAAATATCTAAATCAAGTGTGGTTAAGCAAATATAAGGAAATGTTTGTGTCGGTCTGGATTGATCGGCATCTCAACTTTGGAGAACGAACTACAAATAGAGTTGAGAGCCAGCATGCAAAGCTAAAGAAATACCTTTGTGCAAAAAATTCTTCTCTAGATAAATTTGTTGGTTGTATCGATTAGATTGTGAAGTCTCAACTTACATTGATATATGAAAGTTTTGAAAAGAGTAGAATTGTCCTCAAACACAGACACAACTTACCGTGTTTTAGATTATTACAGGGTTTTGTGGCACTTGAAGCTCTAGATATCCTAGAAGAGGAACTTCAGCGGTCGAGTAGACATCAACTTGACTCTTTAAATTGTTGTTGTAAACTACGTCATAATTGTGGGTTACCATGCGCTTACATGCTATCAGTTTACTTGAATTCAGGTGGTATATTTAACAATTATTTTCTAAATTTTATTTATATATTGAATTTCTATAAACTAATGGAATTTCAATGCAGGTGAGTGTATTCCATTGGATTCAATAGATGTATTCTGGAGGAAGCTTGACTTATCACCATCAACTTCTGTGGAAAATAAGGATATTTGTTGTGACGGTGAGTTAGAAATGTTCAAAAAAAATTCACTAAGCAGTCAAAAGTCGGGAAAAAAAGTCTGTTAAGAAAGTTAAGAGATATATTCCAGCCGAGTAAAACACTCATTAAAGAACCTACAATTTAAAAAAATACGCGTGGACGACCAACCTTGAAGCAACAACAACAAAAACGAGTCGATTCTATAAGTCAACCTCCCAGAAGACGTAGCCATTCAACCATGTCAAAATCTGTTGGGTTGGATCTGGTAGGGTTGAACAAAGAACCTGCAAGACATAGTTAATACGTAACTAAAATTCCAGACTTAAACTGGGAGCCATCATAGCAAGTTTCAAACTTCATAGACTTAAACCAGATGCTTGAATCATGTGACACTCATCCACTAATGAAAGAAATTCCAGATATGTTCCACCCTTACATCACACATGTACAATATGTCAGGGGTGATGGAAATTGCAGATTCCGATCAATATCTGTTTGTCTTGGTTATGGCGAAGATCAGTGGCTCTATGTTCGACATCAACTGCTAGACGAGTTATTGAGTTCATATGATGTCTATGCTAGAGTTTTCACTGATGGAATCGATGAATTACGCAATTCACTGTGTTTCTCACAATCGCCTGCACCAGCAGAACACTGGATGGTTATGCCTATAACTGGTGCCTTGATTGCCAACAGGTTTGGGGTGATTCTCAATTATTTAACCAAGTGAGGTGACATAACTTTCTTTCCTCTTTGGTGAGGTCCGAAACATTTTCAATACCATCATGCTATTTCAATTGCACATGTATATGAAAATCATAATGTGATGGTACAATTAGAAGGAGATTACCCAATGCCTACCATTTCAGTTTATTGGATCCGCCATAGAGTCCCGTCTACAGCTGGATGGCAAACCATGTATATGTCATGTCTGGAATTTTATAGACAACTGAGGATTATTGTTGAATAATTTTAATTTATTATATTTTAGCATTTTGCTCATATTTTTGTATTTATGTATTCATATATATGTTTAACAATAATCCTATAATAAAAAATATGTTGAATAATAATACTTATATCTTTAATAATAATAATAATACTTATAATATTTAATAATAGTACAATAATAAAATATGTTTAACAATTAAATGAGATAAAAAGTGAGTGGAGAGATGATAATTAATTCTTAATCATTACAATAGAAAGATGTTAATTACTAACCAATCAATAAAGTAAAAGAACATTAATTAATAACTAATTATTAATTATAGCAAAGGTGTGTTATTTACTAGGGTGTTTTTTTAGTATGTTGGGGGTGGTTTTTTAGCCAACCCCTAAAATTAAATTTGAAAAAACGTATTAATTGACTGTTGTTTGAGTTTAATGTCACAAGTGTTTCGACAGCTACCATTTACAAAATTGAATAAAGATATAAAATAATTATAAAGTCTACATCTTATTAGGTCTATGGAATGTGGAATATTAATTATTGGCCTCGTTTCTATAGATATATTGGGAAATTAAAAAAATTTAAACAATTCACTATTTAAGTTAAACCTATTAAATCAAGGCTTAATGAAAAATTTGACCATTAATGTTTGTATGTTTTGTCAAAATGGTCCTAATTGTATTTTTGAGTCATCAACCTTTTTTATTATAAAAAACAGCTTTTTCTAATTGATTTAATGAAAGTACAGTTAAAAAGTTAAAGTTAACGAGGATTATATGAAATTTCATATATGAAATATTTTTATAAGATGTAATTTATTACTTAAATAACCTAATAAGACAATTACCTATATAAAATAATAAAAAATAATACATAAAATTTAAAAAACTCTTAATTTAAAGAAAATAAAGATAATTATAAAAAAATTAACTAAGTTAAAAACCTCTCAATAAAAGATTGAAACAGTGAAATTATTCATTAAATCTACTAAAAAAATTAAAATTGATGAAAAAAACTCAAAAATATAATTATAACTATTTTGATAAAATATAAGGCTAATGTGCGAGCCCAATTTCGCCCAGGCCTCAAAACCCCAACCAATCACCCAGACCCAAATAACTTAAAACTACCCAGACCCACTAAAAACCCCAAGCCCACTAAATAAGCTCAAACCTAAAACCAAAACCCCAGCCCACAACATTTTTGACTCAGAAAACAAAAGAAAACCCTAGCTGCGCCGCACCTAGGTCTGCCATTGTCACATCCACCGCCACTTGTTCCGCCCTAGTTACTGTCGCCATTTGCACCTACAAGAAAAGGAGAAAGTGTAGCACCCCAAACCCGGCCCAGAAGTTATGGCCGGATCCGGCATGCCACATCAAAAACGTAAAAAAAAATTTCCATTCTAAGTCCAGAAAATCGTACCTGATGTTCAAAAGATTAATTCATTAAGGGTTAAAGTGAATGGAAGTCATGCACCGGTAGGAAACCGGAAAAGAGGTGGTGAGTCCATCGAATCGCTAAGTACCAAGCTCCTTTGGATCCAATCCTAGACATGCATACCGCCATTGCCACACCTTAACGTCATGGATATTTCTAGGAAACCGATTCGATTAAGTCATTTTAGGAAAAGTGATTAATTTTGGAAAATACTTTCATTGCGGAAGCTTTGCTTGTTGTCGTGTTATTTTGAAATCAACTGTTGTTTTTGAAAACGCGCCTAAAGCTATCCAATTTCAACAGTAAAATAAGTATTACCTATCTTAGTAATACATATTAAAACCATCAAAAATAATTAAGCGGCCTTATTACATTTAAAACCCAAAACTTCAAACGTAAATAAAAGATGTTCAGTTCACCGAAGAAAATCAAACTTTCGAACGGTGGCCACTCAAATTCCTCACGACTCCAAGCCCACTATGGTTGGGGATTACTGCGTGGATGAAAATAAAAGGGTGAGTTTGGGGAAACTCGATGTGTAAATTAACCCAACCATAGCCTATATCACTCAAACCACGAAATAGAATAAGTTGGCCTTAGCCCGAGCAATTCGAATAAAGCCCATAGGCCCATAGCGAAACGTAACAGATATTACATGTTTATGCGAAACCCAACCATATCCAACCGTATACACCCCATACCAACCTTACACCGTGTGGAGAGACAACTCGACCCACCCAACCGCTACACACCACGTAATTTGCAGCATGGTCGCGAGCGAATAATGTGACAGAGTCACCAGATCTGATAATCGTGGCGAGCCACCGAATCAGATATATGTGGCGAGCCACCAGATCGAATATTTGTGGCGAGCCACCAGATCGATATTTGTGGCGAGCCACCAGATCGAATATTTGTGGCGAGCCACCGTAACGCTTCCTCCATAATATAACCCATGTCCCCATGCAATGATATATAATCATGGCATACATCATACGTAATCGGATCGTCATGCTTTTCAGGTCAAAATTAACCCTAGGGATATAACGGTAATTTTACACCTGGGGTATAACAAGAATTTTCTATACATAGGGTATTATAGTAATTTAGCTACTTTTAGCGTTTTCATGCATATCCTAACTATTTACGTACTATCGAACATTTACCGCATACTTACGAATTGGGCCCGTTGGCCCATGAACCCGATCTTTGGCCCATTAAGCCCAAATTATCAAAATGTACGAAACCGCGTCTCGCGATTTATTACTTTAGATTACCAAATATACAAACCCAACTATTTTTCGAGCATTCGACATTCAAGAAATTCCCAAAATACCGACTTTTCGGCATTTCGCTTTTCGCTTTTGCCAATCTAGTCTATGAGAGGGTGTCGATTACACACTTGCTTTGCGACGATATCTTGATTTAGATCCACACACGAACCGCCTACAATTGGATTACTAACACGTTAATCTAACTATTCAAATACAAACTACGATTAACCCCCTTACAATATTCGCCAACCACACCTACAGATCATAGTAAGCTTATAAGAAATCAATAAGCAACTCATTAACAAATTTTGTCAATGTTTACCACATAATCATAATTTCACTGCAAGCTGTCTTCCTGAGCAACAGTCACTAAATCATTTATAACTGGAGCTACGAAACTCCAAATCAAGTTCTGTTAATTTTCCCTGAAAATAGACTCATATATCTTCTATCCATAAAATTTTCAGAATTTTTGGTTTAGCCAATCAATACCAGAATTTTCTCAAAGTTTTCCATGTTTCACTGTTTGACTAATCTGACCACCCTTCATTATGAATCAAATTTCTCATTGTACAGAATTCAAAATATGTTCTTGTTTATTTCATTAGAAACTAGACTCAATAAGCTTTAATTACATAATTTATGCAGCTTCTAACTCATCTCCCACAATTTATGGTGATTTTCCAAAGTCACGTTACTGCTGCTGTCCCAAGCAGATTTATTACCAAATCACTCTTTCACACCTAACTTGCATGCTTGTTATTTAAACATGTATATCACCGATCAATCATCACATATCTATGATTTTACTTAAGTATAATCTCCATTTCATCATTTTAAAGCACAACATGTTAGCTGATTTTTCCCTTTAACATCTAAGGCACATGCATGCTCATTTGTTTGGCTCAACTTCACCTATCTTCCATTTTTCATCAAAAGAACATGAAACAACAACCATTTCCTTCATTTTAATTCATGACTAAATGCTCACAACACAACTAAAAATCAAAATATACTTCAAGAGTTAAGGTAGAATCAAGAAGAACTCATGAACCTCAAAATAGAAGCAAGGTACCAAGAACTTACCTTCAATTTTCCTCCTCCTAATGACCAAATACTCAAGAGCTTTCTCCTCTCCTTTCTCTTCTCTAACTTTCAGCTATGATGAACAAAGATGGACAAAACTTTGTTCTTTTCACCCCTTTTTTTCTTTTAATAAAACTTCATATTTCATCCATTTAATTCTTTAATACAAAAGACATGAATTTCTTATCATGAAACATTTACCTAACCCATTATCATGAAACATTTACCTAACCCATTATCATGGAACATTTACCTAACCTATTATCATGGAACATTTACCTAACCTATTATCAATTTGTATCAATTTGTACCATAAATTACGGATATCAAGTGCACATTTTGTCTACAACAACATGATGGTTGGCCACTTCATGTAAAATGGGAGGTTTATCATGCAAATCCTCCTATTTTGCACTCCTATTTATTTGGCCACTTCAATTTAGCCTATAGCATTTTCAAACATTTTCACATAGGTCCTATTTCATAATTTCACCCCCTTTTTCTTATGGAATAAAAATTAACTAAAATTGCCGGGTTTTATCTTAAGCTTGGGCTTTCTAGAGGCCCACTAACATAATTAAACCTATGCCAACATTCACAGGATTCCCGAAAATTGGGGCGTTACAGAAAGGACAATAAATAATAAACAAAAGCATGTAAATGACTTTAAAAAGCCAAGCCAAAATCGATTTGTAACATTCGGCAAAATTTTGATAAATACAAAGCACTCGATTTTTAAACAGCAAAAACAATGATTCTAGCACTACCAAAGCACGAGAATAGCACCGAATCAGGAAACCAAAATACCAAAATCGAAATTGAAAGCCTAAGGCGATTTTTTTTTTGTCTTACTTTCGAATCTATCCCCTTACATATTTATACATGCACAAAATACGTAATATAAAGACAAAAGAAACAAGCACCATTCAAAGCGAAAAAAAATAGGGAACTTTTTTACCTCCGGCTACCGTATACGGCGGTCACCGGCGGCGAAGCAAGGCAGAGGACAGTGGCGACTGGCTGGACTTCTCACTGGAGTAGGAGACTCTGCAGAGAGAAAAAAAAAAGAAGATGAGTTTTTTTTTTTTTTTTACAAATGAGAAAATGATTTTTTTTTAAATCTGACTTAAATAGCCAATCGAAACGACGACGTTTTGGCCGGCCTTCTTAATGCCAAAACGACATCGTTTTGAGGCCAGGATCCGCGTGTTGACCTGACCCGACAGGGGAATCCGCGTGTTTTTGCTTTTGGGGGGTAATTGCGCTACAAGTCCTTTCCCTTTTATTATTTTGTAATCAAGTTTCTTTTAATTTTTAATTTTACCCTGAAATTTATTTTGCCTTTCGATTTAGTCCCATATGAAACACGTGCTTTGGAGGTTGGGGATTATTCCCCTTTTGGTCCCCATTGTTATTCGTGTGTTCAAAATCGGTCCTTTTTTTTCTTACTTTACTTCCAGATTCGCCCCAAACTTTCGTTTTAAATTCGATTTAATCATTTCCCATTATTTTGCTATTTTATTTTCTAATCAATTATTTTTATTATTACTTTCTATTATTATATTTATTATTATTATTGTTTTATTACTATTACTACTAACATAATATATTTATTTCTATTATTTTCTATTATTGTCATTATTAATATATACTATTATTATTATTATTATTATTATTATTAATATGTTGTTATTATTATTATTACTATTATCACTATTATCATTTTTATTACTGTTACTATTATTATTATTTTTACTATCTAATATATTATTATTACCTTTTTATTATTATTACTACTATTGTATTATTACTATTATTATATTTTCATCTATATTTATTTTCTTATTATTTATCTAGTTATATTTCTTATCTATTCATATTTTGTTGTTATTACATTTTAGGTATTATATCTCTATTTATACTTATGTATTAACATCATTATTTTACTATTGCTATTTTATTATAATCATTATTATTAGCATTATATTTATTTATTACTATTATTAGTATTATTATTTTATTTAGTACTATCACATTATTATGTTATTCGTCTTATTAATGTACTATTATTATTTCCTATTTATTATAATTATTATTAACCTTTTATTATATTGCTAGTTCATTTTATTTTTCCATTTCATTCTCATAATTCTTATTATGCGTTTATCTTTATTCTGTTATGTTTGTCAATATCAAAATTTTTATTTGTTTGTTCATTCTTCATTTTTTTTATTATTACGAATTTCTATTAACCCTTACCTGACAAAAATAATTCTTTCATAAAAGTAATATTTCATATTTAGAAATTCGAGAAAATCGTGCCCTAACTTATTGGGTTTCGATTTTTCTCATTTAACCTAAATTACAGAATATTCTTTTAAATTGTAATACGGGTTTTGAATAAAAGTGCTTATTCTCGGAGATACGAGGTGTTGTGCCCTAACTCACTGAATATGACATCTTGTTACCTCGAAATAAGATTTTTTCTATAAATAAAGGCAATGTTCGGTATTTGGAAGTTTGAGAGATCGTGCCCTAACTTACTGGGTTTCGATTTTCCTTATTTACCCTAAATAATCGAATATCCTTTAAAAAAGGGTTAAAATACACGAATTTTAAATAAAAGGCAAGTTTATTCTCAAAAGTTCGAGATGTCGTGTCTTAACTTACTGGATGTGACATTTTATTACTTCGAGACGAGAAGTTCTTTAACATTCGAGTTTTCTACAAAAAGAGAGATCGTATTTTAAAGTCTTTCAAGTTTTTAATTTTAGACACTAAGACATTAATTAATCAATTAGGTACCCATTTTTGGGCGTTACGAGGGTGCTAATCCTTCCTCGTACGTAACCGACTCCCGAATCTAATTTTCTAAATTTTATGGACCAAAATTGTTGTTTAAATAAATTAAATCATTTATTAAAAATAACTATTTTTACGAGATGACCCGATCACACATCATCAAAAAAGATTGGTGGCAACTCCCATATTCGTTTTCATTTTCAAAACCAAAGCTGACCTTATTTTTTCAAAAAATGGTTTCGTATGATTAAGCGTTAAATAAATTATATAACTATTTACACTAATTCTTAACACAAAGTTTAAACACTCTAACAAACAAGTGAAACAACAAAGGGAAATGGAATCGACACTGCCAAAATCAAATAAAAATGCCATTTACACGTGTAACAACTAACTCAATTTATTAGAAATACCCAGAGCAGCAGCAATAAATTCCTTGGCTTTGACTGTTAAAAAGGGTTTATATATTAAATATTTCTATTCGATTTTTTTAATGTAATTTGAAGAGAAATCTGATTTTTTGAGGAAAACTATAAATTGGATGATTCATAAATTAAAAATAAAATTGTACTTTTATCATTTTGACCATTTTCAATTTACTTTCGAAATAAGGATAATCAATAAAAAAGACGAGCAAGAAGAAAAACTTTGATTTTCTTTATTCATCGCCAAGCGAAGAGAAGAATAGGAACATTCGGTGAAAAGTTGTGCAATGGAATAATAGGATTTTTGGCACTTTTCTAAAAAATTAATATTTTTGATTAATTCTAATTTTTAAAATGTTTTTAATATTTGAAAAAGTTATTAATATTTTAGATTTTTTTAGAATATTATGATAATTTTAGAATTTTTATTTATCATTAAATTTTATAAAAGTATCACATTAGTATTTTAGTTATATTTTAAGGACGAATTTAACTATTAAGTCTATAAATTAATGTATCATGTTCACAGTCCGTTATTAATTATTTTGTAATTTTTATAATTGAGTCGTTAAAAAAACATATTAATAATTAGGTGATTTGCGATATAGCTTACCTAAATATATTTTTGAGGAATAATGAGTCAATGGCTCACATTGACATCCATCATCTAATTGACTTAAATAGTAAATTTCAAATAATTGAGTGATAAAATTATAATTTTTATAATTAAATGATCAAAATATAAATTTATTGATAATTGAGTGGTCACGGTTGTAGTTTATCCTTAAATTATTGTAAATTATATATTTTATTATTTTTAAATAAAATCAATTGTCAGCCGCCAATAAAAATGGAAAAAGAAAACAAATCTAGCCAAAGAAAAAAAAAGGGAAAAAAAACTCCCATTACCAGGAAGAAACTAGAAAGTAACACTGCCAATTTGAACTCAGACCAAAAAACACACACTTTCTGGACCAATTAATTTCACTTTCTATCTATTTCTTCGTTTTCCGATCCTTCTTTGTTGCATTTCTTCTCTACTCTCTGAGTTTTGACTTTGGGTCAATTTATTTAAATTCCAATCTGTTTTTCTTTTGGTAGATTCTTTTTTGGTTTTTGTTTTGTTGCATGTTTTCTATTTATAATCCATAGAAAAGATTCAATCTTTTTCTTTCATCTAGAATTGTTTTTTTTTTCTCCTGTTTTCTGTTTCTTCGCTTTTCTGGACCGTGAATATGAAAAAATCCAAAATGAACTAAAGGATTGGATCGGAGTCAGCTGGTGGATACTCTGAAAATCAATGAAGTTTCCATCTTGAATTCAGAACTTCAATTCAATTTCCGATCAGCAGAATTGGGTTATTTTATTTTGGCTTTTTTTCGTGTTTTGAGTGATTTCTACGGTAATGGAGCTATCGGGAATACTATTAGTTTTGGGGGCTAGAAAAGGTTGATTCTTATTTATTTATTTGGGGGGGGGGATAGTTATGGATGAAGTTGGCCCTAGTAATCAAGAAGAGTTTAAGGGGTACTCAAGATTGGGCACAGAGCAAAAACCTGCGTTGCGATGGCGACCGAGGCAACTGGTTTTTCGGCCTTATTCATCTATAAATGGTGCTGATAGAAAGCTGCGTGTTGTTGTTAGGAAGCCTGTAAGTTCGCCTTTCTAATTGATTGCCTATTCATTTTTAGTTCGAAAGTTTTGTCAGCACTTGTTTCTATGCTGAAATGTGTTGCAAATTTAGGAGCTTTTTATTTGGATCGATCTGAATTTGTATGGTTTAAGAGATGTTTAACTGGTTTTACTTTTACATGTGGTTTTATTAGTGATTCTCTTTATCTTACTCAAGGAAAGCATATATAAACCAAGTAAGCATATGAGCTAATGTTACGGAGGTTTCTAAGCTGATTCGTAGGTGGATCTGGTCTTTTTTGGGTTACAGGTGGTATTGTTCTAAGCTGTTAAGTTGTAAACGATAGTTTGATGTTCTATCCTTTTAATAAAATCTACTTTTGCTGAGCCAAAAAAAAAAAGAAAAAAAAAAGGGCAGAAGAGAGAGTCCCTTACTGTCTAAATGTTCAATAGTGGCAAATAGATCATAGAAAGTTCTGAACAAGATGGGAAATGATATGCTTAATTCAGTTAGTCTCTACATTACAAGAGCGCGAGAGGAGTCTCGAATATGGGGTATGTGTCTAAGTCTAACGCGGGTATGCTCAATTTTTTTCTTTGCTTTTTTCTCATATTTTGAGGGTCATTACACCATACCAATGTCTGAATATGTGTTGAATGTAGGTGTTGGGCGCAGGTATTCTAGGGAAAATGAAGAGTCTAGTTGACATAAGTTAGTCTTATATTCATTATTTCAGTAAGCTTAAGCGGATTAGGTGATCAAATTGGTTTCAGGTGGAAGAACGTGATGTGTCTATACAAATATTATCTAATTGAGACTATGATATTGATTTTAGATCCCGAGTTCTATCTATCCTGATACTATCAATCAATGCAACTCATGCCAGTCTATGATTTCTATAATTTCTCTTTAAATATTTTATCATATTGCAAAATTATGTAATTGGAAACTTTATTTCTCAATACTTTGTTTGGTTAGCAAATTGCAATGTGGTACTTGCACTGAATTGTTTTTCTCATCATGCAAAAAATTTGCAATAATCTCCAGCTTAGATTCATATGAGGCAAATCTTCGTGCTGACATGCAGTTTTCACCATGCAGTTGGTGGCAAGACTGACAAAGGACATAATAGAAACTTACCAAATATGCAATCCAAAATTTAAATATTCAGAAGAATTGAACCCAAAGAGGTTTTTGACTAGCCCATCTGTTGGTGTCCTCAATGATGGCCACGACAATGTGAACTCGGATCTGATTCTAACTGTGAACTTTGTCTTGATAAATTTAGAAACACGGCGAAGGTTTGATACTGCTTTTTATAATTTTCCTCATGATTTTGAACTATTTTCTGAATCATTTCATGATAATTTCTTTGTGAATTGACTTTACATGGGCAGCTTAGATTTTGTTAATGGTCAAGGACAATTTTCTTTTCCTCTTGCTTAATTTAATGTGTTCTGCTACTGATACATGGTTGATCCTAAACTAAAATGGACTGTTTCTTGACTTTGATGTCTCAGAAATATTAATCATCTTGAAGTGCATTGTTTCTTTTTCGTGTAACCTTTTAGCTTCTCCTAGCCACAATATATACCTGTTTTGTTCTGGCTTGTAACTTTGAACCTTGGCATGCTGGAATTAGTTGTATGTCTGTGTAAATATGGAGCTTTGTGTTTGCAAGCTTGGTTAAACATTCTTTTCAGTTAATATACAAACTCAGGTGGCCATTCCACCATTAACCCCTCTTCTCCTTGTTGAGTTTCTGTTTTAAAGTTCTAATCTTTGTGTCTAGCTAGCAACAAAGAATACATTTTCTATTTTGTCTTCTACTGAACCCCTGCAAAAAAAAACCTGGTCTTTTTGTACGTAAGGCCCTTATCATTTGGTAGATTCATGGATATGACTATGCAACTCAAAAAAATATTTCTGGTGATCTATTATCATCCAAAATGAAGCTTAGTGAAGTAAACGTTTACTCATGTTTCAATGATTTTTGTAGATATATTGTCAAAAATGTTCTTGGTCATGGGACTTTCGGGCAGGTTGCTAAGTGCTGGGTTCCAGAAACAAGCAGTTTTGTTGCTGTGAAGATAATTAAAAACCAACCTGCTTACCATCAGCAGGCACTGGTTGAAGTTTCTGTTTTGACAACGGTAATTAAGTTTCCTTATAGCTGTCTATACCTTTTTAGAAATACCAGAAGTGAAGCATCAACCTCGTTATGTTTGCTTAATTGGTTGTCTTTTGCAGTTGAAAAAAAAGTATGATCCGGAAGACGAGCATCACATTGTCCGTATTTATGATTACTTTGTATATCAACACCATTTATGCATTTGTTTTGAACTTCTCGACACAAATCTGTAAGTTTATTGTCTTACGTTGAAGCAATATTCATCGTTTGTAAATTTCTTTTCACCATTTACATAGACAATCTCTTATAGAATTTTTCCAGCATTTTATTGACATTTCCCCCCTGATTTAGGTACGAGCTTATCAAGATAAATCATTTTAGGGGTCTCTCATTGAGCATTATTCAGCTGTTTTCAAAACAGGTGTTTTGAGTTTTCTTGTAGCTCTATTTGATTGAACTGAATAATGATTGGAATAGCTGTATACATCTCTTTGAAAATGTCTTTAGAATTGCATCCTAACCTTTTTTATTTTATGTAGATTTTACGTGGACTGACTTTGTTAAAAGATGCTGGAATAATTCATTGTGATCTTAAGCCAGAAAATATTCTTCTCTGTACAAGGTGAGTTGCCTTTATGTATTAGTCTGGATTACAAACTTGTAATATAATTTTTTGCAATTTTTTCAGTGAAGTTTGATATATCTCTACTGGAATAACAGTGTCAAGCCAGCAGAAATTAAAATAATTGACTTTGGATCAGCTTGCATGGAAGATTGGACTGTTTATTCCTACATTCAGGTTTCTATACACAACTATCACTGCATACTGTTCACTGTTATCATACTACAGAGGGTCTTATGACACTTTTTCCTATTTTTTTCTGCAGAGCCGGTATTATAGGTCTCCTGAAGTTCTTCTTGGATATCAGCATCCTTTTGACATGAATTTGTAGCCTTCTTTTCTATTTATTGGTTTTGCTTACTGTCTTTGTCTTTTGGCGGATCATGCTGGTAGGGGCTTGAACTTCAGTGGAATAACTTCAGCAGAACATTGTTTGATCAATTGAATCCTGAGGTTTAAAATGACCTTTGGAGTTTATTCCACAGAAGTTCTAGTCCAGCACTCTATAGTAGTCACATCTTCTGTGGATTAAACCTTGAAAGGTTCATCTTTGTATTTCTATATGAAGATCTCTTTGGATTAATGACGTAGAAGATTCATATTGCTATTCTTTTTAGCATGCTGCTACTACCTAAATTAGTCATGTTTCAAGCCTTTGGCAGTAATAATTAGAAAATGCCTATTTAAAATATTCAGTTCTTGTGATTCATTATTGTCTTTGATGATTATATTCCCTAATTCTGATTTTTGTCTTTGGTCTTGATCGTTAGTTCTAGTTTGAACCTTGACCACTTGATTAGATATACAACAGCTATTGACATGTGGTCCTTTGGCTGCATAGTTGCTGAACTCTTTCTTGGGCTGCCATTATTCCCAGGTGCTTCAGAATTTGATCTTCTAAGGCGAATGGTTGAAATTCTTGGGTATGCCTCTTGCTTTGATGGTCATACATATCTCTGGCTAACAATTTGTCAGTATTTCTAGGCATCATTTTCTTGCAACTGATTTTATGTATAGCTTTTCTTTGGTTGATCTTATAACCGAGCAGATCTTATTGACTCCAAATAGGAGAATTTCACTTATCATTAAATAAGCGCATGCAATTATCAAATTTCATACTCACTCTGTCTCTTATTTTTTTGTCTATCTTAGAAATTCCAGGATTCAAGGCAGTGTGTATCTAATGCTTTGACAAGTTTGTAGGCATTCATACTAAAAATTTCCCTTATGCTAAACAAAAATGTATAAAGAGAAACAAAAATTTGCATTGATTTTTCAGATCACTAATATTTTTTCAACATCACAAATTGAAAGTTCAGTCTACCTCTCTCTCTTCAGCTTCTTTTGTTCTACATAAAAGTATTATTATGACAAGTCAGATCCTCTAAGATGATTCCTCTATTGAATTGGCAAGATACGCATTAATACTTATGAACGAGATCTGTGCCTTATAAGGGGTGAGTTAATGCTGCAGTTTAGGATCAACGTGAATAATTTATTTCTTGTATATAAGAACCTTGAAGGATGTGCTAGAATTTTCAAAGTCCTTAAGGCTCTGCTTGGTATGGAGGATGGAAAAGAGTGAGGAATGGTTAAGCTACAAAGTAAGAAAATGGTTATGAATCTTAACCATTTGATTTAACAAATTTTCCATCCTCACTCTTTTTCATCCTTCATACCAAGCAAAGGCTAAGCTCTTGGATTGTTTTATTATGGGAAGTCCAAGACCAGCTGTGACTGCCACATTAGATCCCTTGGTTCGTATTGAAGTTTCAGTGTGTTTTAACAGTAACAATAGTCAAAAGATGCATGCATATTCTTTTGCACACATAATGGAGAAGCTGTTCATCTGTCTGGTCTAGGAGATTAGTCCAAAATAAAATTTTCATGCTTACGAAAACAAGTTAGAGAAAATTCCAATGAAATATGCCTTTTACTGAAATTGCATTAGAACTTCCGCTAATATGTACTCATCTAGCTGAGTTAATTCATAAAACTTCAAAATATCTTTAAGACCCTTCCAACTTGATTTTCTTGAACTATGTTTGATCAGTTGCTGTTTCTTAGTTGTTCTGCTATTTTCTTTGCATTCAATATAAATATTATGCTGCTTATTATTTTCTTAATCTTCATGCATACTTCTTTTGAAGGGTTTTGTACAAACTTTCATTTCCATCTTGTTTTAACTTATCCTAAACCAACCTGATTACATTTAGATATAATTAAAATTTGTTTTTAGCACTCTAATAGTCATTACTCATTCAGTTAGTCATATCTTTGCACTTGTTATGAACAGCCTTTTATATGTGGTTATCATGTTGTAGAGGGCAGCCCCCTGATTATGTTCTAAAGGAGGCAAAAAACACAAGTAAGTTCTTCAAGTGCGTCGGGAGAATCCACAATATAGGGAATAGTGAAGTTTGTGGCAGAAGTGCTTACCAAGTATTAACAGAAGAAGAATATGAAGCTGTAAGAAATTTCCAGCGACTAGTTCTTGTTCATTTACATGTTGCATCCCTTGTCAAGTTTTTCATCTGATATAATTGTTGCTTGTTTCTGTTCAGAGGGAGTTAAAAAAACCGTTGATTGGAAAAGAGTATTTCAATCATAAGAATCTTGAAGCAATAGTTACATGCTATCCTTACCGGAAAAACTTGCCTAAAGAAGATATCATTAAAGGTTAGCATCTAACTTCAACATTGAATGTACAGCTTGGAATGGTGAGAAAATTTTTGTAGTGTGTGGTCTGTGAATAACTTACTAAAGCTGCTGCATAATAAATCTACAACAGAAAGTCAGGTACGATTAGCTTTGATTGATTTCTTGAGGGGACTAGTTGAGTTTGATCCGGCAAAACGGTGGTCACCTTTCCAGGTAGTTAAAATTTCCCATGAGCACTTCTTAACATGCTATTCCAACTAAGAATGAAGAAACATAAGAACTTTAACATCATTGTGCAGGCTTCGAAACACCCTTTTGTTACTGGGGAACCTTTCACACGGCCATATAGGCCTCCGCCAGAGACCCCTCACTTGGTAAGGGACTTACGCATGCAGCTTTGCAATTGAAGGAGATTGAACCTTATGTCATAAATCCATATTAACTATGTGGCTCTTATCTCAATGCTTGGCACCATCATACAGAAGAATTGCTTAGTCCTCTCCTGACTCCCCTATCAATTGATTGTCTATTCTTAGTTGGTTGATCAGTAATGTATTCTTCTGAGAACTGGTATAATCTTTTGTTACAGTATAGGCACTATTCTCTTATTTTTTAATGAAGTTGTAATAAAAGTTTAAGGTTGTTGAAAATCATTTGACATATGAAATCATTATCTTAGAGTACTGTACTGGTTTGAAACATGAAAGTTTTGGTCAATTCTTTTGATGGAACTTCAATTTCCATTTTACTATCTTTCTCTTTAAGTTGTGTGTCTGAGCAAAAAATTCTTTGGGCTGTTGAGAAGGTTTGGCTTTATTGGTTCTCACTTTTCTCATGGATTGAGCTGTCTTTGACTTACTAATCTGTTCTTGTTGGATCGCAAGCTTTATGGAAAATAGCACAAATATGTTATTTTCTGGGCAAGAAATAGCGCAAATGATACTTGCCTAATGTCTGGTGACTCTATTGTTAGCTGGTTGCTCGAAACATTAAGGTGGACCATCACCCTGGTGGAGGGCATTGGTTTGCAGCTGGTCTTTTCCCTAATGTAAGCTTCTTAATTACATAGTATTTTTATTGCTAGAGCATTAGAGTTACTGCATTATTTTGGTATTAGTCTTATACGAATATATTTTCCAGGTGTAGGTTTCAAAGAGGAGCGGAGTTACTTTTCATAACAGCCCACAGTTCCCAATGGTACCGTATGGTCATGCCAATTGCTATAGCAGTATGGGAAGTCTTAGTAGCTATAATGATAATAGTGGGCTTGGAAGCAGCTATGGGAGTTATGGAGATAGTAGTAGCATATTTGCATGTTATTCACCTGTTTGTCCGTCTGTGATGACTGTGCATATGCAGAGTAGTGCATCAATGCTTGGAGGTAGTCCCAATGCTAGATGGAGAATCATGCAGTACTCTCATGGGAACGGAGTTGGTATGAGTCCATCGGCCAGAAACTTTTCCCTGCTTCACCTTGGCACTAGTCCCTCACAGTTTACTCCTCCAAGCTCCTATGGTCAAGGTTCAGTAGGCTCCCCTGGACATTATGGTCCTACTTCTCCAGCTAGAAACAGTTGTCAAGGATCACCATTAAGTAAGATGGTTGTGGCCAGCCAGTTCAATTGAAGAAAAGTCGGGGACATTCTGGAAATTCACAATCTCAAGAAAGTTTGTCATCTTCAAACAGACCAGGACAAGTTACTGATGGAAACATTTCTAACCAAGCTGAGAGAAACTCTCAGGTTGTTGATGGCCTGCCGTCTCGTATACGGTCAAATTCCAGCTCAGCCAATTGGAAGCAACAGCAAGGTGGCATTGGAATGGCTACAAGTTATTCAATTGTTCAGAACATACCCAAGTCCATCAGACTTGGTTCTAGTGTGCAACTGCAGTATATCACAGGAGCAACTCAAGACAAGTCGGAGGCCAGCATGCCATTGTCAGGTCCTGGATATTGGGATCCAAATTATAGGTGCGTAGAGGCAATCTAAACTTATATTCATCAAATATTAATATATAGTTATGTCATACCTGTGTTGTATGGGTTATTCTTTTACGATGAAGATAATGGTCTTTTACTCTTCCTTACCCTCTCAAAGGTTATTTGGGTACCATCGTATAATTTTAACTCACTCTGCATACAGTACTTCCTTTTCTTTTCATGCTGATTTTATTCATTTATTCCGTTTAAGATTTCTTGCTGTTATAAAATAATACAATATGGGATAGAGAGAATGGGAGCATCTTGATACACAAAGCATGTTTCTTTATATTTTTAATTGGTTGAAATATAATGGTCCAATGGTAATAGGTTGCTCTGTGAATGTCTACCCTCACTGAGGACAGTGTATTCATCATTCCTAGATAGATCTGAAAATGGTTCTTGCAAATATTCGCATTAATTATGGTAGCATTTTATGAACTTGCTTCTTTGTTTTATGTTCAAACTAAGTTGATCAAGGACCTGATTTTACAAAAATACTGCAATATTGGCCCAATATTTTACTGCTCAATATTTATTCTATGATTATTTAACTTATTAAATTACTTGCATTTTATTGTAACCACAGTGATGAACTTCTTCTGCAAGAGGATGGATCAAATGAGAGCCACGTATCTGCTGAGTTTGACAGAGGAATGCAGATTGGTTCGGCTGATTCATTTGTCAGAATTGGCAGGTTCAACCATGTCTCCTCGACTGCAAGCTCAAATTTGTCAACTCAAAGGTAATTGCATATCCTTCTTAGTGAATGGCTTTCAAAGGTTGAACCCTTTTGCTCATACTTGAAGAGTGGGGGATAAATTGTCGGGGGAAGGGGCTGTCCTTTCCCCTCGTTCTTAGTATCAAGACATGTATGTTAAGTTAATGCTTGTCGTACTTCTCATTTGTCCTTCAGTATCAGCTCCCTTTTTTTCTTATCAGCACCCTCTAATTTCCGCTATTGAAAGGTGTAGTTTGCAATTTGTAGTGATGGATACGCACTCCATAATGGTCAAAATTTCTCAAACATACAAGACCTGAGCTTTTGTCATTTTGTTGAAGTTTTTCTTCAGGATTCTCGACTTCTATTTTGTTTGTGCAGTCCTCATTTAGCTAATGCTTCGCACGCTGGATATCCTCGTTTTGTGCCCACAAATTCTCACCTCATGCTGCACAACACAAAATTCTCTGAGCCTATCTAGGCAGCAAAATGTTCAGCGGTTCAATCATGGAAGATCAGCTGGTGTTCGGGATAGAGAACAGAATCACATGAAAGTTCATGTCCCTCCTAGCTTTAGTGCCAGGAGCCCACATTCTCCCGGAAACAGTTCATTAAGAAATGACATGCCATGGGGCAACCTCCGCTTGGTACTGAGAATAGTAATCGAGTCCATTTTGAAATGATCCTGTAAATAATGTAGGACGAAAGGCGAAACATCCCTAATGAAACGATTGCCTAATGTTGGAATCAACTTGATTTCTTGTGGTGTTCTTGGATTACATATTGGTTATTTGGCAAGAAATTTGTATGCAATAGTTCACTTTGTGAACTTACCATAAGCAAAATACTCATCCAGACCATGCAGTCTCTCTTGCTGTGCTCTGCATAAATATAATTTGTGTTGCTTGTTTTGGTTGCATGCAATTGCTGTATCTTTGGTATCTTTGGTTATGATGCTTCAGTTTACGAAGTAATAAATATGTGCTTCATCTTTTAGATTTTATATAAAATCTATAAAATTTAATTTAAGTTTAGAAAATATCTACACTTAAATTTAAAACATCTTGATTTCTGAAGATTCAACTTTACAATTTCAAATTTTTTTATTCAACGTGTATTATAATCTAATTAAAATAAAATAAAACATGTGGTCAAATCTTATTGAAATTTACTATTATTCTATAGTAAAAAAATATAAATAGATAAAATAACGAGTGAAGCACACAGGTAGTTGAAAGAAGGGTGACGTGGAAAGTGGACACATGGATTTGCTCTTCTTTTTGTAGGTAAGTGTGTGGTGGCCAACCCAACCCAATCCCATCCTCATTTTCATTTTCAGAATTAAAAACTTAAGGGTAAATTACACTTAAGGTCATTAAACTATTAGTAAGTTTATATTTTGGTCATTTAACTTTAAAAAATTACAAAATGGTCATTAAACTATCTAAAAGTTTTTAATTAAGT
Organism: Gossypium arboreum; assembly: GCF_025698485.1. NCBI lineage: Eukaryota > Viridiplantae > Streptophyta > Magnoliopsida > Malvales > Malvaceae > Gossypium > Gossypium arboreum. The sequence continues at coordinate 3,259,029 of NC_069077.1, read as the reverse complement.
TATTGTTGCTGTGTGACTTTCTCTATTCGCACCACCTGAACCAATTGAAAGCTTTACGTCTTCTTTTTTTTTTCTAAATTTCAACTTTTTTTTATGGAAATGTTTTGAACATTAGAAATCTATAAATCAAAATTCAAATAGCTTTTTTTTTTATCTTCGAAAATAATTATCAAATCAACTTAGATCTAATGTGTATTTTTCTACTCATTGATTCTACTCATTGATATGCACTGAACGTTGAATCATCGCTCGGACTTCACTAACCGGACCTTAAAAAAAAACTTAACAACCTAATGACTTCTTAAATAAAATTTTTCGAATAGTTCATTGATTATTTTGTAACTTTTGAAAGTTGAGTTACAAAACATAAACTTATTATTAATTTAGTGATTTTAGGCGTAGTTTATTCAAATTTTAAAAAATATAATAACAAAAAAGTTTAAGAAGAAAAAAAAGGAGAGAAAAAAAAAAGCAAGATGGAAAGAGCTATGAACCACTCAAAGGACCCTATCTGCTACAGCCCATTGAATATCTCCTATTCTCCTCCCCAATCCCATATCCCTCCCAATTTTCCCTTTTCTTTATATAATAAATAAATAAAAATCTCAGTATATTTTGAAAGTTATATATATTTTAATATTTATTTATTAAAAAATAATGGAGAAATTTGTAAGAAAACTGTGGAAGACAGGTTTCAACTCCGACAACCTCATGTTTTGCTAAATATTCTGATTTCCACATTGGAACATTCGTCTCTTTCTTTCTTTATTTTTTTCCTTATATTTCTTCTTGGGTGTAACATTTCCTTCCTCTTTTAGCTAATATCTACCCTTTTTTTGAGGTATGCTTTTACTCATCTATTTCTTTTTAAGTTTCTTTGCATAAAATGTCCATTGTTTTCATTTTCCCTTCATTGCATAGATATGGGTTATTCAATTTTAGTGTATTCTTGTCGTTCTTTGTTCGTAAATAACTAAAAATTACAGAACTTAATATTGCAGAAATGGAAACTTATTCCATTTGCAGCTCTGGTTTGCCTGTATTTTTTATTGATTTACAAATAGTCAGGCAATAACATAGGATATGGACACTATTCATCCAAGTTTGTGGAAATTTCTTAATGTTTGATGGTTTACAAGCTTGGAAATATGAGTTAATTCTTTTTATTGCTCTAGAAATTACAAAATTAGAGAAAAAAAAATGAATTAGTATTTTTGTTAGCATTTATTTGCTTTTATTTTCGTATAATTTTCTACTTCCATGTGTGTGTGGGTGTGGGTGTATTTCTTTTCTGTATTTTGAGAGAAATAATCCTAACATTTTTTACTCTTTTCAGTGACACAATATCATAAAGGAGTTTATCATATCAAAGAAGTTTAGCTTAATTGCCTATTGAATATACAGTTGAAGAGTTGTATGAAATTGAAACAGCTTGTTAAAATTGTGTGATGGTAATTGTGCTATCCGGAGAAGAAGCTGTATGATGGCAACAGCTGCTATTATCGGACTTACTGTCGGAAAGCGACTCTTGAGTTCTTCGTTTTCGTATTCCGATATCATTGAGAAGCACTCGTATGCTGGTGATTATGGCGGAGCTCCACATTATCAAACTGCTCCCACTAAAAGTCTAATAGTTGCAAAGAAATCATCTAATTGTAGCCAAAGTGTTCCTTCATATGATCGGCGTAGTCGGTCGATCAAAGCTCTTAAGGAGCATGTGGATACTGCTTCCCTTGTTTCAACTGCCGGACCTTGGTGTCGGGGATCCGATGATTTTGAAGAAGAAAGCTATGAACTTGACTACTCTGTGGAGGCTCTTCTTTTGTTTCAGAAGTCTATGCTCGAACAGCAATGGACTCTTTCGTTCGAAAGGACGGTGTTCACTGAATCACCAAGTAGAAAAACTAAAAAGAAGGTACCTGTTACTTGTTCTGGGGTGTCAGCTCGGCAACGGAGATTCAATACTAGGATGCAACCTAATGCTAAGCAGCTAAGATCATTGATCAGTCCAGAGCTGCTTCGAAGTCGTTTGAAGGGTTATGTGCGAGGTGTTGTAAGTGAAGAGTTGCTCAGCCATGCGGAAGTTGTTCGATTGTCGAAGAAAATCAAAACTGGACTTTCCTTGGAGGATCAGAGATTGAGGTAAACCATATATGATGTGTATGAATTGAATCATTCTAATTCAGTCTTGAAATTCAGTTCTAATTGTTGTAATGAAATCCTAGATTGAAGGAGAGGCTCGGGTGTGACCCGTCCGATGAACAGCTTGCAACTTCCTTGAAGATTTCTCGTGCTGAGTTGCGTTCAATGTTAATTGAATGTTCATTGGCAAGAGACAAATTGGCAATGAGCAATGTCCGTTTGGTTATGTCCATAGCTCAAAGATACGATAACATGGGTGCTGAAATGCCTGATCTTATTCAGGTTCATTATATCAACCATGTTTAAATACATGATAAGTTATCAATTTTTCCGGTTTTACTGCGTGATTAACTTCTTTGTTTAATTTACGTGTAGGGTGGTTTGATTGGACTATTGCGTGGCATCGAAAAATTCGATTCTTCAAAGGGATATAAAATTTCAACTTACGTTTACTGGTGGATACGTCAGGTAATGTTCATCTCTGTTTGTGAAGAAACTTTGTAGAGATTAAAAATAGATTTCGTAATACTCAACTCCATAAATGTAATATCATTATTCCTGAAAGTGACAGGTCCTATTAATATGAGTGTCGTATATGGATATGTGCGACAAGATCTAACAAAGTTTGCACTTTATCTCAGGGTGTATCGAGAGCATTAGTTGATAACTCGAGAACTTTAAGGTTGCCTACTCATATGCATGAACGACTGGGATTAATCCGAAATGCAAAATATAGACTCAAAGAGAAAGGAATAACGCCAACTATTGATGTAAGTGGCATCCACTACTATCATATGGATTAAGTTTCAATGAATTACGGTTAATCTGACTAATCATTATACTTCAAAATCAATGTTTAATATCTGTATCCGAGCCTATTTTAAGCTTATTTATTCTCTCAGTGGACTGTAAGTAATTAATTGGTAATGTTAAATTTCCAGAGGATTGCCGAGAGTCTGAACATGTCTCAGAAGAAAGTCCGGAATGCGACAGAGGTACAATACGCCCGAAAGTTACTTTCCTGGTTAACAAATACAATTGCATTTTCCGATCCTCACTATAATTTCATTAATGCAGGCAGACAGTAAGGTCTTCTCACTTGACCGCGTTGCGTTCCCCTCATTGAATGGTCTTCCTGGAGAGACTCATCATAGTGTAGGTTCCTCTAATACGAACCAACTCAATAGAATCCTGATTCCCTTGATGGTTATTTCATGTTGTTTACTATTAACCAAGTTTCGGTTTTATCTTTTCAGTACATTGCAGATCACCATGAAGAAAACAATCCTTGGCATGGAGTAGATGAAGGGGCACTCAAGGTAAATGAATACTTTAGTTCACTGATCTCTAAAAAAACTATCGAATGAACGGTTTATAATCGTAATGTCTGCACCTCTTTCTCATTCGTTTGGCTCCATCACCAGAAATTTTGACTCGGGTTTAACTTTCTTTCACTCCGATAGCACTCTACTAAGCCTTTTCTTAGCTGACTATTAGTAGATTAGTAGAAATCGAACATCGATCCTAAAATGGTCATATCTTCATTACTTCTTGTCTTGATGGCTGCTATGTTTCTCTATGCATTGTCCATGTGCTTCGTGAATTGGATTTGAATCGATCAAAGAACTTTCCAAATAAAATAGTTTTTATCCATGAGGATCCGATTAGAGCACATTTCTTTTCTGCAGGTGATGTCGTATGTAATCTTTATGAATGTTACATTTACAGGATGAAGTGAACAGACTCATCGGTATAACACTGGGAGAACGAGAAAGGGAGATCATAAAACTTTATCATGGTCTCGGTAAAGAAAGTCTTACATGGGAGGACATCAGTAAACGGTGAGTTCATTCGTATCTGCAGATTTCTAACCATACCACCTTTATTTTTCGAAGACATCAACAGTTTTCCTTTCAGTTTCATATTTCTCATGCAAATGCCATTTCGTTCTTGAGTTGTGTTTGACATTTTTTTTTTAATCTTTTGTTAATTCTTCAGCATCGGTTTGTCGAGAGAGAGAGTCCGGCAAATCGGGCTTGTCGCGCTGGAGAAACTAAAAAACGCAGCGAGGAAGGATGGAATGGAAGCTATGCTATTGAAACAGTGATTTTCGAAATTCAGATATAAACATTGGTAAAAATGATTGTATATATATACAGAAAGCAAAATTGTATCTTCAATATCAAGACTAAAAGGGCATGGCTGCCATGAACTTAAAACTCCCTGTAACCAGAGTTCAACAAACTGACTGTATTACGGATCGGGAAAAAAATTTATGCATCGAATTTTTCTGTAATTATGATGATAAACATGTTGTTTGAATGCGTATAGTGATTTTATATTTACAGTATTTCGAGAATTACTTCCATCATACTAGCTTAGCCAAATTTCCATAATTTATAAAGTTATTCAAATTGTGATACAGGGAAGGCCGAATGAAATGGTGATATGTACAGGGTAACTTTATATTGCTTTGAAAATTTAGTTTCGCAACGTGTCCTTACACCGGACATTACATTTATAAGATAAATTTTATTGCTAAAAATTTTATACGATAAATTCAATTTTTATGCATTTATAAGATTTTCCAAAATTGTATATATAAAAATAACATTACAATACACATACAATAATTAATAATTCAAATAATCAATAAAATTTCTTAAAATTTTCTAAGAGATCCTATAAGAAATCTCTATGATGCATTTTAGAGAAAACTATGATTTTTAAAAACAAAAATTTCCCAATGTTTTTAACAAAATGCAAATTTTATAAAAATTTTAACGGTTTTTTATACACTTAAAATGAACAAGGTAAAGGCAAGAAACCATGTCTGACACCATATGATAGCAAAGTCAAACAATTTAAAAATAAAACATCGGAAGGATGACTGATTATTATCTCCAACCGTTGTCGAAATAAAAACACTTAAAATGAGAAGAGTAACAGTATTGAGGAGAACGTTGAATTTTTTATTACAAAATAAAATTGTCAAAATCTTCAAAGTACTTAAAAATACTTTACTAGATTGAATAGTTTAGTGAGATGAAATTATTTTATGCTTAAGGAGCTTGATTAATATTTATACATATTTATACTAATTCTGCCGTTTTCTCCTAATTTCATGACTATAATTAAAGGTTAGGAGTACGTAAATGAAAATATAGAAAATGGTTTCATGTTTTAGTGAATATTTCAAAATGGTGTTCACAATGTCAACCACTAAAGCCACTAAGGCAACTCCCACGTTGCCCAAAAAACCTACATGCACGACATAACACAAATCTAGAATTCCAGTGAAAATTGAAACAACGATGACAATACAAGATTCATTACATTTATATCAAATAATAAAGTTGAAACTTGTTGAAAGATAAGTTTCAGCGAATATTTTACTTAAAATAATAGAATTTACCACCGTTCTCTTGGGTGGCACTGGCTGGTTTACTCTTTGCCTTTAGCTAGGTTGCAGCTCGCTTCGAAGCAGCAGCTGGTAGAGCCTCAACTCCACCTGCTAAAGCCAGGATACTCCGAAATTTCTGACCGTCTTCTAACCGGCGCAGGCTTTCCAACTGGACATCTTCCTCCTCATGCACTCCAATAGTTGCTTCTTGTTCCTTTGCTCACTGGCGAACATGCCCATCCTGGTCTCCATAACCATGCCACCATAAAGTTTAAACGCCTCTGCATACCTAGCATCACCTCTAGGCACCACAACCTTGTCAGTTCTTATACCTTCGACTTCATACATGACGTAGCACTGAAGATTAAGCTCATCTCTTGGCTCTTGGAATAAAGATGCTGGACGGTACTTATCCCGCAAGGCAACTCATTCTCCTTATCGCCCTCGGTACTGGCTAGTCGAGCACAGAGCTGGGCAATTAAAGTGTCATACCTCATCCGCAGCCTGCTTTGAGCCTTGGTGAAATCATTCAGTTGTGGCACCAAGATCTGCCCTGCAACCTTCTGTACTACTTGGTCCTCCCCGAATTTGTGGAGCAACTTAGCCTGCTGCTGCTCGTAGTTGAGACATTTTTATCAAGCTTTTAACTGCTTTGAAATTTTGTTAATATTTAATTAGATAAGCTAAAATATGAAATTGTATAATTAGCAAAGTAGTTCAGCAAAACAAAGCAAATGATAAACAAGGCAAACGAGGAACTCATACTTGTAACTTATTCAAGTTTTTAATTGGAAAAAATTTAAATTTAAATTTTATAAAATCCGAGTTTAAACTATTGATTGAACTAAATTCAAACTTTTATATTATTAATTTATTTTCAAATAAGCTCTAAATACTCGAGGGTTTAAAAAATATCGAACTTCAAAGCTCGAATCCAGCTCGAATCCAGCTCGAATTTAGAAATATTCAAACTCAACTTGTGTCGATTATACCTCTACTCCGATCTCGAAAATTAAATAAAATAATATGCTACTATAACTTTCCACGTGTCACATCTAGACTCCGTAGACTGCCATATCAATCATCCCACCAGAGCTCACTTCCCTCTTTGTCTTTTCACTCACCCTCTCAAACTCAATAACAGATATTTTTTGGTATCGAACGGTTCAATGGCTGATTCATTGAGTTTGCCTATAGCCTCCATTGCTGCCAATTATGATCACTCTTCCTTGCTTTCTCGAAACTCCGCTTTCTCTTCACGTTTACTGCCTTCTAAGTGCTTCTCTTCCGGTAAGAACAAGTTGAATTTGTCGTCTCTGGGTCAATACTCCTTCCACTCGATCCACCACCGAGTCAGCACGATTCGTGCTCTCGATTCAGACGTTCCTCACCCGCTTCACAAGGTAGATTACGAACTCTTCTGAAATTCAATTCCAGAAAATAATTAAACAGTTGCAGTTATTGACAGTGACAGTTCATTGATAATCATTTTTTTATCCTTCTCTATTTATTTATTCATTTGTGATCACTATTTTGAGCAATCGAATAAGGAATTCAATTGAAGCCAGATATCTTTGAGAAAATAACAGATTAATTGTTAAGGTGGTGTTTCAGTTCTTCAATTTTCACTGTCCACAAGTTAAAAAGATCGATTACTTTTTAATATGATTTTTCTTCTGTTTCTTAAAAGAGAAAATAGTCCTTCAAAGACCCTACGTGATCGATTGGTTTGCAATTTCACGCATTCTAGGCTTAGGTAAATCTATAGAAACAAATGGAAGGGATTTGGGATTTAAAGATTAACTTAACCTATTTGAATTTGTGCATGTTAAAATGCATTCATCCTTTTTTTTTTTCTTGTGTTTGTTGTGGAATTTGAAAGGGATCAGTAGATTTTAAGAGTAAAAGGAGCTATGAGCAATGGGATTCATTGACATCAACGTTTTCAGGAGCTGCAAATATACCATTTTTATTGCTTCAATTGCCTCAGATCATCCTCAACGCACGCAATCTTCTGGCAGGAAATAAGACTGCCCTTTTGGCAGTACCATGGCTGGTAATCTAGAATTGCAGTTAGATTTTTTCTGGTTTACTTGAGATTTATGTTCTTCTGTTTATGTATTATTGTTTTCCTGGTACTTTTTTATGATATCTTGAAGCCAAAAGTTAAGGGTTAAAGAACACATGAATTATTAAAGAGGACTTCTGGCCTTTTATCAATTATAGTAGGAGCAATAAACTAAATATCATTGCCTTCTCTGTTTCGAAAATACCCACACGAGCCCATGAACTTCAATTCCTTTCACCGAGAGCAATGGAATGATGAATTCAACATATTTTGTGGTTTAGTGTGAAATATATGTAAATAGAAAATAGATACAGAGTTGCATAGGTTTTTTTGTGGAGTCCTGAGTACAGTTTTCCCCGCTTATAGTCAGCTGCAAAAACCTTTCAAGAACGTCTATTTATGACAAGTTTAATCTCTTCTGAGCAGTTGTTATGCCCTTTACTTTACGGAGCTTTTATAAACTTAAGTTTTGATGTATTTCTTGAATTTGTGCAATGGACCAAATGAAGATGTTTCTAGGAACCTAAGGAAGGGGATGTTGTACATGCAGGGAATGTTGACTGGTTTACTTGGAAACCTTTCATTGCTTTCTTACTTTGCCAAGAAAAAGGAAAAGGAGGCTGCTGTGGTGCAAACACTAGGAGTGCTATCAACATATGTGGTGATTAGTCAGCTTACGATGGCAGAAGCTATGCCTCTCCCTCACTTTGCGGCCACTTCGGTTGTTGTGGGTTCTGGACTCATTTTAAATTTGTTGAATTACTACAACATACTCAACAGAAGAATCTGGCAAATTTGGGAAGATTTTATTACTGTTGGTGGACTTTCTGTGCTTCCCCAGGTTAGCTCTTTTCCCGCTGTTCTCTGCTTGCACTTAAAAGTCCCTGTGCACACACAAACTTGAATATGATATATTTACAGATCATCAAAATCTATGTGTGTATATATATATTTCAAGTCTCACCATCTTTTGTACCAATTTGAGTACAGATAATGTGGTCTACATTTGTCCCATACATACCCAATAGCATCTTGCCGGGGGCAATAGCATTTATTCTAGCTGTAGCAGCTGTAACTATGGTAAGATCTATCTGCTACTATATGATATGTTAAATTTTCTGTTTCTAGCAATGAGCTTAAACTTTTTCCTTTTATCAGGAAGAATTGGCAAGCAATGAGACTCCTTGTTCTTTCTATTTCGGTTGTTTTAGAAACGACTATTAAACATAGGCAGTACAATTGCACCCTTTTAAACTTGCACTTGCCAAGATTTGCAGGCACATACAGGCAAACTTTCAGAGAAAGGTGTGAAATTCGTGGGAGCTATTTCTGGATGGACAGCAACTCTTCTTTTCATGTGGATGCCAGTTTCACAAATGGTAATTCATGTTTAATATTTTGTATCTAAGGCTATGATCAATTAATTTTGGTTGATTCGAATGCGTACCTGATTAAGATTTGTGCTTCCTTTTCAGTGGACAAATTTTCTGAATCCTGATAATATTAAAGGCCTATCAGCGATTTCAATGTTGCTTGCTATGACTGGAAATGGACTTATGATCCCCCGTGCACTATTCATTCGTGATTTTATGTGGTAATTACTCATTAAATCGTATTTATTGTTTTGTTTTTTATAAATGATTCCAGCTACTTGCACACGTTAGTAAAACCAAGCAGACTGAATGTTAAGTGACGTCAGACTCGACCACTTTTGAGTTCTGATTGTCATTACATCGGCTATCCTTATTATTGTTACTGAATGTTAAGTGACGTCAGACTTGACCACTTTTGAGTTCTGATTGTCCTTACATCGTCTATCCTTATTATTGTTGATTCTACTGACTTTCCAGGTTCACTGGTTCTACTTGGGGGACAGTCTCTTATGGTTACGCGAATATTGTATGCTTATACATGTAAGGGCCGTGCGTTTTATCATACAGGTTAATTTTTATTACCTGTTGCATATCATGAGAAGTGTCTCAATCATTTTCTACCATTCCAGCTTCAACTCTATCGGCCGGGAATTCTTCATTGCAGCAACAGTCGGTTTAATTTCATGGCTAGGTTGTTTATCCACCACTATTAAACTATCCTATGTCCTTTACTCTTATCAACCAGAGACATAGAGAAGTGAAAACAAATTTAATGTGTTTTTTGCCTTAGAATTTTGAGATGTATCTAATTAATCTCCCCCTACCAACAGGAATAACACTCTGGAGAGACACCGTTGTGCATGAATACGATTCGCCAATAAGAACTTTGAAAGAGTTGGTTTTTGGATCATAAGTTGAAGACACTGCCACAAGCTGGAATGATACAAACACGACCTGGTTGCATGATCATATATCCTTTTTGCCCGGATCTGAATCCGGTTTGCAGCCGGATACTCTGCCAACTAAAAAGCTATCCAAAACTGTATTACGTTGTTATATAAATTTTGACACGTTAATATATTCTTATCGTGTTTTTGTAATCTTTTTTCCTTTTTTGTATCTAATGTTAAGTAGGTTTAAGTCTAACAAATAGAATGATCATTTGTACTTAGTACTGGGATAGAATTAAGGATGGGGATAATACAATTCTCTAATAATAATTGTTAATGGAGAAGCTTTATTCTTGGCACACTCCAAGAAAGCTTTCATGGTGGTTGGATATTTAGTCTTCATATTTCAAATTCTAATAATAACAAAATTTAAGATTTGTTGACTTAATCCAAAATATGAACAGAAATTTATGCTAAATGTTAGATGCCGGGCTTTAGTTTTCACCATAACAAGTTGATTCCTTCGGTGTTCAAATAAAAAATGGTTCTAGATGATTATATAAAAAATAAACCATTCGGCTACTTTTATCATTTCATAATCAAATCAATCTTATTTTATTTTTAAATTTTTGATAAATTAATATTTAAATCGTTTCACATTCAAAATCCTATAATTGTGAACATTAAAAGTTGGATACTTTTTTTCAAATAATAATAAATAATATATGATAACTTTATTTATAAATATTTGAGTTACTGTGTGTATATAAATGAGGTAATTTTTGAAATAAAGTGATGGGTCATTTGTTAATATATGTGCAACCCTATATAAAATAAAATTCTAACTTCACATGAAATAATTTTTCATATATATTTAATTATCAATGGATTTAAGAGTTAATTTTAGATAGATTCTAAAATTAAAGTAATTCTTTGAGAGTTTTAAATTTATTATAAAGCTTTTTAAGTTTTCATAACCATCCCAGAGTTTTTTTTTTATTTCTTCGATTTTATTCTTTCTCAATGAAATTTTCTTTTTAAATTTTAATTTTCCCATCTCTTAATTATTCCTTTTATAATGTTAAATGACAGAATTTTTGTAGAACAATCTATAAGAATTTATTTTTATTTATTATGTATCTTAAAGTGACTTAATTATAAATAAAATCATTTTTAATATGATCTCTTTGTAAAATATTTAAAAGTATTAAATTTTTAATTTATTTGTTAACTAGTTAATTTAAATAAAAGTAACATTAATTTTTTAATAAAATAATACTTATATATATATATCTAATGTATTATTAAAAATAATAACATAATACTTCATCATTAAATTAAATAAAAAATATAAAAAAAATATAAATAGATAATAATAATTTTATTTAAATATAATTAAATAATATTTAATATTTAATTATATTTAAATACAATTATTAATATTTATTTATAAATCCTCCTCTATTAATAAAAATAATAATAAAACAAAGAAAAACACAGCCAAGCCAGCTCTTTATAAATTGAAAACCCAAGTTTTTATTCTTCACATCATCTTTCCTCTTAACATTTTTATCCACGTACAGAAACAATGGGAACCTGGTTCCTTATCCTCCTCGCAGCCGCCATTGTTGCTCTGCTCAAACCTTTCATCAACCTCAATTCCCCTTCTAAAAAGCCTCCCAAAACTCTTCCTCCAGGCCCTTCCACTTTCCCCATCATCGGCAACCTCATATGGCTCACCAAATCCTTCTTCGAAATCGAACCCATGCTCCATACCCTCAGCTCTAAACTCGGTCCAATGGTCACTCTCCACATCGGTCCTCGTCCCTCCATTTTCGTCTTCGACCGTACCCTTGCTCACCAAGCTCTTGTTCAAAACGGTTCCATCTTTTCAGACCGCCCCAAAGCCCTTCCCACCAACGAGTTCATGACTTGCCACCAACGTAACATCAGTTCCGGCACTTACGGCCCCACATGGCGGCTTTTGCGCCGGAACCTCACGTCGGAAATCCTCCATCCTTTGCGTATAAAATCCTATTCCCATGCACGTAAATGGGTTTTGGACATTCTTTTGAATAATTTAATGAAAAAGTCAAAAACCGGAGAACCAGTTGAGGTTTTGTCTCATTTCCGACATGCCATGTTTTGTTTACTGGTTTTGATGTGCTTCGGTGACAAGCTTAGCCAACAACAAATCGAAAAGATCGAAGTTGTCACTCGAAAGATTCTTTTGAGTTCTGATCAGTTCAATATACTTAATGTTTGTCCAAGTGTTACCAAGGTTTTGTTTCGACATCAATGGCGGAAGCTCTTCCAGTTACGTAAAGATCGAGAAAATGCACTGCTTCCATTGATAAGAGCAAGAAGAAAAGCTAAAGATGAATCGAAAAGCAAGGAAACTGATGATTATGTGTTGGCTTACGTCGATACTTTATTGGACTTAGAGCTGCCATTGGAGAAAAGGAAATTCAATGAAGAAGAAATCGTGACATTAACCTCTGAGTTTCTTAACGCCGGCACCGATACAACCACTACAGCTCTACAATGGATAATGGCGAATTTGGTGAAATACCCTAAAATTCAAAACAAATTATGGCTCGAAATCAAAAGCGTAATGGGAGATAATGATGATGAAGAAATCAAAGAAGATGATTTGCAGAAGATACCGTATTTAAAAGCAGTGATATTGGAAGGCCTGAGACGTCACCCGCCAGGCCACTTCGTGTTACCCCATCGTACGACGGAAGACACCGTGTTGGGTGGTTTTTGGGTGCCGAAAAACGGGACGATCAATTTCATGGTGGCGGATATGGGGTGGGATCCGAAAGTTTGGGAAGATCCGATGGCGTTTAAGCCCGAAAGGTTCTTGAAAACCGATGATTTTAATGGCGAAGTGTTTGATTTAACAGGGAGTAGAGAGATTAAAATGATGCCGTTTGGTGTGGGAAGAAGGATTTGTCCTGCACTTGGGTTAGCTCTTCTTCATTTGGAGTATTTTGTGGGGAACATGATATGGAAATATGAATGGAAAGCCATGGATGGAGATTCCATTAGCTTGGAAGAGAAACAAGAGTTCACTGTTGTGATGAAAACGCCATTAGAGGCCCAGATTTCAGATAGGAACAAGATATAAATTAGCAGACCTAACATTTCACTATGTTATAATCGCTTTAAAATATCTATATATTACCCACTACATATGTGATTTGTTATACATGCATACATATATATATATATATATATATATATATATATATATTGTATTAAGTTGATTTAGATGCATATAACCTTTTAACCTTTAGTATCATGTTGTATTGTATGCACTATTAGTTTGTCATAATCATCTTTATACAAGGATTATTACTTGATGGCATTGTTTTATGCATGCATGTGATTATTATTTTAGGGTTTGATTTTTTTAAAAGCTAATCAGCATAATTAAAAATTATAAATTCAATTACAATTATATCATCAAATTAATATTTGAAAATTCACTAGATTGGTGTTGGCATTAGGAGAAGCAAGCTGATAGTGGAACTAGTGGCATTCCTTTTCGGATAAGAAAGTGACCTCGCCGGCCCGTTCCGATAATAGTGATTAATTCTCTAGTCGCAGGTACTCTCTAAAAAGATAAATGACTGGCCATAAAATGTGCTTCATTTTTGTAAGTGAAACATTTTTTTCTCACTATTAAACCAATAACATTTAATAAATGCAATTTTTTTTTTGAAAGCAAAAATATCTATATTATTATTTAAGCCCATGTTTGAGTTTGTATCGCAAATCAACCCGGCACCAACTCCTCAATTAGAAAAATCACAAAATATCATTCCATAATTAAAATATGTTATATTATTTGATAGTACTTCAATATTTTATTTAAAAAATTACATGTGATTAGATTTGAAATTGTGTTATTCAGTATCAATAAAATATTAACTTTACCACTTACCCAAATTTTTTTAATATAATATTTACATTTTAATTGTATTATGCATATTTTATTACTCTCATTAATTGTATATATTGATAATTAGTACATTTAGTATTCTTAATATGTATTTGCATGTTTAAATTTCATTATACTCACAATTTAATTTATTATTTTTCATTCTAATATCATATATATTTAATACATTATTATTAATTAATTTCTAACACTATATTTCATTAATTATTAAATATTATTTTTAAACTAATTTTATATTTTAAATACATAATTCTCTTATGCATATGCGCATTCGATAAAATTTCTAATTTTAATAATTTCATTGTCATTTGTAAATTCAATACAATAATATCCAGATGGGATCTATATTATAAATAATATATAAGTTATTCTTTATAAAAAATTTTCCGATAAAATGTCGTCTTCCTTTTATAATCATCTGACGTATCATCGACTGCATTTCACTGTCACCATTTGCAAATAAATTTTCCCTAATAAAGCCAAAATAATAATAATAATTAATTAAATATTGTTGCCGGATTTATGAGTCAATTTAAGATGACATTTTCAATATGATTTTAAAATTTAATTTTCATAAATAAATTTTATATAAACAAAATTATTAATTTTCATAAATAAATTTTTATATAATTTTTTTACCAATTTTTATAAATGTGTGGTGCAAATTTCATGAAAAATTTGCTAGATCATAATGATGTCAATATCTACACATGAATATATTTATTTCTTATATTTAAAGATTATTAAATCTAAACATTATTTATTAACGTGATAGTTAAGGTATTCATCGCCGCATATACGACCTCAGTTTAAATCGCACTAATTAGGGCTACACCCTTCTCTTATAATTTAATAATGATAAAACTATCTTTTGCCATTGGACTTTTCTTCATGTTTACCTATGCTTGTAGTGAGGGAGGTTCTAAGTTTGACATTTGCTTGCTCGTCACTTCCTACCTTGTCTTTGTCTTACAAAGTTTTATATTTTAGCCAATAAAACATGATTTTATGGTCGCTCCATCTGCTTTCTTCGTATGCATTTATTTACATATGTACCAACATTTAAGAAATTTTCAATCCCAATAAATTAAATAATAAAAAAGTCAGCACTCAATTGCTTCATTATAGATTTTTATTATATTTGTTTTTTATTATACAATATTTAGAAATATTTATAAACCCTCAACCTTTAAATAGAAGGATAATGCGTTATAGCGCACTCGAACCCACGTCTTCCTATACTAACAACAATACCAACACTAATCGAGTTAAAACTCAATCAGCTATTCACTTCTCACTTAGGCTAACATCATTCAAGTGCTCCTATGAATTAAGCTTACATCATTCAAAATTGAGTGTGATTTTTTATATATGAATATATGTTTAATATGGGTATATCTAATCTATATTATTATTTAAGTTTTTATTGAATTGTTGTTAGGAGTCAACAGTATTAACTCGTTAAGAAAATTACAAAAATTTTATCCTAAATAAAAATAAATTATATTATTCAAGGGTATTTTAATATTTTTTAAAAGTCAATAAAAAATTGCATATAGTCAATTTTGAACCTATATTATTTACATTAATAGAACATGCATTAACTTTATCATTAAAACCAAAGCTTTATTTTAATATATATATTTTATTACATTCATCAATTGTATATATTGATAATATTGATGACAATACCCGATAAACTGTACATTTCATTATTTATTAATTAGTTTCAAATCATATATTTTATTATTTATTATATGTTATTTTAAAACTGACATTTGTGTTTTAAATATGTCGTTTTCCCATGTATATACATGTTGCTTTTAATGGGTTTTTTCTTTGACCAACAAGCTCTTGCCATGTGGCTTTTTTTTCCCACTATTATAACACTTTCCTTCGAATTTTTTGTTGTTAACGTGGTTATTGGAACCTCCCCCTTCACAAATGCTCCTTTCGCCTTAATGACCTTTAGATTTGTCATCATTTTTCTTGGACTCGCCATTGTCGTGTTGCTTGAATCTCATTTCGCCTCTATTAGCATATAGAGTGTCTCTTCTTCATTCTTTAGTGAGACTTCTCCCATTTGTTTAGTTAATGCTTCTTGACAAACTAACAAATTTTCAAATTCGACAAGTGATAGTTGATTTTGCCATCATTGTATAGTAGAAAAAAAACTCCTATATTCTGACTTCAACACATTGATGATGATCCATTTCATCCTAGTATCATCGATAGAAGCTTTAGGATCCAACTCAGAATGTCTCTCGACATAACATTTTTACTTTGTAAAAATATTGTGTTATTAACATATTTCCTTGTGCCACTAACAACAATTCACTTTCTAGAAGTTTGAGCTTCATATCATTCTTTTTAGAAAACAACTTGGAGAGCATATCCCAAGCTTGTTCTGGATTTTGACATCACAAATATGTTCTAACACATCCTCCTCGACGGTTATCTTTAAGACGGACATTGCCTTACTAGCTTTTATTTTTTATTTTCTTAGAGTATCACTTGCATCCTTGACTTCTATTTGCATCACTTCATTATTACAGACAACCTCTCAAAAGTATTTTCCTTGCATGTAAAAGACATTATGCTAGTTGATCATGTATTATAGTTGTTGTTGTTATTAAGCTTCTTCATTATGCCGACAACTTACATATTTGTCACAAATGAATACCTAAATAGTGAAAATAGTTCGTGACAATGCACCAAATCTTTTTTTAGTCAAAACTTTTTCTAAACATAAAATTTCACATCACCACACTTTCCTCCAACAAATAAGCATAGACTCGAAATTTGAAATTTTCATTTCAAATAAATTTTATGGTACACATTCGAATATGCATATAAAAGTTTGGATTATTTTAAAATATATAAACTAAAATCGATGAAGTCACTGATATAATCATAAATAATTTAAGTTGATCTCAAATCTTCAATTAATGTTTAAATTATGAAAAATGTTTATACTATTGAATTTGGATAACTTAGGGCCGCAAAGAATGGACAGTTTGATAATAGCTAAATAAATTCAACATTGAAAAATTTTGGCATTGACTTTCTGATTTTGAAAAATATTCAATGATTTTAAAAATAAATTCAACATTAAAAAAATTGGCATTGACTTTCTGTTTTTTTTAAATATTCAAGGTTTTGATTTTCTATTAGGATATTAAGATTATAATATAGGTACATATTTAAATTGGTGAAAATTTCAGTAAATTCGATGAATCAAAATGGTTGAATCTATCTCAGTTACATTAAAAGGAAATAAAATATTAAATAAATATTAAACTCAGTAGGTAATTAATAAAAATATGTTTAATTAAATGCTAGTCTTTAATCTAGATTCAAAATCAATAGGTTAAAACTTTTTAAAATAATAAAATAAAATGTCATAGTTGAATTTGCTAATGCATAAAGTGAGGGACGTTCAAAGTTTGACATTTGCTTGCTTTCTAGTTCCCATGCTTTTTATCTTGCGCAGCTTTATAATTTTTTATTTTTCAAGTATGAACCCATAAAAAAAGAACATGGTCAAATCAAATTTTCAATAGTTGTATTCAATTGTAATAAATTTAAATGTATCATACATTACTAATGAAATAAGACTATTTATTTATCCCGTAATAGTGTCTTATATCGAGTAAAACAACTTAATTTGGTAGGGTATTTTTATATGGGCAGTACGTTTATCTGCTGTTAGTATAAAAATAACGGTGACGGTGAAATTAAATATTATAGTGTGAAATAAAAAAAAAAATTTAAATACACTACATCAGAGGTAAATGCTCATCCAAAAAAACCCTTAATTTTATTGTATTAGCTAAATTTACTTGGACTACAACGATTATATATTAATGATGCGTTTTACATTGCATGAATCTACTCATTAAAAGAAACATTTGTTAGTGCAATTTGTTTTGTAATCAAATTGTCTTTAGCGGTTTGTATGAGTGAGGTTGCAATAATTATTTCTTGCATAGACTGTTTAATTAATTCAACAATTTCAATATTTATAGTGTCAATATATAGAAATTATATAGATATATGAAGCTACAATTACCAATACACTTGAATGTCATAATTAACTCAACTAGTGCAAAGCACGATTAAATCGATAACTATAATATATATAGACACGGATAAGAATAAATACAGATAGAGTGTGAATATAACCAAACTTAAATCAGAGTTTGAATTGAAACTTTACAAATTATTTATATAAGATTTACAGCTACACTTGAAATCTCTAAGCTTTTAAGATTTCTCGTATTTATATAATTAATTACTAAAATATAGAAAATACTTCTAATGGCTTTAGAATCAAGAAGAAGTAAAAAAAAAATTTAATTAAATTATATATTTTTACGATAATAAAAATATAATTTATTTATTTTAATAGTTTCTATATTTATAATTTTAAAAGATTAAATCAATTTTTATATTTTTAACATATTAAAATTTAAAATTGTGATTATTAATTTAAAATTTTATAAATTATAAAATAATATAATAAAAATTCAAGGGTGTGGGCCCTGCGAACCCCCTATTCTACCTCTGTTTATAACATTCCATCATAATCAGAATTTGGGGGGAAAAAAAAAGCAAATAAAGCTAATGACATTATTGCGACTTGTTTAGAGAGTTGGGAATTTTTACTAAACTAGGACAAAAAAAATAAAAAAAATATCAAAATAATACAAATAAAAAGTTATGTACTAAAATGGTACATTTGGGGTGGTGCCGCCTATGGCAGAGGTGTGACCACCCCATGTCCAATCAAAAATTACTGTTGCTATCTATTAAATGCGGCGCAGGACTGAAATGTAATAATATAATTTATTTAGGGACCTATTACGAATTGTTCCATTTAGAATGACTAGTGAAAAAAAAAAAAGTAGCGGCACCAAACTTAAAATATGGCTAATTCCCTTGTTAGCCCTCCTTATTTATTATTATCTTTTTCTTTCCCTTCAATTCATTATATTATTTTTAAACAAGCCCTTAACCTATTTTTGTAGTTAAATAAGCCCTTAAATTATGGTTTTACTCATAAAACCCTTCATTTTAATATTAAAGTAAATATATTTTGAATTTCAAGCTTTTATCTTAATTTTTGTTGATGCAATAAAATTATATACACTTTAACATCAACATAAAATCTAAAAAGTAATCAAAATTTTTGAAAGAGTAGTTAAGAATATCATGTATATAAGCACTCTTAAGAAATTTTAAATTTTATTTTATTTAATAAACTATTCACATCAACATAAAAGGTGAATTAGTTTATATTTTTAAATAGCTTTACTTTGGGTAAAATATATTTACTTTAATATTAAAATGAAGGGCTTTTATGAGTAAAAACCATAAGTTAAGGGCTTATTTAACTACAAAAATAGATTAAGGGCTTGTTTAAAAATAATATAGTGAATTGAAGGTAAATAAAAAGAAAATAATAAATAAAGAGGGCTAACAAGGAAATTAGTCATATTTTAAGTTTGGTGCCGCCACACTTACAGGCGGCACCTTTATCCTTTTTTTTCACCAGTCATTCTAAATGGAACAATTCATAATAGGTCCCTAACTAAATTATATTATTACATTTCAGTCTTGTGCCGTAATTTAACAGACAATAACAATAATTTTTTATTGGACATGGGGTGGTGGCACCACCCCAAATGTACCATTTTGATATATAACTTTTTATTTGTATTATTTTGATATTTTTTTTTGTCCTAGTTTAGTAAAAATGCCGTTGATATTCAGGACTCAGTCAAATTCCAAATTGCAAATACCTGCTGCAATGGGTTAGCTACGGTAGATCGTACATTTTGTATAATATTTTATTCTACTTTTTAAATTTAATATATTTAAATTCTGACCTATTAATAAATAATCATGTCGGTTTTGTTATCCCTTTCTTGGTAAAAGACCAATGTTTTGGAAAAGGTCTTGGTCCTATAATAATTTCCACGGGTGGGTGGATTTTGTTTTTGAAAAGATGGAGCATTAAATAATAATTATAATATAATTAAATTAAATTATTAAAATATAAATATAAATATAAATATAAATATAAATAAACAATTATCTTGATGTGGTTTAAATTTTTTCAAAATTCATGTTTGTATACCATATATTATGAATATCTTAAAAAGAATATGAAATTATAATTTTTGAAAAATATAAAATTGATAATTGATTGCCAACGAAGTGTTGTTCCAAAATTATAAAAGTAAGTAGTTATTTTGAAAATGCAATTTAATAGTAAAATTGTTTGTGTTGTAGTTTTATTTATTAAGTTTATAATGGTGTATTTAGCGGTGAGTGTATCAATTTTTAATGTACAAAGGTGAGATAAATTATCACAAGGTGTGTGATAAGTTAGAATCACTTGTTGTAAATGTTGAAAAAGTTAAATATTTCTCGAGTGGCTAAATTCTTAAGTTTTATTTGTTTACTATTTACAATTTAGTATTAGAAAAATACCCACTTCCTTATCACTCCTTTCAAGCACTTAATTTATATTACAGTAATAATTTTAAAATAACTATTTACATGCATAAAAATTTAAAATAATAATAATACATATTTTCATACCTTATTCGAACTAATCACAAATTCATATCCAATATCAAAGTTCTAAATTTAGTTGGATAAAATATATATTTATTAAAATTTTATATAAAATTCAAATAAAATTTTAATTAAAATAATAAAATTGATAATTTTAAAACCCATATTTTAGTTTCAAATTTTATTATATATTAATTTTATTACTTTTATATAAAAATAAAAATATTTTATAATAAATAATGGTATAAAAATATAACTTTTAATTCAAGTAATATTTAATTAACTCGTAATTCTGACTAAGTACAAATTAACATGAAGATGATAATTTAGCTTTCTAGATGACTTTGATTAATCTAATAATAAGGAGTAGAAATTATCGACAATTGATGGGACAGTGGGACACTTAACCCAAAAAATATAGTCAGCGGTTTGATTTTATCTTTTTTCTCTCCTTATCAAAATTCAAGTCAAATTAACTCGAATTCATGCATGTATCTATTTAAAAGCCGAATTTCTATTAATAGTTATATTTTGAGGGCGATTGATAAATAAAATTTTGGGTTTTTTAGTTTATTTTATATAATTGAAGTATTTGGTAGTTAAATTTTTAATTATAATATTTGGTGAATAGAGGTTTATAAAAATTTGATGAGCTAAAACCTTAAAAAATAAAAAACGTATGGATAAATAATTTTTTCAACCGTTGATAAGAATGAAATATGTGAAATGACATATTTGACCATATTTGTTTAGAAATTACTCTTTCTGCCATATTCTCTCAAATTTAATATGGGTGCCAAGATATCGGTAGCCCTATTCAAAAAGATTTCACTAATTAATTTATATATACTTAATTTATTTTCAATTTATTTATGTAAAATAATTTTTATGCAATTTAAAAAATTGCAAATAAGGAATTTAAGAAGTATGTTTATTTAAATTTTTAAAAATATTCACTAATTAGATTTCATAATGGATGTTTTAATTCATTGATAACAGTGTTTTATTTCAATAATTTCACTCAATAAAAACTAAAGTATTATAAAAAATACTTAACAATAAAATGTGACATGCTCTTATTTATCATTTTATATATATCAATTTTCAGCTATCAACTATCGACAATTACCAAACAAGGCATTTATATTATACACGAGCCGAGGATTTAATTTTTGTATTTTGAGATTTTTAATCTTAAACAAATTGTAGGTATTATATTTGTCAAGTTAAATTTTACTATTTAAGGTAGAGACATATCCACATTATATCATATTTAAAGAGAATTGCCTACATAAAAGCTTACTTACTAGCTTGAAGGTGCGAATCCAAGTGGATTCTATTAGTTAACAATCATAATAGTAATGGGAGTTCATGTCTTCAACTAATCTACAAATAAATAAAAATTATAAACTTATTGAGTCAAGTGGTAAGAAATTCGATATTCTTTAAATAAAATTTTGGTTTAAGTTCTACAATAGAAAAACAACGTTGAGACAATTTCTCTAATTTTAAAAATCTAATTCCATTTAACTTTAAATTTAATCAAAATCAAATTTTACTAATATTATTTTATTTTATATTAATTATGAAATTAATTTTATATTTTCATTAGTTAAAATAGGGTCGAATTGAGCTTAAACTTTCATACCTAAATGATAATATCATTACTACTAGGCCAAGAAATTATTAGCTTAATTTAAATAATTTTAATCATTTGAAAATATAAATATCGATATTCATCTTGATTCTCAAAAATAAATGGTTGATGGGGCATTTATCCCAAAATAAAGCCATCTCAAATGTTAAAATTGTCTTCCATTTTCCTTTATCATCAGCCAAATTATTTTCAATTTTGTGCATGCATTATACTAATTTGATTTTATGCTATAATTTCATGGATATATATTTGTATATATTCTATTTGTAATGGTAAATTTTTAAAAATGTATGATAAAAATTAAAATATATATTAATATTTTGTTTTTATTTTTGTATAGCATATATATTTTACAATTAATTAAATAAAATTATTTTTATTAAATGAATTTGAAAGATTGGGTTTTAGTTCGATTGATATGAATATTGTTATCAATGTAGAAAGATCTAGGTTCAAGTATGTTGAAGCGTACTATTTTTTTATTTATGAGTTGAGAGAACTTACGGGTAATTCTAAACATTATGTTAAAAAAATCATTTTGCTGAGGAAAAAGTGCAAATTATGTTGGACATATTTTGGATTTGCTTTTGCTGATTTGAGCCCAAGGGAATGAAATGGAGTATTTAGGAACTCCAAGCCCAGCCTTAACATTTTCAATCTCTTTAAGATAAAAGCCCCCCAATTTATTTCACTCGGTTTTCATTGTTCTTCAATTATCCATCCGGTCTTTTTTCTACAACAAATTCCTTATCCATTCTCAGTTTTCATCGATTCCCAAGGCCAACCAAGAAAACCCAGACTCAAAATGGCAATGTCGATGGCAATTGCCACCGATTGTGGAAGTAGTAGGTGGAGTATGGCGTCCTTGAAATCTGCTCTGCCGCGGCTAACTTCCACAGCTTCTTCCATTAAGTTACCATGTCGCCGCCGTGCTCCTCCGCCTGTCAAATCGCCTCAGCTAGTTCGCTCTTTCACTGCTCTCTACCCCGTTAACCCTCTCCATTCCCTCGGTTTCTCTGGTAATTTTGCTTACTGAATAATTGAAAGAATATGCTGAAAAATGTTGTGTTAATCTCTTAATCTTCTAAAAACTAAATGATTTGGTTGAAGATAACTGGTTTATCCGTTTGTTTTTTATTCCATTTCTTGATGCAGAACAGAATTTAGGATTTTATGAGATTACTTTGCTGAATTTGCATGTGATTTTTATGTTATTTCTAGTTTAAGGATTTGAGGGGTGTTTTCCCTTGTATTTTGCTTTAATGTTCTAGTTCTGGTTTCTTGTAGTTTTAGGACTATGAATCAATAATGAATTTACCATGAATTACTGAAATATGGCGGTTAAAAGAACTATCCAATCCCTCTCAATTTCGTAATTGAGCAAATTGGTCCCTCTCCAAAAAAATCAGAGCAATTTAATCTGAGATAATTTCGAGCGAACAATTAAGGACAATTAATCACAAGGTTAATATTTTCCATCAATTGTACATTATTTTGATTGGTGTAATAACAAATTTAGATCTTAAAGTTTACACATTCTGTTAATTTGGTTCTAATTTAACAAATTTATCGTCCAACATTTGTGTCCATGTTGAGGCTGAAAATTTTTTAGAATTAAGGCCAAAATAACAAAAATGTAAACAATGAAGGTTAAATTTGTTATTACACTGATCAAAATTATGTACAATTGACAGAACACATTAAGTTGTGATTAATTGTCCTTGGTTGCTCACTTTTGAAATTGACAGAAATTAAGTTACTCCAATTTTTTTAAGAATGACTAATTTGCTCAATTTCGAAATTGATAGGGACGGGAGAGGTATTTTACCAAATTTGGCTTATATATTGCTTTAAGTTTTACCACTAGATTTTTGAGATTTTGATATTAGGAGAACTAGTTGACTGAACCATAGGTAGAGTTTAAGTCTTTCATTGACATAAATTCTCGATTCGATACTTGAATATTTTAAGAGCTTTGCCTTTGAGGGTTTTGGAAGCTCATATCTTTACATCTATACTTGAATATTCATCGCATAGGAAAGTTCTAATAGATGGTTTTAGTATCTATATCTTTGTTTGTTATGTTACTAATCACACTTAACATTGGCAGGCCTCACCAGCTTTGAGCAAAATTTCACCATAATTGATAACGGTGGCCGATTCTATGCAATGCGGCATGGCAGACGAGTGCCTAAGCTCAACAGACCACCTGACCAGCGGCGTGCACTCCTGCGAGGCCTCACGACTCAGCTCCTTAAATACGGTCGGATCAAAACCACTCGGGCTAGGGCAAGCGCTGTGAGGAAGTATGTAGACAAAATGATCACGTTGGCGAAAGATGGTTCGCTTCACAAACGAAGGCAAGCTCTTGGCTTCATTTATGAGAAACAGATCGTTCACGCGCTCTTTGCTGAGGTACCGGAGAGGTACGGTGAGAGAAATGGTGGATATACAAGAATTATTCGAACCTTGCCTAGGCGAGGAGACAATGCACCAATGGCTTACATAGAACTTGTATAGGTGAGGTTCCTTGCATGATTCTATGAACATTGTTGCCTGTTTTGATACTACATTAATGCTGCTGAACATAAGTTTATCTTGTATGAATGCTAGATGGTGTTTTTGTTAAATTTCATACGAGTTTGATTTTTTCATTGAATCAGAGCTTGATGTATATTAGTATACACGAAAATGATAATATAAATACGATATGAATATAAAATGTGTCTAAATATTCGTAAAATCAATTATTTATATATAAAATTATGTATTATAAAATGTTAAATACAAAAAAAAAAGAGTCAAAACTTGAAATAAACAATTTTTTTCTCTTTTATTTTATAATCATGATCAATATCATTATATAAAATTTCGTGTAATATTTATTATTATATAATATTTGTAACAAAAGTTTTAAAATTCGTCTTATTTTCTAAATCAACAAAAATTGTGGTTGTTGAAATTGGACAGATTGTTTGAACTAAAAATCGATAGTTCAGCCAAAACCTAAAAAGTATTAGACGAAAATTGAATCGATATAAAATTATTTGAATTGAATATAAATTAATTTAAATATTTGATTTGATTTTATAATTTATAAAGTGATTGACTTTATTTCTATCATATTTCTTTGTATTTATTACTTTTTTTCCCTTATTTTTATGTTATTTTTATGATTTCTTTCTAATTATTGACTCATTAATAACTAAAATTTCATAATTAATTTTCTTTATTAAATTCACTTTCTAGTAGTTGATTCTCCGTAAATTTTGTGGTGCTTTCTAACCATCTTTGCAATCCACTTATCCGTGTATAACATATGTAAAACATCAAAATAAATGGCAAAATTTTTATTTTACTTGTTTAATGTACGATAGCCAATTTACTCCTTTTTCTTTCCTATATATAAATGACATGTATTCTGGATATAATACAAACATTGCTAGAATGCTTCTACCTGATTTACTAAAACCCCATTGCTTTGGTTAAAATTTTGTCACTAGTGTGATTGAAACATCTCTGACTGTGATCTAAACACATCTTTAATTTAATTAAGGTTAAATAAAATTCAATTCAATTAAAAAATTTAAATTTTAAATTCATCAAATCAAATTATTTAATTTTTAAAATCAACTTTAATAAGGATATTGTTTTTTAAATTTGAATTGTGTTGAATTTTTACACCAAAGAATACCTGAAAAGTAGAATAAGCAAAATGATATTCTAAGTTTAAGGTATAATTTTTATTTTGGGTAAATTATAAAATAATCACTCCCATTGGTTTTTTTTTTTTTTTGCTACTAATGTTATACACTTGTAAAGATATGATCACCCATAATTAAAATTTGTTATAGCCTTAAGGAATAATTATAGTCAAAGTATTTAATTTGATACTTTCACAAATTTTTAACAATAATTATAAAAATTTCTTTAAAATTTCTGAAAATTCATTATTTATTTTTAAAATTATAATTAAGTAAAAAATTAAAATTCATAATTTCAAAATCCCTGTCCCAATTTCAGCCGCTCGTCTTCCCCGATACTCTTCTATTCCATTTTCTGCTGCTACGGTAACTGTCACTCCTAGCAAGGTATCTTTCCTTCTTGCTTAATTTTTTATTTCGTTTCTTTCAATTGATTACGAGTCATAATTGTATTGTTTTTTTATTTATAAATTATAGTACCAAAGCGTATCTATTTTACGTACAATTGCCAAACTTCCTCTGTCCACCTTTTCTGATAAACCGTATCAAGTTAAGCAACTAATTTTAGCTTAATGTTTAAATGTTACCCTTTTTTTCTTTTATGTACACTTTGGGTTCTTTTTAATCTTTGCTTATTCGAAATGGGTATTTGACTTCCATAGCTGATAACTTCAAACATGCTATATTTAAGGACATGTTTTTTTTTTCATTTAATTGTTTGTTTTAGTTGATCTTATCTATGGGTTTTGTGAGATATAGCTTATTTTGTGCTTTGAATTACATGTTTTAAGTTTTAACTAGTGGTCCGTTGCATTTGCTGGTAATATGCGTAGGATGTGTTAATGGTCCGTTGCATTTGCTGGTAATAAGTGGAAGGTTTTGGTTGCTTTAGTTGTAATTGTTGGGTTCATATATATGTCAGGCAAATTTCCTTAAATTTCACATAAAAGTGCTTTTAATAAAATTCATAATATAATTTCTTTTGTTGTAGTGGAGACATGAATCTCCTGTGTCTATTATTTCTCATGTGGGCATGTTCCTTCTCTTTGTTTTAACTTTTGATTCTTGCTTGACCAGAGTCAACTGTGTCCTCCATTTCGGCTTCTGTTCTCTGTTCCAAATTAGAAGCCATTTCTCAGCTTCTTCACAAATGGAAGTTGTTTCTTGATGTTTTTCAACTCTGTGTTTATTTCTTTTGAGTTTGCTATCTGTTCTTTATTTCTCTTAAAGGTTGTGTCATTTGCTTGCTTTAGCTGTTCAAATGGTCTAGATTTCTACAGTACTTTACTGCTGCTATTATTATTAGTATATTTTTCTCTGATTTTCAAAGATTTGATCCATTTTGTGCACTGTATGTATAGGCTTACGAATTTTCAATTATTTAGGAACAATTGCTAGCTGCATTAAAGCGGCCAAAGTTAACTTATAGTTATTTGGCATAGAAACCAACAATTTTTTTCTTCAATGAACAAATGACAAAGTATAATGTTTGAGTTATGTCTATGTTTTCACTTTAGTTTTCTAACAGTAGCTTTTGATTTTTTACCATGTAACTCGAAGAAATATATTCGACTTGGTTCGGAAAATTTTTAAATTGAGTATGATTGGTAAAATAGTACTCGTTAATTCGACTAAGTTGAACTTTTTTCGCTCGATTTGATTCAACCCAATCAAACGCTCACCTCTAAATTTAATACCATTTCAGTGAGAATGCATTTTGGTCTTAAATTCTAAGTGCACCGAAGGCCCTTTGATTTTCAAAGACTGAATTTTGTTTGAAAGAAAATATTTGGTAAAATTTTTATTATTAATCTACATTTCATTTTTGTGCCACAGTTACAGACAGTGAGAAAGCGTACAACAGAACAGGGGCGAAGAAAGAGATTAAGATAACACTAACAGAGCGACAAGGAACATAAAAAATGGTATTGCACTGTGGTACATCGATTCCGATTACCAAACCCTTGTTAACCTTCTCTCATCGTCGCAAACCCAAACCTAAACACCAATTTTCACCAAAACCATCAAAATTCAGTTGCCTTGTAGACAATATTGGGGTTGATGATATTGTTCAACTCGCCCATAACAAGGTGCTGGTGGCAGCTGCTGCATCGGCAGCAATTGGGCAGCTCTCAAAGCCATTCACTTCTGTTCTTCTTTATGGAAAAGATTTTGATTTCAAAACTGCTTTTCAAGCTGGAGGCTTCCCTTCTACCCATTCCTCTGTAATGCCCCTTTTGCCTTTCTTTCTCTTTGGTAACACTTCATTTCTTCAGTCACTTTGTTTTTGTGACCATTTCAAGATTCTGCCCTCATCTTTATCTTATCTTATCTTATTTACGGACAGTCTGTTGTGGCTGCTGCAACTAGTCTGGCTCTTGAAAGGTATTTGCTCTTGTCTAACGATTCAAACTTTCCTTATATTTAGTTTTATGCCTCTAGAATTGGAATTCTTTTCAAACTCTTTATACCTATATTTATGTATATTTCAGGGGTTTCTCTGATTCAATTTTCGGGGTGACGCTGGTCTACGCAGGCCTTATCATGTATGATGCTCAGGTATGCAAATGCTCTATTGTGGTTTTTTCCTTGTTTGTATGAATGCTATCTGGGTCACCTGTTTTGCTTTGCAAAGTTTCAGTTCTGCCGCACTGGACTTTCATCTTATCCCTTTCAATGATGTTGTTTTTAGTGATGGTTTGGTCTTGTATCATGTGGATTCTTGGCAATAGCAATATAATCTTCTTTCTTTATATATATGAAGCAAAGTTTTCCTACATTTCCGCACTATTCTCTATAGACAGAAACAAAAGCGTCAACCATTAGTTAAATTAATCCCCATTCTCTACTCAGTAATTCTTGACTTGGAACATTCACAATAACTTTGCAATAATACAATCTATTCCTTACCACTCCTTCGATTAGTGTGAATAAGTCCTGAACTTGCCTTGGTGTACTTCTATGAAGTCTTCTGTTCCTTTCTCGACAAAGCGCATAAACATAAGCATTCCATGTAAGTCGAATGAAGCTTGAATAGGTTTTCCTCTGATTTTCCAAAAATCCAAGTAATAGCATCCTGCCGTGTCTTTTGTACAAAATTCATATTGCAGGCCTGCAATATGTTGTCCAAAAGCAGCCTCGAATAAGAACATTAACAAAAAAAATATGAATTCTGGCCTCCAGCTCTACTCCATATAAGCTGCACTATGGGGGAGTTTGATGACTGACCCTAGGAAATCTTCCTGCTTTTTATGGGAAGTCTAGCCTGAAATGCTAACCAAGAGATAAAGGAATGGCATGGTATACAAAAATTGCACCATATTAGTTTATGCCAGGGAACCTTTTCCTGTTTGTGTCTGCACGGTTCTTAAAATTCGCTTGCTTCGAAATTTGGTCCATCCCAATCCCATTGCCTAAGATCCCCTTGTTGCACCCCTAGTTGTGGAATCCAACTTCTAAGCTGACCAGTTTTTTCCACGCCCATTTGTGCCATTGGAGTCACTGAGCTTGCATAACATTGCAACCCTTCTAAGGCATATTGATTAACCCATGCAACCCATAATGAGTGAGTCAGCCTTCACTAATACCATCCACAGATTGCTCATCAAATGGCTCTATTTTAAGTCGCAAGATCTTTAATGCCAAGGCCTCCTTCAGATTTTTGGTGGCAAACCCCTTTCCAACTCACTCTAGCACCTTTAGTTGAGCCATCAATACCTTTCTAGAGGAATGAGTTGCATAACTAACGATCTTTCAGATTTCTACACCTAAAGTGTTGCAAACTAAAAATTACCGTTGAATAAGTTGTAACCTTTCATCAAAGGAAGGGCATTTAGCTGTCCAACTTCGAATTCTTTGAGTAATTTTCTCAATAAGAGGAGTGCAATCCCTATGTGTCAAATTTCTTGTTACCAATGGTACACTAAGGTACCTAATAGGAAGGGTTCCCATTTCCAGATCAGTTTGCTTCACAATCTTCTATAACTCATTCTGACATATTCTAACACTAAATAACTCACTCTTAGAGTTGTTCATTTGCAGTTTTGATATTTTATAAAAATATTCAAAATATTACTAATAGCAAGAACTGATTCGAACAATCCCTTTGTGAACATTAGCAAGTTATCTGCGAAACAGAGTATGGTGAGCTACAATTTTTTACATTTTGGGTGTTACACGGACACTCCACTTGCATCAACAGTATTTATAAGCCTGAAAGCACATTCATCCCTATGATGAACAAGTATGGAGACAAAGGGTCCTCCTGCCTAACCCCTTTTGCTCCTAAACTATCATCTTAACCACTGATCATTTTGGTTGAGAGGCACTTGTGATAACTACGTTATGCATTTGAAACTCAGGTTGCTAAAATCCTTGACATTGTTTCCAGTATGGGGATGCATTTGTGGCTAGTTGCTTTTGCTTTAGTCCAACTGTACTATTGTAGTAATGCAAGATCCTTGCCACTTGTATATTTGTAATATATTTTGTACATATAGTGTATATATGTTCAACATAAGCACACAAATAGACATACATAATTTTCAATTATATATATGTATATATATTCAACGTGCACTGATAGGTCCTCTATGCAGCTTTTGTTTCACTATTCTGTATTTTTACTTCCTGTTTGATTGACAGATTCTGCTTTATATTAGTTTAAGAGTTGTAGGAGGAGAAAAAGAATAGAATGCATATGAACTTAGTGAGTAGAAACCTCATAAGGTCTTGTTTTATTCATCATCTGTATTTATACATCTTCTCAACATATACTTGATCAATGTTTCCAGAAGTGGGTGTCTTTGATTTGTTTAAAATACCATCATATCCCTGGTGATATACATGGACATGGCTAGTTAAAGCTGTGTTATCTTCTTTGGTCTACGTGTATACAATATAACTTGGTTATCTGTTAGTAAAAATATTAGCAGGACAGTTTGGTAGAATCTGAAGTAGTCATAGATGTCGGTTTTGTAGGGGGTGCGAAGAGAAGTAGGCAATCATGCAAGAGCACTAAATACAATGTTACCCAAGGTAGAGGTTAATTCAGTTGTCTATGAGGATCGAGATAACTTGATTGATTCTCGAGAAAAAAGTTCAGAGAGGCTTGGCCCTATATTATCCAAGAACTCAAGTTCTTCAACTTCAAAAAATGCGAATGTTCCGGTATTAATTGCTTCTGAGAAAGAAACAAGGCAAACTAAAGAGGCAGCAGCATCGTTTGAGTTTGCAGCAAATGATTATGAAGGTTTAGAAGGTGATGCCAATTATCGTCAAGTTCGACTGAAAGAATCGATCGGACACACAGAGGTTGAAGTCATAGCGGGGGCATTATTAGGTTTCGCGGTAAGCTTGGCAGTATATTCTATAATTACGTGACATTATACGTTTTGTGCTATATATATATATATATATTGCGCATTATTTTTTTTTTAAAAGAAAAGGAATTCTTTAAGCAAAGTCGGCTGTTCCAAATTAGCAAAGAGGGAGATAGATAGGTGAGTCCAAAGTTATATTCTATACAAAACCCCCTTTGTATACTTTCTGAATTACACAATGCAGAAAACTTGTAGAAATCAGACTTTGCAAGCTCTAATATGTTATTCAGTATTTTGTCTAAAATCCCGATATATATGTGTGTGTACATATAATACATCCATTGAAGATTCGTTTGGGTCTTGGCCGTTGCTACTTCTGTTGAACCATCGTCTCTTCCAATTAGGGGTGTTCAAATTTCGGTTAAAACTGAATTAATTGATCGAACCAATCTAATTCGGTTAATCGTCGGTTAACAATCTAATTCATTCGGTGGTAGATTAATGATTTTTTGAAAGTTTAGTTATCGGTTAACTCGGTTTGAAATCATGTATTTAACTGAACTTAATAATTAATAATACAAATTATATGTAGTTTTAATTTGGTTAATTCAAATAATTCAGTCATATAAATATTATCAATTTATTTATTTTTATATGTTTTATTCTTGTTTTAATAAAAAATAAAATTATATAAATTTCGGTTAGATTAATGTTTTTGAAAAAATTTCAGTTCGATAAACGATTAAAAGATTAAAAAATTCGATTAATTCAATTAATATTAATTTGATTCAATTAACCGAAAAATTAGCCATTTGAACACCTATACTTCCAACCATCTTTTCAACCATATTCATTACCACCACTCATTCTAAGGGTGGGTTTGGGGCAGTGGTGTGGTGCGGTACGGTGCGGTGCAGTGCGTTTAGCTTACTTTTTGTATCAAGATACAGTATTGCTATAGTATCTAATCTCACCGTCACCACTGTTTTTATACTAACAGCAGGTAAATGCACCGCCCATCCAAACTCAACCTAAACTTAACTCACCAAACTCTTCATTATTCAACAATCACCTTCAACATACCCGCTACTGTTCATCATCACTGACCACCGCATTGCTTAAGGTTCTGTTCAGCCACTAATATCTTCATACGCCTGAACCCAATAAAAATACTTCTAATATTAAGTGTTAAATGCGAATTGATATTTTCTGTTAAAAATTTTATTTATTTATATTATTACAAATGATATAGCTGATAGAATAACTAAACAATAATATGTAGTACGACATGTAAAGACTAATTTTTAATGTAAAAATAGATAAAATTTTTAATAGAAAGATTTGATCTAACGATAAAAATTAATTTACAAAAGAAACAAAATGTAATTCAACTCTTAATACAAGAGTTTTCATAATATTTTTACCACTTGTGCCCAACCAGCAACCAATAAACAAAGCAACAAATATTAACAAAAACAAAAAGAGAGGCCTTAAAATAGAACTTAAAAAAAAAAGTCGGAATACAAGAAAGAAAATAAGTGGGTAAGAGAATAAGAAAAGAGGGGAAACACCTTAATATATAATTAAATTAAATTAAACATAAATTTAAAATATTTAATTTTAATTTATCTTAAATATATATTTTTATAAAAAGTCAAATATATTTAATATTATAACAATTTATTATGTAATTAAATTTTCATTATTTTGTAATTAAAAATAGATAAATGAATAAACAAAAACAAAATAAATAAATAAATAAATAATATGATTATTTAAAATTTCCTTAATAAATAAATATAAAGGGGTTTACAAGATTTTTTTTAACAAAAGGAATGAACTCATAAAAAATAAGTATATTTTACAGTAACCCGAGAGATTAAATCTCTTTAATTAAAAATAGTTTATTTTTAAAAGATTTTATTTAAAAGTAAAACTGAGGGTTTTAAAGTCTTTTCCTGCACTTCTGTAAGTATAGAAACCGACTCCTTCTTAAATATCAAGCGTAAATTACACTAATGGTTTCTAGATTTTGTTTATAATTACGTTTTAGTTATCTAATTTTCAAAAATTACATAATAGTCACTAATATTATCAATTTGTTATATTTTAGTAACTTATTTATTAACTTTCTTTTAAGAGAATGGTATGAAACATTAACTCAAAAGGTAAATAATTAATTGGGTTTTGGAATTATAATTAAAATATGATTTTGATATTTTAAAACTTATTCTTCACTGTAATTTAAAAGATTAAAAATCTTAAAAAATATAAATATATAAATTATTTAAAATTCTAAATATATTATAAAAATTATAAAAAAATTCTTTAAATTATTTGTCTCGAACAACGGGCTTTGTAAATGGAGAATATTAAGTAGAAAATTTGCTTAATATAACATATAGTATTTGAACTTGATAATTTTTTCTAATTTAGTACCTAAATTTTTTTGATCTAATTTAGTACCTGAACTTGACACATTTTCCAAATTTAGTATCTAAACTTGACACTTTTTCTTAAGTTAGTACTTAAACTTTTTGGGGACTAATTTGGTAACTGAACTTGACTCTTTTTTCTAAATCGGTACCTGATATTTTTTTGTTTGATTTGGTACTTGTCAAACGTTTTACAAATTACTCCAATATACTAACAATGTTATTTTTTTATGAGGTAGCAAAATAATCAAGTATGACCGACATCCCATGATGATATGATATATTTTTTATATTTTATATGTTCAATTACTTTTAGTTTTATTTATTTAATCAATTGGTTTATTAATTGAAAATAATGAATTTCTTTTAATTTGAGGTTTTAAAATATTTTTTATTTAATATTAATTAGTTAAGCATAGCTCAATACCTTTTATTTTAACATGAATTCCTCTAATACTTACAATATTTTTGTAGCATAACAAAAAAAAAACCATTAGTGTTTTGCATAATTTGGATAACATTTGATAAATTTAAGTACCAAATTGAACATAGAAAGAAGCTTAGGTACCAAATTAGGAAAAAATGCCAAGTTCAAGTACCAAATTGGGCCCAAAGAAATTTAAGTACCAAACTAGGAAAAAGTGTTAAGTTCAGGTACCAAATATTATATTTAGCCCAGAAAATTCTACAGATAATGAGCCAGTGATCCTTTCAATAATGTTAGCTATCTTGTATAAAAAAAAATAATGTTAGTTATCAAGACGTAATTTTAGACAAAGTTTAGGGACCATTGATGCAATCTAAAAAGTAAAAATGGGGGGTTTTAAGTCTTTTCCAACAGTTGTATATAAGTATAGAAATTGATTTCCTCTTAAATGCCAAATATCAGAATTCAGAAGAAATCGATTTTCTTTAAAAAAATCCCGACCCACTTTCACTCACCACCTCCCCGCCGCCAAACAAGCCTCTCCGCCGCCTCCTCCGTCAGTCCTGCACTCATGCCTTCAAGTTTCCCGCGTGCCAGGAAACTAAATAAGGTAAATTTTTTAGCCCCTAAACTTAACTTGAAACGTTGATTTCTACTTGAGATATTGGCGTCAATTTTGTTCACACCGCTATTGACGTCTTTAGCGGTGGCGCCACCGCTATTTGAAACCCTTGACTTCTTTTTTGGTGACTGCTAAATTTGAATTTCTTTTTTACAATCTTGATCAATGGGTTTGGTTTATTTTGAAAAAGATTAAACGTTTGAATGATTAAAAAAGATATATTTTTTGTTTACAGGTTTAGTTTATTATCTTAGTGATATGATTTAATTTGTTAATTTTGAATCTTGACAGGGTTTAGGTGACTGGTTTTGACTGAGGATTTAAGTTAAGGTTTTGGGTGTCTTTATATGGGTCCTGACTTGAATCTGACCGAGAAAGCCACTTCGATAGTGGTTTCGACTGACAAGGAAAGCTCTGCCCGAAATAAAGAAAACAAGGGGATGCAAGGAAACATTGGTTTAGAGGTTGATCTTATTGAATGCATGGATTCTGTTGAGTCTGAGATGGTTGATGTTGAATGCCAGGATGCTACTGAGTTTTCGAGTTCTTTCAGTGACACAATATCTGGGGATGAGGATGGTTCGATTGTGAATGATGAAGTTGAATCACCTCTGCCGCCCCTGAGGCTGTTTGGATCGTTATCTGATGGTTGGAATGGACATTTTCAGATGGGGTACTCTTTTGCTTTAAATTCTTCTTTCCTGTTTCTATTGATTTTTAATAATGCACTACTCTGGGAGTGTAAACGAGAAACTTGTGCTTGCAAGTTTCTCAGGTTTTAATCACTGTTGAGTTGCTTGACTTGAGTAGTTCAGGAGCTTACTCAAGCTTTTGAAGTTGATCTTGGGAATCGAGCTTATCTTCTACTAGGTACAGGTGAGCTAATCGAACAAGCTTGAGCTGTTGGAGTTTTACCTCAAATCAAGCTTGAGGCATGATTTTGAGCCTCAAATTTCAAGCCAGGAATGAGTTTCTTACAGCTTGAACTTGACTCAGTTCAATTACGCTCCTATATTAGTCTCCCTTTCATGTGAACATTCATTTCGAATGACCTAATATTGACCCTCCAAGGACTTCCAAATTACTGAAACTGTGTAAAAAGAACATCATTGATATCAAGAAGTTATCTCCTTTAACTTGTTACAATGAACTGGTGCCCTCAAGAATATTTCCATATGTGGATCATTGACCATCATATTTGATGGATTATTATTATTTTTTTCTTTCCTTCAGCTTAATAGTCCAAGTAATTGCAAACAAATAAAAATTTTCATCTTTGTGAAGTGCATTTTTTCCCCAGTTAGATGTCAAATAATTATTATTTTTTCTTCTTAACCAGGAAGAGAAGGTTAACGGATCACTGGAGGAGGTTTATTCATCCTATTGAGTGGCGCTGCAAATGGTTGGAAATTAAACTTTGTGAACTTAAGTCTCAGGCACTCAAGTACGAGAGAGAGCTCGCAGAATATGATAAAAGTAAGCAGTTTGAGTTTGGAAGGGTTACCTCTGAAGGTTTTGATGCAAAGTCGCGAGCTTTTCCTTCAAAAGCTCAAAGAAAAGAAGTAATGAAGAGGAGGAAGAGAAAACGAGTAGAAGATACCACAGATGTGGCAACATATATGTCACATCATAATATATTCTCGTATTACGGTATGGAGCTTGTTATTATTCTTTATATGGTGTTTATTATTTTAAAAAAAGAACAAATCTAACTAAGTTTCTCTGGTGCCAATTAGAAAGTAAGAAATCCATTGATGCTGCCGCTGCTTTTGCTTTGGTTGATGACGGGGGCGATTTAGGTAAGAAGTAAAAATTATTTTTCTCCACGAGTGCATATTATAGCTTACATGTTAAGGCTGTGAATGATTAATAAACATTGTGTGCCATAAGTGTTCCTTTTTAGTTTAGTATACAATTAGGTTTAGCCTATTTAACCCTATAAGATCTAACTCTTTCAACTAGGGATGGCTGTGATATTATGTTTATTATATTTGGTTTTATATATTAATGCGTATTTAGCTTAGAAGTTGATGTTGCTGGAACTTTTGAAGTTCCGAAACTTTATTATTATTATTTTTTTAATATAGCAAAAAATGATTTCAGTAGACTTAAATATGAAATTTTGGCTGCAGAGATTATCCTCAATATTATAATTTTATACTGAGGTGATAATAGAACAATCCATCTCATGATTTCTACAGATAATAAAACGATTGATGGCTATGATGAAAATGGATGCAATGATGGATGGCCTTATCAATCCAGAGATGGTGATGATTTGATGGAGCAGATCCTTCGGAAGACTGAACGCCTACAGTCAAGAGTTCGGATACTAAAGACAAGAATGGACAAAGTTGTGAGCGAAAGTCCTCAAAAGTTCTCATCTATCAACATGTTGAGTTCGGTTGTACAGTCTGATGCATTGAACAATTCTGAAAGTCATCATTATGCTGAGAAAGATGATCGGAATAGTTTGCAATGTACCACATCCCGGCATACATCTGAGTGTCTTATGTGGGATGATTTTATGCCTGAAAGTTCACTTTCAGGTCAGGCAGAGTTGGCCACTCTCCCAGATATGATCAGGAACATGAGTCAGTGTCTGCTCGCGTTTTCGTCGGAAAATGTAAGTTTTATGTTCTAACATAATTTTGCTGCATTTTAAATCTGAGTTTTATTATTGAAGTACCCATGTTTACTTTCATGTCCGACACTCGTGTGGACATGAGGTATTGGGATATGACCTTAAAGGACCTTCCAATCAACAAGAAAGAGGAAAAAAAAAAAAAAACTTAGTATACCTATTCCGGATATATACTCATATCTAACACTCACACTTGAGTTCCTTATTGTTGATATTGTCTTGTACGAGCTATGCTACTATTGTTTCTTTCATGACTGAACTTATATTCGGTCCTATATGTACAGATCGAGGCAGATATTCTAATACCTAACCAGGCAGCGGAGGAGGAGTTGCGTAGTTTCGGAAGTTGTATAACCCAACAGGCAGAGAAGCCTCACGTATTGATAGACAACTCGAAGTTGAAAACTGTTCCTGGAGACAACTTGCAGATTAACAACACCTCTCTTCAACCAAATGTGCAGCCACCATTTTTGAATTCAAAGCAAGCTGATAATGAAAGGGCCAGTGGGGTTAAAAAGTCGGACCTAAGTGGATGGAGCCGGAGATCCTCGGGTTAACTGGATTTACGGAAGTCAACTCACATTTCACATAGTTGAAATGGAGAAAAAGAGGTTTTTAAAGTTCTTCAGTTTTGATATAAATATATGTAAATGGCAAGTGTGCATTCTGCTTTCCTCTCCCATTTCTTCCGCAACTTATATTACCTGTACATGCTACTTCTCACTCTACCTATAATATAACATCATACATGTTCAGTTCTTATATAAATATATACATATCCAGCAATTCTGTGTTCGTAATCATATTGGCTTTAGTCGGGTCCGGGTGAAGTTATGTTACTCAAATTCAAGTGCCTCCGAATTCAAATGACATGACGTCATGAGGATATTTTATTTTAAAGATAAATATTAGAACTATATGTAAACTTTAATATAATATATGTGTAATATTATAAGGGAATTTGTATATGAAATTTGTATTCAATATAATTTTCACAAAATCATGATCAACATTATTTAATTGACATAATTTTTTATTTATGTATTGTTTATATAAATAATTGTATTAATTCAATAATTGTGTACAATTAGATTAAAATTAAATTGTTAATTTTGTCTTTCTTTTGAGTTATATTTAACTTTTAACGTTTTAAAATGGGTTAAATTTGATTATTAAGTTTTTATTTTTTAGTTAACTTTTTAAACATTACAGTTTTCACTTTTACTTTTAAGCAGGTGATTTCAATTTTATTTTCTATTATCATAATTATTTTCAAAAATTAAAAATTGTAAAATAAATTAACATATAGATAAATTAAATTTATTTTTATTGTACTTTAATTAAATAAAATTTTCATTTAAAATTTTTCAAAATTATTAAATATATTTTAATTTATAAACACAAAATCATCCCATGCAATCGGTTAAAAACTAAAGTATATATAAATGTAAGATTATGATTAAAATCCGCATTAAGTCTATTATAAATTATAGATATAAAACAAACAAAAAAATCGTTTGACGTTAAATATTTGAGAATTTTTTCAACAATTCATCACCAAAGTGTTTTTTTTTTCCGCTTAAATACTTATTGAGTCTCTAAATTTGTCACTTTCCTTTAATTTGGTATGTCTATATATATATATATATATATATATATATATTGTCTTAAATGGATGCCCAAATTTCATTCTATCAAGACGTGGGCAATGGCAATGTTTTCTTCTTAGCAATTATCCTTTGCAAACCTACAAAATTTATCAAGATTTTTAATATTTCCAAACCCTTTTACCGATTTAATCTTCTCAAAACCCAGACATAAAAGACATTTTGGCAATGCTTTTTAGCATTTACAAATTTCTGGGTTTTCCCATCATTTCTCTCTCAAAAAGAGTAAAATGGCAAAACC
Source organism: Gossypium arboreum (assembly GCF_025698485.1). NCBI lineage: Eukaryota > Viridiplantae > Streptophyta > Magnoliopsida > Malvales > Malvaceae > Gossypium > Gossypium arboreum. The sequence goes on along the minus strand of NC_069077.1, from coordinate 3,219,880 downwards.
GAAACCTTTATGCTTACTTTCCCTAGTCGTTCTGTGCCTCATTTCCATTTCAGCCGCCGAGACGACCTACATCTCGCTGGATTGAACTTTTCGTTGGTGCATGTAACAAAGTTGATAAGGGAGTTGAATCTGTTTCTTGAGAAATCAACATCGTTGATGAAGATCCAGTTTCATTGCCACTGGTGGAGAATCAATTTAAGTTCCCAAATTTGACAGTGCTTAGTGGGATTTTAGTCCAGTATTTGGGTTTGCTTCTGGGAAATACCCACATTGAGGCTGGTTGTTTAGTTTGAGATTTATCTTTTTCCTTTTCTGTATGATAAGTGGGTGTGCCAATTTCAAAGATTTCAACTTTATTGCTGAGAAGGTGAAGTTGAAATGTTTCTTTTCTTTTCTCCAAAATATATTTCCTGTTGACAACTTTGCAAGGATTTTAAAAAAAAAAAAAAGTTAAAAATTCTCAAGAAAAACGACTGATCATCAATGGTGAAATATCAAACAATTTAGAAAACTTTATAGTCATTAGTTACTAAAATCAACTAAGATTTTAATATGTGAACTAATATTGGTAAAATTTGATGGCGATGAAGATTGGATTCCAGAATTTGTGTTTAAATAATTTTATTTTATTTTTAGTTTCTCATGTATTTTTATTTTTAATTTTTTAAAAGATAAAAAAGTAATATAAAATAATAGTTTTGTTTAATTTTTGTAATTTCTAAAATATATATATATTTTATTTATAAATTATTTATGATTATTTACATATTTTTATACCAAATGAAAATTCGGGTATCAACTTGGAAAGATAAAAGGAGAAGGCAAAAGAACAAGTAGAAAAAGGTGCAACACAGAAAACTTGGTTTCTAATTTCTATATACAAAAAAGAAGACACTTGCAAAGCAATGAACATATCATCTAACACTAAACTTTTAAGGCAAATGATAGTGGGAAAGAATAAGAAAATAGGAATTTTTTTTCAAAACAGGGGAAAACAAGTAAGAATGCACAAAATGTTTAGAAAAAAACATTACCTACAATATACTGGGGAGCTGGTAATCCAATCTTTGCTGCAATTCTTTGATTTTCATGGAAAGCTCCATTTTTTGCTCCTTGTAGCTCTGCAACAAGTATTGTTTTCCTTCTATCACCTCTTTTAACTCTTCAACTTCACTTCTCAGCATTCCGATTCTCTCCTCATCTCCCCTTCCCTTCTCGGGGGAGTCCAAGTTAGTCTCGATACCAAGATACCCGTTTGCATGGCCGTTTTTTATGTCAGGTGCCAAAGCTGTAACTGTTGAAGTCTTGTCGTTTGTGTTGACGCGTACTACGCAATGATCGGCAATCACCTTCCTCAGCCTTTGGATTTCTCTCTCGGAATCGAACAAGTCTCGATTTGCAACGTCCAGCTGTGATTGTAAATGACTCGAGTGTGAAATTTGAGCATTCAGTGAATTCTGAAGCTCTGTAATCTGATCCTGCATCTCCAGAATCATATCGTCCCTTCTCTTCAACTGTTGCCTTAGCTTTTGTATCACTTCCCGCTTGCTATATATATCAGAGCCTGATTCTGAGACACGTGGTGAATCAGAGCAGTTGGAATGATGGAATGGCTTTGGAGGCAACTCAAGGTGATCAGGAGATGATGCCCACATAATGCCATTATCCTTGTTGAAATCAGATGTGGGAACTGTCACCAGAGGGAGAGCAACTTCAGATGAAGGCGGCATGTGGCCATTAGGCGGGTGCTTACCTCCTATGCTTTCAGCTCCTGTTTTCAACCAAAAACTTGAATAAGAGACCAAGAGGTAGAATTAAATTTATAAAATTACATGCACCAACACCTTAACTTTCACTATTAAAAAAGGTAAAGCATTAGAGAGCTATGTTGCTCCAACTCTTCGATTTTTTTCTGAAGTACCTATGTCAGTCACATTTTCGAACATAGGTATAGCATATGACCTCCAAATACATGAGAAAATGTTAAAATTTTGAGCATACCCATTTCATACACCCAACAATCACAACTGAGTCCAAGTAACATAGTGAGTAAATCAATCTATGACTAACCAAATTAAGAATGGCAAAGAACAGGACTGCCATTGAGAACTCCAAAAGGACCTTGTCTCCCAATATGAAGAGCAACATGTTACAGCAAAGGCCAAAAGGAAATATTGTCATGTATTAATACTTTAAGGTAAGAGATTCCAGATTAGGACGGTGATCCAAAAGGAAAGTGAGACTTTGTTTTTTTCTTTTTCAAGCCAATACGTGACTATTTACACTTTAAAAAAAAAGTGGTTTTGGAATATATCGGGATTCTCAACAAGCTTTTCTTCCCTTTTGTCACCCCACTCCAAAGATCCAAACTAAAGCATTGAAAGGTGAAAGGTAACAAAATTGTTTACACATTAGCAGCCTCACACCTGAAATGCAGTTGAAACACCAATCATCTTCTTGAGTAAATGAATACATGTTTGAGTGTAAACGGCAACCTGATGATCTCCTCCTGTCAGAAGATCCAATTCCTGTAACAAGCTAAATTCAGAAGCAGGCATATATTCAATACAAACTATTGCCGAAAAAGATGCTAGCTTACCTTTCGATCTAGTAGAAGAATCATGCTGTTGCTTGGTATCAAGTGCCTGCTTCAGCTTGTAACCAAGGCGGATTGATAAGGTACTCAGCAAGGCACCACCAGCAATAAGAATCCAATTTAGCCCCTCACCCTGAAAACTTCTTGACTTTTGACCCCTAGATACCTGGCCACCTCTTGTATTCATTTTAAGAGTGAGGTGTCAGAGGAGAAAATTCTGAATCATCCAAGTATGACCTATAGTCAGAGTGCACCAAACTGCCATTACTCTTCATTTAAAGCAAAATTTAGGTGAAATAGCATAAGAAATACATAAGTTTAACAGAGGTCACCTATCTTCACAAGAAACAAAAGGATCTAATGAATTGCAAGTGAACCAAATACACTAATGAAAAAACAATGCTTAAATTGCATGATTTCAATTTTGAGAGCGATTTGAATAACAAGAAATGCAATTAAGCTGTTCAACTAACAAAAGAGCAAGTTTGGCCTCTCTAAGAAGAAATCATCATCCATGGTTAGAATGTTTAAAACAACGATATAAACATGATCAACATTCCAAGCATTAAAGGGAATTTAGAAACACTAGATAACATCTTAAAAACAGATGAGCCACAGGTCAAGTTGGTAACTTCATCAATTAAAAAAAGCACCTTTCAAGTTCTATCCTTTCAAATTGGTTATCAAGTTCAACAATAAATCTAAACAGTGTTGATCTACCAATCATAACAAAAGTAAACAATATTAACTAACTTATCCGTTACACAGCATTGTAAGGGATGCAGCATCAGTCATCAAATAAGTTTGAAAGATTCAATATAAATCAACAAAACAGTGTATGTCCAAATACTAGCACAAACGAGAGAAATAACATTCAATCTTCTAACAAACAACAACCAAGAAATCAACTACACAAAGCTTCGATTCAATTCGCCACATTAAAATCGATACCTTACTACTGCAATGAGAATACAAACACATTTTTTCTAATACAAAAAAAAAAGGTTATAATTAACGTTTCGCAATGCTGGAAACTTTATTCAAAGTAATCGGAATCAGCAGAAAGAAAAAAGAGATTATCGATCAAATTTTTTTGAAAACCGATGAGAAAAAATGAAAAAAACAAACCTCATTCAAGCAAGGAAAAAAATTAGGGTTTGCTTGGAGCGGGGCTTATGCTGAAACATTGACACGGCGTCGTTTCCAAGAAGTACTTCCCCTCTGTCACTGTTCACTCTCTCGCTTTTTCTCACTCTCTTAGCAATAGAAATGGCAGGAAACTAAAGAGAGGGTTTTTCAAATGGCGGCTTTTGGCAAATGGATGATTTTCTTTTATTTTTATTTTTATTTTTATTTTTCTATTGGATTAGAAAATAAAATTGTAAAATCTGGAGAGTATTACAATGTGAGCACGAAACGTGTGGGATTTTGCCTCGAGTTTTCCGTTTGTTTCTGTTGAAGTTGTTATACCTTTTCGCTATTCATTCTTCATTTTATGTTTTTCATTTATAAAAAAAAAAGGAAAATAATAATAACAACAATAATAATCACTACTGCTAAGAAATAATCACAATCACTTGCTGTCGATAAGATTTGGAGCATTTGGATTTTGGATGTTATGCTTTATTTCAAAATAAAAATTCAGAAAAATTAGTGGATCCATAAAATTAAATTAATTTATATTTTTATGACTTTTATATTATTTTTATTTATTTATTTTCTAAATTAACAATTAAATTCTTAAGGCACGCTCTCAAAGAGAAAGAACAACTTTTTTATGAAAATTCAAAACAACAATTAAAATAACAACGAAATATAAAAAATTTTATTATGTTATTAGGATTATATTCAACTAAACCTGTCAATGGGTTGGATTACTCATTTAAGCTTAAAGGTCTGTCCGAAATTTAAGAATGTTTAGAAAAATAATATTAAGCCTAAAAAATGAACTTGAGCAACAAAATATAGACCCATTTAAAATATGAAAAAGATTCAAGGCTCGATTCATACCTAACCCGTTTTAAGTTTATAATACTTTATATTATGTTATTTTTATAAATAATATAATTTTGAACACATTAAAAATAAATCTATCTGAAATATATAATACTATTCTAACACAAACATTAAAATAATATTAAGATAATTATATAAAAATATATAAAATTATTAAATATTAAAATAATATAATATAAATATTTAAAAAAGATATGGACAATCCTCAATTAAACTTGAGTTAATCTTTTACAAATATGGACTAATTTAAATAAAATTTTAAACTTATATATAAATTATTAAAAGATTATAATTTTTTATTTTTAAAATTATATACCCTATTTAAATTATTTTTGTTTCAATTTAATCAATTTGTATGTTCTTTCCTTTACTTTGAATTAGTACCCTGATTAGTTCAGATACAGTTCAGTACCTGACGGTTCCGACCAATCTTATTTCAAGAACCTTGGCTGTAAGATAAACCGAGATAACTATTCATTTAATATTAAAAATATATATACTATCATTTATATATTTTATTATTAAATTAAAATTTAAAATTATTAATCGATTGAGTCTTAACTTGATTAGCATGAACATTATTACTAATACAAAAAGACGTAAATTCAAGTATGCTGAATCCCAATAATTTTAGGCACCATATGATTGTATGATGCAAAGACATTATGCGTGCCATCCCGTGAGCGCTATTCAAAGCAACCGAAACCCGGCACAGAAAATGTTTGCAGCAACCAACGAAGCATAGTTCACTAACATCAGACTCAAATAAACAAAGTTTTCATCCATAAATCGAACATCGGTCTTAAAATCCGATCATTTTAGATACAGTATGATTATATGATGCAAACTCGCTAATGAATGCCATCCCGAGACCGCTATTTGAAGCAATTGAAACCCAAAATAGAAATATTTGCAGCAACCAACCAAGCATAATTCACAAACAAATTAAAGGCCTTTCATTAAACAACTAAAGATACTGCCTAACATTCCAAGGATCATATATTCCCATATGCAGTCACTGAAACAAATGAAAAAAATTGAAAAACTACATACACGAGGCATCGATATCGATATATAGCCATCCTGATATACTCTAAAGCATAATTGGAACTAGGATACACAAAGATAGATTCAATATATGAATATAACATAAAAATGGAGCATGAATAAATTGACATGTAGCTAGGAAATTACCAATGCACCATGCCGATTCCGATTAACTTGCATTCAACTTCTTTTCTTCAATGTAGTCATGCATCTCATTCAGCCAAAGATCGGCAAACTCGCAATTCTTCCATGCCTCGAACCATGGCCCTCCACGAGTATAATGTATGGCTTTAGGAAACGTTGTTGAGTCATTCTCGACAACCTTGTTATGCCCTTCAAGGAAATTCCAAATAGACGGGATCGATCCGATTTCATCATCTTCGAGCCACTGGAACCTATGAAGAAAAGCGCCCGTTTGATTGTTTACAACTTCTGGAGTCAGACCCTTGTTCTTCGGATGACCGCAATTGTACAACACCATCGAGGACCAATTCTTTCGAGGATACAAAGTCTGCACTGCACCATCCATTTTCGTGGTCTCTTTCGGGGTATAATCATGATGAACGCACATGATCGCATATTTATCATCAATCAACTCCATTAATTCCTTTATATCAGCTAAGTAAAGGAAATCACAGTCGATGAACAGCGCCCAACCATCACAATTCGCCAAGTAGGGAGTCAGGAACCGGGAAAACGAGAACTCGGTACTCTCGAGCTTGTTCCGCTCGCGCCAGTAAAGGCCTTTTTCCCGGAGATCTGATTGAACAATGGGAGTGATCTCGACAGGAACCGATGAACGTTTCAAGATAGAATGGCGGCAGACCTTATAGGCTAGATCTTCACGCGGATCGTAACCGACAAAGATTTTGAAGGGTTTGCTTAAATCGCCATTGTTAGTCACTTGATGAGCTTCGCCATTAGCCAAAGTCATTGATAGCAACTGTTTTTTTCTACTATAACACAGATCTGCACAGTTTTTAAAATTCAGTAAATATAATAAAATTAAACAAAAAAAAAGGGAAATTTTCTAGGAACAATTAGTTAAGAATGGCACACTGAAATATCGTTCTTTTTTTTTTCTTTTACTTTTTTTTTTCTCTTGCGGATTCTTCGAAGCCAAACAAAACCAAGAAAGGGAAACTTTAAGATTTCTCTTATTATTGAATTAACATTGCATCCATTAATGTAAAAAAGAACCAAGAAAAGCATAGAGAAACGTAAATCTAAAACAATAGAAAGAGATATTCAAATTCAGTCGACACAGTGCTACACTTCCATCAAACAAACAAATAAATAAAAACCCAACTTAGCAGAAAATTCCATAAATTCAAAGAAAACATGGCACCATTAACGAAAAAAATAATCAGATCAGCAAAAATATACGCTTAAAACCCAGAGAAGAAAAACAATAATTAAACTCAAAAGAGAGAGAGAAAGAGAGATAGAGAGAGAGGGAGAGAGAGAGAGAGAGGACCCAAAAACCAAAACAAAGAGATACCTGAGAAAATGAAGAAAACGCGGGATCTCGAAATTCTTGACAATGAAGAAAGAAGAAAGAGAACTAAAAGTTTATTAAGAATAAAGGGGAAGAGGTAGACTCTTGGAAGACTACTTATAGAAATGAGAACTCAAAGAATAGATAATTAATCTCTAAAATTTCGAAATTATCCAATTTTTATTTTAGATTCAATAGAAATTTTTGTATGAATGTGTTGTGGCGAGGATTTAGCGGTGAAATGAAACGAGGGAAAGGGAGCCAGTTATTCGTTTTTTCCTGTTGACGGGAAGTGACATAATTTCACCGTACAATCCCGATGGGTCATTATCATACACGTGGTTTAGTGAGCTGGATATTTTTTTAATTAGTGAATATGTGCTCCAACTCCTCAATACTTTTCATTAATTGTAATTTAGTCCCTCTATTTTTATTTCAAAGACTTTAGTCTCTCGGATTTAAAAATGCAATTTCAATTATTAACATAGTTAAAATTCTTCTGATAAATCTAGATTCATTATAATATTCTTTTGTTACATGGCTATCAATAAATATTGTTTTATTTAAAAATGTTAAATTGATGAATTTGATAAAAGAATTTAGGGTCCTTACATAGTGAAACTTGAATTTAGAATAAACTGGTTTGTGGAGGGTGTATGGAGGCCAACATAGCGGAGGTTTTAGCGGTGAGGGAAGCGCTTTCATGGTTGAAGGAGAGGAGGGTTGCCGCTGTCGTTATGGAAACGAATTGCTCTCGAGTTATGGAAGTGTGTAATAATTCAGCTGATGACGACTGAGTTTCAATCCCAGACAGTTTTCTGATTCGCGTACGATAGCAAATAGAGCAGCTCATAATCTCGTTCAAGTAGCTCTATTAATTATTTTGTGTCGAAAGAGGATCTTAATTGTATTTTGGACATTATTATTTTGGATAATCTTTTAATAATTTAAAACGAAATAATTTGACATTAAAAATAAGTGTATTGAATAAACCTGTCGGGTTAGTGGTCTCCTGCTCTTGATTGATCCATTTAATTTTCATGTGTTTGATTTTTATTTTTCAAAAAAAAAATCTTAATATGTTAATTGAGACTTGAACTTTTTTTTTTGTTTAAATTAGTCCTTTAACTTGTTAAATTTTTTTTGTAAGTTAGTCTTTAAATTAGGCAAGCCTGATTTTTTTGTACTAGTTAGTCCTTAATATTTCCTTAAAGAAAGTTAGAATATAAAATGCTTAAATCCCAATATACGTACAATCACCTAATTTAGGCCCTACATAAGAACAATTGCTAAGTTTAGTCTCAAAAAGTGCATTAACTTGAATTTTATGGTTAAAATATGTTATAAGTCCATATACTATTCATAAATTTAGAATTTAGTCTATATACTTTTAGTTCTAGGAATTTAGTCTCTCTACTATTTAGATTTCAAAATTTAGGCCCAACTACTAACACTGATAAAATTATTTTGTTAAATCTAAGTTTATTACAATGTTATATTTTTAGTTATATAGCTATCAAGTGAACATTTTTTCTAATTTTAAAATATTATGCCAATAAATTTAATAAAAATTAATAATGTCAAGAATTTGACCTAAATTTTAGAATTAAAAATAGAGGACTAAATTCCTAAAAATAAAAATTTTAAATTTTGTAAAGAGTAAAGATACTTACTACATATTTTAACCAAAATTTATTTATAATCAAACTATGGCTGTATTTGCGCTTTACTTAGCTGGTGACTGCTTTGCTTTAGATAGATACTTAGATTCGCTTATTATTATTGATTGAAGTCCTTTGACATCATAACAAATCGACGTCAGATATTAGCGAGTATACTATTTTTCGTACACTAGCGCGTGTGTATTTTTGCCATTAACATGACGTGCACCGACACAATGAATTCACGGGTTTCCACATGTACACCAAATGCTATGCACGCTTTACATGTTTGAAAACGGTACCATTGTTTAAAGGGATAAACTACCGTTTCATACTTAAAATTAGTATTCTTTTTCATTTTGGTCTCTGAATTTTCTTGTCCACATTAGTCTAAAACTTTTCTTAATTTAATTCTTGGACTTGGATTTCGTTAATGTATAATTGTATGAAACTCTAAGATTTGAAATTGTACAATGTTATCACTTGAATTTTTATTTAAAAACTTAATAATTTATAATTTCTTTATGACTTTTAATTTTTCTACATTTTAATATAAAATGTTTTTAAAATTTTAAAATATTGTTAAGTTTCGAGACTAATGTGGACAAAAAATCAAAAATCAAGTTTAAAGAAAATTAAGAAATTTAGAGACTAAATTATGTTTAATCCTTCTTTTAAATATATTTTATTTTTATATTTAAGGCTAAAAGTCCAAATAACTCCAAAACGTTTAAAAATGCATCTACTTAAACTCTCAGAATGTTAAATTTTTATCAATTAAACCTTTTGACCATTAACTTTAATGGTTAATCGTTAAAGAGTAATGATTGCCTTTTTTTCCCTTTATTTTTGGTTAATTTTCATCACTTGTCACGTTGAGCTATGCCACATGGCAAAACTGATATTTTTATTTAAAATCATTAAAAAATCATAAATATATATTTTTAAAAAAGTGCAAAACCTTATAAAAAAATTACAAAAATTATAAACATTATTTAAAAATAATAGAAATTTATATAAATTATATGAAGTTAAAAAATTTAAACATATACCTATAATTTAAACCTTAATTTGCATATCAAAAAATTATTTTGTCATTGACGATATTCACAGCGATTAACAGAGACGGACGACAATGGGAGGCAGAACACCAGTGAACGATGTGAAGATGGACAAAGGGTCGAAAGCTCTAAGAAAATTCGTGGCGGATGAGCACAAAAGATAGTTTTAGAGATCAAATATTGTTTGATAATTTTAAAGGGTATTGTAATGTTAACTATAGGTAGTGTGAAAATGGAAAAATTTTGGTTTTGAATTATTTTCTATATATTTTTATTTTTGTTTTATGATTTTTATACTTTTTATAATATATTTGTAATTTTTTAATAATATTTTATATTTCCTATAGTTTTTAAATATTTTTAATATATTTTTAAATTTATATATTCTTTTAAAATTTATAATTACTTTTTAAATAAAATTTAATATTTTACTTATAATTTTTCAAAATAGTTTTATATATTTTAATGATTTTAAATAAAAGAACATCCGTTTTCGTCACGTAGCACATGGTAACAATAACCTTAGAGAATAAAAGAAAATACGACAATTATTACTATTTAACAGTCAACAGTTAAATTTAACAATCAAATGATTTAATTGAAAAAAGTTTTAACATTTGAGAGTTATTTTTTTTTTTTTGGCAGGGGCTTACTGTTATTCTTTTTGGAAAAGTTAAAAGGCAATTTTTATCAAAACCAGATCCGACCAGCCAACACACTGTCCGGAATAAGCTAAAGAGTCGGTTGACCCACGAACTAACAAAACCGGAAACCAAATTAATTGAAAAAAAAATCGGTTCGACTAGTTTCTGCATTTTGGGCAAAATTATCCTGACCCAAAATTGAAAATATTTGGCCCAAATCCTTTTAAAAGTTGACCCAACCCAATAACCACTCACCCAACCAAAAAAATAAAAAATAGTTAGCTGTTGTCTGCACCTAAACATCTCCATCCTAACCCACAACTCGAGCCTAACTCCAACGAGTTTCTCGGTTGCATTGAGGTTGAAGCAGCGTGGGTTTGATCAAACCATAATTCATGATGTTAAAACATCAAATTAACCTTAATTAATGGCATTAATGACTTCCAATTTATTCTTTTCTTTCACATTAGCATACATATATATATATATATACTAGTTTGGAAGATACTGTAACTTCTCAAAGAAATGAATTCAATGCCAAAGCACAGGAGAGAAATGGCAAACAGTCAATTACTTGGTAAGAGGTTAAAAGGTTTCAGTAATGGCTTTCTACACAATTTTCAGGTCAATTATTCATCTGAAGAACCATAAATGGAAAAAAAAAAGAAAAAAAAGAAGGAAAATACAAGACAAGTAACAACTTGATGATACTGAGAACATATAACTCATTAACTGGTTAGGCTTACCGATCTTTCGACTGCTGATGTTTGTACCAAAGATGTGTGTCGAATCGTTAACAACCCATCACTGCACAATTGTAAACAAAAGCACCCGCTCTTTCCTTGACCGCAAGCACACTCCAGTCCGCTCCATTACTGCTTCCATCCTCCGGATTCCATGAATGCAGAACAATTACTCCGTTATCACCACTTCCACGTCCTCCAGCTCCTATTACGAGTAAACTGTTACCACAGGCTTTAAATGCCAGTCCCCAACCGTTGTTCCAGTCGGCCCTAACAGGTAGTGTCTTCACAACGCTCCATGAGTTATTAACCTTGTCATATTTTTTCACTTCGTTTGTTGCTTGATCAGCAGAGTAGAGTTGATTATTTACGACTGCAACTAAAGGAGGCGAACGCATTGCGGGATGAAATGTACCCTCTGCATTGCAACCAGGGTACATATTTTCAATCCTCCTCCATGATCTTGTCTGCATATTGTACTCTTCACCACAAGACAAACAGTCTGTATGACTCGACATGCCCCCGATGACATAAAATTTCCCATCCATAAAGAAACCAGAACACAGTTTACGTGGGAAGTTCATATCCGGCAAGGTTTGCCAAGTACCCAACTCAGAATTGTAAAGCTCAGCGGATTTTAGAACGTTCCCATTCTTATCGCTGCCCCCAGCTACAATAGCAATCTCCCCAAGGCTGCTAGATCCAAACAAACATCGAGGCAAATTCATTACAGGGCATCTTGACCAATCGTGAGTAATCAAACTATACATCCAAATAGCAAATCCGGACAACTCACGACCAAATACGAGTAATTCAGTCCCCACTGCCAGAGACTCTTTATCAGCACAAGTAAAACAATCATCACAGGGAATCCTCGGTAGCCTCATCCATTTCTGTCTCATAGGATCAAAAGCTTTCCAAGGCATCATATTACAGGCTAGATAAACCCAGTCTTCTCTTATGCCAAGCTGACGTCTCAGTTTATATAAATAACCGCTGCCGATCAGTGACCTAAATTTCTTGTTTAAACAGGAAAGATTTGGGTAGTCAGATCTGCTGCTCCGAGCCAGAATGTTCAGTGCCATGTCATCATTAAGACCAGGTAGTAGACTGTTATCCGATGCTTGTCCATCATGATTTTCTCCAGATCTTGCTACAATTATAGGTTTCTTTCCGTTCAGTCCTATATAGCCAAAAGTTAAAGTACGCACTTCTGGGTCCAGCAAACCTTGCCCAACATGTTTCGTATTAGTTTTATTAGCCAAGAGAATGTATGCCAATAGATCCCAATCATCTTGCGAAACTCTCAAATTGTGTTTGTATGATGCTGGAGGTTGCAAACCAGCCACCACTGGTGAGTCATATTCTGACCCATCGACTTTTGTCTTTGACTTCTTAAGTGAATCTCTGAACACCATTTAGAATGTGCCCTACACGAAACTATTCCTTGAGAATGTAAGAAAAATAAAGCAAAGTGACGATACCAAAAGGCAAAAGGAAAGGAAACCAAAAAGTGAACAGTGTTAAACAACATATGTACTGTTAAATCTTGCTGGCCAAGAGTAATTTATGCAAACGAAATTATTTTCTCAAAAGCACATTATAGTTCAACAATTTAACAATGCATCACTTCAGGTATCATCTTCCTACTGTCAAATTATCAACACTGAACCATACAAGGATCAAGCCATAACTCAGACTCTCATTAATACGAGAATGATTATGACCTAAGAAAAACAAAAATGGATAAGTTACAATAAAATATGCAAAAAAAGGGGTACTTACGATCCCATGCAATGCAACATTGCTCAAGACAGACCCAAACCAAGGCTTCCGCATTTTTTTCATCGTTAGCAAGAGAAAACATATGAATAACAACTTCAAAATCAACTCCTTATTCCGAAAGTAATCATCTTTCCATCTAGACATAATGGTTATTAATCATTTCCAGCTTCCGAACCTAATCAGTACTTCAGTCCCAAGATGAACCGATCCTATGAACAACTTTTTGGGCAAACCTCATACTCCAATAGAAAAGGATCTTTTAGTTTAATTAAAAAATCTAATCTGAAAGGCAAGTGGATTCCCAAAAAGGCGATCAACAGCATTCTAGCCAAATTAACGCCACATTGCCACTCGAGCCAACTTGCCCTACATATCACATGACTAGAAGCAAATGATAACCATCCAAATAGAATTCTATCATCTAAACAACTTTCTACGAATAAGGAAAAATAACTATGCATTTAAACGGTTTGAAGGGTTCCGACGATGTTGGATCACAATAGTTTCTAATAATCCCCCCTCCACACCCTGTGAACTGTTAATAAGTAACCAAAATGAACTTGAAGTACACGTGTTTTACGCATTTCCAGACACGGGCACGAGTATATAATCTCCAACGACTCTCCGAATACAACAAAAAAACATAACCTAGCTGAATCCGAACAACACAAACCGACAGATAACGAACCTTTAACACCATTGGTAGAGATTTTAAACTTCTATTCAACAGATAGAGTATGTGTTTTATTCCTATCATTACTTTCTGCTAAAATCATGTAAAGTAATGAAAAAATTTGGTAAAGTGGTAGTTACAAGCAGAACTTTCCATTTTGTTCATATCTTCTACACTCTTATCTCAATTAATATATACTATTTACAGTAATAACATTGAATTTAATGTTAGCAAACAATTTTATTTGTTATTTTCAATGAATTAAATCAAATTATCACTGTATATATATCTAGATATAGTAATCTTGAAGAATAATTTTACAACAAAAATTAGCAAAATACAAAGTTAATTTTTAACTTGATTTGTCAAATAATCCAACATGCAATTCAATTACAACAAACTGATGATATCTAATATATTTCTGTAATTTGATTCTAGAAAATGAAACAAAAAATAGAAACAAATAAACAGAGTCGAGGAAATTCTCAAATAAAATGCAAAAAAAAAAAAGGAAACAACAATTTAAAGCAAAATTAAATTAATTCAACAATTGAAGCTTCAAAAAAGAGCAAATCTTAACATGCAACAAAATTCAGCTTTAAAAAAAAAAAAAAACCAAAGTCATCGTCAGTCGTCACCTTCAGTGAATAAAAAATCCGACCCGATTCTTTCGCTACCTGGAAATTTTCCGATCACTGACTAGAAGTTTCAAAACCCAAAAAAAAAAAAAGAGGGAGAAAAAAAAGGAAAAAAAACCCCTAATTCACATTACTCTTAAAGCTTTGATCACCCCCCAAATTTCCCAGTATCTTTTTTTTTTTTTCTCTCCCTTTATCTTTCTCCGATAGTAATCTCATTCTCATCCATATATATATAAATAATTAATATTTATAATTATTTATTAATATGATTATTTTATTACACAAAAAAATCATCTTTCCACTCACTTTCTCTAAAAACCCAGAGAGAAAAAAAAAAAAAGAAAAAAGAGAGAGAGAGAGACAGACAGACAGACAGACAGAGATTAAATTAATTGTATAATTTTTATGTTTCAATTTTAATAGTAATTTTCCGTTTTTTTATTTAAAAGGCGATGAAAACAGAGATTCGATTCTATCAACAATTTTCTAACGCTTGTTTTAGCTTTATTTTTCCCCCCTTTTTTTTTTGTTTTTTTCTCCCTTTTTTATGTTTCATATTTTCTTTTGCTGTCCGTAAAAATTAGTTCTTCTTCTTCCTTGTATAACTTTGTTTTACTTTTTTTTTAATTAAAAAGGGAAAATAACTGGGTTGACTAGTCAACTTTTTTTATACCATTCTCCTTTAGTTTTTTTTTTTTTTAACTCACCAATTGCTCAGTGCTAGTGTTTGCCTCTGCACGTGCTTCTTGCTTTTCTTCCGTTTTTTCTTTCTTTTACAATCAGATGATTAGCTTTCACACATCCTAAAGGTTTCTCTATTTTCTTTTCATTTCTTTATTTTATAATTAGAGAGTATACATTTATTATTTTTAGTGAATTAAAAAGAGATCAATAAAACCCTAATAACAATGCTATTCCCTAGACCACATTCGGATGGTGAACTAATAAGTCCCAACCTGATTCATACAGATCATGCACCTTTTAGTTCGCGGTCAAATGTTCTATCACTAAGCTATAAACCCTATTAAAGGCATATTAATAAGAAATCATTTGATATGTAAAGTTAATTGAAAAAGACCTAATAAAACAAGAAAATCACAACTTATTGAAGATGCCAAAGATAAAGACTGCCGGCTAACGAAAAAAGAAGATAATCTCAATGGTAGTCTGAATAAGCTAGCAGTAACCTAAACTATCTTGAAAAATATGAGATTTAGAAGCTAGAAATTTGGACGAGATTTTTACTATTGGTAGACATGAATCATGATATTAAGACATTGAATTTGTTGATACCGGTGAGAAAAGTATTGTTGGTGTTGTGTTTGTTAAAGCAAAAGTATTGAGAGTTTTGCAACTCTTCCACCTTGTTCTCTAGGTCGGTATCTTGGTGAGGTATTGCTTGGGGCATGTACTTTCAATCTCTGTGCTGGCGAGCTTGTCTATTGGTTGATTGCTGGAAATATTCATTACCTGACCTTTGGTTCATCTGGCCAAGTTGTTCTTGTTCCTGGCTAGACACTTATGAAGTATCATCATCCTTGCCTGCTCGTTGACGTCAATGGCAGCTTACAAAACCACCATCAATTCTTCTATGTACTGTTGAAGGAATGCTTGTTGTTGGCAATCAAGCTCGTGTTGTTGGTGATGGAATGTTTGCTACTGTAAGAACTATTATTGCAAGTTTGGAAGTTGTGCCTAGAGCTTTGTGAATTGTTGTGAATTAGAGTTCTGGTTCCGAACATGATGTCCTAAAGCTGGTGAAGGAATCCTAGGTAATGATTATAATATCATGGAGAATGATTGTATTGGGGACAATATTATTGTTGATTAAACAAGTTGTAGGAATCAATGGTATTGTTGGTCAAAGTTTATGTTTTCCTAGAAAGCTTAGGCAAGCTTGGTTTTCCAAAGAATCAGCTTAGCCTTCCTCATCAAAGGCCTTCCCTTGCTTATAGGTTACGAGTAATCTGGTGGATAAATATCCACGTCACATATATATATAATAATAAAATTTACATGTTATTATTTACTTATTATAAAATGTTAAATCAAATTAAAAGTAGTCAAATTTGGTCAAGATTTATTGGACTTCGATTATTCAATAAAGCATGGGCTAAACATGTATAAATATTCTAGTAATTAAATTTTAATTGACCATGAGCTAGTTAGAAATTTAAATTAATATGCAAAAGCTGTATATTAAAATTATGTCCTCAAATTATTAATACGTAATTTTTTTGATATTGCATATTCAGAATAGAGAGAGTCATCTTCTCTAAAATACTTGTATGTTAATTTGAAAGATCAAAATAATGATATTCGAAGGTTTCAAGATATTGATGGATTCAGATCCACTTTCACATTTAATTTTTATTCTTAATTATCTGACATGATAAATTTTAATTTACAATTTTAAATTTATATTGAAATTTTACGATATATAACATCATCAACTACCAAGAATTTAGCCTTTACTATCAGTGTTTGTTTTCCATCACCCATGGTTATAGGCAATTTGATGGATTCAAGTAGTATAATTGGTTAGTTTGCGAACCCGCTCTTCTCAACATAGACTTAAGGGTTCCCAATTGTTTGACAGCTTGATAATGCTACACCTTCACTATGCTACCACTATACATCAAAATCGTTTATTATGGTCATAACTACGAGCGGCTTTGTCTAAAATTGTTTGGTCTTAACTGGTTGTCTACGTTAATTTCAAAAGTCGCTTATTTCTCAGGTTTTAATTAATGGAATAATCTAACGAGTTAACTATGAATTTTTGCTGATAATCTGTTTTTCTTGTGAAAGATAAGATTATGTTAAAGAGATGTGTCCTAAACTAGTACTAAATCTAAATTAGACCAAAGTAAATAACAGTGGACAATCTAATTATATAAAATATATATGACAATCCTTTCTATATAATAAAGGAAATAAAAGAAAGACAAATTTATTTATTCCTAAGCATAATATTTTTGAAATATATAAAAAAATCTTTTACTTTTATATAAAAGCGGCTAAAAAAAAAAGGCCTAATCAATAAAATTAAAAAAATGATAAGAGCCCAACCACGAAAGGCCTAACAAAAGAAACCCAAATCAAATAAAATTATAAAATGGTAAGGGCCCAACCGGGTTCGAACCGGTGACCTCTTGATCTGCAGTCAAATGCTCTACCACTGAGCTATGGACCCAACTGGCGGTAACTCAATACGAAATCTTAATTACCATGAAAATTTTGATTTCCATCAATTTAAGCAATTCCTTCGTGAAAAATATTTTCTATTTCCGGAAAATGATAATATTTATTAGATAAGACCCAACAACAAATCTGCATTCAACATTTTGTGGCATCGAAATAGTCTCTCCTTTCATAAAAAAAATCCCCAAATTATTGTTTTCCTCCAAAAATTTGTTGATTTTTTTTTTGTTTTTAACATAGTGGGTATCTGTATGAAATGAAGCATGTGAAGAACAAACTTCACCTTACCAACTTTATTACATTCGCAGATGGAAGGCAATCATAATTCCACCCCTAAGGTATTCTTTATTTCCTTCTGCCTTTTTCTTCTTAAAAAAAATAGTTGGGAAGAACTCTGCTTTACTTTATTTTCCTTTGCTACTTATTTGAGTTTTATTTTATTTTTTGTTATGGTTTTAATTGACTTTGCTAGAAATTACTGGTATTTTACAAATTACAAGTTAGAAGTTTACTTATGGAACTGTTTGTTGTGGCCATTGGAATTGTTAAAAACAAAGTTTAAAAGCTCAAGGGATTTACAAAATGGAAGAACTGAAGATTTAAAAGGGAAAAAATGATTTGGGCTTAGTTTCTTGCTGGAAAATTATTATTTTTCAATTTCTTTTCTAAACAATTGTCTAAGTTGCCATTTTTTTCTCTAAGAAATTAGAAAACCCTTTTTTTTTTATTGGTTATTTGA
Source organism: Gossypium arboreum (assembly GCF_025698485.1). NCBI lineage: Eukaryota > Viridiplantae > Streptophyta > Magnoliopsida > Malvales > Malvaceae > Gossypium > Gossypium arboreum. Next base: position 3,201,572 of record NC_069077.1, on the reverse strand, counting down.
TTATGATGGTTGAGATTCACTTTCTCATAGAAATGCTAACAAGTAAGAAATTCCAGTATTTCATGGTATGTTTTGGGTTTTTGGATTTCATAATTCCAGTATTTAAAGACATTGTTAAAATTATAATGTTACTAAGTGAGTAGTTTTAGCAATGGAATCTGTAGGTTGCTTTGTTATGCAGTATACTATTGTATGATTCCTTGCTATGTTATTCAGACTCGAGTGCGAGTATCAAACATGGGTATATTGCGACACCGTACTTAAAGCCAAACGAAGAGTTGAAGCAATTTCCGATCTTAAATAGTTATATGATGTTGTAATTTCGATTCGTATCTTCACTGTATATACTTACCTCAGCATGTATCTGATACATAGTTGTAATTTGGATTCAAGGATTACTACAAAATATTGGAAGTTGAGTATGATGCAACTGATGAGAAGATCAGGTTAAATTACCGAAAGCTTGCACTTGTTAGTGGTCTCTCTCTCGCTCTGGTTTTCCTTCGAACTCTTTCTTTTGTTGAAATACGATCAAGTTAACCAGAGAAGGTCTTATGATGTTGCTACAGAAGTGGCACCCTGATAAGCACAAGGGTGACAGCTCCGTCACCGCAAAGTTCCAAGAGATAAACGAAGCTTACAACGGTATTTCTTCTGCTCATATGGAACATGATCTTTGCATTCTCTTTGCCATATGATTTCCTTACAGTCTTCTCTTTATCATCATACTCTATTGCAGTGTTAATCGACCCTGATAAACGGTTCGAGTATGATATTACTGGAATATACGAGATCGATAAGTATACCTTACGAGTAAGAATTCATGTTAACCGTATGATATTTTGGTCTAGAATTGTTATGTTATAGGAACTCTGCAATTGTGATGCAGGAATATCTTGCCAGATTTAAAGGGATGATTCTTACTTGCAACGGGCTCGGAATCCCTCATACATCAATATGGTAATTCCCTTTTCTCTGTTTGCAAATCTGGAAAACTTAGCTCGATTCATTCTTGGGTTCAAAAACTATTTATTGGCACATTGGGTGATGATACATTACTCGTTCCTAAACGAAAAGCCGATAGTAGTTTTACCGACTTTATATTACAATCGGTCATGGTATTAACATACCTTATATGTTAATGCAGGACACAACAACTAAGAGAAACAAATGAATATGCAGATGATGAAAAAGGTTAGTTATTATCATTCATTGAGGTTTACAAGGATTGCCTCCTGTTTATTTTCTTAGTGGCTCAGGATGTATCTGTTTACTCAACATGTCGATGCCATATGATCGGCAGGGCCACTATATGAATCGAAAAGCCGTAATTTTATCGGTATTGATCATTTCATACTCATTGAACCTGAATTTGTAAGTTATCTTATTTGTATTATTATATCTCCGGGTAGACGAACATTGGGTAAAAGAAACTTTTTTCGTGCTGATACGAGATGTGTTTCAATGAGGCTTGGCTTTAGATTGTATGAGTTCAATTGAATAACTGAATATATGTGTGTATATATATGTAATTTAGATATTGCCATGGCATTGCTGATGCTGCAATCTTAGCTTATCTAAATTTGTGGAGAGATAAAGACTTGTTTTCCGTTGCAGCTTGATTTCTTGTTGTTTGTTTCTTCAAGTGACAATATCTTGATGATTTTACAAAATACTGTTGGCCTTAGGGTATATATATAATTATCACATAAGGTTGGGTTTTTATTGAATTCAATTTGGTTTTAGTTCAATTATTCGAACCTTTTTGTAAAAGTCTTGAAAGTGTCATCCATCAAGAGTTGACGGACCCCTCAACTAGTCAATATTATCTCTAGTTAGGAATGTCTCTCGATTCTAGAAAGAGCTCGAGTGCCTGAGGTGACAAGTTTAACATAGCGAGGATCAGGCCAGGTCGTGCATGGCGCTGAACCACCTACCAAGAGAATGTGAGCACTCTCGTTTGGTAGGATTTGAACTCTAGCACTTTGAAGGGCAACGATGGGCAAATATGTTACCGCTTGATCACTTGAGCTCTTCGTAGAGAGTGGGTCCAAAGAATCTTCGCACCATCGTGCTTTTTTTAAAAAACAATTTTATAAAAGTGGTTAATTTTTGGTTTTGGCCCTTCTAATATGCTTAAAATTAATATTTAATCTTTATAATAGTTTCTAACATAATTTAGTCTTTATATTTTTAAATGTTATTAATTTGTTTAATATTTTTAATGTAATTAATTAGTTCAAATAGTTATATTTTAACTAAAATGTTATGTGATTATATATGATTTGCAAGTAGAATTTTAAATTAAAAAAGTAGAAGGATTAAATTCTTGAAAATAAAAAGCTAAAGCTTTGGTTGAGTGATAAATTTAAGATTTTACTAATCTAATTGGTGTGGAATCAAATATCACCATATGCATATTAGTTTTTGTTAAAATAAAATATTTGAAGTACCCACAAATAATAAGACATAATTTAATTAGAGAATGATATTTTCATAGTTTTCCTAACCGAGTAAGTACTCGGTTGACTTGTGACACTAACTCAATCGGGAACTTAAATAATAACTAGAAACTCTATCATACACATACAGATGTGGAAATCATATATTTTGAATACAGCTTTGTGTTTAAAAATAACATACAATAAATAATGTAATGTATGATTTGAAACTAGTTAATAGTAAACATGAAATATGTACGTTATTAAAATAATAAAAATTAAATTAAACTGCGAATAAAATAAAATTTAAACACATGAATACATCAAAGTGAGATTACTAAGATGGTGTCTAAGTTAATTTGTGACACCATCTCAATCAGCAACATTATTGATAAAACTTTGGTTGAGTAGCAATTTTAAGGTTTTACTAACCCAATTGACATAGGTTCAAATCCTATCATATGTATATTTTTATTATTTTTTAAATAAAAAGATCAAAGTGTTATCAAATAATATAATTTATTTTTAAATGTGAAGGGACATCAAAATAATTTCTCTAATTGAGTCGAGACTTGGTTGATGAGTGACATCAACTTGATAAAGAACTTTATATATAACATAGAAGATATACAATTGATAGAGGTAAGAAAGTGTACATAATAAAATTAAAATGTACAAAAGTACTAAAATAAAATCTTGTTAAGTGGTAAATTTATAGTTTTATTAACCTAATTTGCATGCGTTCAAATCTAATCATACACATATTTTTATTATATTTTTAAAATAAAAAAATTAAAGTACCTTCAAATAATATAATTTATTAGTTAATATGTGCCTATAGTCCCCATACTTGTACTTTTAAGAATTTAATCCTCTATTTTTAGATTTCAAAATTTAAGTCTAACTGTTAACATCATTAATTGTTTTTGTTAAATTTGTTGTGACATTTTGAAATTGACCTAAAATTAACAAAAAAAACAGTATTAATAGTTTAACATGAATTTTGATATTTAAAAAGTAAAATGATTAAATTATTAGAAATACAAGAATAGAAATTAAGTCTCTAATTTTTGAAAAGTATAAAATTACGGGCATATTTTAACATAAAGAAACAGTAAATTAATTTCTTTTAAGTAAAGTGACACTTTAAAAGATTTTATAAATAATATAAAAGATATTGAAAAATAAATAAATATTTTAATAAAAATAAAGTAGACATACGATCTCTCACATGTATTAACAAAAAGTAATTATTTACATTTTGTAAATAAAAATTACATGTGACACCACAGTTTGACATGTGAAAGAAACGCAAATAATAGAGAAAACTTAAGCAATAAATTTTTTAATTAATTTAATTATTTTTAGTTTAATGAAGCATTTTATTTATAGCATAAATAAATATTTTAATTGTAATTGATATTATATAATTAGATATTTTCATGTGCTGGACATAAGGATTTTTATATTTTTAGATTGGTTGGTCTTGAATTCAATTAAAACCATTAAAATTATTTATAAATTTAAAGTTAATTAAATTATTGTTTTTAGAGTAAAATGAATTATTTATAAATTTAAATTATTCTTTCGTAAATATATTGAAAGTAGAGAGAAGTTTAAGTGCACAAGAGATTTCGTAGTTTATAATCCCAAGAAATTCAATCTCTTGTTTGGTAGTAATTTTGTTTGTTTATGATTTAAAGGTTTGCTTATTTCATACGTCTTTTCATCGTATCATTCGTCTGTTTCGGTTTTGGATTTTTTATTATAATTTGGTTTTTTCATTTGATGCATGTCGCTTGTGATTTATGCTAGAAATTCGTAATTAATTTACTTAATAATTTAAAATATTTTGGAAAAATAATAATTTCAAGTGAATAAAAATAACCAATAAAATTTATATTACTTGCATTATTTTAAATACAGAAAATTTATTTCTATTATTATAAAAATTAAAATTAACTATAAATTAAATAAAATTATAATTTAATTTTCAATTTTAAATAATTAAAATATTTTAATAAACTATCTAAATAAATCAATTCGATTTGAATTTCGAATTTTTTATTCATCCCTAATATCAGCCACACACTTGTTTTCTTATCCTTTTTGGTTTAGGCATCTTCCAAATATTGGAATTTTACGTGGAAGCATATCATCCACTTGCGAAAATAAATATTTAATGCTAAAATAATTATTTTTGCAAAAATACATTTTAAAACGAAATTTCCTTTTTTTTCTTCTATAAAAAACATAATGAAAAACACACACCATTTGCCTTTTGTGTCATTTTATTTTATTTTTAGATTATTTCCGCATTTAATTTTCAAAACCTTAATCAAATTATTCTTGAATAAAAAAATTGTCTAAATCATCAAAATTAAATGATATTATATCAAAATTCACATATAACTTATAAAATTCAAAAAATTTATTATTAATTATTTGAAAATCAATAAATTTTAAAAAATTTATCTACATAAGCAATATGATACATATAAACTATCACACGAGCTTATCACATGAATATAATTTAAAAGTTTTATCAATTTATTCATCCAAAAAATATTAAAATTTGAAAGTAATAAAATAAGTAAACTTTAGGAACTAAATTTACATTGTGCGTAAAAATTTGTCCACCGATAAAGTTTTTTGTCAATATATATATTATTAAAAAATCTAGTTTATCAATATAGTAATATTTTATATTTACAGGAATAATTATATTTATTTAATATAAAATAAATTGATGTATTTATTTAAATACGTGTGATTAAATCAAAATAAATGTTTTATGTAAATATTTGAGTCATAAATAAATTTTCACGTGTATAATTACATGAGTCAACATTCATGTATCAAATTGCATAACAAATCAAAGTTCATAAATAGTTTTGAAATTTATCCCTATCTCATAAATAGAGTTTTTGGAACTTGAAAAATAATGATAAATTTAGTTCTCAACATTTACATCTTTTGTTATTTTGACTCTCATTTTATTTTTTAGTTAATTTTAGTTATTGAACTTTCAAAAGAGTCAAATTATTTTTGAAACGAAAATACTATTTACAATATTAAATTTTTAAAGATGTCGGTCTACAACCCGTATGATAATCTACATGTATTTCATACAACACATAACATTGTTTGTATTATACTCATGTCAATAAATAATTTAAATTTTATAATAAAATAAAAATTCTTATTTGGGTTTATATAAAATAAATGGAATATTAATTTAAGCGGAGATTTTAATGAAAATAATTTTTATCTCAAAAATAGTAATTTACATAAATCATGGCAATATAATAGTTTGAAAAATATGCAAATAAATTTTAAAAATAAGATTTTAAATTCAGGGTTGCCATCAGTATTGAGATATGGGAGTTATCAATTGAGGCAATCGCTTGTCGTTTCATTCGACGACAATGAAATGAGATAGCCCATCATATAATTTTGTCTACTTATCAATTCATATTTCTCTTTCTTTCTCTTTTAGATATATATATATATATATATATATATATATGAACTCATTTATTACATAGATATATAGAAGTAATTAACTGAGAATATAATAATTAGGGTATTAATTATAATTTTTTATAACTATAAATTAATTATATTTTTTAAAATATGATTAATTAATAAAGTATAATTTAAAAAGTTATTTCTTTTACTAAATTGCCATTGCACATGGATTTTAATAAATATAATTTTAATTACATGAAAAATAGAAAAATAATAGTTGAACATTATCATTACTCTTTGAAATGAAATAAATAGACAGTGATCAAAATGTTTTATTTTGAAAAGTTAAGTGACAAAAAATTATTTTAATAGTTAAATGATTAAAATAAAATAAATTTGATAGTTTGGTGAATGGTTTTGTACTTTGCCCTATAAATTACATAATATATAAAATTAATGTAATATAAAGTATTATAAACTTAAAACGGACTTGAGTATTGAATATTTAAGCTCGAGTCCGCTTCATATTTTAAATAGGCTTAAATTTTTTGCCCAAATCTTCTCAAATTTTAAGCGAATCTCAAGGTTTAGGCGGATAGCACCACCCATTAATTGATCTAGTACTTTAATCTTTTCATTTTCATAAAACCAATAAAAATATCTGTATGGTGGGACTTTAACTCCAAACAAATTAAATAAAATATTTAATTTATCACTTAGCTAAACTTTTATTTTAATAAATTTTTTGTACATACTTTAGTACTTCCATTAATTGTATATAAATTTATACATACTATTATTTAAGTGTTTTATTAAATTGGAGTCACTAACTTGGTTAGAGAAATTACGGAAATATTTTTTCGTAATAAAATAAATCATATTATTCGATAATACTTTAATTTTTTCATTTAAAAAACTAATAAAACATGTTCATAGTGGGATTTGAACCCAAACTAATAGCATAAATAAAACATTTAATTTACCACACAACTAAAATTTTATTTTAATAATTTTATACATTTTAATTTTATTATCCATACTTTATTACTTCCATCAATTGTGCATATATATACTATTATTATTATTATTATTATTATTATTATTATTATTAATAAAACCTCGATTGAGTTGGTATCACAAGTTAATCGGATATCAAGTCGATTATGAAATGACTAATATTCTTTTTACTAAATGATTATAATATTTTTGTTTTTTTAAACTTTTATATAGTTTTTAAATAAAAGAACTAAAATTAATATGTATAGGATTGAACTCATATTTAATGGATTTATAAACAAATTATTTACCACTACGCCATTAATAATTATTGAGTATTTTTTAAATAATTTAAAAATAATTTTTAACACAATGTTTATTCTTAACAAATTTCTTTCAAGGGTTAACTAGGTACCAACTCGATTAGGAAATTACAAATATATCATTTTATTAAGGAATAAACCTCAAAATTATACACGTTAAAATCTAATTGTGGTTCAAATATATACTTAAAACTTTAAATTTAATTTATTCATACACGTTTAAAGAAATAAATACATCAATTTATTTTATATTGAATAAATATAATTATTAATGCATGCAATATATAAACATAAAATGAAGTTATATTAATAATTGTATTAATAATTTATAAGAATTAGATCAAATTAAATTTTCATGTATAAAATTATACAAATCAAAGTTTATGTTTATAATTATACATTAAACTATAGTTCATGTATAATTTAAAATTGTTCCTTTATTAAGTGACTAGTATTATTATTTTGACGCCTTTTTTATTTTTCAAACTTTTACATATTTTTAAAATAAAAGAACAAAAATTAACATATTAAAGAATTAAACACATGTTTAATAATTTTATAAACAAATTTTGCTATCACTCCACTGATAATAATTCTTAACTTAACTTTAAAAAATAGCTTTTAACATAAAATATTTTTGTCCGTTAAATTTATGTATGTATATTATCTTATTTTAATAATAAAACTATTGATTGGGTTAATGTCTCTATATTTTTATATAATTTTAAAATAAAAATTAAAATTAACATGTAATGAGATTAAACCTGTGTTTAAAAAATTATAAACAATTTTTATTATTATTATACTATTAATAATTTAACAACTACTCGAGATTGATAAAATGATAAACCATTAAAAATATTATTGAATAAAGTCTTTCTGCGCTGCTTTTTTTTTTAATAATCTTTCTGGTAAAGCTTTAAAAAAGAAGCTCAATAAATTTTCTCAATTTGAATTTCTTCGATATTCCAAATTAAACAAAAAGAAGATTCATAACAAAATACAAAAATTTTATAAACACCCAAATATTTTTTCCTGAATTAATCGGAAGGAGATGAAATAAAAATCCTAACATGATCCAGAAAACTGAGATCTTGAGGCCTATCTTTCCTTTTCACATACCCTTTGGCTTCTTTCTCTGAATAAATCCCAAACCCTTTCCTCCCGTTCTTCATCCACATCTCCTTCTCGAAGCTCTTGTGCGCGTAATACGCCTCCGCCGCGCACGTTATTCCCCCCGCGGCCGCGCGGGTTAACACCGCCTGATCTTCCTCGTTTTCTTTGTTATTCCCGCTTTCGTTCCCGTAGCCAGCGGGAATCAGCAGGATCGGCAGCCGCTCGTAATGACCGCGACTCGTGCCTTCCAACTCATCGACGCGGGCGAGTCCCCGTGACGACACGGCGTACAACTCGCCCGTGACTCGGTGTCCTGAACCGGGCAGGTTGAGGAGGAAAGGGACGCGGTAAGGCCCGCAAACGAGAGGGTATTTCTCCACCGTTTGGTAACTGCCTTTGAACACGGCATCTCCGGTTCGCATCAGATCTTGAAGAAGAACGTGATTGGAGAACCCTCGTTTCAAGGTTCCGTACGTGAATATAAGGCTCGTACAGCTACTGTTTTCGGATACCATCTTTCTTTTTTCTTTTTGACGAGTAGCTGTGGTGATTGGCCTATGAGAAAGTGAGGGAAAACTGAAGGAAAAAAAAAAAAAGAGAAAGAAAAAAAAATGATTTGCTGATGCTTATATAATTAAACCGTATATGGATATGGAGTTCTATTTATAGGAGGATTCCACTTTTGGCTGGTTGGTAATTTTAACTATAAAAAATTCTGTCATTGAAATTTACTGACGGCAAATCAGAGGAAAAGCATATGGTAAAATCTATACAGTTAAAATATGTTTAGTATTATGAATATTAAGTCAACAATCACATCCATCAATATCAATATAAATTTAAATAAACTTTAAATTATAATAATCATTAAAATTATATCTCTACTTCATTTATATTTCTTATATTTATAAATAGAGATTTTAAAAAACTTTATAAATATTTTGATTAATTAAAAAAATATGCTCTCTATTTCCTCTCTCATTCTCTTTGTTCTTTACTCATTATCTATTTATTTTATAACACTTAAAATTTATTTCATCTATTTATATTTTTAAAAATTTAATCCATTTATTTTTGATTCTAGAGTTTAAGTCCAACTGTAGATATTGTCACAATAATAAATTTAATCAAAAAATTAATAATATTAACAATTAGATCTAAAATTTAAAATCTAAAAATATATTAATTAAATTTCTAAAACGTATAAATACATGAACTAAATTCTTAATTTTTGAAAAGTGCAAACACTATAGACGCACTTTAATCAACTTATTTTGCTGACAAATATTTTATTTTATTTTATGACCCTCACGATATTTGTGAAAAACTTAAATATATTTATTAAAACAGTTTTGAAATTTTATTAAAAACATATTATAAAATAAATAAATATTAAAATAATGGAATTTTGTCAGATATTTTTATAATTTTTGAATTTTATAATTTTATAATATTTTTAATTACTTTAAAAATATTTAAATAAAAATTTACTTTATTTTTGTTTTCTCCCACATGTTGCTCTATATCGTAACTTAGTGCATCATTTTTTACTTCATTTGCATCACCTTCAATTAATCAAAATCGTTACTCCTTCCTTAGTGTCTTCACCTACCGCTCGAACCACTCTTTTAGCAACTACCATCATGCTTCAAACTCCTTTTATTACCGAAACCAAGATTTCAAGTAGAGTTTTTTGTGAGTCGGGCTATGGCCCATTTCTAAAAACTTCTCAAGTTTGGCACGAACAACCGACCCTAAAAAAAACCATATTATTGTTTAAAATAATAAAATATCAAATATATAATCTTATATTAATATTTATATATTTTATAATTAAATTTAAATAAAAATATTTTAAAATATATTTAAGTTAAATTCAAGTTGGATCACGTCAACCCAAATACAAAAAATCATTATCAAGCCTCGTTTAAATTGAACTGAATAAGTTAAACCGACCGATAACTCAATCCATGGACAAGTGTAACTCTAAACCTACAAAATAACAAAAATTTTCTATAAGATTTCTTATAACTTTTATAATTTTTAAAAATTAATTATGTATAACTTATTCTATATTGTATATATTTTCTTAAATATATTTTTTGTAATTTCTAACATTTTTATAATATATAAACAATATCTATGAAATTTAATCATATCTATTTTATTATTTTCTATATTTTTATTATCTTCCTTTTTTGTAATTTTTCATAATATATAATAAATATTACAGTTTTCCTATATACTTTATAGTTTGTAATTTTCTAAATTTGATGTAATATTTTAATATTTTTAACTTTAAATAATTGAAAATAATTTAATTCCTTGCAATATAATTAAAATATTAATCCATCCACATCAACATTTTCCCACGTCAAACGCTCCATCATCATTTTTCTATGCCAGTTATTATTCATGAACGAACTATTAGGAGGTTTAATAGAAAATTATATTTTAGGGACTCAATTGATTACTAAATATCAATGAGGACACAATTCATTGTAATTTTCGATTAAAAGCTCAATTGGTTTTATAATTATTTTATGAGAACTTTGTTGATATTTAAGCTTTAATATTTTAACAATCTAACTTTCACATTTCATATCCCATTTATGTAGATGATGCATGTTAAGTATGATTGAAATTTTAAAAATATATTTATTTTTCATCTAAAAAAAATCTTTCAACCATCCCATGTATATATAAACATAGATAAAATTTTAGATCAATATAATAAAGATACTAGATTAATTTAAATTTTTATATGCATAACAATTACAAGTACATTGATAAATTCATTGGTAGAATTGTTAAAAATATTAATAGTACAAAAGTTTTGAAAATTGTATAAGCTTCAAATGTGCTCCAAGTCCCTATACTTTTGTACATTTAAAATTTAGTCCTATTATTTTTGGATTTAAATATCGGGTCTAATTGTTAATACCTTTAAAATTATTCTATTAAATTTGTTGATGTAACATTTTGAATAAAAGAATTTCATTTGTCAAAATAGTGACAAGAAAAAAGACGTTTGTAATAGACTTGAATTTAACAAAAAATATAACAATTCCGATAATTAAATTTGTATTCTTAAATTTTAAGAATAAAATAACTAAATTCTTCAAAATCAAAGTAGAACAACTAAATTTTAAATGTGTAAAAATATTTCCTCCTCATATGAACAAAGAAAATACAATAAACAAAGGTGGCATGCTTAACTATATGTTTGGCACCTCATCAAATTTAATAATAACAACAAACTTTTAACGGTTTTGTAAATTTTATATTCCTATATTTTAATTATTTAATTTAAATATTATATTTAGAATATTTTAAATCATATATAATTTCAAATAATTTATACATACAATAATTTTATGCAAGTCACCAACTCGGTTAGAAATTTTATGGAAATGCCCTTTTATAATTAAAATAAGTTATATTTTTCAAAGGTAATTTAATTTTTTATTAAGAGATACGTATATGATGAGATTTGAATCTATAGTAATTGAATTAGTAAAACCTTAATTTACTACTCATTACTCAACTAAAGCTTTATTTTAATATATTTTATAGATTTTTTTAATTTGCGAACCTATTTATACTTGCTATTAATAAAGTCTCTAATTGAGTTGATATCACGAGTCAACTGGTACCAACTCAATTAGGAAATTACGCTAATATGCTTCTATAATTAAAATAAATAATATTATTAAAGGGTACTTTAATATTTTCACTTTAAGAAAAAAAAATGCATATAATAGGATTCAAATCCTCACAAATTACATTATTAAAACATTTAATTTACTACTTAACTAAAACTGTATTTTACTATTTTATACATTTTAATTTTATTATGTACACTTTATTACCTCCATTAGTTGCATATTTATACGTATTGTTATTTAAGTTGCTAATTGAGTTGGTATCACCAGTCAATGTGTACCAACTCAGCTACGGAAATTATGAAAATGTGCTTCCATAATTAAAGTAAATTATATTAGTCAATGGCATTTTAATATTTTTATTTTAACAAAAACCAATAAAAATATGCATATAGTCTGATTTGAACTCACAACAATTTTATTTGTAAAATCTTAAAATTTCCACTCAACCAAAATTCATCTGAATATATATATATATATATATATATATACATTTTATTTTAATATATCCAATTTATTATATCTATTATTTGTATATCTATACTTCTAATAGAATCTCGGATTGGGCTGGTGTAACAAGACAATTGAGCATCAACTCGGTTAGTAGAATTACAAAAAAATGTTATTTCATATTTAAAAAAATTTATATTATTCAAGGGTATTTTAGTCTTTTTCAAAACTCGATAAAATTTTTGCACATGGTTGGATTTGAGCTCGTGTTATTTACAGTAATAAAAATCCACTTTACCCCTAAATCAAAGCTTTATTGTAAATACAAAAGGACTTTTTTCTAATTTTTCTAATTGACTTGGTTCTTTTATTTTATTATTTATTGTATGTTAATTTCAAATACAAATTTATGTTCAAAATACGTAATTTTCACGTACATACGTGCATAATAGAATTTCTAGTATTATTTATAAAGCTCTTTATTTAGTTAGTGTCACTCATCAATCCGGTTCTAATTCAACTAGAGGAATTACTTTATTGTCTCTTCACATTTAAAATAAATTATATTATTTGAGGGATCTTTAATCTTTTATTTAAAAAACCACTAAAATATGCATCTAATGATATTTAAACTCATGCCAAATAGATTAGTAAAACCTTAAACTTATCACTTAACTAAATTTTTATTTTAATATGCACAAATTATTATTAATAATGTTATTAATTGAGTTGGTATGACAAGTCATCTTGATATTAATTCACAATTAATGATAAAATTATGATAAATTATTGTAATCTATTTAATATTATTTATCTAATTATTTATTTGTTTCAATTTTATTTTACTCAGAATTATTTTTTTAAATTTTAATATGATGGAATATTCCATTTGTTATTATAATTAATTAATTTTAAATATTATCTTTTATTATTTATTATATATTATTTTTAAGCAAGAAATGGGATTTCTATAAGGCAAACTTTTCAAAAATAAATTTTTTTTCGTATATCTATGTTTTCTTTAAAGGCAGATATTTTCTGAGACCTTTAATGGATATTTACGTAAGATCGTAACGTTAATTGCTACCACCAACCGGCGACCGATAAAGCCGCCGCAAAGGCAAATAAGAACTTTGCTATTACACCAAAACTGAAACAGAACGAAACGTTCCTTTTAACAAAAGCTTAGTTTCCAACTTTTTAATTCTAAGGGATTTCTCACTTTCATCAAATTTCCTTTTCAGGTAACACTTAAAAATCATTTAATTCTTTTTATATCTATTGTTCCTTGTCAGTATAATCCAAATCCTTATCTCTCTTTTTTATTTTTTTTTAGATTTGTTTGTGACTCATAATTCATTAGTTTCATGTGTAGATTTTTCTGCTTTTTCATATCAAATTTTGATTTAGATTTATGTTCTGGGAAACGATTGGAACAATGGGTTCTCTTTGTTTTTGTGCTTAGTTGATCAGATCCTGTGTTTTTCTCCTTTGATTGTTTGCATTGGAAGCGGTATGACAAAAACAATAGAAAAATAAATTATTTGCCTTCGAAATTATTAAGAACAGTTTATTTAGGTTAGGTTCATCCGGTTTTTTATGGGTTTTAGTCAGATTTTAATTGTACATAAATTTTGTTCCATTCTTTGTAGTCTGCAAATTGTTGGGTTTTAGAATTTCTGTTTAAATTTGTGTTATTAGATGGAAAAATTTGATCTTTCTTTGCTGCAGAAATCCTAGGGTTCTGTTGTTGAAGTAAATGATATCTGGTTTACAATGGATGAGTTACCAGAGAACTTGGTTTGGGAAATTTTAGGCAGGATTAGGAAAACCGGGGACCGAAACTCAGTTTCGTTAGCGTGTAAACGTCTTTATGAACTTGATAACGAACAGAGAATTTCTCTTCGAGTTGGGTGCGGGTTAGATCCTGCGAATGAAGCTTTGGCTTCCCTCTGCAATAGGTTTCCCAACTTAACAAGAGTAGAAGTCACTTACTCCGGTTGGATGTCCAAACTCGGCAAACAAATGGATGACCAGGGGCTCTCGATTCTTTCTGGTTACTGCCCGTTACTGAGTGATCTCACTCTAAGTTATTGCACATTTATAACTGATATGGGCCTTCGTTACTTGTCTTCTTGCTCCAAGCTTTCGGCATTGAAGCTGAACTTCACCCCGAGAATTACCGGGTGTGGCATACTATCCCTTGTTGTAGGCTGCAGAAGCCTCACGATTCTCCACCTTATCCGCTGCTTGAATGTTAACAGTGTTGAGTGGTTAGAATATCTTGGCAAGCTTGAAACACTCGAAGATCTGTCTATTAAAAATTGTAGAGCAATCGGGGAAGGTGATTTGATAAAGCTAGGACCGAGTTGGCGAAAGCTAAAAAGGTTGCAATTCGAGGTGGATGCTAATTACCGTTATATGAAAGTTTATGATCGGTTGGCTGTAGATCGATGGCAAAGACAGTGGATTCCATGTGAAAATATGCAGGAGCTTAGCTTGGTCAATTGCATCATCAGCCCTGGAAGAGGGCTGGCTTGTGTATTAGGGAAGTGCAGGAACTTGGAGAAAATTCACTTGGACATGTGCGTTGGAGTACGAGACTCTGATATTGTAAGCTTAGCACAAAAATCTAGTAATCTTCGGTCAATATCCCTCCGAGTTCCTTCTGATTTCTCACTGCCTTTACTGATGAACAATCCATTGAGATTAACCGACGAGAGTCTAAAAGCCATTGCTCAAAACTGTTTGATGCTTGAAACACTGAGGATATCTTTCTCTGATGGAGAGTTCCCTTCGTTTTCATCGTTCACGTTAAATGGAATCCTTAGTGTGATCCAAAATTGCCCTGTCCGGGAACTCGCACTGGACCATGTCTATTCCTTTACTGATGTTGGGATGGAAGCTCTATGCATGGCTCAGCATTTAGAAACCCTGGAGCTCATGAGATGCCAAGAAATAAGCGATGAAGGGTTGCAGCTCGTAAGCCAGTTTCCTCGTCTGCATGTTTTGCGGCTGAGCAAATGTTTGGGGATTACAAATGGCGGGTTCAGAACTCTCATCGGTTCATACAAACTCGACTTGTTGGCCGTTGAGGATTGTCCTCAAATTTCAGAAAGAGCAATCTTCGGTGCGGCTAGATCAATATCATTCCGGCAAGATTTATCGTGGATGAATTGAAACATCTTTTACAGGTTTGAGTCAATGATTATGTGGGGGTTTTCTTTTGATTGTTTGTATCCTTTCTAATTTCAATGAACATTCACAGATGTTGTTGCATCAGCTTTACATGTAACAGTTGATAATAACAATGTAACTTGTATATGCCAAATTGTATTATTGATTGTTGAAAATGCTATCCTAATTTATCTTCTGTGATCTATATCCTTGTAACAGGTTGAGTTTAAGATGAGTACAACAATGGCTGCCCCCATTCTTTTTATTTGTTTATTTTATTTTAATTTTTAAAGAATGAATCTGTAGTTGTCCCTCCATCTCTCTAATATTTACCAGACGTGAGTTTGGTTGAGTTTGATTAGAATTTTTTTATAATAATTTAGTTCAATTTTCGATTTTTTATATTATTCGGTAAAATTCTTAAAGTTTTTCGTAAATATTTTTAAAATTAATTTTTCAAAGTAAATAAAATAATTAACAAAAATGATTTTTCATAAAATTATCAATAAAATTGACTTAAGGATGCTTTGCTGCTATTTAATGTTTAATATAAATTTATACAATTTTAAGAATATGATTATATGTTTGTTTTAACCAAAATATAATTATATGTTAAAATTATAGTACACTGTTTTCTTTTGTAATTGGTACAATAAATAATTTGTCTCGTCCTTCTAGTATATGAAAATATAGTTCTCGTGGCATTATTTAGTTAGCTGAATTTTTTAATGAAGGATTATTTTAATTACCAAATCTAGCCAAAAAAAAAAGATCGCTAAATAAGAAAATAAGTATATTTTACGAGTATCATGAATTAATCCTTTTCATAAAGAAGCTAAGTGCAAATAATCCTTTTATAACGAAGCTAAGTGCAAATTTATTATAGGTAATATTGAAATTTACCAATATATATTTGTTTTTATTGATATTTATTATTATATTTTAAAAATATTTAGAAATTTATCATTAGAAATTTACCATTGACTCTTATATGGTTAAATTTTACTACTAAGTTTTCAATTTTATTACATTTTACCAGTAATTTTGATTTTTTAAAATTGAATTTTACCACTCAATATTAATTTAGATAATTTAAAAATAGAATATAATAAGAAAAATTATTTTCAATATTATGCTTTAATAACTAACAATAATTTAACATATAAAAATAAAAATTAATAAATTAAATTAGAATTTCTATTTAATGAAATAAAAACTTGAAAAATAAATATATATATCAAAAGAAAAATAAGTTTATTTTATAAAATAACCATTTTATTTAATATTAATTAACTTATTATTTTTAAAGGTTAATTTAAAAATATAAAATATTTTTATTAAATATTATCTTTAAATTAAATAAAATATAACTTTAATCAACCAAATTTAATATAGTATTAAAATTATAGTGATAAATATCTTTAGATGACAATGATAATAGTAAATACCAATCAAAGTGTAAGGACAAATTTCAATTTACACCTAAAATATAGTGACAAAAACATTAATCACTCTAAAGAAAGTCCAGATAGCCACGCGTCGAGCTTATAAAGCAAAACCAGCGAGAAGGAAGCCTACTCACGGGAGCACCAGATCCACCCTCTTCAATCAAAATCCTCTTTACGGACCTGGCCAGAAGAACAGGGCCACACCAGATTAAAGAAGAAAAAAACAAAAAATCTTATAAACAATCCGACACCGTTTCCGATCTTATTAGTATTTTTGTATTATTATCTAAATTATCGTCCACTTTTTCTCGATTTTCCTCCAAATTTCCTTTCCATCCAAACAACAGGCTCTCTTTCCCGTCTCTGCATTTACGTTCTATTTTTTTTTTAGATTTATTTTTTTAAAAAAAACTAAAGGTGATTGAGATAATTTTTTCTCCTAATTATTTTTTTTTCTTTTAAATTGTTTTAATGTTCACGTAATCTGAAAAGTTCAACTTGCTTTTTCTCTGATTCAATTATTTTGTACTCTCCTGTTTTTTTTTTTAGATTTATTTTAATTTATGCAATTTTAACTGAGAAGTGAATTGAAGTATACGTTAGATTAATCAGATTGGATCTGTTAATTTGGTTCTTCAGATTTGAGATTATAGGTTTTTGTTGTGTTTAGTTAAAATCGGAGTTCGATTTTAAATTTATTAAATTAGTTATTTACTCTCTTTTTTTATGTGAAATTCTGTAGGGATTTGAGTTCGTCTGGATTTGAAGTACTTTCTTGAGCATATATGGACCGTGCTGAACTATCCACTGAACAGGTTGGTGATCTATCACTACATTAGCTTTATTTGTTATGATTTTATAGAAAAAAGTGAAAATTTCATTTGCGATTAAGTTGCGATTTCTCTTTAGCTTTAGAATCATTTGATCATTGTTGTTGTTCTTTCTTTTTGGCTTTGGAAGCAAAATGGAAGTGCGATCGGCTATAAAAGCTAATGATAAATTTGAAAATTTCATCAATAAATTTGTAAAGAAACATATTTCCTGCATGAATCAGGCATTACATTTTCGTCTGTTGCGGTAGATTTGGTGGAATTCCATGGATGATAATTTTCATTTTCAGTTACTGACTGCGAAAACCAGTCTATTATACTTGAATATGTGTTTTATATTTTGAAACCCTGAAAAGCATGGATCTTATAAAAAAATAGGTTAGGCGTTCTCCTAATGTTCTATTTTGATGGGATACAGAGGTTTTAGGACTCTTTTAAATTCTTCAAATTGTTTGTTTGTATATTTGATAGGAAATCTCTGTTTCAAACAATTCTATTCTTAAGCTGTATTCGAAGATATAGTGACGGTGACATGTTAATGGTGATTCCGTTTTGATGTCTTTTTCTCCTTTGAAGGTTCTGAAGAGGGACATCCCATGGGAAACATACATGACAACTAAGCTGATTTCAGGAACAGGCTTGCAGCTGTTAAGGCGTTATGATAATAGAGCTGAAAGTGTCAGGGCACAGTTGTTGGATGATGTAATGTTTTATAGCTCTTCTTAACATACGAGCTGTATATTATTTTGTTGATATGTTCTTTTTTCCCCCTCCAATTGATTCACTAGTTATACTAATTTCTCTTCCACAGTAAATTGAATCACATTTCTTAAAGGAAAATCTTATAGAAATAAGGATAGTCTTTGCAGTGATATTGATTGGTAAAATGACTCTGACAGGATGGTCCAGCCTATGTTCAAGTGTTTGTTAACATCTTACGTGATATCTTTAAAGAAGAAACAGTGGAATATGTTCTGGCTTTAATTGATGAAATGCTTACAGGTATTTGAACTTTGAAGAATATTGATCTTTTGACAATGTCATTCATCATAAACAAATTTACTTAATGATATTTTCTATTGCAGCCAATCCGAAACGAGCCAGACTATTTCATGACAAGTCTCTTGCTAATGAAGATACTTATGAACCTTTCCTAAGTTAAGTTTTTACCAAAGATTGCTTTCATTATCAATTTGTGCCTTTTTTTTGGGTGTTAGTGCGAGTGGATAAGTAAGGTGGCTGATACTCTTTGATTTTTCAACTACATATTCTTTAATCTTTCAGTTATGACCAGTGGTACCCTAAAATAGTCTATAGTGTCTGCTTGATGACTGCTACACAGTTAGAATTACCTTTCTAAATGTTATATCTATATATATTGGCTTCACTTCTCCTTTATTGCATTATTTTAACTCTAAATTGAGCTGGTTCCTACGCACTGACTCTGCTTACTGAAGAAACTGTCTTTTATTGTTAGTGATGGCTATTGACTTTTTAGGAATTTTTCATTGAAAAGTGGGTGCTGGCCCCTTCAAGTTAATATAGTTTTCTCTTCTCTAGCATTCTCTTGCTTGAAATCTGAGTTAATTTGGTAGGATTTATCTCCATCTGCATAATGAACATGTACAAGCATCAGGAGTCTTGATATCTTGCACATAACAGACTCTTAAGCGATTGTTCGTTGTAAGTTGTCTCACTAGTTGTAAAATAAATAGTTGCATGTTTTGCTAGTATATTTGATATTATGCTGAAAATATGCACGTATGCAACAGGTTGTGATCTTAGCTCAAAGGTTCTAGTTACTATGTGGTTAGCAGACATGGTATTTATGAGGAGCTTCTGCTTTTTGCTGCTAGGTTCAAGAGTTTTTAGATGGAAATAATTTGTATCTTGTAGGTCACCAAGCATGAGTTTATATATGGCTGTCAGTGTCATATATTCTTTTTTAATCTATATTCTGCTCTCATCTGTGTTACCTTATATATTTGGAAGAATAGAAATGTCTCTCGTTAAATTTGAAAATGTTCATCCATGTACACTTGATTTCCTATCTTGTACTAAATTAACTGAACTAAAACTATCCAAAATTTGGTCTACTTTCAGGTTGCTGTGGAAAGGCAACTGGTTCATACAAGAAAAGAGCTGCAAGATACTTGCCTTGATAGTAAGGTACAAAATATGTAATCCATATAAGCAATGAAGTTGGCATTGTGTCTTGCATCCATTATCTAATGATTCTTTACATTCTTTCTTCTATTAATTTATAGTGCAAGGCCAAAAACCCAGGATGGCGTTGTTGCAAATGGAGAAAATTCAAAGAAGAAGGGCACTACCATTAATGATGTACTAAAGGAATTGGTTGAATGGCTGTGCACACAGGTTAGCATACTGCTTTGCATTCTCCCTATGATTTTAGATGCCTTCTGGAAGTTCCCATGTCCGTTTTGCAGTCTCTGGTTGTCTCATTCTCACTCATGGCCTTGTTGCAGCATGATTTCTTGTGAAGAAGATTCTATTTTTGTTGACTTGGATTAGAGTTGTCCTTACTTCTTGATGCTTAATGTCTTCGCAGCTGAAGAAGCCTTCCCATCCTACTTGTGGTATTCCAACTGCTATTAACTGCCTTGCATCATTACTGAAGGAACCTGTCGTCAGATCTTCCTTTGTTCAAGCAGATGGGGTGAAGTTACTGATTCCTTTAATTACTCCGGCATCTACCCAGCAATCTATCCAGGTATTTTTTATTTACATATTTTGAGGTGGTTAAGTGTTAAAGAGGTGATTGTTTTCCTTATAAGCCATTTGAGTGGCCTAATTCTGAAATTGACAACTAATCTTTGTGACAGCTTCTCTATGAAACATGCCTCTGCGTGTGGCTGTTATCTTATTATGAGCCAGCAATCGAGTATTTAGCAACATCTAGGGCTCTTCCAAGACTGGTTGATGTTGTTAGGAGTTCCACAAAGGAGAAGGTGAGCTCTTCTAATGTGCCAATTATCCAAGTTCTGCCTTGTAATGTTGATGTTACTGGAATAAAATGTATGCATGAGCAAGCATCCTTTAATGTGGTACATGGGCAGAATTCTGTTATTTTTCGAGCTTTCCTTTCCCCTTTTAACTTTTTCTGCAATTCTGTACTAGCTTTATGAATTTTTATTATTACCAGGGATGAATTGTATGCTTTTAGATGCAGGCTGATTAATCTATTTCTATGCCAATTTTCTCATTTGAAACATGTCTTTGATTTGTGTAATTATTTATTTGGGTATGACCAATTGCGGCCAGGTTGTCAGGGTTGTTGTATTGACCTTTAGGAACTTGTTATCCAAAGGCACATTCGGTGCTCAGATGGTTGACCTTGGACTGCCGCAGATTGTTCAGAGTTTGAAAGCACAAGCCTGGAGTGATGAGGTAAGAAAACATAATGTTTAATGCTTATGTTAAATCTTATTTTTCCTTCAGCTTAATTGTTAGATTCAATGCAGCTATGCTGAATTTTATGTACTCTTTATATACTGATTCTTGCATACGGATTTGATTTGGATATCTCATAGGATCTATTGGAGGCTCTCAATCACCTGGAAGATGGGTTGAAGGATAACATTAAGAAACTGAGTTCCTTCGATAAATATAAGCAAGAAGTTCTCCTTGGTCATCTTGATTGGTCACCCATGCATAAAGATCCATTGTTTTGGCGGGATAATGTTTCATGCTTTGAAGAGAATGATTTCCAGGTATATTTTTTCTTTTGTTTCTCATGGCTTTCAATTTTTCATGCTGTTTGCTTGCTTCTGGGTAACTTTACGAAGAGCAATTCAAATATAAAAATGTTAAGTTGTCCAATTGGTCTGTTCAAAAATTACCGACCACCCAAATCTTCTTAGCGTAGTATTGAGAAACACCAACTTACCACCACATACACTCACACATGTAAACTGCTAATTTGTGCAGTGTTTTGGCCTTTTGTTAAGTCTATCACTCTTAGAAGGAAAGTACTGCCTGGATTAGACAATATGTAACTCCCTGATGATTGCTTGCCTATCAGTAACAATTATTCATACGCAAGTATAGATATGTAAATTTTTTAAAAAGAATGTGTTCTATGAAAAAAGAATCCTGTCTGATAATGTGCTAAAGTTAAATTTCCAATCTGATGTTCAATGTTGTCAAGGGAGCCAGGTGCACTTTAGGTGTTACAATCCTTAAATATATACATTCATATGTGCATAAGTATATGCATGTTTTTGTATGTCTGTGTCTATGGAAAATGGGCAAAAGATATATAATCATAACAAATGAGTGTTGCTGCTGCATTTTTCCTTGAAACGAGTTATTGTCATAATAATTTGTTTCACTTCTGCTATTTTTTGTTGCGTAATGACGAGATCTGGGATCAGTTAAAACAAGCATATTTATGTAGATTGAGAATATCCAAGTAGAAAACCGTGTGGTAATTAGTTATCATGTACTTTCCCAGGTTCTAAGGGTCCTCATTACAATTATGGAGACGTCCAGTGACCCAAGAGCTCTGGCTGTTGCTTGCTTTGATCTCTCACAATTTATTCAGCACCATCCTGCTGGCCGGGTGATAGTAAACGACCTCAAGGCAAAGGAGCGGGTGATGAAGTTGATGAACCACGACAGTGCTGAGGTTACCAAGAATGCCTTGCTCTGCATCCAAAGGCTTTTCCTAGGTGCCAAATATGCTAGCTTTTTGCAGGCGTAGTTCAGCTTCATCGTGCTCGGTCATGTCCTCATCGGATGGTAAGTAAATTATGCTTTGTAGGAGTTTTATATTCTCGTTCAAGTCCAGTTGGGATGGCTGATATTTCTGTCGGATACTTCGTTGCGAACATGTCTAAGGAAGAATTGTTTTGATTCTTTTGTCAAAAAAAACCTTCAAAATTAGTGTTTTTAAAATTTTGAGTTGTGGTGGGTGTAGAATAAAATGTATGCAGTCCTTGCCCTATTTTTAAAATAAACTGCATTACAATGAACAACTTATTTTTAGCTTGAATATTTTGAACTTTGATGACTGTTTTTTTTTTTTTTCTTACTCTTTGGTATCTAGTAAATACAAATACATATGGGCAGTGGTGGAGCCAGAAACTTTATTTAGGGCCGGAATTAAATTGTATATTTTTACGATATTAAAAATATAATTTCATCATTTTAGTAGTCTATCTTTATAATTTTTAAAGGGTTAAATTAAATTTTTATTATTTTTGATGGTCAGAGAGTAATTTTACTATTATTAATTTAAAATTTTATAAATTATAAATGAAATAAATTAAAATTAACTATTTTAGGGGTGATGGCCTTTGGGTGTCTGTTAAGCTTCGCCACCGTTACTACAAAATTGTGAGAGATTCATTTACACCAATATATAAATAAAAAGTTCTGTACTTTTTTTAACCATAGATCATAATTAAATCTACGGTTAAGATTAAGATTAAAAAATTTCTCTGATTAAAAACATTCCTTAATCCAACAATTAACTTTGAGATCAACATTAAAATTTGTTTGGTGCATACCAAAAAAAAATCTCACCGGTTTCTTCCAAAACAAGGGAAAGTCTATATTTAAATTTTATTTATCTTCTTTTATCATTCAAGCCAACTTTTTTTTTTTTCACAAGTTGTAGATAAATTATTTAATTCTCGCTGTTAAACTTCCTTTTAATTCATGATTTGTTTTTTTTTTTGAATTTTCACTTGAACATTTTTAAACATTGAATATGAAATCTAGCCTAAAAATAATCACAAGAAGGGGAACAAAATCGTTTTACTACTAATCATTATGGAAATAAGAAGGAACGTGCATTGGCAATTAAAATTTTTAAATTGTAATTAGTTTGAAATGGTAGGAGAATTTTTTTTTCAATTTTATTTTTTCATAAATATTTTTGTCGTCTTTGAAGTAACTTTATTATTGTTAACTTTCTTTTT
Source organism: Gossypium arboreum (assembly GCF_025698485.1). Lineage (NCBI taxonomy): Eukaryota > Viridiplantae > Streptophyta > Magnoliopsida > Malvales > Malvaceae > Gossypium > Gossypium arboreum. The sequence continues at coordinate 3,177,707 of NC_069077.1, read as the reverse complement.
ACCGTTTTACATTTTATTTGAAAAAATGCAAAAAAATTAAGAATAATAATAAATATAAAGAAAACCACTGAACTTAAATATAGTAATTTCTATATATATATATATATATATATATTTGTAAATAAGGTGACAAAATCAATTGATAGTCACTGATTATCCCTTTGAATTGATACAAAGGTATTGAATAGGTACCTGCGAATCCACCGTATACTGCCAACACTGCTGTGGGGGCTTTTAGGCTTCCTCGAACTTTCCTGTGTTTAACACGGCCAAATTGTATATATTTTTTTTCAATATTGTGAAAGAAGTATATTTATGTATATTGTGAAAGAAGTATATTTATATGCTGAAATTGTACTTAATATATCAATATATGTATGAGGAGAGAAATGGGTGTGAAATTCAATTCCAGAAAATCCAAAAATGTGGGGTTGGTATGGTTTGAAGTTTAGCTCAATGAAATTGAAGCATACGTGAATCTTCCCCCTATAATGTATAATATGCAATTAATAGAAAGCAAAAGAGACTAAAAGGCCCACAAGCAAACCCAGCTCTTACCATTCCAGGCACGTACTACACATGTTTTGGTTTGATTCGATTTTATTAAATTTTTAAAATTTTATTTTATATTAATTTTATATTTTAATTTTTGAGTTTATTTAAAACTTTTGATTATCCTTTTAATAATGTTATTTTTAAAACTCGAGTTTACGTTTTATTCTTAAGAGTGTAATATATTTTATCAATAAACTTAATATTTATTTTTGTATTATAGCTTTTGACATTATTTGTAAGATTATATTGAATTTTAAAGTCATCTTTCAAATATAAAAATTAATTAAAATTAAATAAGAATAAAATTTACTTTGCGTAACACGGAGTTTTAACTTTCACTTTAAAACCCTTCGACAATTTTAAATGATTTTCGATTTTTTCTCACCCTAATCTTTTCTATTATTACTCATATTACTTTTTATTCACTATTATTTAATATAAATTTAATCACGTTTCATAAATATAATTTAGATAATTTATTTATATACTTATACATAGAAATTATGGAAAAGTAATATAAGAGGATCTGACTTTTGTTTTATAACTTAATTTACACTGTGGTTACTTAAAATTCATCATATTCAAATATAATTATAAATATTTGAATTTAGGTGATCTGAGTTATTTTAAATTGAATCATTTAAAAATTATTTATTTAGATTATTTTAGTTTTAAATTATTGATATTTTATGATTAAATTTTAGTTAAATTAATTTTAAATTTAAAATAATCAATTTAAAATTAAAATTTAGATAAAATTCTAATAAAATATACATTTTATTCAGGTAAAGTATTAAAATAGTCGCTTTTGCTCGCCTTAAGTCATATTTTAGTCACTTATGTTTGAAATTTTACGTTTTAGTTACTTACGTTATCGTGTTGTAACATTAGTCACTGAGCCGTTAATTGCCGTTAATATTGTAACTGTAAGCTGACGTGGCACATTAAATCATCATTTCAAACGAAAATTTTAGGTTAAATTATACATTTAGTTCCTATATTTTTTTCATTTTGAGCAATTTAATTCTTTTATTTTATGTTCTTTTAACTTTTTTTTTGTTTATTTTCCATTATCTTCTACTTCTCCCTTTGCTTTCCTCCCTCTCTATTTTTTTAACGTAGTTTTTCTATGTTTTCCATTTGTTAAAACTAATCCCTATACTTTCATTTTGGTGAACAATTTAATTTTTTTTTATTTCTTTATTTGTTAAAGCTAAATATCTCTGATTACATACTCTGTGTGCAAACCCAGAGACCGTTTTCGATCAATGCAAGATAAATAAAATTGATCCTATTGAATTAATCGATAACGATTCTTCTTCAATGTATAATAGAACACTAAGCTAAATTCTATCAAAGACATTGATTTTCTTACCAAATTGATGCCAAGAACTAGAAACCAAGCTAACCCTAACGAGATCAGAAAGGTTAACCAGATTAATGAGAATCTTCATTAAAATATTAGGTCCAAACAATTCTATAAAATCACTACAATAATCTATTTTTGGATCCTTTGTATAGCTTCAGCAATAACTATAAAATATCAAAAACCCCAATTCACAATTGTCTATAATAAGCAAAAAAAAAATTATTCTGAGTTTTCATTAAAGATCAATACAAAATTATTACCCTAAGCTAAAGACATATTAAAAACTAATCAAAAGTAGGATTAAACAGAACGTACATGAAATACCTAATACCAAAATAAAAGCATAGGGATTAATTTTAACAAATTGAAAATATAGAAAAACTATGTTAAAAGAAATGGAGAAGGGAGGAAACTAGAGGGATGGATAAGCAAAAGAAAATGAAAAATAAACCAAAAAAAAAGTTAAAAACATAAAAGAAAATTAAATTTCTCAAAACGATAAAATATAAGGACCAATTGTAAAATTTAATCTAAACATTTCATTTAAATTGATTATTTAACATGTCGCATCGACTTATCGTTACACTATTAATGGTAATTAACGGCTCAGTGACTAAAATGTTACAGCACGATAACGTAAGTGATTAAAACGTAACATTTCAAACATAAGTAACTAAAATATAACTTGAGGCAAACAAAAATTACTATTTTGGAGTTTACCCTTTTACTTAAAAAAATAAATTTCTTTATTTTATTCCTGGGACGAAATATTAGAATATTCTCGAAGACAAACCTCTGACACTTTGAAACAGATTTAATCTCTCTTTTTCTAATTAAATATAAAAAGTATATATATATATGTATATATAAAGTAAAAAAGTATTATTCATCATCTGAACAAGCACAGCTGTCAACTCTTGAGCTTTTGCTACAAAAATAATTTTCCTCTAAAATTAAATAAAAACAAAAATAAAATAAACCTGAAATATTATTCATTATCTGGCTGGCTGGTGGATTAGGTACATCTCTAGATCCTGCCAACTTAACACAACAACTTAGATTCCAATTTTTGCGCATCAATTATATATAAATTTTAATTTTTATAACTTTTTTTAATTATTCATGAATTTTATTAGATTATATTTAATTTTTTGTTCGATTAGATTTTATATTGTTTTAATTCTATTTTGTAATTGTTTTAATAGGAAAGTAGGGTTTAAACATGATTTAACCTATATTCTCTTGATTGTTATAATAGTAACAATGCCGATTGAATTAAAGTTTTATTTTGGTCAAATTTTGCTATTAGCTCTTATATTATATGAAAATTGCAGATTTAATCTCTATATTCTAATTTTGATAAATTTTATTATTGTACTTTTTGAATTTTAAATTTCAATTATGATCCAAGAAATAATAGTCAAACTTGTTAGGACAAATTTTGTTTAATCTCGTGCAATGCATCAATTGTGAATTTAGTTATTGATATCTCATTTAATCAATTTTAGTTCTTATATTTTTAGATTTTAAAATTTTAATCTAATATATACTAAATTAATTAATTGAAATTACGAGATCTTTCTATGAGTAATACTTAAAAATATCAAATTAACGTCACATTATATAGATGATAATATATTTGTCGTATAATATTTTAGAAATAATAAAATTTAACTTAAACGAAACCAACAACTCCTATTTTGGTTAGGATAGAGATGAAAATTTAAAATTCAAAAACACAAAAATTAAAATGATAATTAAATTAAAATACAAAGAGTAAACCCATAATTTATGGATACCTAATGATAAAATTTTACCATTGACTTTTACATATACGATTAACATAAAACTTTAATTAGTTTATTTTAGTTATTTTTTTAAATGTTTATTTCTTAAAAAAATGTGATAAAAATTAAAATACAATAATATATTTTAAATAAATATACGTAACAATTATCGTAATTTAATTAATTAATCCATTATCACCATCATATATATGTTTTATTTTTTAATATGTTGTTTAAACTATGTATATCGAACTATTTTAATTTTTAAATTGATTACGATTTGATTTAATTTTTAAATAATGATTTTGAATATATTTTTATTATTTTAAATTAATTTTTATAAATTAGTTTCTTTAATATTTTAATAAATAAAATGAATAATATTAAAATTTTAAGCTTTAACTTATTTGTTTTTAATTACTAAATTGTTTTAAAATATATATTTAAATAATTTTAACTTTAAAAATATTTTTTCAACTAAGGGAAGTTTTAGTATATTAATAACTAAATTACTTCAAACATGTAACACCTCCTACCCGTATTTCGAGCCTAGAATAGGGTACGAGGTATTACCGAACTTAATATGATCAATCATGTAAAAATCATCCATAAAATTTCTTCTAAATTAAAAACTTTCATACATATGTTTAACGTCCCTTATATGGGCCTATGGGGCCCAAAATATACATTCAGGGTGGTTTGGGACCAAACCGTAAACATATGAAACTTTTACAACACTTAGAAAATTTTCATACTTTGGAGAGTCACACGCCCGTGTTTTCAACCCGTGTAACTCTCTGTTTATAACTTCATCACCCTTGTCAGTCGTACACTTCATATAAATAATAAGAAACATGTATGGGCTCATTTCTCATTAAATTTCTCATATATATACACAATTTCATGTTATGTAATCATACAACATATATCAGTCATATCTTTGTAATCTGAATATATTTTTATAACAACTTATCTTGATTTCATATTGTTTCATATTTAAGCTTAAATAACCAAAGTATTTGAAATATTATCTTTATGCAAATAGTACACATAAGGTATATAATTCCATAATTATGAATAAACACATTTATCAAATATTTTCCATATTCATATACCAATGTCTCATGTCTCCATATATAAATAACTGTCATTTTCATGAATTCCGAGTTCAATTTCATAATTATTTGTCTCCTATTCAATTTATTCCATGTCGGAACTTTATTCATTAATACGTTTGAATTATCAATACATATGGACAGTACATTCAAGATGAACAATTATATAATCACAAATGAATTCATTTATCAACCAAGTTCTATACTCATATCTTATCAACTCGCACTTCCTGTATCATATAATTCCATGTAACACTTACTAAACTTTGTCAAATTAGTGAACGTCTTACGGAATTGAGTACTTTGTTTTCTCGATGCTATAGTTCAACTATGGTCTTACACATCTTCACACAATGATGCCATAGCCCAGCTATGGTCTTACACATATTCATATATCGATGCCATAGCCCAGCTATGGTCTTACACGTAATCACATACCACATATCGATGCCATAGCCCAACTATGGTCGTACACGAATCACATATCTCACTGATGCCATATCCCAGATATGGTCTTATACAGTAGCATATATCACACCGATGTCATATCCCAAATATGGTCTTATACGGAAATCACTTGTCACTTGTAGCCGAAGCTACCACTATTCACTGATCAGGTAGCCGGAGCTACCATTTTTCACTGATCAGGTAACCGGAGCTACCACTTTTCATCGATCGGTGCGTGAGCTACCACTTTTCATCGATCGTGGCCAAGCTACCACTTTTCACTTGTCATTTGTCCTTGATCAGATAAGTGTAGTCAAAGCTATCACTTATCACTTTCACTTGTCTTTGATCAGATAACTGTAGCCGAAGCTATCACTTATCACTTGTTGCCATGGTCCAACCATGGTCTTTTCCTTCAATTAATCTTGTCACTGAACTGAAATGCTCAATTTGATCATTTATTCAATTTTCATGCTTTTACATTATTCATGATTTTATTATCAATACATATGAAATAACACATCATGAAATTCATAAAATTAACAAATAATCACCAAAATTTAGCCATATAAACTCACAAGTTCAATTTTTGTATTATAACGATAATCATAATGTCATAATAAATATTCCAAATAAAACATTATATCATTTCTAATCCAACACTTATCGATTATAATCGGGCATGTGATCAATTTATACACGAGTCATTCATATGTTTTTTCCTCCTCCTCCTCTCCATCCACATTCTTGGTATAAATAACACACTTGTAAGTAACCTTATCCATAATTTTCACTAATTACTTATGTGAATATTCAAGCTATCCACCCGTGTCATAGCCACTAAATTATTTATATCTGAAGCTACAGAACTCCAAATTAAGATCCACTAATTTTTCCTGAAACTAAACTCACATATCTTCTTACCATAAAAATTTCATAATTTTTGGTTGGGCCAATTAATACAGTTTATTCATTGAAGTCTCTCCTGTTCTGCTGTCTGACAGTTCCGACCCTTCTTCACTAAAAATTAATTATATCCTTGTACAGGATTCAAATGGTGTTCTCGTTTATTTCTCTTGAAAATAGACTCATTCAGGATTCTAAAAATATAAATTTAAGCCCCTAATTATTTTTATCCAATTTTTTATGATTTTACAAAGTCAGAACAGGGGAACCCAAAATTATTCTAACCTTATCTCACAAAATTTATCATATCTCATGATTTACAATTCCATTGCTTACATCATTTCTTCTAGACTCAATAAGCTTTAATTTCATATTTTATCCATCCTCTAATTCAATTTCTACAATTTTTGGTGATTTTTCAAAGTTAGACTACTGCTGCTGTCCAAAACAGTTTTAGTGCAAAATGTTGATTTCCATTTTGCCCCAAAGTTCACAATTCATACAATTCAGTCCTTACTCAATTAACTCCTCAATTAAGATAATTTTCTCAATTAATAGTTTTCATAGACATTATAAGTTATTTCATAACTATTGAACTTCATAATTTCTACATAAAACTCTAACTTCAAACTCTTTTACAATTAGGTCCCAAACATTCACTTTCTATTCAATTCTTTCAATAAAATCAGCATATAAACAATTTAAAGCTCTAATTCCATGCCAAATCATCATATACTTCCAGAACATATTCATAGAAACTTTTAATTTCTTTCATAGAATCAAAAACTAATGAATTTAACAAGTGGACCTAGTTGTAAAAGTCACAAAAACACAAAAAAATTCAAGAAATAATCAAGAATTGAACTTACTTGAAGTAAAAATATGAAAAACCAGCTTAAGGTAACTCTTCCATGGTGTTTTTGCTGATGAGAATGCAGAAAAATAAAGAGAAATCTAGATAATTCCACTTTAGTCCTAGCTTTATTAAGTAAATTTTGCAATTTTCTAATTTTGCCCTTAATTCTCCTTATTTTCTTGCTGATTTCATGCCATTGTCGTCCAGCCCAAAGAGACCTTGGGTCTATTTTCCTTTTAAACCCTCTTTCTTTTATCATTTAAGCTATTTAATAATTTCCCACAATTTTTCATTTAATACAATTTAGTCCTTTTTGTTCAATTAACTATCAGAACTTTAAAATTTCTTGACGAAACTTTAATACTAACTTATTAACACTCCATAAATATTTATAAAAATATTTATGGCTCGATTGAAAATTCTCGAGGTCTCGATACCTTGTTTTCGATTCTAATTATTTTAATATTTATTTTTAGTACACTATTCACTAATTCAAAATTTTTCCTAACTTCACATTTAACTTATACTCACTAAATTGATAATATTTCCTACTCATTTGTCCAATTTAGTGATCTCGAATCACTGTTCCAATACCACTGAAAATTAGGCTGTTACAAAACATGTTTGTAAAAATTAAAAACCAAATTTGTTAGTCACCGACTTAAAGTTGATGAGAGGGACCAACTTAGATTAATTAAAATATTGAAGGAGTTGAAATCATTTAAATTTCAACTAAAAACAAAATAAAATTTATAATTAAGTGTACAAAACATAATCAAAGGAGTTAAAATAATTAAAATAATATAAAACATCAACTAAATTCAATAAATAGATTAAAATTTAAGAATAGGGACTAAATTATAAATATGACAATGAACAAAGGACTTATCTTGGAGATATCCCGAAAATAAAATAAATAAAACCTTCCATTGTGAATGATAGGAATAATGTAAATTAAGAAAGAATATGTGATGGATTATGAAATAATGTATAAAATCAATAAAAGAGAAAGATGATAATGAAAAGGAAGTTGAATCACGAAGTATGACATGACGTATTAATTTAAGAACAAAAATTAAATTGTAAAAATATGAAAATTATTGTGGCTTTAGTGTAAATATTCAAAATTTATGGCGTCAAAAATATATACATGGAAAATTTAAGGGTTAAAATTGAAAATCTCCAAAGGAGGAAAAGACTAAAATATAAAATAATTGGTAGATGAGGACCAAATTGAATAAGTGAATAAATGAGAGAGATTAAATTGTAATTCTTTTTAAAAGTGAGTACCTACTCAAAAGTGAAATGTTGAGAGGAAAAATGGTCATTTCCCAATTTGGATATATATAAATTATTAAAGTATAATAATTATGGATTATTTGGTGTTGAAAGATAATTGGTTGAGATATTTTATTATTATTGTATAATTGTTTTATTGTTAGATATTTTTATTAATTAATTAATGGATGAATAAATGAAAAAAAAAAGATGAAAAGAAGTTATCCATCATTTTCCCATGTTTTTGTCCACCATGGGAGAAAAAGAAGAAGTTTTGAGGTTTTTTCAATTTGATCCTTTCCATCAAAATTCATTATTTTTATTTAGAAATCAAAAGAATTTTTATGGCCTCCAAGAGGGGCAAGTGACAACAAGACTATGGTGCGTATGAATATCATCTTGAATTCAAGAGAATTGAAGTTGGAGGAGATAGAAAATCAAGCTAAGACTTGAAATCAATAAGATAAGGTAAGAACATAGGTAAGACCATCAAGATTTTGTCATGTTTTTAAGCATGATATTGTTGAAAAAATATGAAAACGATCTTAAAGTAGAATTCTGTTATATAAAATTTTGTGTTCTTAATATGTTAATGAAGAGAAAGAAGAGAAATTGATGGAAAATATTTTAGAGAAAGGAAAGGAGATGTAGAAAGTGGTGAAATTAAGGAAATGAAAATTTTAACTAAAAGGAGATAAGTACTCAAATGAATTCCGGTTATTTTTCAAATGGCTGAAGTCAATCATGCGGTAAGTTAAGTGAATGGGAATGTAATAGAAATCACGGACTAAAATGTTAATGATTAATATTTAGTGTAGAAATTGGCAAAGTGGTTTCTTTTGAGAATATATAAGATGTTTAGAAAAAAAAGACTCAACTTTAAAATTCACAAAAATTATAGAAAATAAGTTAGAAAATGAACAAAACATTGCTCTATATGTGTATATATATATATATATGAATATGATAAATGAAAAGTTATATCGCTCAGTTTTTAATTAAGAGTTATCACATTTTATACTTGATGAATTATGTTTCTTAAATTTAAAATTATATCACTTTATTATTAACAATAAACATAATTATTCAATATTATTGAATAATTATGTTTATTGTTAATAATATGTGACTTTCATTTAAATAATTATGTTCCTATAAAGAGACATGAGACCTCTTATAAATAGGAGTGAAATTTTATTTGTATGACGCACCCAAAAATATAAAAACAAAGTTTCTTTCCAGTCTCTCACCATCTTTCATAGTTCTATATTGTTTTATAAAGAATTGTTGTAGAAATTGATATCATTTTGCTATGCTCCACTCAGTGCTCAGTTAATTGTTTCTGTTAGTACAAAACATAAATAGTCATTGAGTTTTATTGTATCATCGAAATTCATTTGCCAGTAACTCTTTTGCACACTATAATATAGGTGAAGGCAAATAAAAATTTTAAAAAAGTGACATAAATAGTCACACTTTGAAACATTGGTTAATTTCTCATAATTCAGTTTTATCTCCACACATCAACAGTAATTACAAAAATTAAGTTGATGTTTTATGGTAATTGTGAGATTAATTTTTATTCCGTAAACATTTCCTCTACAGCATTAGAAGCAGAAAAACGTGCTAAAAAATGTGGTGGAATACTGGATTTGATGTGTACATATGACTTTAAAACGCTGACGTGTCTTCAAGTTAGAGGTGACAAATGTCATAGTTTGAAGTGATTTAAAACTGATTATTATCATATATGCGCAAAAAGAAGTTTATTGGATTTATCCTTTTGAAAGAACATTTATTTTTAATATAGTGTTTTTATCTTTTATTATAGTATTGTTGTAATATTTAATTTTATCGTCATGTTTATTTTTATATTAACTGTGAATAAATGAGTTGTTTATCTAAAAACTTAACCCAATTTAACGAAAAAGGAAACAATGAATCGAGTGAAATAAATAAATAAATAAATAAAACATGGCAGCCACAAAAGGGGAGGGTAATATATTAGATATTGAATTGGCATAAGGCATTTGCCAGTTGATATCCTAACCTTTTTGTTTCCCTACTCTCCATGTGCTTCCCAGTTGTTTTTCAAGCTCAGATTTATTTAAAAAACTAATATTATTTAATTTAATTTTTGAAAATTTTTAGCTATAGAATCTCTTTGATTTCTTTTAATTTTAAAATAGAGTAGATAGTCACTTTTGAAAAAGAAGAAGAACAATTTAATCTGTATCACTTTCGGAATTAAGCAATTAAGGGTAATTAATAATAATGTTAATATTTTCTGTCAATTGTACATAATATGTTTATATATTTAATTTTTATTTTAACCTTAATTCTAAAAAAATTCAACAAATTCAGCCTCAACATTTACACATTTACATAAATGTTGTTGGATAAATTCGTTAAATTAGTACTAAATTGATGAATGTATAAACTTTGAGCACTAAATTTGTCATTATACCAAATAAAATTATGTATAATTAATGGAAAGCATTAACGTCATGATTAATTGTCTTTAGTTGCTCACTTTTGAAATTGAAAAGGATTAAATTGCTCTGATTTTTTGAAAATGACCAATTTGTTAAAATTTAAAATTAAAAGAGATTGAAAAGTTTTTTACTAAATTTTTAATAGGATTTTATGATATAGGGTTTTCACTTTTCTTTAAAAACACAAAAGGCTATAATTTAAGGATAAATAAAATAGATATAGAGGTTGAAAATGAATATTGGATTTATTGATGTCTTTTTTAAACAATCATATGATGAAATTAGATTAAGGTTAAATGTTGAATTTGTTGTTTAATGGGTAAAATTAAATAAATTATTGGGGTTAAAGTTAAAATTTATTATTTACTAATTGTATAAATTTTAAAAATATATAATTTTATCATCGGGGAGAGATAAGGCCATTGTCTGCTCTTTGTCTCTACCTCTAGATTAAATTTTTTTAGGGATTACTTACACAATGACTAAACCTTTCAAAATGATTAAATAATGATCAATCCTTGTGGAATGTACTTAACTAATGATTTTTCAAGCATTTTACCGCAAAATATAATACAAAATTAAGTGAATGTGTACCGCTTACGATTGAGTACATAGCAACTAATTAAGTTTGATATTTTTTGGGTTCAAAATTTAAATATTACTTAAAAACATAAAAATATGATTTGAAATTTAATATAGAACTTTTATTTGAGTGATTTAAAAGAAATTAACCCTTATTTAATCATTTTAAAAGATTTAACTTAAAATTTTAAAATTATTTAATCATAATTTAAAAAGTTAGATAAACCTATAAAAGGTTTGCCTAATTTGAACTTGGATTAAACTTGAATTCCATATTTTATTTTGTAAAAAAAATTACATTTGCATGTAGATTTTTATACATGTTCTTTAGTCTGAAAAGATTATATGAAATAGTGATGTTACATCATTTGTATTTTTTCCAATAGTTTAATATCATATCAGTATTTTCATCTTGAATTTTAGTATTTTTATCCTGAAAAAATAAATCCAAATAAAAATCTTGAAATTCAAGATGAAATTACTAGTGTGACATTAAATTATTGAAATGAATAATATTCTTATTTTATACAATCATTTCTCATATTTTAAGTACTTAAAAGATACTTGTAATTGGGATTCGAATAGTAATTTTAAATTGTAACTGGTATTCTTGTAATAAAATAAGGAAGTTAAAAAATTCAAATTCTATTACTTTTTCATGAATAATAAAATAATATTAATTTAATTATAATTTTTACTTGACTCGTTGAAAAAATTATTATATATGTATATATATATTGCAATAGAAAGAGACCAATTTTTTATTTAATTTTCAATAATTAATTTTAACAAATGATGCGTTTTATTTTTTATCCTTGAAAAAATAATAAAAGAAATTAAGAAATAACAATAGAAAAGATCAGTATTGGCACTAGCAAAGGGAACCAAAGGAATGAATGTTGAGACATGCCATGTGGAACGTCATGTGCATTGCTGTTCTTTTAAATTCTTTTCAACTTGAAATTCATAATTAATTTAATATCAAATGGGAAACATTCATAAAAATTACTATGTGCAGATAGTTTGTGCTTGTTTTAATTAGGTATATACATTTATATTTTTTATTAAATTGGTTTGAGTTAATTTATCTCTCAACTTTTAAAAGAAATTAAATTTTTCATCAAAATTTTAAAATATAATTGAATTATTATTTTTTAATAAAATATTGATCAAAACGTTAAATTTTAAACATGGTAACTCGCATGGTAATCCACACGTGCTTCGTTTTATTTTTTAAAATTTTTATAAACTTTTGTAATTTTGAATTTTACAAAATTTTAAATATTTTTATAATTTTTTAATTATTTATTGACGTGACATATAAGACAAATATTGTCATGTTAACATGAAGTACATGTAAATTGCCATGCGAGTTGTCACGCCAACCTCATTAAAATTTTAATGTTTTAATTAACATTTCCTTTAAAAACTATTCAACTCTCTTTGAAAGTTAATGGTCAAATTTAACTAAAAAAGATCAAAATAATAAAATATATATATATATAAATATTGAAAGTTAAATATAACATTATGCCTTTTAATTATCATATATTGCAACAAAATTTTGATTAAGTGTCTAATTCAATAAAAGATTTACCCTTATCAAGAAATAATATTGTATAATCATCTTAAGGAGACTTACTTCGAAAATAACTTTTAAAGATCATATTAAAGTCCAAAGATTCTAAGATCAACTAAGGATAATTAAATGTCATCTTGTTGATAATTGGTAATAATCATCCCACTTATTTTCTACATAAAGTTGAAATCTTGTACGTTTATAAATAAACAGTTTAGGCATGTGATTGAGATAAGCTTAGAGCGCACAATTAAATCCATTTTGTGAGAAGCATCTTATACGATTTTTATTTTTCACCATTAGATGATTTGTTTTCTACATTCAGTAGGAAAGATTGTTTTCGTTGGAGTAGAGTTCAAACTAAACGTATTTGGGTGAGGCTGTAGTTATCTGAATGTTAAATTGAGCTGCAATTATCTAAAATTTAAGATAAATTGAGCTTAAATGATTGTTTGTATTATGAGAGTTAATAGCTTACGGCATAGTAATAAGTTAAGTTTAAACTGTATTAATAATTTACGATGTTTTGTTTTTATAAGTTCCAAACTAAATGACAAAAGGTGTTCCCACTTCACCTCCCACACCTATTAATTTCGAGTTTTCGGCTGTGTATTAAGGTTAGCTTATTGAATTTGTTAATCTATATTCTCTCTATTTCTAATATCAAGGAGCGATCATTCTATTTGACTTTTACATTAACCTCGATATCTATAAATATTGAAATTTAAATTCTGAAAAATAAATTGTAAAAATAACAAGGAGAAACAATAGTATTTAAAAGAAAATCTCGAAATATTTATTTTTCCGCATATTATTCTTAATTTCAACTCTTTTAAGTTATTTCCTTTTTAATTTTATGCCAAATCTAAAGCTTGTTGCACACATTTCACTTATTCATCACTAAGAAAGGAATTTTCAATAAATATTAAATTGGAAAATAAAAAATGAAGACAATTTAATATAAATGAACTTTTAGCTCCAATAACTTAATGTAATATTTAAATCTGGATTTAGTCAGGTTAAATTTATAATAAGGCACATCTGAATAAAATCAGGAATTATATAAGAGGGTCTAGATAAAATTAAAAAGGAGTTTGAAGATAAATTTGTTTAAATTAAATTTTAAAAATATCATTTTATTTAATTTAAATATTCTTTTACATTCTTATATTATTAAAAAATTACATTTAAAAAAATTTAAATATCATCGATTGAGTCTTAACTCGATTGACATTCGTATTGTTATCAGTGTATGAAATTAATGTTAAAAAAAAATCATTTGGCCTCGTTAACATGATCACATGCATGCAATCCTTTTTATTTCTCCCTTTTCCTTTTTACCATTTTTGGGAAGCTTCTTCTTTAAGAAATATTATATGATAGGTTAAGATCAATGTATTTAATATATTCCCCAACTACATGAATATGAAGTACATAAATTTAAACTAAATATATCATTAATATATTTTTTTTCATTTTCTTTGGCCTAGGAGTAGGAGGTGTTGTTCTTTTATAAAAAAATTAATTCAATGATATATGCATTTATTTTCTCCACCAAATGGATTTAAATGTTGTTATAATAAATAAATAATTGATCGAATTATCAATAAGTGTTAGATGTAACGATAAGATATATTGTAATCTTAAAAGAGAATTTGAATTTAAACATTAAAAATAGCATTGTCGGAAAATAATCATAAACATTGAAAAGATTAATCTCTATAAATCATAAAATGACCATAAAAATACCATGATTTCTAAAGATAAAACTCTTTTATCTTGGTGCTTATGTAATTTTAATAAAATATACACACAATAAAAAAGAATTAGACCAAGTAATGATGAATATGATACAAATATATTCACGTACAAAATTATATATGTTTAAATATATAAATCTGTTTTGGCCTCTAAACTATAGTAAAGTTTATACTTTGACCTTTTTTTTATTAATTTTTTGGATCGCTTTGTCCTTTCTATTTTCATTATCGGTTCATCATGTTATCCCTTAACCATTTTAGTTCAAAAAAAAATCTGATGTGTGCGCTTGTTCACCCCTTGATAATATACTTAAGGTCTGTTTTGACTCTTACACTTCTTCACATTTGATTAGCTTAGATGATGACGTGGAATTTTTAAAATGGAAATGCTCAAAGGGCTACCATGATAGGTGAAATGAAAGTAGATGGGCATAGTAACTGAAAAAAATATAATTAAAAGGCGAAAATGAGAATTTCACTATAAAACAAGGGTTAAAACTGGTATTAGATTAAATTAAAGTTATTCATAAGTTGGGTCTGACCAAAGTTTGGTTCTGAAAAATTTTCGTACTTAACCCTGCTCAAAAATCTCGTTTTACTATTTAAAATAACAATAGAATATTAAAAATAATATTTTATAATTAAATTTAAATAAAAATAATTTATTGTAATTTAACTTGAATGCGAATTAAAACAGGTGAATCAAACATACAAAATATTTTATGGTTTGACCCTTTGAACAGGTCCAGACTAAGTATACATTGATGTAAAAATAATTAAATACAATTATAGGATGTAATAGATAAACAAACAAAAGAAAATGAATTGCCATGAAGGTCTAAGTGGACCCACCTACCAATAAAGCAATTGATTTAGGGGAAATTTCCAGCACATGGAGCATTGATATATGGAACATTATTCAGGATTATTAATAAATCTCTTTGATGGAAATTATTAACATATCTTAACCAAATTACACTAATTAATTAATTAATTAATTCAAAGCCCCTTTTTAATAAGCATTAAAAAAAGCTTTGCAAAATCTCTATCTCTCTGTCTCACATGTGCTTTCCTTTTTCTTATTTATTTAGGTTTTAGTTGAATTAAAATATTTATGTACCAAATATATAATTATAAATGTTAAAAATTGAAAATTTTCAATAATAATAATAACTTTGAAAAGATGAATATTCTTGTTAAACTTGAGCTATCATATTCATATCCCCACCTTCTCTTATATTGATTGCTTCAAACATGGAGAATTTTTAACTAACAACATTTATCAAATCATGATTCAATTTTGTCATTTATTTCATTAAGATAATATTGTCTTCTTCTTTTTTAATTATTTTCTTTTTACATTATATAGAAAATTATAAAATTTTAATTTGAGATCCTTTTGTTACACTTAAATTTAAAATTATATAATAATGATTAAATATTAATTTTGATCTTTGTGCTATACTCAAATTTAAGATTTAATTTTTATACGTCAAATTTTTTATAAATGATTTGGTATTTTAATAGTTACAATGTCATTAATTATTCTAAATATTTTATTTTGATTAAAATGTTGATGTAATTTTAAGAGTTGCTAATATTATTAAAATTATTTGTTAAATTTAAGTCAACTGCAATACTATTTTTGTTATATAGCTATTGAGTGAAGTATTTTTCTTTTAAATTTCAAAACGTCCCATTAACAAATTTAATGAAGAATTTAATAGCGTTAATAATTGGAATTAAAATTTAAATTTCTAAAAGTAATAGTACGAAAATTAAATTTCAAGATACAAATAATATAAATAATTAAAATATATTTTAATATTTAAATATTTACTCTATAATTTAACTTCGATATAAGGCGCTAAATAATTAATTAATTAAAGCTTGAAAATTTGCCAAAAAAAGATAATAACACAATAACTTAACTATGAATGTTCTTAAATGAATCAAAGAGATTATTGTCACGAGATAACAATCTTTAGCCATAAATTACCAAAACAAATAAATTGAGTAAATTAAGGAGAAAGTTGTACCATAATCTACCAATTAATCCAATCCATTCACATAATTTTAATGTCTCGAATTTATTCTCAAAATGTTTTTTCTTTTTACACATGAAAAATACTTTCAAGTTAGTATTTAAAACCTATTTGGACTGTCACGTAGAATTGTCGTTATGGATGCAATGGAGTTTAACAGTAGAGTAACCATTTCGTAATAAAACGATAACGTAAGTAATTAAAACGTAATATTTTAAACATAAATGACTAAAATATAATTTAAAACATGTAAAAATGATTATTTTTATATTTTATCATTTCAAATTTATAAATATTTCGATTGAAATTCAATCCCAATCTCAACCCGAATGGGGAGAGATAAATTTTGGGTAACAACATGTTTTTGAGGTAAAGTCCCACCTAATGCAATCTAATAGTTTTAATAAAAGAAATTTGGCCCCAACCAATGGAAAATTAGGGGAAAAGGTTTTGTAGGTTGCTAGTCATCTTCCTCCCACCATACAATTTTTTTTTTTTCTCTTTTCCAATGTGCTGTAAAACTCAACTTTGTTAATTACGCCATCTAAAAAGTTCACTATATTTAGTTATATATAGTTTTATGTATGCTATATCTACATATTTTGATTAATTTGGTTGCATTCTATTTCGTTTGTTAAATTATTAATTGATTTTTATTCTAATAAAATAATATTTTTTATTTTTTATAAATACATCAAAAAAAAAATTTCTTAATTTATCATTTTAAACAAATTAATTTTTAATTTTCACGTTAATTTTAATAAATATATTATATAATTATTTTCATTCATCATGAATGTATCATAAGATTAAATTAATTATTATTATTAAGTGATTTAATTTAATTCTTATAGTACTATTAAAAAGAATTACATAGTATAAAATTTAATTGAGTTAATATTTATTGTTTTAAAATTAGTTATTTACTATTATCAAGATTAATATTTTTAAAGTTTTTGTAATGGTTCGTAAATAAAATTTTTTATTTAAAGTTTAATTGCCAATGAAAAAAAAACCTTTATGTATTTTCTAATTATATAGGTTAATTTTATTATAATTTCATTTTTTAATGATATAAAATTAAATTGATACATATCAACAAGTGGTTGGAGTGCGATGGTAAGATACATTATATTTTTAAGAGGATTACATAGATTTAAACATTAGAGACAACATTATTAAGAGGAACAACCTCAAATTTTGAACATAAATCATAAAACGAATATATAATATTATTAAATAATAAACTTTAAAACTCTTAAATCAAAACATACTATATTGTTAAATATTTGTTGTTTAGCTAATTGACAAAGAACTTTTTTTCACTATTAGAACAATTTAACTTTTAAATATTAGTGGGGCTC
The DNA here is from genome assembly GCF_025698485.1 of Gossypium arboreum. Taxonomy (NCBI): domain Eukaryota; kingdom Viridiplantae; phylum Streptophyta; class Magnoliopsida; order Malvales; family Malvaceae; genus Gossypium; species Gossypium arboreum. The sequence continues at coordinate 3,159,569 of NC_069077.1, read as the reverse complement.
TATAACCATTTTAACCTTGGATCATAGAATTCTTTCTTGATTTTTGGGAGGTTTTCGATATACAAATAAATATTAATTAGTGTTTTATAGGTCAAAATAATAGAACTAACATTCATGTTTTGTCATTATTCTAGCCGACAAAGGTTTAATTAGCTTAATAAATTATTTAAGAAAAAGATTAAGCACGGTGCTTAGTGGACTGAAATTATATTTTAGTGGTAAATGGACAATCGACATAAAATACTTTCTTATTTTTATGAAAAAAAATTCTACCTTACTTTTCACCTAATTAGACTTAAAAAAATTAAAGATAACTTAAAAATAAATCATTTTTAATCTAAAACTTTTAACTCACTAATGAGGTCTTAGTTTTCGGTATTAAGTACTTCATTTGAGACTCATTGTATATAATTATACATTTAACTTAAAAATAACACGAGATTTGAATCAAGCAAAATTTTTTCTTGTTTAAGAAAATTATAAATATAAATAAGATCATAAATAATATACATTTAACCAAGTATTGAGTATAATGATAAATTAAATCGTACTCCTAAACATGGGCCATAAAGTGAGAATGAAAAAAAATTTATTACAATACATAAAAAAATTAAAAGGTCATTGTACTCTTCACATATTTCAAATTTAGTCATTATATTTTTATTTCAATGAATTTAGTCTCACTATTTATTTGATTTTAAAATTCAAGTCTAATTATTAACACTATTTTTTATAAAATATATAAAAAAACTCAATTGGTAACAATGTAAACTAAAAATATAACGTTATAATGAACATGTATTTAACAAAACAACTTAAACAGTCAACAGTTGAACCTGAAATTTGAAATTTGAAAAATAAAGAAACTAAATTCTTAAAAATAAAAAAATATGGACTAAAATATGAATTTATAAAAGTACGGGAACTTGTAACAATTTTAACCAAAAAAAAAATAAAAAAAATGAAGCACGAGTCTATCATGACCCAGGCCTCCCTGCTAACTCTCTCTACTTTTACTTTGTTGAAAAAGTAAGAGTAGGGTTTGGCCTTTTGTAGCCTTAGAATATTTTAAACTCTCGTTTAGCCTCTCAAAAAGTTTCCTACACTTTATTTTTATATATAAAAGGGTAAAATACAAAATTATTTTTGAAATTGATGTTAATCAAAGATTTAACATAAAGTTTTTCATGTTATAAAAAATATAAAATTTATATTATATTATTTTAATAATTTTATTATAAATTTTAGTCATATTTATTTTTTTATACAACGCTAGAATTATTTATAACATCTTTCTAATCATAAATAGAAAGATAATACACTTCAACACTCTCAAAGTCTCAAGTCTATATTTTCTTACACTACTAATAATATCCACAACTATCAAGTTAAGACTTAATTGATTAAATTAAAAAAGTTACATACAAAAATCGTATTATAATATTATTTTGTATCTCATTTAGATTATCCTTTTTAACATACAGTATCATTACGTCGTGTTTCATTTGTTTTTCTATGTCTCGTAATTTTATTATTTTATTCCCAAAAATCTACCCTTTTCGATTAACAGTCTAGGAAACAACTCCCGGGACGTTTTCGTAACTTCCATCATGCCGTCACACCTAAAAATAAACAAATTAAAGAAAAAGAAAATTTCCAAAAAGAAGAAAAAAGAAACATAACAGTTTCAAATGATGTGTAGTGTTCTTTTATGTTTCAAGCCACTCCTGAGACTAGAAAAATACCACCCAAAATAATTTGCTTCCCTCTCTTTCCCTTCAATTTGTTCCCTTTTTTTTTTTTTTTTCTGATTCTACAAAAACAAGGAAAAGAACCAGTTTTTTTATTCTGATCTTTGATAGCTAAAAAAGGGTTCTTCAGTTTATATTTAGCATTACAGTTCTTCAATTCTTTTTTTTTCCCTTCCAAAAATGTCACCATTTTAGCTACCAATTGCTGCTTTATACCTTCTCTGTCTGTATCTTTCCTTGTTTGAGAACAAGTTCTTCAGCTCTCTGGGTATATTTTTCATTATCAAACATGTCTGCTAAATCCAAGTAAGTTACACTCATTTTCTTTTCCCATTTTTTTTTCTCGGGAAAATTTCAAGTTTTCTTCCTTAATCCCTTTATTTTAGACTAGATCTGACTTGGGTTTTTTTTTCCTGGGTTTCTATTTTAAGTTCTTTTGATGATTTCACTTAAATTTTGGATTATTTGGATCTATTTTTTTTAGAGTAGCAATCTCACTTGCTTTCCACTACTTTTTCCTCACTCAATTTCGTACTTTCTTTTAACTTGATTTTATTCTTTGATTCTATTTTCCAAACGGGGTTTACTTAATTTTGATCTTTACTAAATTGAAGTTGAAAAAAGTTACCAAAATTGATAATTGGATCCATATTTACTTTAATTTTCACATCAAATCTTGTTTAATTTCATTTAATAGTGTGCTTAAATTACTGGGAATTTTGATTCTAATGCTCAAAATTTAACACTTTGAATTTTAACAGATCTGAAACTCCAAGCAAGGTTTCACCAGCAACGCCTAGAGTGGCAAGTAAACTAAGCAAGGGATTGGCTAAATCAGAGCCTGATTCGCCTTCTCCTTTGCAGAGTACTCGCCATTCGGTGGATCGATCCCTGCGATCATCGCTTAATTCGAAGCCGCTTAATTCGAAGCCTTCGATTGATCGGAAATCGCCGAAGGCCGCCGCCCCAGCTGAAGTAAGTTGTTTTCGATTCAAATCGTTTGATGTTTGAGGATCAAACAAGCATATATTGTTGTGAGTGTAACTATGGAACTAATGAAATTTGAGTTGCTTTGTTTGGTTGGTTTCGGGTTTGCAGAAACCGCAAACTCGGGTCGGAAAGGGTTCGGAGTTGCAGGCGCAGTTGAATGTGGTTCAGGAGGATTTGAAGAAAGCAAAGGAGCAAATAGAATTGATCGAGAAAGAGAAGGTGCAAGCCATCGATGAACTGAAAGAAGCGCAGAAAGCAGCCGAAGAAGCGAATGAAAAGCTTAGGGAGGCTGTTGTGGCTCAAAAGCGAGCCGAAGAGAGCTCCGAGATCGAGAAGTTCCGTGCCATTGAGTTGGAGCAGGCGGGGATCGAGGCTGCCCGTAAGAAAGATGAAGAATGGGAGAAAGAAATCGAGTCCGTGCGGAACCAGCATGCTTTGGATGTGGCTGCGCTTCTATCGAACACGGAGGAGCTTCAAAGGGTGAAGCAGGAACTTGCTGCGACTTGTGATGCGAAGAACCAAGCGTTGAGCCATGCCAATGATGCAACCAAGATTGCTGAAATGCATGCCGAGAAGGTGGAGATTCTTTCGGCTGAATTGGTTCGGTTGAAGTCCTTGCTTGATTCGAAGCATGAAACCGAGGCTAATGAAAACAATGAAATGGTGTTGAATCTTAAGGCTGAGATAGAATCGTTGAAACGGGAACTCGAGAAAGCAAAGATCTACAAGGAGAAATTGATGGAAAAGGAAGCTGTCGTTGAACATCTTAATGTTGAGTTAGAAGCTGCGAGAATGGCTGAATCTTATGCGCGCAATGTATTAGAGGAATGCAAAAATAGGGTCGAAGAATTAGAAATGCAGATTGAGGAAACGAAGAAGTTGGAACGATCGGCATCGGAATCTCTGGAATCAGTTATGAAGCAACTAGAGGACAACAACGATGCACTGCATGATGCTGAATCTGAAATTGCTGCTCTTAAAGAGAAGGTCGGGTTATTGGAAATGACAATCAGTAGACAAAGAGGCGATCTTGAGGAATCTGAATGTCGCATTCATAAGGCAAAGGAAGAAACTGCAGATGCAGAGAAATTGGTCGACTCTCTAAAGTCCGAGTTAGAAACTATGAAGGAAGAAAAGATCCAAGCTCTAGATAACGAGAAGCTTGCGGCTTCCAGCGTTCAAGTTCTTTTGGAAGAGAAGAACAAACTCATTAATGAGTTGGAAAATTCTCGGGATGAGGAAGAGAAGAGCAAGAAAGCAATGGAAAGCTTAGCTTCGGCATTACACGAAGTTTCTGCAGAAGCTAGGGAAGCTAAAGAGAAGCTGTTATCGAGTGCAGCCGAGTATGAACATTACGAGGCGCAGTTAGAGGATCTAAGATTGGTCTTGAAAGCAAAAAATGATAAGTATGAAACCATGCTTGATGATGCAAAGAATGAGATCGATCTTCTTACAAATACCATTGAACAGTCCAAGAACGAATACCAGAATTCGAAAATTGAATGGGAACAGAAAGAAATGCATTTAGTAGATTGCGTAAAAAAATCAGAAGAAGAAAGCTCTTCTCTCGAAAAAGAAGTTAATAGGCTGGTGAATTTGTTGAAACAATCCAAGGAAGAAGCTTCGGCATCGAAGGAAGAAGAAGCTCAGTTGAAAGAGAGCCTAAAGGAAGTTGAATCCGAGGTGATTTATTTGCAAGAAGCTCTAAAGGAAGTCAAAACCGAGAGCAGGAAATTGAAGGAGAGTTTGTTGGACAAAGAAACGGAATTGCAGAGTGTCACTCAAGAAAACGAGGAACTCCGAGCTAAGGAAGCTGCTTCTCTTAAGAAAATCGAGCAGTTGTCAAAGTTGTTAGAAGAAGCTACAATCGAAAAGCAAAATGAGGAGAACGGCGAGTTATCGGACAGTGAGAAGGACTACGATTTGCTGCCTAAGGTAGTTGAATTCTCTGAAGAGAATGGACATGGAATTGACGAAAAGCCTAAGCAAGAGCTGTCATCGGAACAACCTGATGAGCCTAAAAAAGAATCCCCGGACTTAAACAATGACTCGAAAGATGAGCCTCTTCAAGCAAAGGGTGCCAAAGAGGAGAACGTGAAAGGAAAAGCGAACAACAACGAAACGAAAGGCAAAGAGGATGAATCAGTTGAAGTTGAATTCAAAATGTGGGAAAGCTGCAAAATCGAAAAGAAAGAATTTTCACCCGAAAGGGAAACCGAGCAAGAATCCTTCGACGAGGAAGTAGAGTCAAAGGTGGAGAACACCGAAGCTGAAGGCTTTGATCAAATAAACGGTTCTACGGAAAATGCTGACGACGGCAAAATCTCCCCATCAAAGCAGCAGCAGCAGCAACAACAACAAAAAAAGAAGAAGCCTCTACTCCGTAAATTCGGGAGCCTACTGAAGAAGAAAGGAAGTAACAACCCGAAATAGATAACGAAAAACCCGAAACCCGAAATCCGTAATGGCATGACTTTTAGCCTTACCAGCAAGCAGGTATAGCAGATAATGTCTTGCAAGCTGAATGTGTTTTGCTTCACTTATTTTGTTTGTTTTTTCTTCTAAAAATGTCCTCAAATAGAATTTAAAATTGAAGAGGGTTGTATTCATGTTTAGTTTCTTCTTCTTATTTTTTTTTTATTTGATTCTCCATATTGGATAGTATCTTGTATGTGATGGAGATAATTCTTTTTTTTTTTTTTTTAATTTTCTTGTACTTCATTTTTAAAATTCATGAAATTGTGTGTTGACTTAAAAAGTTGTGGACTTTGTATTTCAATGTGCTTTCTTTATGTTTTACAAGGAATCCAAAGTGTTACGCATTCATTATTGCTCCAAGTTTTTAACTTTAATTCGGGTTCTTCGATGGAAAAATTATAATTAGTTAGTAATATTAATAATTAATTTTAATTAAATTAATCTTAAAATCCGTATTAAAATATTCCATTGGATTGCATTCGATAAATTAAACATTTATTCTATTAACAAAATTATGAAAATTTCAAATATAATACTATTAGCAATTAACTTTCATCAAATCAATTTTAAAACTTGAATTAAATTTTAAAAAATAATACTATTATATTCAAATATCAAAATATATAATTTAAAAAAATACAAATATTATATTAAAAAATTATCAAACTCAGATAATAAATGATATATAGCAACCAAATGATGTAGAAAATCAATTAAAATTGTTACATCTTCAAATAATTATTGCTTGATAAATCTCAAAATTATATATAAACTTTGATTTAACTTGTAATTATATACATAAACTTTAATTTAGTGCGTTATATATATGAAACTCTAATTGCGTGTAAATGTGTATTTGAAACTTTATTTTGATTTAATCATACACATTTAAAAAAGAATAAAATAAAATTTTTATATTGGATAAAATATAATTATTTATGTATACAATATATAAACATAAAATGATGTTATACCAATAATTTTGTTAATAATTTACAAAATTGGATCAAATCAAAATTTCATGTATAAAATTGTACAAAATCAAAATTCACGTATACAATTAAACATTAAACCATAGTTTAGGTATGATTTTAGAATTTATCCTTTTTTAATGACATTCAACAATCTTCATTATTTTTATATATTAATTTCCAACTATTTGATGCTATTTATAGAGTCAAAATTAAAATTTAATTTGTATATATCTCTAATATTAATTAAGTAATAATTAATAGATAAAATTATTTATTTATTTTATAATTATAAATTTATTAAAATTAAAACATAATTTTACTTTCAGATCAAAATTTTAAACTAATAATTATAAATTAAATTATCACAATACGTGTAACTAATAAACCTAACCCAACTTCTATTCTGGGTAATTTTAATTAATAATTAGAACTACCATTCATATTTTACGTAAACCTTTCTTTAATCTAAAATTAAAATATAATTATTTTAAAATGTAAATGTAATAATATGATGAACAATAATTAATTTTATAGATCTCAGTATACCAAATAGTTAAGGTCTTGAAAAGCTGGTATACACGGTCATCCAAAACACGGACGACCGCTGGTAAACGGCGCCGTTTGTACTCCTATTACACGCGCAGAAAACAAAAAATTAAGATCCTAAAACTCCAGTTTCTCTTTAATTAATATTTTAAGGAGAAAAGAAAAAACTCCAAAATTATCTTCAGCTCTGTCAAATTTTTCTTAATTTTTAAGTTGTATATAAAAAAAGGTTGAGAATGTGGTTGGAGATCATCTGCGGAATTATCATTTACCAGTTGTTCCGGCGCTTCTTTTATGGTGGCAACGATGTTTTAGACGTGGAAACCTCTGCTTTTAATGCTATTTTCTCCGTCGCCAATCGGTACTTTTCTTTTCTTTTCACAATTTCAGCATTTCTTATGATTTTATGATAAAATTGTCCGAAATAAGTGTGAAACTTTCTTGATTTTGGCACAGCCTGTTGCTAAAATGAGTTTGATTGTGTAAAGATTACTGGATTGTTAAGGTTTGCTTGATTTCCTGGAAAATTGAAATCGGTCAAAGACTTTTTTTTTTTTTTCGTTTGGGAGATCAAAAATGAAAAACAGAATATTTTCGCTGTTCAATCTTTCCATTAAGTTTCCTTTGGTTTTCATTGACCATAATTAAGTCCCCATCTCCTCTATAACTGTTTCTTTTTGTGCATCATCTTTGTAGACTAGAAAAGCTTTGTGGTGGAAAAGTGTATGTGGGGCTTAACATTCCTGATGCTGACACTGGTTCTCGAAAGAGTATCGATATTGTTCTCGTTACCAAAGGGTAAGTTTTTTCTGCTTTGCGAGCTTCATTTCATTTTCTCAGCTTATGTTCTTATATATGTTTACACACATGCATATTAGTTTTATTTGGCTTGTTTAAGTTGCATACGAAGATGAAACATTGACATAAGATTGAAAACATGTTAAATATATATATTGAGAGGGAGGACTTTATCTCTCATTGTCATCTGTGTTTTTATTGGTTGCAACTTGCAAGGATATGATTATGTAAGGACTTCTCTTTAATGCTCATTTTATTTCTTGATGCATTTGTGCAGAGAAGCAGCGGTTATTTCTGTCAAGAATGTGTCGGGGTTTGTTTCTATAAATGATGATGGTAGCTGGACTTCTGAAGGTGGCCGCAGCCACCGGAAAGAGCGTATTCCTGATCCTGTAAGTCACCATGCTCGCATGCCTGCTTCTTCAGCAACTCAATCTATATTGCTTTTGAATGTTTATCATAAGAAGGGTGTCTGTTTCCATAAAAGCTTTGCTAGATCGGTTGTATTCTTAGTGTCGGTTGTGCAGTATTAAGTGCGTAAATTTATCCATTTCTCGTTTTTCTCCATGTTCTCAAGCATCTTTCTATTGAAAAGAACATCCACAAAAGACAGGAATTACTTGATGGTCTATGGCTGTTGTGGGGGAAGAAAAAATGTCTAGTTTACAAAATTGGCTTTTAGCAATTATGAATATGCACTTGCTTTTGGTTGAAGCTCAAACAATATTGTTAAGTGGTGTTATCTCACATTTCTTAAGTATTAGGTTTCCTGAGGTCTTATATTAAAGTTGCACATTCTACTTATTGCCAATTTGCTTTGGGGTGGATGCTTGGTATGATATTTGTCAGCAGCATGTGAATGTGTGTGGGTGTTAAGTGACTCCTATGGTCTTATTATAAAGTTGGGCCTTCCACCTATTTCAAATTGTTATTAAGTTGGATACAATTGCGAAGCCTTACTTTAAATACGTTGAAAATTTTCCAACTCTAGAGAGCGGAGCAGTGAAGATGATTATAAAATATTTGTTGTTTCAGGTTGCAGAGGCTAAAAACACAGCTTCAGTCCTTGAATCGTATCTTGAACAAAGGGGAGTTACTTTACCTGAAGGATATTTTTCTTACAAAGTTATAATTCCCAATCCAAACTTCCGGTATGTACAAAATGGTTTTATTTCCTTTAAAAAATTCTTATAAGAGTATGTACTGAATAGTTTTTCAATTGCAGTGAGATTTATAGAAAATTTCCACCTGAGGTAATCACTTATGATCAATGGGTGCAATTAGAACCAGAACCCAAAGGTATGATATTCGGGTGGGTTAAGGGCGCTTTTCGTGGTGGGAAGAAGGAAATGCAGGACTCTTTCCATCAGCAACTTAACTTCATTCTCAGCACAGCCCCTATGTGGGACAGGTTTGTTATCTGATGTGCTAATAACTTTTTTTTTTCACTTTATATAACATTATGTTATAAATTTCTTATGCATGTTATTCCCTTTTTGTCAATAATGTTGATAATATGCCTGACTATATGGTACTGAAATTTTTTTATTTGATTTTACTTAGTTTTCTCTGCTTTTCTGCCGAATGAATTATTCATTGGGAAATAAAATGACATTACAGTACTAAGAAAATTGAACTTGACAAAATTTGAGTTAAGCATTAGGGATTAAGTAATAATTAAGCTGTCCTGTCTTACCCTACCCATTGCTTCAATTCTGCAGTCCTAGGAAGATAAAGTGTTTGTTATCCGAGGATACTTAGTTATTCTTTTGGTTATGTTCTCATCGTAGGCAATTTTAGTTCAAGAAATCATTATTTTCCATGATTTCTGTAGGCTGGAGCTTAAAGGAAGCAAGCATGTTCTAGGAGAATTCCTGGAATTTAAAGGGAAGCAGGAAGATAACCTGGCTTTGAGGAATATCAAGAGATCGAAAGTTGGCCACATGGCTGTCCAAAAGACTAGCATGCTTGGATTAGGTAAATCCCCATAGTTTAATTTTAAACCGCATTTTTTAGTCATATAATCTTCTTATATCTCTACTTAATTTACTTGGTGATGCAGCCCATTCAAAGCTCCAGGTAGTGTACTATCCTCGAGATTATCGAAGTGAAGGAATTTCGGCTTCAGAATGGAGGGAAGTTGAAGTGAGATCAAGTACTGAGGTCATATTCCACCCTCAAAATTCTACTAAAGTCCGTAAATACAAGCTTTCTTCAATCTCGTCTATGTCACTAAGTGCCTAAGTCCTAAACGATGAAGACCAGGTATGCCGACTTCGGTTTATAATAAAACAGGCCGCTGATAAAAACCAGTTCTATAAATGCATCAATATCTTTTGTTAATCTAGGGTTTTGTTTTTCTTTTGTGGTTGTTTAGTTGCTAGTTTTATAGAAAACAATTCCAACAAAAAAGGAAATATGCATATATTCTATTCAAAGTATAATTGCCAAAATATCGGGAAAAAAAGGGGTGATATCTTATGGTTATTTGAATTGGACTAGAGGTGTCACAAAGTGGTATCAAATTGATTGATATGTGAACTGGTATGGACTGAAACTAAAAAATTGGTTGAATCAGTTTTTCTTTTATGAGTTTTTTGATGGTTTATTTAATCACACAAATTGATCCAATCCTGAAAACCTAACTTCAACAATGCTGCTATCTCCATCAAATTTAGTTAAATCGTATTAAAAAAAATGATTTAAAGGTATCTTTGTTACACAAGGATATATCAAAATACAAATATGCTCTCTCTCTTTTTCTTTTTTTCTTTTTTAAATGGGTATGTTTTGAAGATTTATCTTAATAGATATGTTTGGATATAGACACTTTTATGGGAGTTGGCTCTCAGAAGGAGAATTCTTCTGGTATATCTTGAAACTTATAAGACAAAAAGGCATTATATTTCCTTTGAAGATCTCCACCTGATATATATATATGGCATTTGAAGTCAGTAAAATGGTACTCAACAATTGCAAAAGGTTGCAAATAAAGAGGATTACATAAACTACCTTTAAGTCTAAATGAAGCAACCTTTTCTGATGTAACCAACTTCACAAGATCTTTGCCTGAAAATCAACATAAAAAAAACAAATAACAAATAACTAAACAAATCCTTAAAGCAGGAAAAATATAAATGAATCGCTTGTCGCCTTCCAAAATAACAAAAACAAGGAAGATAGGGTAATGGACTTTATTTATATTGAAAAGAATCCTGTCCATTTATCTTACCTAGACTCGGGTACAAGTACTGTATAATGTGTATATATATGTATATGCCTTTTCTAGAAAATAAAATTAAGAGTCGGACCAAATTATAACATAAGAAGTCCAAGTTGATTTTAAGAATAGAACTGTCTTGGGTTGAGCAACCCACCCAACCCAGTAAGTTCAGCCCAACTCACATTACATTTGGACAAGGTTTTTGTCTCGACTCAACTTGGCTCGAATTCAGTTTAAATAATAATAAAATTTTAAAATTAATTTAATTATAAAATTACATAAAATATTAATATAAATATATTTTATTCATTTTTAACAGCAAAACAAGCTTTTGGGTGGGTTGGGCATGGCCTTAAAATTTTTTTGGAACTGAGCCATGGCCTGGCCAAGCCCAGCTCATGACAGATCTATAATTGAGAATATTTTCATTATTTTTACTTACCCGTAATATTCTTTACTCCTCCATCGACATTAACAAGGACGGTCCGTACCTGGTATTGTTTCAACTACAGAAGCAATTTAGAAACATATATATTAGTGCAGCTCATTACCAGTTAATAAAGATGATAATTAATTCAACATATTATACAAAGCTTTGATTTTAAAAAGGTTATATAAGTTAAGTAACTTTTAATTTCTTTTAACCTTGGAGAGAAGGGTCTTTGCAAGATCTAATACACCAATAGAGGAAGAACCTTTAGCATAAGCAGGCACAAATTCCCCATTCTGATAGCCAGCCAAAAAGTGATAAGCAGCTTGGCCTGGAGAGAGCTTTGATATAGAAGGGATGGTTCCAGAACTGCAGGACAGAAAAAAGTTCCATTCTTTTAACATCAGATGACATTGCAAATACTGCATATGATTGTTAAAATGAACTGAACAACGTTCAGGTATTGTGTGTTACCTATCAGATGTTGCAAGGATGACAGCAGATGGTATCCTATATGGATTTATGCCATCTAGTTTTTTGGTTTGAAACAAAGGTGCAACCCCTTGAGGAGAAAGCACTACACTGGCATCTGCAGATACCAATAGATCGGAATAACTCTGAATGGCATTCTCGGGAGCAAACAAAAGAACTACAGAATCGCAAGATACTAGGAGCCTGAAATTTACAACGTACAAACCTGAGTTAGATATGCACATCTATTTTGGAAATGTAGAAGTAGATAGAAAGCTTTTTACCTCGCAGATAGTGGAAGGCCTCCACGGGCAAATATAACTGGCTCAGATAAAGCAGTTAATGCTAATTTAGTTCCATTTATATCAGCAAATGCTTTACCGCATAAAATAAGTGAAGATCGTTCAATATCAGCAGCTATAAATCCATTATTTCCTTGAGCTCCAAGCCCTATGATATCCTCGACAGCTGTACTGAAGAAAAAAATGTTAGAAGCTGATAAATAATGAATTAGTAAAACAACAGCATTAAAATTTCAAACCTTATTGATGTAGCAATGTAAACGGTTAAAGGACAAGAATCATGGGAAACAGCACGAGTAGGAGTCTCCCAAAGAACGCTTGAAAGTGACAATATGGCAGATGGACTGTCACTAATCACACGAACTTTAGCATCAGATTCCGGAGATAAACCGATAGCCCCGTCATGGACAAAAATGTTTGAGACCGATGATATGTGAGTTGTGACCTGATAAAATCAAGAATAGCAGAACAAGCATTATTGTTTATCAGACTATATATTGCTATAGATATCCAAGAAGCAAGACATTAATATCTGTGATCTCAATACATCTTTTATGCTCAACAATTTAAAAAATCAAACATAATGATTTTATGTTTTTCCTTGAAAAGTACTTAGATACTCCTCTGTTGTTTTACATAAACGGTCCAGTATTACTACTCTCTCTCTCTCTCTCTCTATATATATATATATATTATATGGACTTGTCTTCTGCATCCCTCTCTTGTCACATGTTCCAGAAGCACCTTTCAGAAATTAAGCTTCAACCTACCTAGTAATGAGTTTGACATTTCCCACTAGTGATATAATTGATCATGCTGGCATTGTATGCAAACAGGGAACAGTCTGCAGAAAAATGTTATCATTTTTGAATAAGGAGGATCCAAATTTATTCTCTAAGATTCTAACCATGCATATAGACAGGTGGTGTGTGAGAAAGAATGCATGCGAGTGAGCCGGAGAGAGCAAAGATAAGAAAAATTTTCATTCTTCTATCTAAGAGAAAGGCAAAACAAGAACAAAAACAGTAGAGAACAAAACAAGACATGCCTGCTTCAAAAGTTTACTATATTGTGCCTTTGAAATTGTTGAATTTCCCCCAAGAGTTCCTCTAACATGAAGTGGAAGCCCTGACAAGGTTTCTGACATAAGAAATGGGAACCCCGGAATCAGAAACATGTAAACAATATAACGGACAAAAATACCAATTCAGACAATACATATAAAGTTTTACCTGCAATGGTTGCACCTTTTGCTAGCAACTCAGAAGACTTCAAATTTTGGAAAGCTTTATCCTTCACAATCACACCTTTTCCAGCCAAACCCCAATTAAGTCCATAAGAAAATCCAGGGTTTTCCCTATTAAAAGAAGCAAAGAGCAGAATGCTAAGTGTGCAACTTCCATTAAGTGCAAACTAAAGACTGTCACATACTGTCACATGAATATCACACTTAGCAGCTATATGATTTTTTAACCATGTGGTGAACAAGATATGAATCAGATTCAAACACACATAAAATTCTATTACAAGCAAAAAGCATGAAACTCTTTAGAGTTCAATCAATGGCTGAACAGAAACCATTACAACAGTTCGGTATTCAATGGCTATGAAGCACTGAAATGGAAACACAATATGAGTACAACATGATGGACACAACAAAACACCACCTTTTACCAAAATTAGGATACAGGTACGACAAGACACAATAATAACATAATGTTTATATATTTGGCGGACAGAGTAATGCAAATAAATGTGATTGATAGGCACATATGTCCACCAAAAGGTGGTTCTAAAATTGCATGTGCTTGGTATGTCCAAATGCCTAAAAAAGATGGCTTTTAACATCATTCAAGCAAAATTGAACTAAGGAAAACAATCCTAAGATATTTCTAGAGGCAAAGCAAGAGAAGATATAGAAACTGAACTGATATTTGCCAATCATGATTATTGATGGTTCTTCACCACTGCCTTTGTTGAAGAGAAGATTCACTAACACTAATACATGAAGGCTGTATCAGCCAACATCTTTCTTTTCTTTTCTTCTTCACTTCCTTGTTTATGTGTTCCTTTTCTTGATTTAATATCCAGGGTTCAAAAAATCATTTTAGTTATTAATTTATCTGTTTTTTTTTTTTTTAATCTAGTTGAGGATTTGTCATTCCTTTTTAGCTAAATTGTACTGTGGGTTTAAAATTTATTTTAAGAAATGAAAAAAGAAAAAGTAAACCTCCAGCTGTGTCCCTGTTGTGTTAGTGTCTTGACAGCATCTTTTTTTTTTTTTTTTTCTTTTTGGTGTGTTCCAACATATAGGATGCATATCCGGCCATAAGGAGGCTTGTCATAACCAACGTTGGTATGAAGGGTATATGCCGTGTTGGTGATTCATACTAATCAGTAAAGATATGTGTTTTCCTCCAGATTTGACAGGCAGAAGCAGGAGGAAAAATTCAAAAGCCAGAGACACACCAAATGAAATGTCAATAAATTGATGTCTATGGAAGCCTAAAGAGGAGGAGCAAGGGAACCAAATGTGACTTGATGAAATTTGTATACCGTGCTGGCCAGTCAAAATCATTCCATACCATATGCATTCTTAAACAGCTTAAATATCTATGTTTCTCAAGTAAACCTTTACCTTAGAGATTCAGCTGTTTCACCTTCCTTGTCAATAAAGGGGGCTGAAACTTTGTTCTGCAAAAACCAAAACCTAATAATACTATTAGGTCAAAATTAGTTTAGACTGAACGTAACAAAACACAGAATGTGAGACAAAGCTGAAGTTGAAACAAGGAAAAATAGTTGGTCACAGAATGTGATTCTTGGGGATTTAACAGAATGATGCTGTGAAGCACGAGAAATGCATGCAATAATGTAAATGAAAGACTTTAATACTGTTCCAAAGACAAAACAAATAAATTGTACCCAGATCAAATCAATAAGACCCATGTTACTTAGACTCTTAATTTTTCCTAAAGTATTCATGGCTGATACATATTTGGACATGGGGATGGGATATAATCCTCCAAATATATGATAAAACTTCAGTAAAATTGAGCATACCCATGTCAAACACATACCCATATCCAAGAGATGGCACGATAATCGATTAACAACGCCAATGCAGCTTTTGTGATATGATTATGGTTGATGAAATGTACTAACAAACGAATGAATTTGATTACTGCACTTTCTCCATTCTAAAAAGGGGGAGTGGGGAAGCAGTGTAATTGAGAATTAAGAACCTAGAATGAGTAGCACATATCACCAGCAACACACACAGAGATTATATATACCAGAAGATTTTACTCTTACCTATGTTACTTGGACCCAGATGAATATAAGATAAGAGGTACATGTTCGACATAGTTGTGCCCAGTTTTTTCTAAGCTCTTCTATATATTTGTAGAATCATACCCCCATGGCCAAATATGTATTGGGAATAGAATATTGAACACGGGAACTTTAAATATGCTAGGGTAACAATTAGCATAGATTCCTACTGCTACACCAATTCAAAATAAGGGGTCTAAATGTTCAACAAATTTGCCCATGCTTAAGAAATTAAATGTTAGCATTATACTACATGTAAAAGCCCATTGTGATTGGTTTATACAAAGGTGGTTTATAGAAAGGAAGTTAACCCCAATCCCTAGCTCATAAACCTCTCTCCCGGAAATTCAAACTCAAGACATTTAAGCTGAATTTCAAGTAAGAGTCCACTCCAAATGCCCTTTCAACATTTGCAAAGTTCAAGTTTTTTTTTTTTTGCTAGAGCCTACTCTACTGCTGCTATATGGAGTGCTCTTAGACCTATAGAGCAAATAAGGTAGCTTGGAATAGGTTAATCTGGTTTCAGTACAATGTTCCTAGGTACTATTACCTCTTGGATGGCGATTAAGGACAGACTGTCAACAAAGGATCATTTCTGGGGAATACCACAATGATGAAGTTTGCTCTTTCTGTAAGCAAGAAAATGAAACCAGAAGCCATCTTTTTTTCACTAGCGGGGTAACCAACCAAGTTTGGCAAGCAGTGTAGGAGCTTTGCCAAATTCAAAGAATGGCTTTCAATTGAGAGGAGGAACCGACAATGGCAGTTTAACCACTTGAAAACCAAAGTTCTTATTACTTTCATGTTGCTAATTGCTTGGACTGCTTAGTGCTAACATCAATTTTATATGTAAACAAAGGAATCAGTTCAATTTTTTGCTTATGCAGATTAAGGAATCGGTTTCCATAGTGTTAACTTAGCTCTTTGTACAGTTTGGAACCTAAATAGTTCAATTTTTGCTAAATGATTGTAAAATATATTGTCATTGTAGCAGTTTACTCGCTTATTTATTATATAATGAAAAACTCATTTCAGCTCTAAGCTCATACAAATGCTAAATACTTAGCTCCAGCTAAAGAATCTAAACAAACAATTTAAAAAAAAAAAAGCCAACAACGAAATGCCCCAAAACTCAAACGATAAAATGAAAATATCTAAAATTTCATGTCAAAAGAAGTTAAGCCACATCGAAAGAGCAAAAAATAAAGGAACATAAAAGAGACTTACGCGCCGAGAAGAATTTAGGAAACGAGAGGAAGAAGAAATTTGGAGGAATCGCTTGAGAAAACAGTTCCTCATTTTCGTTTTATTAGCTGATAATGACAGAAACACCTCCGAGAAAATCAATGACTTTGGGAAAATGATAAAACCCAGAATGGTTTTTTTGGTTAAAATTTTCCTTTAGTCCCTGTACTTTTCGAAAATTAGGAATTTAGTCATTGTACTTGTATTTTCAGGATTTTAGTCCCTCTCTAGTTCCTGAATTTTATAATATGAAAAATAGAGGGACTACATTCCTAAGTTTTGAAAAGTATAAGGATTATAGACATATTTTAACCTTTTTTTTTGTAATTACACCCTGTCATTCAAATATATCTAAAAATAATAATTTTTAAGTTCTATCAGCGAGTTTCAAGCAATGATTTAATAATTGGTACTGTAGATTAGTACCTATTGACGAGTAGAAGAATAAATTTTAGATCTAAGTCGATCTGACGATTAATGTCAGAGATTAAAGAAAAAAGTTGTTTTATGAAAAAAATTGAACTGTAGAAGAAAAAGGAAAAAAGAGTTTTCAATTGGTGCAGGAAGTGCGAATAAAAAAACCCATATAGTATCGATTTTAACAGTTTAGTGACTTAGATGAGGACTTTTGAATAGTTCATAAACCAAATTATAATTTTTTAGTTAAGTGACAAAATTAAAACTTACTCATAATTTAGTGACAAATGATGCAATTTACCTTAGAATTTTTAAACAAAAAGTAAGCAGTTTAAAAGTTGTGAATTTATTCTTTATACTTTAATTTGGTTATTTTTTATTTTTGTATTTTTAATTTTAAAATTTTAGTTCTATTATATATTCATTAAAATGAGTTTTTGTTATTTTCAAATTTTGATGTGACAAACATTATCATATGAGTATTGCCATGTCAGTTTGCTATTTTCAACTATTACTTATAAGTTGTTTGCATCAAAATTTGAATTTCAAAATTTAAAAAATATAGGGATTAAAAATGATCCAATTAGAGAATATGAGCTAAAACTATAATTTTATGCATAGTCCATGACTAATAGCATAATTTAACTGAACAAATTTAACCATTAACATTTGTGTTAAAATTGAAAATTCAAAATTTTAAAAATAAAGAGACTAAAACATGAATAATACAAGACTTAGTCATCGAGTAAAGTAATAAACCAGTTGAATTGTCGGATCAAATTTTTTTCCATCTCATCTTTTTATCTTCTATGTCGATAATAGTTACATAGAACATATATTATTTTGGAGGGATTCTTGATTTAATGTAATGGAGAAAGCAGGTTATTTGGGAGATGAAAGATTAACAATCTCACTATTAAACATAGAAATGACCGTTGACATTGTTGGCTGATCATCTGCGCATTATTCTACGCGCATCAATCCAACATGTATGCATCTCAGTATTTCCGAAAGACAACTTTGCTCATAATCAACTTCAATATCTATTAATGCCAAGATGTTATCTTCAATCCACAAGTTCCATGCCTACAAAAATCACAAACTAGTGTCGTTAACCATTGGAAACTTGGATATGTTGTTAGTGATTACGTGAAGTTTGTAAACATACATATCCCAGAAGGCTTAAACAAAGCTCATTGTAAAATTTTGTTTTTCTTCTTCCACTAATGATTTCCAGTAATAAAATACCATAGCTGAAAACATCAGATTCTCTGAAAAAAATAAGCTTGGGCAGGGTGGCTTTGGCCCGGTTTATAGAGTGAGCATTTTAGTTTTATCTAAAAATTCTATAGCAATTGAATTTTTATAATTTAATCCTTCAATTTCAATTCATTAACTTATCAACTAAATTACTTAACCATTCTTTTTTATATTCCTATTTTATATTTACAAACTCGATTGCTGTTCCGGTACTACTAAAAATCGGATTGTTATACCCTCTATTTTTATCGTTGGATAAGGTTCAATTATACTCCCAATGAGAGAATACAAGTATTGGGAGAGAAAAAAAAAAAAACTAGTTAAGATTCCACATTGAAACAATAAAATCCAGCGGGCTCTATCCGACCCAATCTGTTTTTTTTTTCATCATCTGCCTTCGGTATTGGTAATGGTTACATCATTTATAGACCATTTATTATTTGGAAGGGATTCTCCATAAAATGCAGCAGTGAAAGCAGGTTGTGTTGGAGATAGAAGATCAGTGATCTCACTGTTAAGCATAGAAATCACCATCGACATCGATGGCCGATTGTTGGCTTGTTCTTGCACGCACAACAATCCAACATGTATGCATCTCAGTAGTTCTTGATGGCAACATTGCTTAGAAACAAGCTCAGTATCTGCTAATGCCAAAATGTTATCTTCAATCCACAACTTCCATGCCTGCAAAAACAAAAAACAAGTAAACGATTGTTTTTAACCATTGAAAAGTTGGATCTATTAGTGATTATGTAAAGTTGTAAACTTACATATCCGAGAAGGCTAAAAAAATGTTCATTGTTATAGAAACTTGTGTTTCTTCTTCCACTAATGATTTCCAGTAATAAAACACCATAGCTAAAAACGTCAGATTTCTCCGAGAAATGTCCTCTGAATACATATTCAGGAGCCATATATCCACTGCAGATTAAGATTAATTTAACAACAGTATATTTGTACGAAAAAAGGGTTCATGAAAGAGATCCCTAAGTTACTTACTATGTTCCCACTATCCTTCTTGTATTTGCTTGATTTTCGTTGCCACCAAAAATTCTAGCCATCCCAAAATCTGAAATTTTTGGATTCATTTCTTCATCTAATAAGATATTACTTGCCTTTAAATCTCTGTGTATAATTCGCAATCTCGAATCTTGGTGAAGATAAAGAAGGCCTCGACTGATTCCTTTGATGATATTAAACCTGTTTTTCCAGTCCAAGAGTTTTCGCTTTGTCGAATCTTCAAAGAAAGCAAAGAGTATTTCAGATGGGAAACTCAATGCAAGAGTAAAAAAACAAATAAGATGTTAAAGTGATTGGGAAAGTTGAGTAATGATTTCTAACCAAAGAGAAATGCATCCAAGCTTTTGTTAGGCATGTATTCATACACCAACATCTTTTCTTCTCTTTCGATACAACATCCCAACAGTCGAACGAGATTTCGATGTTGAAGTTTAGAAATCACTAACACCTCATTGGCAAATTCTTCAAATCCCTGTCCTGAAACACTTGACAATCTCTTCACTGCTATTTCTTTCCCATCCAACAACTTTCCCTGAAAAAAAAGTAGACCCTTTGAAGTCCATATTTTCAATCAAAGTCGAGTGTGACATGGGTTTGAACTCATTTTTGCATAAAGCTAAAAAGCTCACCCTATAAACCGGGCCAAAGCCACCCTGCCCAAGCTTATTTGAAGGGTTGAAGTCTATTGTTGCAGTGGCAAGTTCCTCAAATTTGAAGAGTGGCAGCTGATGAAGTTTGGTCTCTTTTCCATTGTCTTCAAACATGGCAAGTTCCTCAAATTTCACATATACTCTTCTGCCTGTCCTATCTGATCATATACACACAAAATTCATAGCTCATTATATGTCAGAATTCCAGTTTTCGACTATGGAAATAGAATCAACAGTGGAAAGTACCTCTATCTTTGTTCATCCACCTTAGTAGAAAAATTAAGGAGACGACAATAATGATGGTTGTTCCTATTACCACTGTTATTATGATAGCTACGGTTATGTTCTTTTTATCTGCAAATCCAAAGAACGAAACTGTGAACAGAATTGCAGTGAAGGCAGATAACTAAATGAATACTGAAAAAAATGTTACCGAGTTCGGATCGAGGCAAGCGAATATATAGATCTATCCCTCCATAGGAGAATTCTTGTATATCGATCAAGTCTTTGCTCCACGACATACAACCGATACCGGCATCGAACGCGTAAGCGATACATGAGCAGTTGTTCAAGCATCGGTTTTTGCATTCGTTTTCGAGGTATTCGGACCACTCCGCAAAGTCAGGCACTTTGATTCTCTCGAGCTTCAAAAACCCATATTCGTTATCGTCTGGTTCGCTGTCAGTGTTGTTTACTCGATGGCATCGCAACGGGTTGATCCTCGTACATCCATTAGTCCAATTTCCACTGTTCCATTCATCTATGTTGTTGGGTTTGAACCCTTTCATACAGCTGCAAATTGATGGTTTTTGAGAATTACAGATCCCAAATGCCCCACACGTTCCATAAAGGGCACATTCAGTTTCAGCAGGAGAGTCGTAAGTAGTCCAATTCCCTTTCTCATCATCCCAAAATCGTTGACGAGTAATTCCTTGGGGATCCAAGTAAACATATGATAAATAAGAACTGTTGAAGAAGGCTAAAGTAAGATAAAAAGTTCCTTGGTTGTCATTCACGAGACTTAGTCCATTAAGAACGAAAGAATTCATGTTCGGTATGCCGGTGAAGCTATGGCCATTCCACGGACCGCTCCGCCAATACGGTTTCGTATTGTTCCAAACGAAATTCTGAGGGATGGCTAAAGGCTGTAGACCCGAAGTAAAACTGCCAGTAGATGGATCAGAAGAGCTTTTCCATGATGTCAACTCCACTTTCTCACCGGTTCTTACATTTGTACCGAGTCTCATCATCGGCACAAACACGTTTAACGGCTCCCAGAAACTCTCCCACACGGTGTTTCCGTTAGCCTTCAAAACAAGGTTTCCAGTGTCTAAAATCTGAGCACTTACATTCACTCCTCTAGGATTTCTAACATTGGACGACCACAGAGTCTGGTTTTGACCGTCGGAAACGACGAGGTTTCCGTCGTCGGAAACCATGAAAACCCCAGAATCATCCTTAAGAGGCTTGTTTCTATTCGCTATCCAAATCACAGATTCTTCGAGAACCCCTCTATTATTGTACCATATTCCAACATAGCGATGATCAGTTGAACTAGAAAGGCTAAAGAATCCCAATCGGAAAACCCCATTGTTGGAAACTAAAGCTTGAGAATCGTTGATGGGTGTTGACAATGTAATGGTATCAAAGGCATTGCCAAAGCTTAAACAGCACAAACAATAATAGAGATGAAGAAGAAGTGACAAGTTTGAACCACTCATTATTCACAGAATTCTATGGTCTTCATGAACAAGAACCATTACTAAGCTATTCAAATAAGACGGGTCAATATAAGACAGCCAGTTGACATATGTTGTATTGTTGACTAGTATTTTAATACATTATGATCAAGGCAAGATCCTCAAAGTATTCAACTTTATCAGCTATTCAAATATTTTCTTTTATAGCGTTTAAAGACCGATGAGGTTTGCGTGGCTTTCTTTCCTTCTTCTATAGACTTTTAAAAACCAGAAGTTGGGTTGGGGTCCTGGGGTGGTTGATGATTTTGGTTAAAATATGCCATAGATACTTATACTCTTCACAGATTTACAATTTAGTCTCTATACTTTTATTTTTAGTAAGATTTGTCATTTATTTTTCAATTTTTAAAATTCAGGTTCAACTATTAACACTGATAAATTCTTTTTATTAATCCATTGGTATGATATTTTGAAATAAAAAAAGCTCACTAGTAGTAATGTAACAAAAAAAAAAAAGAACTTTGTCACAATCAAACTCACATCTTTCTGCATTAACAACAATGCTCATACTAATTGAGTTAAGTCTCAATCAGTAAAACTGACATATATTTAAAAAACAAGATATTACAAATTGAGAAAATGGCTCTTGAATATTAGAGATGAACCGACCCAAATTTTAGACCGGTAGTCATATCTTTGTATATGTCTAGTTCTATTGTTTAGATGTATTTTGATTTGTTAATTTGATTAGCAATTTTAATTAATGATAACATTCGCAATTTATATATAAATGAATTTTGATAGGTTAATAATTTATTTATATATAATTGAGGGCTTGATTTAATAATAAATTTGATACTTCATAATTTTGAGATATTAAGTTCAATTTATAATAGTAAATTATGTATGGGTAAATAGAACGAAGTCAGAAATTTTATTTAGGAGGTCGATAAAAATTATAAAATTTTCAAAGATTAAAGTTTAAAGTTTTTTGTTGAAAAGGCTGAAATTATTAAATTATGTAAATGTTTACTGAATAATAATTTTAAACGATTTATTATATTTTAAATTTCAATAATTTTTATTTTAATAATATTGTTTGAGAATTTTAAATTGTGGCCTATTGGTTGGGTATTCACCTCCTCTAAGAATAATTTGGGTTCAAATAATGTTTTGATTGGTGCTATATAATGAAATAATTTAAATAAAAATTAATTGTAAAAAATATTTTAGTATTATTTACTATTAAAGTTATAATTTTACAAAGAGAAAATATTGTGACACTTGATTATTCTCATCAAGTCAATAAATGTATCTGAGAGTTAAAGTTGTAAAAAGTTAATTATTTTCTTAAATTTTTAATTCAAATTACTTTCTACAATATCTAAATAATGATAAATCATTCGAATAATTTATTTTATCTAACTACTATTTCTTTCTCCTAATGTAGGAAAACTATTTAATCAAATAGTAATCACAAATCATGTTATAATTTAATCTTCAATTTATTCAACTCATTTAATAATACTAGACTCATAACTAGTGTATATTCTCAACTTTTTCAAATTATTATTTAACATCTCAGCTAACAGAAGTGCCTGATTGATACATTATTAATACTTTAAGGACTCAATTAAAATATTTTAAAGTCTAAAGGGACTAAGTTGCCACCTTTTACACTACATGGACTAATTTGAATTGATCACTAACAACAGGGACAAATTTGAAGTGATCATGAGAAGTAAGACCTCTAAAATACTTTGACCATTTCTTTTTGCAGACAATAAAATCAACACACAACAAATAGTAAAGATATAAACAAACAATTTTCTCCATTTCTTTTTATTTCTTTAGGAAACATTAACAGATGAAGGGGCACAGGGGGAGACTATAGATCAGTCATTGAATATTCTTCTGCTCTTTGGATTGTGGTATCAACTCTGCTATTTTTTTAATGTCTCGAACCACAACTACAACACTTATTAAACATACTCTAACCCGGAACACTCGATATTAGTCATTCTCTTATTTTGAGTTAGTACAGGACCCCGGGTTTCGTTACCTTTAGGCCATTTCACTTTCGCCATCATCAGCTTAGCAGCAACGGACTTGAGACCGGTCTTCATGCAACGAACAATAACTGTGACGAGCTCTCTGCAGAATACAGTTTTAAATCAGTTATTTCACTAAAAAAACTTTGCAGAGCCAGATGGTGTTCGGGACACAAAAGGCAATACGTCGGATTGAAACATAATGGACAAAGATAACCAATTCTTGAACACTTTCAACTTTCAAGGGACATGAAAGGTACAATGCTAGTTCAATGGCTTCATTACCTGCAGGAAAATTCTCATAAACTATTCTTTCTTCTAGCAATAGTCTCGAACTTGCAATCAAACTATTTGGTAATAAAACAGACTACGAGTGTAATTTGAACCGGACCTCATGAATAAAAGGTAAATATCTTAAACTAAAAGGTTC
The DNA here is from genome assembly GCF_025698485.1 of Gossypium arboreum. Classification (NCBI taxonomy): domain Eukaryota; kingdom Viridiplantae; phylum Streptophyta; class Magnoliopsida; order Malvales; family Malvaceae; genus Gossypium; species Gossypium arboreum. The sequence goes on along the minus strand of NC_069077.1, from coordinate 3,135,500 downwards.
AAGTTTAAGGTTTCATTATTACTAGATTGTTTAAAATTAAAAACATGCAGTCTCAATCATGGCAGTCATTTAATCTTTAAGCATAGTACTATTTCCAACATAAGAACCCCATAAAAATGCCACAACCATATTCCACTTGGACCACAATAAATTCGAAGGAAAGAAAGGATGAAAATCAACAGAATGACTTCCTCAACTATTGCTTTCGTATTTCTTAAAAAAAAAAAAAGCATTTACGGTCTTAAAAGCTAAACTTTTAGTTTTTACTGATCGTGAAAACTATAATAGGGTATGCTATGTTATGATCGGAGTCATAAACAAACTTTGGGTGCAGCCTAATAGAATGCAAAGAACAAAGTATAGCTGTCTGGTTTGAAATTCATAGATTAAGATAACACATTCAGTCCTGGCAATACCGTACAGACTGAATCATATTTGTTACTCCTAAAGGATGCAATGATAATTGGAACTTTAATAACGGTATTGGTGCAAAAATCATCCACCGTACCGCACAAGCCATATGCTTGTTAAGCTTTGTTTTGGAAGCCTAGTGGGAACCTATTTTCACTGCACTTCCCGACAATCTGTTAGTCAAGTTGAATCTGTGTATGACCCAATTATTACAGAAAGTCGAGCATGGCCCTAAATATTTGCCTGCTCAAGTTGTAACGATCTCTTTTCTCTGGTTTATGTCCTGCCCTCTAAATAGCTATGTACTCCTCATAATAGTAGTTATAATGAAAGATGAGAAAGTAAGGGTAAAAAGCTTATATTTTTATATAGTAACATGTAATTTAAAAGGTATATTTGAGACTTACAATGGTGAGCAAGGAGAACGTCCACCATTTACGTAATAAACGAACAAATATGAATCATAATGCTGACCATTGATCAAGTAAAATCCATGCAACCTCCGTACGCAATTGAACGACATCTTTGTGTATAAATGAATGGCTGGATTATTATAAGAAATCACATGCAAGTAAACTGCACGGCACACTGGGATGCTCGAAGCATATTTAATAACTTCTCGTATAAGTGCTGTAGCTGTTGATCAAATACCAAGCAAACTTTTGTCATAGGCTGAAGATTTCATTTAAAAAGAAAAATGGAAAAAGGAAATGATGAAGAAGAACCGTTATTAGATGAAAATGCTCCTACCTATACCGAGATTTCTGTATGCATCTACAACTCCGAGTGTCAGAATATACACTAATGTTTGATCCACCCTTGATGAGTCATACCTGAGCAAATCCGCTATCTGCATGGTATATGTTAGTCAAAATGAATTGCATGAACCATTCAAATAGTTCATTATAAACGAAAATTGAAGAAAATATTTAAGACCTGAAAACAGAACCTACATGTTGAATGACAACGATTAATTATTATACCAAATGGTTACTACTTATTCAAACATTTTAAACCCTGCTTAAGTAAAAATCCAACCACCAAGCAAAGATCATTAATGCATTATATACACATAGGCACATAGATAAAACACCTCACTATCCTTTGCCAAGATGATTCTTGCAGTAACAAATCCGATAAGCTCATCACTTTGACCATCAGGTCGACTGCGATCAACAGCTGCCCATGACACAACATCACACCCATTCACGACACTTTGGAAAAACTCAGACTCATACCTGAAGAGAACAATACCCTTCCTTGAAGATGCAAGAACAAGAAATACTCTTTACCAAAGAACCTCGATAGAAAAACCAATACACTTCTTACCTAATAGGAAATACGTCACTGTGGATTCGTTCTAAGGTCTCTAAATCAGATGGCTTTATAGGCCTATAGCAGATGGTAGGACGATGTTGGATTCTTGGGTTCACCATCAAGGACGTATAATTAATCCCCAAAAAATATGTGATAGATTTGAAGTTGTAAAGGAATTCCTGCTTCCATTTATGCAGCATCAGCCACAATCTCCATGCAGCACCTGAATGAAAACCGACACAAAATTCCACATTCTATTAGTTCCTTCTAATGTCATATAAACCCGACACCAAGCTGAAAACACACAAAACCACAACTCGTGGACATGACTCAGAAACTAAAGGTCCCTTCATTTTATAGCCATTATACCCTTCTTTACATCATTAGAGAACTTCAAAGAAAACTATGTAACAGCTTTCCAATTACAACATTATTTCTTTTGCTATTCTGTTCTTTATTTTAACTGTACCAAATCATATTTTTGAAGAATTAAAAATTAAAAAAGGTTTTTTTCTTTTAAAAGCAACATCAATGATTTCACTTCTTTATCACCTGCATTTTCTTTTATAAACAAATTAATAAACCAACAGCAAGTAGCAAAGAACAAACTACACCTAAAATAAAGCTTCAAAAACATACTAAGATTCACTTTCTTTTACCTATTTCCATAAGAAAACAAAGAAACCAATAACAAGGTTTAACATTTAAACCCAGCTTTCTTTCACCCCTTTCACCTAAAATAAACCCAGAATTCTACTATCCAATTGAATAATTGAATATCAATAAAGAAAGCTTTAACATTTAAATGAAGCAAAAACCCAGAATTCTAAATACACTAAAAAACTAACAAAACCAATAAACAAAAGGATAAATTATTGAAAACCAAGTTGGAAATCAACCCAAATAGGCAAAATAAAAAAAATAAAAAAAGAATCCAAAGAACAAAGACCTTAAATGCAGAATAGCAAAATTACAAACAAAACTATTGAAAATTTTGTGGAGAAAAGGGGAAAGCTACCATACCTGGAGAATCTCAAGCTAAAACAAAGATCGAATTAGAAGGGGATCGTGGGAAATCAAAGGGTTTAAAAGAAAGGTTTTATTTGTTGATCAGTGAAGGGGGGAAAAGGAAACGGCAGAGAAACATACGACTTGAGACCAGACACGGGCTTTTGTCTTATTGGTGATGATTTGTGTTTTCTTTCTTGGGAATAAATTGATGATTGTTGATTAATTAGAAGTGTAGTAATCAAAGTAGATGAATAGATTCTTAATCTGATTCTTAAGCTAAACAAAACTCAATGTGGAAGATAAGGCTATTTTCGGAAAAATATAAAAATTATTTATTACATTTCTAAGTGAAAACATTTCCCCAGCTATTTTTTTTATTGTTGGGTTAATATTATTTTAACCTTCTCAACTTGTATAAAGTATCTAATTGGTCCTTAATTTTTTTTTTTTAATTTAGTTGGTACTTTTCGTTACTCTAAGTTGATATCTCTGCATTAAAATCGTGAGTTTATATTGACGTAACATTAATAGCCAATCCGATAGTTACATTAAGAATAAACTTGAACAAATGAGTGTCTAAATTCAAATATATATGAACAAATGAGTGTCTATATTCAAATATAATGGTATAAGAAATCAAAGACAATTCATATTTATTATAAACACTATTAATCTCTTCATAAGTTTTTTTTTTTTACTACATCATTTGTAATGGTATAAGTTTTTCCTTTCGAAAAGCATATTTGAATTTTGTCATAGTTTCATTGAACATCACTGCTTGAATTTTAGTCGAAGTTTTCAAATAACGAAAAGGCAATTTTAAATCATATTCAAATAATATATATTGTTTTTAAAGATTATAGATAGATTATAAATTATCGATATAGAAAAATAATAATATTTTAATATTCTATATTATTTTTATAAAAATAATATATTCATCTACAGTTAGATCTATTCATGATTGGACTATTTGTCTAGACCCGAAGGTCCATTTAAAATTTGAGAGTGTTTGGAGAAAAATATCAAACCCGAAAAATAAATTTGGATAAAAAAATTAGATATGTTTAAAAGATGGATCGAGCTCGACCTTGAACATTTAAGTCTCGAACTCATTTCAAATTTAACCCAATTTTAAAAGGTTACAATGTTTTATGCTATTCTTTATAAATAATGTAATTTATAACACATAAAAATAAAAATTCAATCTATAATAATATATAATACTACTATAATGTAAATATTAAAAAATTAAAATGACTATATATAAAAATTATAATAAATAAAAATATATAAAACTATTAAATATTAAATTAAATAATAAATATTTTTAACAAATATGCGGGACTAACATGAGTTGGGATTAACCGTTTATAAAGATATATTTTATTTAATTAATTTTATTTTAATTATATTTAAGATTGATTGAATTTCTAATATATATTTTATTTAATTATTTAAAATATAAAATCAGACAATTAAAAATTTTAAATAAAGACCTACCAACAAAGTAGTAATTAATTTTATATTTTATATATATGGTTTTACAAATAGTCACGTGTTAAGTCGGTCTTTTTTCTTTATTTTTTTAATTTCATTTCATTTCTTCATGTAAATAATCAAATCTATAAAAAGCACCATAAAGGCCTAAAACCCTTCCTTAGCTTTTACTCTTTCAAATCTTAGCTCTTCCCATGGCAAATTCACTCACTCGCTGATCTTCAAATCCATATTTATTTTCTTCGAAAACTCTTTTCCTTAATTTTTCTTATCACTAAAATCCTGTAATGGATTCTCTTCATGATTCAATATCAGCGGCGAACGCGGCGGCCACTGCCAACGGCAACACCGTGCCCCCTTTTCTCAGCAAAACCTACGATGTGGTGAATGACCCATCGACCGACTCCGTCGTGTCGTGGAGTAGCGGTAATAACAGTTTTGTTGTCTGGAAAGTGCCGGAGTTTGCAAGGGATCTTTTGCCCAAGTATTTTAAGCACAATAACTTCTCCAGCTTTGTCAGGCAGCTCAATACATATGTGGGTATTTCTTTTTTTCCTTTTTATTCATTTTCTTTTTCTTCTTATTTGTTTTTAAATAAATATCGATTTTTATACATTTCGATAGTATTTGGGCGTTAGCTTTAGGTTATATAGTCCTGCTTGGAATTTTAACGCAAATTTGTTGTTTGATTTTCTTCGACGCTCTGGGTCTAGTTTGTTTTGCTTTAAAAAAAAAGAAAAAAAAGAACCCTTATGGATGTTGGATTATGAATGGTGATATTGGTTTTGCTGAAATTAGTGCGAATTCCCGCTGTAATATGCTGGTTATGCTGTTGAGTGACAATAAACTTGAATCTATTTACAATAACTGAGTAGCTCTTTAATGGTTGTAGTTCGTGGTATTATATCTGATCATCAATGGCGTGCAAATGATTGATTGAAAAGAATTGAGATATATAAAAACGAAGAACTGAATGTTTGTGTATATGATTTGGGGTCCGACACAAATCTTTTCAGCCGAAAGGATTGAAGGAGCTAAGGATCTCAATTTGTCTGGCCAAATTTGACGATTTTGAAATGAGATTTGCTGCCAATGAGATCTGCTGATGCGCCTTTGGATGTTTTGTTATTGTTTGGGTTAATGAATCCATGTAGCATGCTTTGATTTAGTGACAGACTTTTCATTTAGAGATTCAGTATGCAATCCTCTGTGCAATTTTCAGATACTAGCATCTTGCCTCGTTTCTTTTTCAAGAAACATTATCTTGGATGTTTCACTTAAATTCTTTGTGCCGTCCTTTGCTTTCCCCCCTTTTTGCTTTTGTATCAGCTGAAATGTCTAGTTTAGCATTCATGTGTGTTATTTGTACCAGCTTCATGTTTATAAAACAAATCCTGAATGCCATTATTAATATTTTCATCTAAAATCCTATATAAACTCTGCAGATGTATTTTACAATCTGTGACATTTTTGAGTCAGTCTCGATTCTTATTTTGCTCGTCATGTGATCTAACTACATGTGTTTGCTTAAAGAGAAAGTCAAGACGAAGTGCTTCATAACCTAAATTTTGTTCAGATTTTTAAAAAAAAAAATCTTTTTGACCAACAAGTGAACAAAGGTCTGATGGTGAGAGTAGAATTCGTAGGCTGCTGCTGTGGATTGTAATTTGAAATGTTATTCATTGAGAGGGTCGACTTTAGATATTGAAGTTCCCCGACCTATTTTCTTTTTCTTGAGCTGATGAACTCATCAAACTGTAATTGTGTTTGTTATCTGCAGGTTTAAGTATATGCATGTAATTACTAATTGATTGTGGTCAGGCATTCGGGTTCTACCAAGACAGATGATATCTGATTCAATTAGATATTAAACTTCAATCCTACTTTATCATATGCGGGGTTTGCTAAATTCAGTTCGGTAAATATATAGAATAAATTGTGTAGTTGATTATCATAACTTTTTTCCTTTAGGGTTTTAGAAAAGTTGACCCTGACCGCTGGGAATTCGCTAATGAGGGGTTCCTACGAGGTCAGAAACATCTATTGAAAACTATCAGCAGGCGGAAACCTCCTAATGTCCAGAGTAATCAGCAACCTCAAGTTCAGAACTCATCTGTTGGAGCTTGCATTGAGGTCGGGAAGTTTGGTCTCGAAGAGGAGGTTGAAAGACTTAAGAGGGACAAGAATGTTCTCATGCAGGAACTTGTTAGGTTGAGGCAGCAGCAGCAAACAACGGATAGCCAGTTGCAAACTGTTGGCCAGCGTGTACAGGTGATGGAGCAGAGGCAGCAGCAAATGATGTCTTTTCTTGCCAAGGCCATGCAAAGTCCGAGTTTCTTAGGCCAGCTTGTACAGCAGCAAAATGAAAGCAACAGGCGCATTACTGGAGCAAACAAGAAGAGGAGACTCCCCAGGCAGGATGAAGAAAATTTAGCTGGTGAAAATGGTGCCGTATCTGCTAAAGGGCAGATTGTAAAGTTCCAGCCTTCACTGAATGAGGCAGCGAAGGCGATGCTGCACCAGATAATGAAGATGAATACATCACCTAGGTTGGACCCTTCGATAAATAATTCGGGTTCATTCTTGATTGATGGTGTTCCTCCTTCCAATGCACCGGACAGCAGGAGCTCGTCCAGTCGGATTTCAGGTGTGACACTTTCAGAAGTCCAACCAGCTTCTGCGCAATCTTATCTGCAAGCGGAATCGGGTTTTCCTGACACTTGTCTGTCAGCTGCTGCTCATTTAACATCCGATCATACTAATGCAGATCAAATTTCTCGGATAAATGAGCATAAATCTCAGAAACATGGAGTTATTCCAAATGTTTCTCAAATGCAAGGAACTATGCCTGATGGCACAGTTGGACTTACTGACAGAAGTTTGGCAGGATCTGAGAGAGGCAGTGCGGAGTATCTTGATCCACTATTAGACGTTTTGGATGGTACAATGCCTGTAGAAACTGATGATTTTTCTGCCGATCATGATATGGACATCTTGCTCAATGGATCTCCTGAACTTCCAGCAATTAATGACGTTTTTTGGGAGAAGTTTCTTGCAACAAGCCCTCTCACCGGGGACACCGATGAAATTAGTTCAAGCTCACTTGAAAATGGTGCAAACCTGGAACAACAGCAAGCACCGGTAAGGCAAGAGAGCGGTTGGGATGGAATTCATCATATGAACCATCTTACCGAGCAAATGGGCCTTCTTTCATCAAATGGCCAGACCAGGTGACGTCCCACAAATCATATGCGTGAGGTAAATTTTTGAACTTTTCAACCATTTTAATGTAGTCGTTACAAACATAGTACTATCCTGAATCAGTAGATAACAAGGAAATGCTCTTTGTTTTAATATTTTGATATTTATTGCCATTTTTAATCTGCAATGAGCGCAATGTTAAGAGAAGCTATCATCAGTTTTTGAGTTTTACAGTTTGGTATGGTTTTTGCAGAGGTTGATGATGATCTATGATGCAGTCAAGAAAAGCTTTTTAATTCAAAGAGAAATGGTTTGTTGTTGAAAGGGGTTACTTTTGGTGTTACTACATGTACCAATAACATAAATGCATTGGAAATGGTTATCCAAATACATATGTATGATGTTTCTCGACTTTACTTATCATCTTACAAATATGTTGTCTTTTGCACCTGTTTTACCCGTAGATGAATTCTAGGAAGAAGGATCTTTTCGCATGGCCCTCACTTGCCCGCTATTACTAGTTATTCGGGTTTTTTTTTCTTGAAATTCTTATTTTCGGTACATGTTTAGAAATGATCCGATTACATATATGTTGAGTAAAACTTGAATAGTAGGCTCATTGGCTGAAATGAGTTCATTTATATCCGAGACCAAGGTTCAATTTGTAGGTTTGTCTATGTGGTAGTGTAATGTGTGTGTTTGAGTTTCAACTTAATATTGTATAAAAAAAAACCTTACGTGTTGAGTAAATATATAATCCTTTCAAATGATTTCAAGTGAGATTCAATTGTCTGGAGATTTAACCTTTATTTTTCTTTTTTTGGATATTACAACTTTACTTTGCACATATATATATAACAACAAAATTATTAAGCTTTGCATGCTTTTTCTAAGATGTGCACATGAATATAACATGTTATAACAGGCATCTTAAGAAAAATTTCAAGCATGATCATATTAAAATCAATGGATATCTCTAAACATGATATCAATAATATTCATAAATTCCATTCCAAAACATGCTTAGAAACAAAACTTCAAAAGGGAACTAATTTAATCATTTTTTTCAATGAAGTAGTGGTTTTCCCATTTTTCATTTTTCTGAGCTAAGAGCATCTAAATATTTTGGCTTCAACAATACTACAACAGATAATTACTTGCATTTTGGTACTCAAATTGTTTTGGGTCCTTTGAACCTTAAGAACTCATACTTATTTAATTTTATATTGGATTTTTTTTATTGGACAAGTATGTGATGTATGGTTCTAAAAATGACAATTTCACATTTTGCCATTTTTGCTGAGTTTAAAATAAATGCTTTTTCTTTCTTCAAGCTATCAAATTTCATTTTCCAACTCATTTATTTTTGGAAACCTCAAATTTTATTTTCAATTTTTCATTTGAGCTTTCCAAATCAATTTTTGTTTTCAAAAGAAAATTAATTTCAACTTTAAATTTTGAAATCATTTTCTTGTGTTTGGAATTCATTGTCTCAAATTTTAATATTTATTCACTAAAAGTATTTTGTAGTTTATCAAAAGACTATGAGTTTAAATCATGTGAATTAAATGATATCTCTTGCTCTTTAAGAGCCATGAAACATATCACCTTTGAATTTGATCGGTGACTTTCACTTGATTGTTCATCTTTGATTTGCTTACCACTAGTTCAGCTTTCTTTCTCACAAGTCTTCTTAATCTCCTTTTCTTCCTTCTTAACTACATAGATTTTCCCTAGTCTATCCCATATCTACATAAGGAAATTTTGTTGAAAATTTCTATTACTCATGCCACAAAGGGGTGTGTGTGCATGGCCTTATAGTTGGATTGAGCGTTTGTCTTGTCATTTGCACCATAATAAAATGTTTGGAGAAAAAAATTTCATCTTTACTTTTCAATTTGAATGATTTTCTCATTTAGGAGTGGAGGATATATGAAGAAATGACTGTTTTGCAAAGTTGTTGACTTTGACTCAAATGTCATCTTTTAAATTTGATATTTTACCTCCATCGTCTCTCTCAATGGTGAAACACTTGATGGAGAATTAGCTCTGATACTAATTATTAGGCTTAAAAATACCAAGAGGAGATATATTGATATTTTAAAATTTTCTACTAACTTTTTTAAATGACAAGGAAAGGGATGAAAAGTTTGGACAATTCGATTTATAATGGTTCGACCTCAATTGCCTACATTTACTATCTTGATATACTTCAATCAATGATTTTCCAATTTACTATACTTGAATTATTACCTTTCAAAGAAAATGTGTAAGACTTACAATGCATATCTTTTTCACAAGGCTAAGATAGAAATTTCTCGAATTTTTACGACTTAACTAAAACCCTCTAGCTTTTTGGCTCAATTAGAAACTATTTACAATCTACTTAAGGTTTTATACCTCAAAAACCTTAAATATGCTCTTTACAGAAGGAGAAGATGAGCAAATTAATAATAAACTTCTATAGGTGTGTGTTTGCAAATTGAAGCTCTAAACGCAAAGATTTGAGAGTTAGAAAATATATTAAAATAAATTCTAAATGAGTATGTACAAGAGAAAATGAAGAAAATAAAGAATTGAATGTTTTTTTCTTGATTTCTATGCTTGAATGGTCATCTCTTATATCTTGAAGTATTCTTGATGTGTATATATAACAAGGGAAAAATTTGTTACCTTTATAGTCATTGAAGATAGTTTCTAGTCATTGGAAGCATTGCAGATAGACTTATATTTATACAACTCACAAGATATATGGGTAGAAATGAACTTGTATCAGTAAAAGTCTGGAGGAATGCTTGGGGTACTCTCTGACTTATTTATATTTAAATAATATTAAGATAGATATAAACTAACAAACAAATGGCTCTAAATCAGGAACAATAATAATAGCATAATAGTAAAATGATAATAAAATAGTGAAAAAATAATAAGAAAATAGTAACAAAACAGCAAGAACACAATAATTTTTTTTTGTCTTTTTGCTAAGTCGAGCTTAAGCCCTAACCAAAAAAGCTTTACTTGAGATTTGACCCGTTTTTAGATGGACCTTGTTTTTGTGCCAAAATCTATTTTTTATCTATATTTTACTCAAATCATTTTACTTTTTAAACGAATTTTTGGACCGGCCTAACTATTCATCATTACCAGTTTTGGCCAAACTTTGTTTCAAGAGTTGGTGCATGCTGGTGGTGCTCCTATGCTAGGAGAGGGGCTACCAAGTTGAAGCTGACAGTGGCTATTGCCTAACCTCTTTTTTTCTTCTAAACAAAATAGTCTTTGTTCAATAGCAGGAGGATTCAAAGGAAGGAAACGAGAAAACAATTCTATCCTACTAACTTTTCAGGCTCAATAAATTCTCACTCTGCTGGGTTGATAGTTGAATCTGGAATCACCTTAAACTACCCTAGAGTGGAAAAAGTAATTCCACTTAACTTGTAACAAGTACTTTCTGAGTTATTTGTCCAAAATTGAACGATCCGTTAAATTTTGAGATGATTTAAATAAAAATATTAAGTTTAAAAAATAAATTTAGATAAAAAAATTAGATCCATTTAAAATATAACTTGAATTTGAGCTTGAATATTCAAGGTTCGAATTGACCCGCTTTTAAGTTTATAATACTTTATATTATGTTGTTTTTTATAAATTATATAATTTATAATACATAAAATGAAATCTATAATAATATATAATACTACTACAATATAAACATTAAAAATTATTTAATTTACTAAATATAATATTTTAATAAATAAAAATATATAAAATCATTAAGTACTAATTTTAAAATAATATAAATATATATATATTTAAAAATAATACGGACAGGTTTAAAATGAGTTTAGGTTAGCTATTTATAAATTATAGGCAGATTTGGACAAAATTTTAAGTCTATATTTTGAGTCGGGCCGAACTTGGAGAAATATAAAATATGTTAATATCAACCTAGGCCTACCTGGTTTACGAACACCTCTACCTTCCAATCCTTTCGAGCCAAACCTTTAGCAAAATGAGTTCCAGATAGACCAAAATAAAAAAGAGGCTGATAAATGAGTTGTTAATATATCATTCAAGTAGCAATTCATTTTTATATCATATTAAAAAATATATTTTTTATTCATTTTAAGATGATTTAATAAAAATGTAAATTTAATAACTAAAAATATGATAAATTTAATTAAAAACTAAAATAGCTTTTATTTAAACATGAATTATTATGCCTTCAAACATAGAATAAATACATCCTAATATCCTACCTTTTAATAGAAAAAGAAAATGATAGAAGACGCCAAGAAGCTGCATTTATAAAAAGTGGTACGGTGCCGTTTATTTTCTTTTTCATTGACAAATGGAATCACGGCAATAACCTTCACATATACGCTATATTTATTATTTTACTTAACAAAAAAGCAAAAAGAAAAAGAAATTTAATAAAATAAAATAAAAAAACGTGCCTTTTTGCGTCGTATATGAAGAAAGACCGAGTCTGAAACTCCAATGAAAGATCAAAAACTCAACTTTACAGTTTGATTTCAATTTCCAAAGGTAAATCAATTCATGGTCTCTGTTATAATTTTTTTATTTTTAATTTTTAATTTTCATTACATTTTTTATGTAATTTATGATTTTTTTTCCTGATTTTGATTTTGAAGTATTTAGAATCTAGGTTTAGCTGACCCAGCAGTTGACTTAATGAACCTGATTTTTTTTTTTACAATTTTTTTCCTTATAATTATTAGTAGTTAAGCAAGCCCTTTAACTAGTTTTCTGGTAATCTGATCCAAGTTTAGATTTTTTTTTTTAAGGTTTTAAAGGTTTGGAGTTTTTTTAGTTTATGTACTCATGCACTTGTATCTGTGTTCTAAATTGCTGCTAAAATAGGAAGGGAGAAATTGATATTTGTTTTTAAACTCTTGAGTTATTTTGCTTTGAATTAGGTATTTGTTCTTTTGTTTCTTTAATCAGTAACTTGTTCAATTTTTGGAGGTTTTGAAGTTAAAATTTTGAAAACTGAGTTTTTTTTTTTCTCTCCTGAAGATTGGGGAATTGGGGTTTTACTCATTTTTGTGTTTGAAGTATTTTAATGCTATATAAATTTTAGATTTGAATCAAGTTCTGCTGGAACTTACTAGGGATGAACATTGAAAAGAAAACCAGATATTTGATTGTTCTGATTAATGATGATGGAGGAAAATCATAGTTATTCCTGTTTGGTTATTTCTAACATTTATGTAATTTTGAGGCTTTTGGGTGTTTATATTTACCATGGAAGATTACTAGGAAGAAATTTTATGTTAGATTCTGACCCTAGGATGGATGTCATTATTTCTTTGCGTTTCTCCATTTTAATTTTTTTTTTTGTTTGGATGTTTTTTCAGGATATAGATTTTTTGTTTTGAAGGTTTGGTGAAAATGGACAAGAATTTGATGGACAAAGTTTCTGCCTTTGGTGAGCTCCTGAAGACGGAAGGAGCCGAGGTGGGAAGAAAGATGAGTGCTGGCATGAGCTCGGTTAGCTTTAAAGTGAAAGAGCTCTTCCAAGGCCCGAACCCTGCTGATAAGCTTGTCGACGATGCCACCTCAGAGGCCCTTGATGAGCCTGACTGGGCCTTGAATCTCGATATCTGTGACATGATCAACCATGAAAAAATTAGCAGTGTTGAACTGATTCGTGGCATAAAACGAAAGATAATGTTGAAGAACCCTAGGGTTCAATACTTGTCATTGGTGTTGCTTGAAACTTGTGTCAAGAATTGCGAGAAGGCATTTTCCGAGGTAGCAGCTGAGAGAGTTCTTGATGAGATGGTTAAGCTTATTGATGATCCACAGACTGTTGTTAATAATCGAAACAAAGCTTTGATGCTTATTGAAGCCTGGGGGGAGTCAACCAGTGAGCTCCGCTATTTGCCTGTTTATGAAGAGACTTACAAGGTAAAAACGTATATTTTCTATATCATTTTCTACTGTTGTTGAAATAAGTTTTGAAAAACAATTATTTGGTTTTATTTACTTGTTTTCCCATGATGGTGTTTCTGATTGAAAGTCGTGGAGCTTTAGTTCTATTCATTAAATTTATACGCTTGCTGGTACAGTCTTGGAATTGTTGTTTATTTATCCTGCAAATCCTCATAAAATCATGAGATGGGGAATTTTTTGAACAATTGAATCCAAATACACGGTGCAATGTTGCTACTAAGATGAACCTGTATCTTTATCTTTTGATGACTAGTGAGATTCTGTTGAATGATCCTTTTTTCCTTTGTAGAGTTTAAAATCAAGGGGTATTCGCTTTCCTGGACGTGACAATGAGAGTTTGGCACCTATTTTTACCCCCCCTCGCTCAGTTTCTGCAGCTGAAGTGGATGCTAGTCTTGCAAATCAGTTTCAACATGACATGCAGCTTCAGCATGACACTCCTCCCCAAGCCTTTACCGCTGAACAAACTAAGGAAGCATTTGATGTAGCAAGAAATAGCATTGAGCTTCTTTCAACTGTGTTATCCTCATCACCACAACAAGATGCTCTCGAGGTATTATTGTCTTTTTATGCTCTATATAGTTTCTAACTTCATAAATTAGGAATGAAGTATTCTTCCTTCTGGTGGTGCCGAGTAACACGCCTTTAAAAATTCGAGTCTTGGCTCTTATGAGTTGTTAATGTGTTTTGTCTACCTATTCCTTTATCAACGAATGTTTTAGAATGATGTTACATGTAGTGAGCCTTTTTTAAACTCGTTGAATCTTAAGTAATTTTCGTTGTTTTGTTGGCAGGATGACTTGACAACTACACTTGTCCAGCAATGTCGGCAGTCCCAATCCACTATTCTAAGAATCATTGACACTGCTGGAGATAACGAGGCCTTGCTTTTTGAAGCTTTGAATGTGAACGATGAGATCCAGAAAGCTCTCTCAAAGTACGAAGAGTTGAATGAGCCATCAGCAGTTCGACGTGAGCCGGAACCTGCTATGATTCCAGTGGCTGTTGAGCCTGATGATTCTCCCCGTCATCCGAAAGAAGATACCTTGATCCGAAAACCAGCAGGTACACGACACGGGACTCACGGTGGAAGCAATGATGACATGATGGATGATCTCGATGAAATGATTTTCGGTAAGAAAGGTGGAGGTTCATCCGGAGGGGGTCAAGATTCAAAGAAGCAACAAGGACCAAAAGATGATCTAATCACATTCTGACTGCTATTCAATACCATTCACAATTTACAACACAAGGCCCGTGCCGGGCCATTGTAAGCATAGAAAAAGACTGGAATAGGAAACTCGGGACGGGATTGCGGACTTTTTCTTTCGCATGCTACCTTTGATTGTTCCAGAACGTTATGTGTAAGTAATACATGCTTGGATTTGTTTACTTGGCTGTCATATTGGTGGTTTGATGACATGACTGGCTCTTTGCTCATTGCTGCTTTATTTATGTCCTTCCATTTTATATATTTATATGGAATTATGGATATTGGGTTACACAACGAAAATAACTACATTTTGATGAGGTTTTTAGATCAAGTTTTTGATTTAATTATTTGGGTGTTGGTGTATGATTTAAGTTTGTGATCTTTAGTCTAATCTAGTCCAGTGTAGATCAAGTTTTCAGCCCCAAGTAACGACAAAGCTACAAAATTATTCTAGGGTTCAAAATAAATTATGATTTTTTGGGGGTTACAAAATTTGAGGGACTAAATGAACACCAATTTGTATTGATCAATGTATTAAAATTTCATAATATATAGACAAGTATAATAAAAATGCAAATGCATGTCTAAATAATTATAGTGTAGGATTATGTGAGCTTTTAGTCTCACAAATTTGAGTTCTTCTAAATTCAATAGTAAAATTTAAATTATACTAACAGTCCGCGACAAAAATACATGCATAGCATGCACATTTGATGAGATCTCACTTGCACATGATGACACTCGAACTTAAGTACATAAATACCAAAGGTTTTCGTCTTAACCAAGAATGTCAATGCCTCGTTAACAATGCAATTATTCTATTTAAATATTATTATAAATATAAAATAAAAATTAATTATGATTTTAGTCCTTCCACTATGCTAAAATATGAGGTTCAATCCCTCTATTTTTGGGATGAACTATTTTAATTTGACGTAATTTAATACTTTATTTTTATAATATTATTAGTAGGTTCAAATTAATAACATGGTTAATTGTAGCAATTAAGTGATAACATTTATTGATAAAATATGATTGATCGAATTTTATATAGTCTTAATTATGTGATTGAATAATAATAAATTCTATTGCATCAATTTGAGTATTCTAATAATATTATAAAAGTAGAAGATTTAAATAAAGTCGAGGAACACAACTAAGGTTCTAGAGGGACTAAAGCCAAAA
This sequence comes from Gossypium arboreum, assembly GCF_025698485.1. Classification (NCBI taxonomy): domain Eukaryota; kingdom Viridiplantae; phylum Streptophyta; class Magnoliopsida; order Malvales; family Malvaceae; genus Gossypium; species Gossypium arboreum. The sequence goes on along the minus strand of NC_069077.1, from coordinate 3,119,686 downwards.
TAAGACTAAAGTTTAATTATAGTTTTAGTCTTTCTACTATGTTAAATTTCTTTTATTGCTATTCAATTCACACAATCAAAGTAACATGAAAGCCATATTTAACCGGAATAAATTTGCATATCAAATGAATGCTTAATGTTCACATTATTACTTCTAGAGTTAATCGTGCCCTACATCCTCAAACAATATCTTCATTTTAAATTACTTCTTAAATATTAAAATATTTTAATTACTTCCCGAACTATTCAGCTGTATCAATAAGGTCATTGCATTATTGAAATTATCAATTTAACCTTTAAATGATATGTCAAATTTTACGTGGCATAGTTTAAAATGAAAAGGCTAAAGAAAAATGTATATTGTAAAAATATTGGGTTTTAAGGTTTTCGTAACTTTTATAAAAGCTTTATTGCTTACTCACTTTTTTTTCGGTTTTACTTCAGTTTTAGTTTTTATTTTTAAAAGTTATACCTAATATTTTACTTTTTTAAAATTATTATTTAAATTATGACACGTAAGATTTGACATATCATGTAATGATTAAAATGAATGATTTTAATAATTAAAGGAATATAACATCAATAGTTTGATGATGTAATTTGATTGTTTTGAAGTTTTTGGGTCAATTTAGAATGTGTGTCATAGTTTGGGGATATCTATGTAATTAACACTTACTTTAATGGCAGCAATGCCATCAAGTTGGACTTAGAGGGACTAAAACCATAATTAGATTAAAAAATTATATCGATTAAAACACTCAGATCTCTACACTATCCTCCACTGACACGGTTCCTCTAATACACTGAAAATGAGAGCGAAGCAAATGCCGTCGTCGATCTTAACGAGATCCAAATCCCCAGTTATTCTCTTATTCGCCGTCACTATCCTCGCTCTCTCTTTCTTCTTCTTCTTCCTCTTTTCTCCCTCCTCCACCACGACCACCACCGCCGCCGTCGCTGTTCCCTATCGGTATCCGTCCGTACGTCCCGAAACCTCGTTCGTCGCCTCCCTCGAGCACTTCCTCGCTCACAAGGCTCCCAAAATCCCCGCCTCTTCCGACGATACGGTGGGTTCCGTGATCGATCATGACGTCAGGAGGCTCGACGAGAGGAAGTTCGTCAAGGAAATGGAGTGGTTGCGTGGCGATCCGTACTACCCGATGTCCATGCCGGTTAGGGTTTACGTTTACGAAATGCCGAGCAAGTTCACCTACGATTTGCTTTGGTTGTTTTGGAATACTTATCGAGAAACTTCTAATCTTACTTCCAATGGCAGCCCCGTTCACCGTTTAATCGAACAGGTGAGATCATTTCATTTTAATAGGAAATATATCTCTATATGGTAAGTAGCGAGTTGAAGTGAATTGAAGATTCTCGATTTGGTTAGCAAAGTTGACAAATTGTTTTATATATATATTTTTCAAATTGGCTTTTCTTTATTGGTGTTGCAGCATTCTATTGATTATTGGCTTTGGGCGGATTTGATTGCTCCTGAATCCGAAAGGCTATTGAAGAATGTTGTGAGAGTTGTTAAGCAGGAGGAGGCGGATTTATTTTATGTGCCGTTTTTCACCACGATTAGCTTTTTCTTATTGGAGAAACAACAATGCAAGGCGTTATATAGGGTGTGAGTGCGTTTCCTGGTTTTATAATATTTGTTTCTACATTTTCTTGTTACCCTGTTTTAGAATGTTTAGAATACGAGCTTGATTTCACTCCTATTCTGTTGTTTACTTTTTGTGTCTACGGTAAGTGTGTGCGACTGTTTTTTGCTGTGTCATGCACTTGTTGAGTTATTCGGGTTTATCAATTATTATAATTTAGGTAAATGCATTTTATGGAGTCATTCTTTTCAAAGGAGGTAGTGATTTATGTTGCACTAGCTCTTTGTGTTTGGTGAAGTACCTGTTTCCAACACTTGTGCCCTACAGGGATGTGACTTTCAAGCATACTTCAAAAAAGTAGAAAAACTTGGAAAATTTGACCATACCCATGCCCAACACATACTCACACCCGAGTCCGAGCAACATAGGTAGTACTTAGTAGGGCAAGCAAATAAATTTATAATTGGGTCAATTCCTGTGCATTTCAAGTTCTAGATTAAGTTTATTAATAATTTAGCTAGTTTCTGCTTGACTTTCTTCTTTTTGCTGTCACTAAACTCAACTTTTGAGATCCAATTTGTATTAAGGTGTTGATTGGTTTGTCTTGTCTTAGTTTTGGTTTGTGTTTCATGAATTATGTTATCCTTTTTAATTCCATTTTCTCTGATTGAAAAGTTTTTGGGGCACATATATTGCACAAAACAGTGCATGGTTTCCCTTCAATAACTTGTTTAATGTTTTATTTGAACAAATGTGTAAGTTTTAGAATTTGCCTATTCAAGGATTTTGTTTCCTTTTGGTTTCAGGAAGCCCTGAAATGGGTGACAGATCAACCTGCATGGAAACGATCTGAAGGAAGGGATCACATATTTCCCATTCATCATCCATGGTCCTTTAAGTCAGTTCGCAGATATGTGAAAAATGCAATTTGGCTTTTACCAGACATGGACTCCACAGGGAATTGGTAAATATATGACTCTTGCAGATGAGATAGAACTTTCAACATTACTAGTCATTTCAGCTTTTGAAAACGAAATACTTCAACATTCTAGGTACAAACCGGGGCAAGTTTCACTGGAGAAGGACCTCATTCTCCCTTATGTACCAAATGTTGATTTATGTGATGCAAAATGCTTATTGGAAAGTGAATCAAAGAGAACAGCACTGCTTTTCTTCCGCGGACGACTTAAAAGAAATGCTGTGAGGGTTTCAACTGTCTTATTAAAAAAGCCTTTGATTTTTTGCATTTTCACTGAATTTTCTATAATGAAAGAATGGCTCATTTTGGGCTTGTCAATAATATACATGCTTCTCCAAGAGGTTTCCAGAGTTTTGCCAACTTGTCCCCCCCCCAAATACTAGAATGGTTTAACAAGAAAGGGAAGGTGGACGGAAGAGAGGAGGAAGATGTGCCTATGTGTTTTAGAATTTTTATGAATTTGAATGGAGTGTTAAGTTATCCTTTTTAAACAGAAGAAGATGCCTTCTCGGGCCTTTTCTTTGAATCCCACCTAGATATTTTAATGGTTGACTTCAAAGTAGCATTACATGTTTTCTCTCCAACATTGCCTTTACTCTCTGTCAGTCTTACACGCATGAATAATGTTTTTCATTTGATCTCTTGGCTGCTTATTTTGTAATTTTTCTTTCTCAGGGAGGAAAGATACGTGCTAAAATTGGTGCAGAACTAACAGGTGCCAAGGATGTAGTCATAGAGGAGGGAACTGCTGGGGAGGGAGGAAAAGCTGCTGCTCAGAAGGGGATGCGTAGGTAAGATAAGCTGATTCTTTTTCAGGGTGTTATATATCCTCCTTAATGCTGTGATTTTTCTCCTCTGTTATCAGGTCTATATTTTGTTTAAGTCCAGCTGGTGACACTCCCTCCTCTGCTAGATTGTTTGATGCTATTGTCAGTGGGTGTATACCTGTTATTATTAGTGATGAATTGGAGCTCCCTTTTGAAGGAATACTTGATTATAGGAAGGTATGCGTGCTTTTTCCTTTGCTTGAGTTGTCACTTCCTTTCCCTTGATGCATCTTGGCTACCTTGAGGGTGCTTTCTACATTTTGTTCAATGACTGCCTAAAAATAGAACTTCACTACTTTTGCTGATTAAGCTGCAATCAAAGAATAAAATGGAGTTCATATACACATAATAGCTAGTAAGTCACTTATTTTTTATTGTCTATTTTTTGTTTCTTTTCATGCAGATGGCTGTATTTATTTCTTCAACTGATGCTGTGCAACCTGGTTGGATTCTAAGATACTTAACGAGCATTAGTTCTACTCAGATAAGAGAAATGAGGAGGAACCTTGCCGAGGTTTGTGTTTGCAAAGTTAGATGGAAAAAAAAATCCCCATTGTCCATGCTTGTATCTAAGGATAAAGTTTTAGCAACCTGTTCTATTTTGCATAATGATCTCTTTATGTCTTAACAATTTTGCTGGTACCAGGTGAGAGGCCTTTAGGATTTTATATGAGTTAGCAAGAATTTAATTTCATTTGGTAATATTTAGCTACTCACATGACTTGTTTTCATCTAAGGGAAGGGAATTTTTTTTACTTATTTTGAGAAGGTTTTATTTTTTTTACTAGTTTTACTCATCCTTCTATTTTCAAGTTTAAATTTGTACAAACTATTCTTTATGTTATAACAGGTTATTTTAATATTCATGTAATAATTAAGCTTTTCCTTGAGTTAATACACTAAACAACCAAACGAGGCATAAGTTTCATTAATAATTGGGTTTTACATTTTTAATTTCCTGCTTAACCTTTATCTTTTCATTCAGGAGAATAATCTGAAAGAAAGAAACTTTGGAGAATATTGTTAGCTAATACCATCTTTCATGATGCTAATTTGACTTACTCATTTGTCCAGTACTCAAGGCATTTCGTTTACTCTAATCCAGCTCAACCCTTGGGGCCGGAAGATCTAGTTTGGCGAATGGTTTACTACTTTCTTTTCACTAAAATTTTAGCCTATATTTGTATCTTTGGTTGCCATATTTGAGAAATAATGCTGAATCTTATTGCTCCGAGTATACAATTGTTTCTGTTGGAAAAACTAATTTAGAAGGGAAATTCTCCTTGATGGCAATAGTGGTGCCACCTCATTAGTAGTTATCTCAGTTTCATTACCACATCGTTACATAGGTCGTTGAAATTGGTTTTGCTTGTACAGAGATGATCCTTTTAGTATCAGGCAGGACTGTTAATGCTTGAAAATTGAGAACAGAAATAGAATAGGATAAAAAGATAGGAAAACAATAAAAGAAGATGGGTGTAGAAACTTATTAGATGTTGGATTATGTTACTAACAGACATGCATGTATCATAAGAATGATGACATTGCCTATGCATGCTGCATGCTAGTTTTAGTTTTTTATTTTTTATTATTTTTTTATTTTTTTTATGGCTATGAATCTATTGAGAGAGTAATTGTGTTTCTCATTAGAGTCATCTTCCTTGTAAAAGCTGGTGGTAATACATGAAAATGTAATGTTCAAATGATTAACAAGTTTTTGAACTTGTGATTTACCTTGCATTTCTTGTTTGCAACAGATGGCTGGTAAATTGGTGAACATCAAGCTTCATACTCGGAGATCCCAACGCGTGGTTAAAGAATCAAGAAGTGTCTGCACTTGTGATTGCAGGCGATCCAACAGTACCCATTCCAATCCTATCAATTGATTGATCTCATTTTGTGGCTGTTGTTAGAATCATGAACCTGAGTTTGCAAGAACACCTTTTTGATTACCCAAAGTAACATTTTGGCTTTTGTTCATTGTAAATTGTTGCACGAATAGAGGGATGAATATATATACAATATAAATGCATGTGATTAAGTCATTCATTGAAATATCATATTTGTAATTAAAATCAATCATTTTCATATTAGTATCACTAATTATAATACAATATTAATGATTTTGAATGTCGTTATTTTAACTTTATTTTAGCTTTGCTCGTAAAAATATTACTTTTTACTAGTAGTGTACTTGATAATAATCTTTCTTTATGTGTCAATTTGTTATTATACTAGATAATGATACAATCACAAAAAATTACATAAAAGATATTTATAAAAAAGGTAAACTACATAAATGGTGATCAAACTTTCAAAAGTTTCATTTTAGGTAATTGGGAAAAAAAGTTTGCAATTTAGACACTTACATTTCGTAGTAGCAATATTTATATATATTTTTCATTTCTCACATAATTTAAGTAAAATAAAAATTTATCATTTTAGTCCGAATCTTTTCAATATAAATGAGGTTTAATCCTTTAATAATAAAAAGAGAGGTTAACCCTTGAAATTGGGGGCAACAACAGCCACCTGCTGTTTCAGCTTTTGAAGTGAAGAGTAGTAAGGGGAGGTTTGACAGTTGGATGAAACCTCAATGAGTGAAACCCCAGAAGACGAGATCAGGATAAGCAATACTGATGATGAAAGCTTGTGAGTTCTCACCTGACACTAAGTGGTAGAGAGATTAGGGGCATTGCTTAAAGTTTTAAGATAGAAGTTGTGCCCAATTTGTCAAGTTATTTGGGGGTCCTTACATTTTTCTTTGTTGGTTTGGTTTTAATTTAACCGATCTGAGAATGGAGATACCGAGTAGCTTTAGTTTCCCGTTTCGAAATATATGTTCATACCTTTAGTTTTTAAAAGAATGGAATGAAGAATTAAGGATATTGGAGTTGCCCTAGAAATGCAATTACCAGGATCTAAGATTGTGTAAGCTGAATCGGAGCACCTACACCAAAATATCCCTTCGCTAAACATTCCCACCACCCTTAACTGAGATTGAAAGGCAGAAGCTGCAAAGCAAATAATAATAATTTTTTAGGGATTAAAACACATCATTCAACTTCCAAATGCAAAAAAAAAGTTGCCTTCCAGTTAGGTCCCTCAAAAGCAGAACAAAAACGATTCAGCTATAGGTTTTCCACAAACCAAACTCAAGCCCCTTTTCTTTTCTTCAATTTTTAGCCTTAACCTCATTCTTTTAGGAGGATTAAACCTCGTTTATATTTGAAGAATGGGAAACTAAAATGATAATTTGTTTGTTTTACTTGAATTATGTGGAAAATACAAAATTTTAGAAATAATCCCACATCAGATTTTCAATTACGATTTTAATGGAAGTGATAAAAATTATCAAACTATATAATGTGAGTGTCTAAATTGTAAATTTTTTTCAGTGCCTAAAATGAAAAATTTTAAAATTGGGTGACCACCTGTATAGTTTACCCAATAAAAGATTGTCTAGTGATTAATTGAAATGGTAAAGTTTTATCTTTAAAAGTCTTGATGTCAGGTTTAGAATTTATTATTATTTAATTAAAAAATAAAAAGCAGCTTAATACTTTCAACAAGGTATAATTGGGTATCCACTTATTCAACCGATTTGTTGAGCCTTTGTAATCATTAAAATTTAATTAAAAAAACTTTAATGCAAGTTTAATTATTAAATTGAGCTTATTATAGTATTATTTTTTGTTACATGACTATTAAATAATTTTATTTTTTAATTTTAAAATGTCATAACGATGAATTTAATAAAAAATTTAACGATTTTAACAAGTGAACCTAAATTTTAAAATATGAAAAATAGAAGGACAAACTTTCTAGAAATAAAAATAAAATGGACTAAATTTTAAATATTCAAAACTTAGAACACATTGTAACCTGGGTTTTTACTAAAATAAATTAAAAAATTATTTACCAAAATAGGTTGTCAGCCAGATTATTTACTAAAATAGAGTGTTTTTTTCATTCGCGCCTATCTGACAGGCGCGAATGATTATTTTATATTAAAAAAATATTTTTTGTTTTTATATTAAAAATATTAAAAAATATTTTCGGTCAATATGACTGCGTATAAATCTGAATCTGAGTTGCGCCTACTTGAGAGGCGCGACTAATCGAGCCTTTCTCTGAGGCGCAAATGATTGTGCCTACCTCAGATGCGCAAATGGTTGTTGTGGGGCCCACACGAGCTTACCTTTTCCCCTATATATACCCCGATTAACAAATGAACACATCAAATCATTTGGTGGATGCTGGTTTTTTCACTAAAATAAATTTAGAGGTTTTTATTTAGACGGCATATAAATGAAGTATTTGTTATGCTCCTATAATTGGTGAATACAATATTAATATTCTAAATTTTGGTGAATACAATATCAATATTCTAAATTTTGTAGCAGGTGAAAGTTACCAATCGTATTGTTTCTTTTATGGTCCCAATCATATTCTATGTATATGCTAAAGTTTTAAAAAAATAGGTTTGTATAAATTTTAACTTGATTTTCAAATAAATAAAAATAATAATCATTCTTTATGGGCTCGATATTTGTTTAAATATGTGAGTCGATATTATGTTTCTTCAATAATCAGACTTAATTTTGATGGTTTATTTATCTACTTTTTGATGTAATAAATATGTGCCCTTATCTAGAAAAAAAATAAAAAGATTAGAAATATTGCTGACTATAATTACATGGTGGTAGACTTTGTAAATTGAACGCGGAAAAATATGAAATAAGAATTTTTAAACATAATTATTATTTTTATTGAATTTGAATGAGTTGGTTCGATTCCCATAAAGTAAAAATTTGAGAATAAATTTATAAATTACAGAGGCTGCAGGGAGGGACTGTTAGAACAATGAGGCAGGTAGCAAGTAAGCGACATCTGAAATTGAAGGTGCACTTGTCAAGCTGCCCATTTGTGCCTATCTACTAGTAGATTAATCGCGCCTATCCGATAGGCTCGATTCCTTTTACCCATATTTTGACTGTTAAACCTTATTTTTACTCATATATATTTAAATATTTTAATAAAATAAAAAATAATATTTTATTTAAAAACCAAAAAAAAAAGAATTTAATATAAAATAATCATTTGAGCCTGTCAGATAGGCGCGAATGAATAAAACACCTCATTTTCGTATATAATTGGGCTGACAACCTATTTTGATAAATAATTCTTTTTTTTTTTAATTTATTTTAGTAAAAAAGCCTTGTAACCTCTTATCAAACACACCCAATATCAACGTATTAACTTCAATCATCATCTCTCGTGGGAAGGACAAAAAAGTCACATCACAAAAGATAAAATCCGTCTGAAGACAAAAAGGAATATCAAACAAACAATGATGGAACATGTGAGCTTTCGCGTTGGTATGAACATTTTTGAAAAAACGGAACATTTCCATTTGACAAAATGTCATCAATACCCTTTTCTCTTATCTTCTACCGAAATTCCCATAATACCCTCATCCTAATATTAATGATCAACGATTCTTTTTACTCGTTTTCCCCCTTTTGGTCAATAGGAACCAACACCTAAACCCCAAAATTCAAAATTTAAATAATAACAATAAACAAATACCAAATAATAATAATAAAATGTTATTTTATTATTATTTTGGCCATAAAAGAAAGAAAAGTAACCAATAATAATAAAAAGAAAATTCCCACCATACTCCTAAATTTAATGAATTTATGTTCTTTTATTTTAAATTTTTTATAATTTCTCTTAATTTCAATATTGAGTAAATTAATTTATTTAAAAAATTAGAACAATTGATATTTAAATAAATTAATTCATCAATGCATACACATTTTATTAAATTTTGTTTTGATTCTAAAATTGGATACAATTTTAAAGAGTCTAAAAATTCAAAAAGAATATATAAAATAAATTTTAGATTCAAGTATATATATAAATAGACAAAATGTGTAAATTTTGAAGTATAAATTTATTGTTATACTGATTAAAAATATATAAAATTGATAAAAATATTAATATTATAATTAATTATCTTTAAATACTTTTAAAATTGACAAATATTAAATTATTTTAATTTTTAAAAATTATATCAAAATTAAGAACCGGAAAGATTCTTTTACCTTTTCTTTCTCTCCTTTTTGGTCATAAAATAGCAACCTCCTTTTTCTCTCTTTGTCCAAAACCAACACCTAACAAGCCTTGCCCATAATAATAATAATAATAATAATAATAAAATAGTGATTGTATTATATAATTTAACATTATAATTTAAAATATTTAAAAGATTATAATTTTATATCATATAAAATTTAATGCATTTTATATAAATTCTATATTTTTACCATAGCTTATCAAATGTCATATGATACTCATAATATAAATACTCAAAAAACATTGTAATATATAAAATTAGTAAGAATAGGTTTGAATGGGATGTATTTAGTGTAAAAATAACGGTGGCGGTAAAATTAGATACTATAATGATATTGTAGCATGAAAAAAAAATAAGTTAAACACATCGTACTGTACCAATCACTTATCTAAACTCACTTTAAAAAAAATATTAACAAATCTGTTCAATACATTCAAATAGTTAGATTGATCAAATAAAAATCAATTAATATATATATTTAAATATATATTTTAATTGTTATAAAATTTTAATAATTTATTTAACATTCCAAACCAATTATCTGACAAAAAATTGATAATACTACCGATTTAATCACGGATTCAATTTTAAAAATCATGAACAATTTCCGTTAAATACAGATTCCTTTTTACCAGCATTAAATACAGATTGAAGTGTTGATATATAAAAAAATTACTACAAAAGAATCCAAAATATTATTTTTAATTTATATTAAAAAAAATCAAAATGATGGTAGGCCGGCAATGACCAACTCATAAACTTTCATGATCCATTCACACGTTCTCTTCCCCTTCACTTCACCACTTCCAATTTAAAAAGACCCCATTTATTAAGAAATTTTCCTTTATTTTTTATTACAAAAATGAATCCCAACTCATCCTTACCATATACAAAAAAACACGCTCTTTTTTGATTTCATGCCTTAAAATAACCATATACTCGACCAGTCGTGATATCTTAGTGCTTGTAGTTTTGCTTCTCACGACTTGGTCTCTTTTTCATATTTTTTTTCTTACAAAGGTTTAACAGGCAACAGTTGGAGACCAACAACTCAAGAGAATCATAGAATATGAACAGTTTGAATTGTTCAGGTTTTTTATAAGGCTATGTCAAGATTGGACAAAGAAAAAGGGTTTTAAATAATATCCCTTTTTTTTATAAAGATTTTCAAGTGCTTTCTTTTTGGAAGTTGACAGAAAGTATAAAAGGTGAGGTTTTATCTTGTTGGTGTTGCTAATGCTATGTCAAAGATCTGTTCTTTGCTTTGTTTTTAGTCATGTTTTGATCTTTTTCTTCCTTTAAGGAAAATTGGGTTTTTAATTGTTTCTTTGAAGCCTTTTTGTTTGGTTGATTGGAAAATGAGAGAGAAAGAGAGGGAAATTTTGAGATTTTGATATAGGGTATTTTTTTAGTTTTTTTTGTGGGGTTGAACTTGAAGTTTTAGTTCTAGTTTTCAGGTATGTTTATTTGTGTTTCTTTACTTTCTCTGTGTATATTTAGTGTTATGTGAGACCTGTTTGGTTGCTAAGAAACTGTGGGAACCTAAGGAAAAAAAAGATTTAGCTATTCCATTTGTTTGCTGATTTTGACTTAATTTGAACTTAAAGTTATATATGATTTAGTTGCTTTTACTATCAATTGTTGAAATTTGCATATTTGAGTAAAATCTTTATTAGTGCTTATAGTGATAATATGTTGAATTATGGAAATTCAGGATTTGTTGGGATAGTTCTCTGTTAGTACTAAAAGGATGGCATCGAGGTCCTTCAAAGGGAGTCGATCATCTTTATCAATTTCATCGGATGCAGCTGAGTCACATAAGCCTCCAGTGCCTCCAACTGTGACATTTGCACGGAGAACTTCCTCGGGTCGATACGTGAGCTACTCAAGGGATGATCTTGACAGTGAGCTTGGTTGTAGTGATTTCATGAACTATACGGTGCATATACCGCCCACCCCAGACAACCAACCAATGGACCCTTCTATTTCTCAGAAGGTTGAAGAGCAATACGTGTCAAATTCACTTTTTACCGGTGGATTCAATAGTGTTACACGAGCTCATCTTATGGACAAGGTGATCGAGTCTGAAACAAACCATCCCCAGATGGCTGGTGCAAAGGGATCTTCATGTGCAATTCCTGGGTGTGATGCAAATGTGATGAGCGATGAACGCGGTCTAGATATTCTCCCTTGTGAGTGTGATTTCAAAATCTGTCGGGATTGTTACATTGATGCGGTGAAAACTGGGGGTGGAATATGCCCTGGGTGTAAGGAGCCGTATAAGAACACGGATCTCGATGAAACAGCTGTGGATAGTAATACCAGGCCACTTCCACTACCTCCTCCGAGTACAATGTCCAAAATGGAGAGGAGATTGTCTTTAATGAAGTCAACAAAGTCGGCCCTGATGAGGAGTCAAACTGGAGACTTTGATCACAATCGGTGGTTGTTTGAGACTAGAGGGACTTATGGTTATGGCAATGCTATATGGCCAAAGGATGGTAACCTAGGAAACGGAGACGATGATGAAGCTGCTGAGCCAACAGAGTTGATGAACAAACCGTGGAGGCCTCTCACTCGGAAATTAAAAATACCAGCAGCCATTCTGAGTCCATATCGGTATTGTCTCCATTTCTAGATCATCGAACATGTTATATTTCTTCACTATGTCGCATCTTTGAATATTTGTATCTTTGTAACAGGTCTTCCGTCATTACCTTAACTTTGCTTGCAATGTCATATTATGCTTGCAGGCTTTTAATATTTATACGAGTTGTTGTCCTTGGCTTGTTTTTGGCTTGGAGGGTCACCAATCCGAACAAAGATGCGATATGGCTATGGGGAATGTCTGTTGTTTGTGAAATTTGGTTTGCTTTTTCATGGCTTCTCGACCAACTGCCGAAGCTCTGTCCGATTAATCGTGCTACAGACCTTAACGTGCTGAAGGAAAAATTTGAAACACCAAGTCCTAGCAACCCTACTGGAAAGTCTGACCTTCCAGGAATCGATGTATTTGTCTCTACTGCGGATCCTGAGAAAGAACCACCTCTTGTCACTGCAAACACTATCTTGTCAATTCTAGCAGCCAACTACCCCGTTGAAAAACTTGCTTGTTATGTTTCTGATGACGGAGGAGCACTTTTAACGTTCGAGGCTATGGCTGAAGCAGCGAGTTTTGCTAATTTATGGGTTCCTTTTTGTCGTAAACATGATATTGAACCGAGGAATCCGGAATCTTACTTCAATTTGAAGAGAGATCCTTACAAGAATAAAGTCAAACCAGATTTTGTTAAGGACCGACGGCGAGTTAAACGTGAATATGATGAATTCAAGGTCCGTATCAATGGTTTGCCGGACTCCATTTGCCGTAGATCCGATGCCTTTCATGCAAGGGAGGAAATCAAGGCAATGAAGCTTCAGAGACAGAACAGAGGGGATGAACCTATAGACAGTGTGAAAATCCCGAAAGCGACATGGATGGCTGATGGAACTCATTGGCCTGGGACTTGGTTGAATCCATCAACCGATCACTCTCGGGGTGACCATGCTGGTATAATACAGGTGATGTTGAAACCTCCAAGTGATGAACCACTACATGGAACTGCTGAGGATGGGCTAATTGATCTCACTGATGTTGATATTCGTCTCCCATTGCTTGTTTATGTTTCTCGTGAGAAGCGCCCAGGCTATGATCACAACAAGAAGGCAGGTGCCATGAATGCCCTGGTTCGGGCGTCTGCAATTATGTCAAATGGTCCATTTATCCTGAACCTCGACTGTGACCACTATATCTACAACTCTCAGGCAATGAGGGAAGGCATGTGTTTCATGATGGATCGAGGAGGTGACCGCCTTTGTTATGTCCAGTTCCCTCAGAGGTTTGAGGGTATTGACCCTTCGGATCGATATGCCAATCACAATACTGTTTTCTTTGATGTGAACATGAGAGCTCTTGATGGTCTTATGGGTCCTGTCTATGTTGGAACCGGATGCCTCTTTCGAAGGATTGCGCTTTATGGCTTTGACCCGCCTCGATCAAAAGAACACCATGCTGGATGCTGCAGTTGCTGCTTTGGTCGTAGCAGAAAGCATTCTTCAATGGCACACACCCCGGAGGAGAATCGTGCACTGAGAATGGGTGATTCCGATGATGAAGAGATGAACCTATCGTTGCTTCCGAAGCGGTTCGGGAACTCAACATTTCTCATTGATTCAATTCCAGTGGCGGAGTTTCAAGGTCGTCCCCTTGCGGATCATCCAGCTGTGAAGAATGGGCGCCCCCCTGGTGCTTTAACTATTCCTCGTGAACTTCTAGATGCCTCAACTGTTGCTGAGGCAATCAGTGTTATTTCGTGCTGGTACGAGGACAAGACTGAGTGGGGACAGCGTGTTGGGTGGATTTATGGTTCCGTTACCGAAGATGTGGTCACTGGATATAGAATGCACAACAGAGGATGGAAATCAGTTTATTGTGTGACCAAACGTGATGCTTTCCGTGGAACCGCTCCGATCAATCTCACTGATCGACTTCACCAAGTCCTGCGTTGGGCAACTGGCTCTGTTGAGATCTTCTTTTCCCGTAACAATGCTCTCCTCGCCAGTCCACGAATGAAGTTATTGCAGAGGATTGCATATCTAAACGTCGGAATCTACCCCTTTACCTCGATTTTCCTGATTGTCTACTGCTTCCTTCCCGCACTTTCCCTCTTCTCCGGCCAGTTCATCGTGCAGACCCTCAATGTCACTTTCCTTACATACCTCCTCATCATTACTGTAACTCTTTGTTTGCTTGCCGTGCTAGAAATCAAGTGGTCTGGTATTGAGTTAGAAGAATGGTGGAGAAACGAGCAGTTTTGGTTAATTGGGGGCACAAGTGCCCATCTTGCTGCTGTGCTTCAAGGGCTATTGAAAGTGATTGCTGGGATCGAGATTTCGTTCACTTTGACGTCAAAATCTGGGGGGGACGATTTGGATGATGAGTATGCTGATCTCTACGTTGTCAAATGGACGTCCCTGATGATACCACCGATAACAATCATGATGGTCAACTTAATAGCGATAGCGGTCGGGTTTAGCCGAACAGTTTACAGCGTCATACCTCAGTGGAGCCGTCTGCTCGGTGGAGTTTTCTTCAGTTTTTGGGTTTTGGCTCATCTCTATCCCTTTGCTAAAGGGCTTATGGGAAGAAGAGGGCGTACGCCTACCATCGTTTTTGTGTGGTCGGGTCTTATTGCCATTACCATATCCCTCCTTTGGGTCGCAATAAATCCCCCATCCGGTACTAACCAAATCGGAGGCTCGTTCCAGTTCCCTTGATCCGGCATTCTTTACGCTAAGGCGAATCGGTTCAATGACATTCCTTCATTCTTTCCTTTTCCCCGTACAAGCCGATTATGCCTGTGAAAAATACTAGTCATGTTCTATATATACATGTCCTTGCTGATGTTTTTATATGGATTACTCAATTGTACCTCAAATTATTTTTTGTTATGGATAGCCATTTTTATATGCTTAACTTGTTTACTTTCGAAACTTGGATTGATTGAGGAGCAAAAACCGAATTTAACTGCGTCTTATAGTAAGAAAAACAAACTTGGATACTCTCTAGAATTGAAGAAAAAAATATTGTATATGTTGAGATTGAAATATCGTATTTGCACGTTACTTTTATAAAAAAAATTAAATAGTAGGATAATATATTTTAAGCGCATTCAAATTTATGTTGTCTTATATTGATAATAATGTTTATGTCGATCGAGTCAAGATTTAATTGAGAAAATCAACATACATTTAATTATTTTAAATTTTATTTTTAAAATATTATGTAAGTTTTATTTTTAATTGACATAGTAAAAGAAGATTTACTCGTAAATATTGATTGCTAACCTTAAACCCAAATTTTAACCAAGTATACAATAATTAAATGATTAATGTTATGATTATCTATATAATATATTTTAATTTATTGTTTAATATAAAAATATATTAAATTTACCTATTAATTATATTTATATAAGTAACATAAACTATTAATTAAGAAATTACAAAGCCTTTATTTCTTTTATTTAATCAATACTCATTTTAAGTGTTTTAATATCTTAATTAATAGTTTACCTTACATGCAGGTAAATATAATTTATAGATAAATTTATCAATTTAATTATAAAATTATTAAACTTTTTCTCATATACTAATTAAGTTATATTTGTACAAGGGTGCTTATCGATAAAAGTTAGTTATAATCGATTTGAACCCAAAACACCATACATGATAAATAATATATTTTATTATTATAATTAAAGAATCAACTAATTTTTATGTGAATCTTTTAAAAATATATCTAATATAAAAAAAATTCACCCATATTGTGAGTGTGCCATAAATCTAGAAATTTTGATGTTTTAAAATTTTAATTATTGTCGAAATAAAGTTTTAAAAATGAAAAATAAATTTAGAAAATAGAGTAAAATATTGCTATATGTATATATCAAAATTTAAAATAAATTACATTGTAGAATCAATTTGAGGAAATATAATAGCTTTGCTCACTGTTTAGATACTCCAGCTCACAACTTTTTGTATCGGCATGTGAAAGTATCTCTTTATTTCAAGAGGTGAGCAATATCTCGCTATTGTTATTGCTATTCCTTTATGTAAGTTTTAGAGTATTCCAAAACCTTACTCCAAATATCATCAATTATCATTAAATATTTTTTATCTTCCGTGGAAGTAAACAACTTCTATGCTAATTCTTCGTCCATTATCTTCCTATCATTTTTATCTAAAATTTTGAAACTAGATAAACTATTTTCTCAATTTTTTTTTAGCACCGTTGAAAAACGTATACCAAAACTAAGTACTTGAAATGACTAATGACTTGGCTATACCGATATATATTCTTGGCAAGAGTGATCTTTCCTAGACCATCCATTCCACATATGCAAACAACCTTTAGTGCCATGAGTTTCCTAGTCAACGAGAAGGGAGACTAATTTCTTGATATCAACATCCAATCCAACAACATTCTTATCGATGATGTGAGGATAAGGTTACCTTGATTCTCTGTGTAATAGCCAATTTTGGCCTAAAAAATAAAACCCAAATAAAAATAAAATAGTCCAAAATAAATGTCCATTTACAAAACCCACACCAGCCCAAAATTTAAAACCCAAAATAAACTCAATAACCTAAACCTTAATAGCCCACTTGCTTAAAATTTTTCAGCATCAAACCCTAGCCCTCAAGCCTCCAGCAGCCGCACACTAGGCCAACCACTGGTCACTTCGCGCAGAGCCTTCCCCGCACGCCATCGCCGGCCTCCACTCGTCTGACACCTGCAAGACGAACCTAACACGCAACATGCAAAAAACAAAAAGGAAAAAAAACAAAAAATAGTAGCAGACAATAAGCAAAAAAAAACAAACAAAATGGATCTATGTAATTCGGTTATAAAAACCAAGGCATATCACTTTGTATTTTTTACGCATATTAAGCAATCAAAAAGCAAAAATAAAAGCAAAAAAAAGGTTGATTTCGATTTCCATTTTCGTGTTCTTTTCTTTTTTATATTTTATTTATAAATCTCTTCTAAACAAAAATAATAAGATGAGGAGAGGGCTTACCCGGAATCCCTGTGATTGTGTCGCTGGAGACTCTCTCTGTTGCTGAAATCAGACCCAAAAGGAGGAGAGGAGAGACTTTCTTCCTCTCGATCGACGGGCTGAAGGCGCAAAAGGGGAGGGGTTTCCAAACCCTAACAAAGATTTATCAATGGGGAAAAAGGGAGTGTTTTTCTGATTTTTTAGAGAAGGAAGCAAAAATGAAGCAAAAATAAAATTTTTTAACTTAAATAAAGCAATAAAACGGTGTCGTTTTGCACCCTGAGCCCTAGTGCGGCGCCGTATGGAGCCTTTGCCTGCGCGACCCGACCCGTACCCAGGGGGATCCGCGTTTTTCTCATTATTGGGAAATTTATGTTCGAGGTCCCTCTGCTTTTGCGAGACTTTGCAATGTGGTCCTTTTATGCTTCTTTTATTTTTTTAATTTTTGCCGCATGTTTTTGTTTTCGTTTCAGTATGGTCTATCTCGAAACACAGCGCATGAGGGCTGGGGATATTTCCCAATTAGTCCCTCATTTGTTTCAGCGTGTTTCATCTAGGCCCTCGACAGCCTATTTTCTATTATTTATAATTTATACCCTAAATTTTAATTCTATTTCAACTTAATCCTTGGTCTGTTTAATTGATTTATTTATTTCTTTTTCATTTTTTAAGATATGTTATTATTATTCATTTTAGGTTCCTACATTATATACTTCAAATTATTATATCGTGTTTATTTTGAAATTATTTATATACTTCAAATTATTATGTCTTTTATTTTGAAATTACTTATATACTTCAAAATATTATATCTTATTTATTTTGAAATTATTTATATACTTTAAACTTTTATATATATTATTTATTTTGAAATTATTTATATACTTTAAACTTTTATATATATTATTTATTTTGAAATTATTTATATACTTTAAACTTTTATATATTATTTATTTTAGATTATTTATATACATGTGTTTTTCTATTTAAACTGTTTTTATACATTATTTATTTCAAATTTCTCTTTTCATATTATTTATTCTAAATATTTTTATACGTTATTTATGTTAAACCATTTTATATATTATCCATTTTAAGTTTCTATATGTTATTTTGTTATACTATTTTATATGTGAACGATTTTAAATTCTTTTGTTATTTATTACAAACCTTTTATCATTATTTACTTTAAGATTTCATATATATATATATATTACTTATATTAAATTATTTTATATACTTTTTATATATTATATATATATTTTTGAAAATTTGTTTTCCATATAATATTTATTTTAGACATTCTATGTTTTCTTTTAAATGGTTATATATACTATTTATTTTAAGTTGTATTTTAAATTATTTTGTGTATTAATTATTTTAGATTGTATTATACTATTCCCATTAAATTGTTTTTTATAATATCTATTTTTAATTTATTTTTTTATGTATTACTTATTTAAAATTGTTTCGTTATTTATTTTAAATGGCTTTATGTTATTTATTTCATTCTTCCGATTATTATTGATGGTATCCGAATAATATGTGTTGTGTGGTTT